>NC_139158.1:51183920-51788797 GCF_964270905.1 Leucopleurus acutus | reverse complement strand
TGTTTGAGAAGCACCATGCTAGACCACAGCTCCTTGGAACATAAACCAGTAGTGTTGCCAAAGTTTGCTCAACAGAAGAGGAATTCCAGATTGTGTTAATCTATGTTTTGTATAGAAGTGAAATGCTGAATTAAACGAAGCTGGACACGGGATTCCTAGAACCCAGAGCATTCTAATATAGATCGTGAATCTTCCAGTGGGAGTTAGAGTATGCAGTATATTCCAAATTGTTTCTCCATGGAATCTGTTCTTTCCCTTTCTTTTCTTAGTATTTTTATAAGAACTAATGAGGGCATTAGTATTGCTTGGGACACTCTTGGGGGTCACACTGTGGTGGGCAGTGATGAGCTAAGGGAAGTTTTTCATCAGGAAAGGGAGGGACTAGCATGAAAGGAGCAGTGCTTTGTGAATAATCACATAGAAGCCTGCAGGTTGAGATGACTGGGTTGGTTGGGGGCCCGGAAGCAGGGGCTGGGGATTGGAGAAGAAGGAAATGATGAGCTTGCACAGCAATAAGGCTAATCCGGGTGAGAGCATGAGAACAGGCAGATTAGAATGGTGATGCTCTGAGGTGTAGGGATACAGATATTGTAAGAGGGACTTGGAGCTTGTGGACATACCACTAGCATATACCATTTCCACATTCAACCATGAAGACGTTCTGCTGTCACTTCACTACAAGCAAACATGTCATGGTCCACAAAGATGGTTTCTAGAAGCAGAAGTGGTCCTGTGCTAAGAGCCTAAGGGACTGCCAGATTGATGGACGTGGGCTGCTCCATGTGTGTTGTGGAGGCGGAGGTGGACTCGACACTTCGGAGGGACACCTCATCCGGACGTAGGCATAGCTGTCCTTCAGCACAGAGTAGGAGAGCTGGGAAACAGCACAGCCTTTGATTTCCCAATTTGGTCTTACCATTCGAGTTCTTTCTACACATGACACTGTCTCCGGGCAACACCACATTTCTGGGCAGCTGCTGCCTCGACTGATTTTGATATAGCAATAACTCTCCCTGTAATTTTCCAGGGCTTAAAAGGAAAGTGGAAATCATCAGCAGTTCCTCATTACTGAGGTTCTTAGCGCAGTTTTCCATGCTATAAATGATGGTGCTCAAAGACAATCAGATTATATTTGAGGGCCTTTCTGACTTATCTCACAAAATACCCCCCTGTTCCTCTTGACTGCCAACTGGGTCATCTGTGTTGAATAGTTATTCAGTAGGGTAAGTGTAACATTTTAGTTGTGTTTTTAATAAGAGTAATGTATGTGTATATATATTTTAAAAATATGAAGAAAGACATGTGAACTGGATCAGTTTCCACTACCCCCCCAAGTTCTTTGGAGGCAATTGTTATAACCATTTCTGTTTTGAAATCATATCCTGGTTATTGCTGTGGCCTAAAGTCCTTGTCCTTCAGACTCAATTGATCAGTTTCGGATGTTATTTATTAACTCATTTAATGAATACAGATTTAACCCACATCAATGACAGCCTCAATTTTTTAAATAATTACATTACTATATATAGTCCTTCTGTTTGTGGCCTGTGTTAGTTTACCTAGCATTCTTGAGCCTCTGTTCCTTATTCCTTCAACATTTGAGAGCCTCTCTTAACTTCCCCCACCATGTAGGGTGATGATGTTTGATCCACTGTCCTCTGGAATTTTCTTCCTTTCACTCCCACTTCTTTAAACAGTCCTCTCACTTTTGCAGTTTCAAACATTAAAACATTTCCGTTGTTCTTTTTTCACATCTTATATCGCCATAGTTTCCCCAGGCTCTTATACATTCATTACGAACTGGATTTTAATGGATGTGTAGCATTGAGTGTTAAGTCTCTCATAATTTCCTTAACCATACTATTTCCCTGTTCCCCTGCTGCTCAGTTTTCCCTTCCGTTCTCTCTGCAACAACAGTTCACTGTAAATAACTATATCCTCAGCCTTTTAGCATGTGCTTTTTATATAACCATTTTTATTTTTTAATTTTTTAAAAATTTATTTCATTGAAATACAGTTGATTTACAATGTTGTTTTAATTTCTGCTGTACAGCAAAGAGATTCAGTAATACATATATATTCTTTTTCATATTCTTTTTTCATTATGGTTTATCACAGGATGTTATACTCTGTGCTATACAGTAAGACCTTGTTGTTTATCCATTCTATATATAATACTTTGCATCTGCTAATCCCAAACTCCCAATCCATCCCCCACCCCCCCGCCCCTTGACAACCACAAGTCTGTTCTCTGTGACTCTATTTCTGTTTTGTAAATAAGTTCATTTGTGTCGTATTTTAGATTCCACTTTGGTATTTCTTTCCCTGTCTGGCTTACTTCACTTAGCATTATAATCTCCAGATCCATCCATGTCACTGCAAATGGCATGATTTCATTCATTTTAACGGCTGAGTAATATTCCATTATGTATATATATACCACATCTTTATCCGTTCATCTGTTCAATGGACGTTTAGGTTGTTTCCATGTCTTGGCTATTGTGAATAGTGCTGCTATGAACATAGGGACACATGTATCTTTTAAAATTATTTTTAAGTCATCTTCTGTGCTGTGTCTAAGCTTGAAGCTTCCTCCTATCCTCCGCACCAACCAGCTGCAAGCCATGCCCACTGCAATCCCCTTCTGTCATATTCTGGACCGCAGCTTTCCCTAATTCGATCTCAGATCATAGATTTATGCCCGCTTGTTTGTCTCTAACTTCGAATCTTGTTTGCTCTTGACACTTTCTCTTCTCTTCAGTTACCAGTCAGTTCTCTTCTTTATTCCTTTACTTTCATTTCATTGCAGGGCTCAGACAAATCTATGGAGGAAAGGAGAGAGGGAGGGAGGGTTGATGAGCACTCAACTTCAGTCCAACCACCCTATCTGCTTAGGTTGTACTTCTGATGCCTGCTCTGATGGCCCATGGTGTCAGAACTTTGCTACTGCATTTCCCCGTGGTAGCAAAGATTTGTTTTGAGTTACAGAAATCTCATCTAGCCCACTGAATCAGTTAAATCCCTTCTTCCTTTTCCCTTCTTGTCTTAAGGTTATGGAATGGAAGATAGTACCTATGCAAGAAATATTCAGGTTTAGTTTTCTTTGAAATATAAGCAAGACAGGAAGTAAATTTTTAAAAAAGTAAGTTGAAAAAATTTCCAGTGGGATTAGTTTTATTGTTTAACTACAAAGGAACTTCTCACTTGAATGGAGAAGCCTTCTCTGATTTTTTTTGATGCGGGTTAGGGAAAATACTGTTGCCTCTCTCCCCTCGTCCCCATTTATCTTGCTCATTCATACACCTCCTTTGCATCTCTTCTTCTTAGAGAAGCAGAGATTGGTGAATCAGTCTCAGTCATTCTTTTATTCATCTCATGGCAAAACAGTAACAGCACACACACCCAAAAACCCCATAAGAGAAACCAGTGAGCCAAAAGCAGGATGGGAAACAAAATTGGCCAAGCATGAAAGAAAAGTAAATGAAAGAAACATGGTTAGTGTTGACCAACACTGAATATGATTGTCCAATTCAGGATAGTTGTGCAGTGAATCAGCAGATTCATTCAAGGGCTATGCCCAGAGTATCAACGACACGGGAGGCTTTCAGCCAAGGGCATAACCTGGAGATGCCGAAATGAAGACAGCTCCCTCTCCAGGGAGGAGTCCTGACAAAGTCATTGGAATCAGAGAGTTGAGCTGAGCATGACCAGAATGTCAGACACTTCATCAGTTATCTGTGGCCACAGTAATGATGAACAGTTATTACCCCAGAACCTCAGTTTGTAACAATAAACATTTATTTTGGGTCGCAAACTCATGGGCCAGCTGGGCATTTTTGCTGGTTTGGGCTAGGCTCATCTGGGCTTACTCATGCATTTGTGGTCAGCTAGTGGGTCAGTTGGGGACTGGCCAGTTGTGAATGACCTCAGCTGGGCTGACTCAGCTCTGTTTCACGTGGTCTCTCATGCTCTGTTGGATTAGCCTAGCCTTGTTCATGATGACCGAGCAGGGTCCCAAGAGAAGGAGCAGAAACTTGCAAGGCCCCTTGAAATCTAGATTTGGAACTGGCATATGGCACTTCTTCTTTATTCTGTTGGCCAAAACGAGGTCCAAGGCCAACCCCAGAGTCAGAATGGGAAGAGACTTCAAAGTTAGCGGACAAAGGAAAAGGATACAGGGAGGCTGTTAATTGGAGGCATCAAGCAATCTGCCACATGCCACAGCCTCTTGTACCAAATACTGGACCTGGGGGAAGTTTACCAGGGCACAAAGGTCAGAAAATAAAATGGGAACAGTTATTATGAGAAGATCAGCTTTTAAGAAAGGAGATTGGGTTGGAGCCCCCTGCAGGTTCCTCCTTTGGGACAAACTTGCCTCAGGAGCAGTCATCTGCGCCTTAAAGAGGTCCTTTCCATCTCAGGGAATCTAATCCAGTATGAATGAGCAGAGGCTGGACCTTCTTAATTTGAGGTACTTTCTTATTTCCTAGTGGGATTGGGGAAAGGGGACTTGAATACTCCGTGGGCATAGAGGAGACCCCACGCTCTCCCTTGGGCTTACGCAGTTTAGCTGGGGATTTTGCAGACTCAGACATGCTCCTTCCCCACACTATACTTAATTCAGGGAATTTGAGCACTGATTCTCAAAAAGTATGGTCCTCAGACCAGCAGCATCAGCATCACCTGGCAACCTGGTAGAAATGCAGTTTCCTAATTGCAAGAGATTTCTGAATCAGAACCTCTGGAGGTGGGATCCAGGAGTCTATGTTTTAACAGCTCTCCAGGTGATTCTGATGCCTGCTCAAGTTTGAGACAACTGAGTTAGACAACTGTATGTGGTTTTGACAGGTTTAAAAGAAAATAGCCAGATATAGTAAATATAGATTCACAACCTCCACTCATATTTGCAACTCAGATCATTAATGAGTCATTTTTTAGTGTAGGTATGTCCCATGTAATATTTGGGACATATTTACACATGGAACATACTTATACTAAAATATTATTTGCTGTTGATCTGAAATCAAATTTAATTGGGTGTCCTATATTTTATCCGGCAACCCTAAAATAAAAAGTAGAGAAAAATTGTCAGAGGGTTCAAAAAACAATCAACATCATTAGAAGAGAAGCTCTAGAAAGAAAGGTTAAAGAAATTGACTTGGTGAACCCAGAGAGAAGGATACTGGTGGAGGGTTTTATTTTAAGGGGATGCTGCTGAGCTGTTCTTCATGGCTGCTCGAATGAACCCAGAAGAGATTTCTCTTAGCAATAAATGAATAAATTTCTCTGTCAATAGATGACTTCGTTGGGGGCTCTGAGTGATTTTTTGATTCTCGATGGAAGTCAGATGCATTTGGTAATTTCATGCGACCGTGATTCAGCCAGTCCTCCAACCTGTGTTTGTGAAGGAGCAACTTAGAGAGGCATGTGCCAACAGGGGGCAGGAGGAGATGATTTCTCAAGGTCCTTTATGGCTACTCTTAAGACTGTTTGAAGAAACTAACACAATATTGTAAAGCAACTATACTCCAATAAAATGTTTAAAAAAAGACTGAATTTACAGTTTTTGCTCCTTATTTTACTTTGAAAAGTTCGTAGTCTTTTGATTTTTAAACGTGAGCTTATCTGGAAGTTTGGTTTTTCAGAACATGGTTATGAAGGTGAGGCAGGAAAGCAGAGCTGTTAAAAAGATACTTTAGAACCAGATACATGGGACTCAAATCCTAGCTCTCCCACTTCCTTGCTGTGCAGTCTTAGGCTGGTCTTTGTTCCTCAGCTTTCTCATCTGTAAAATGGGAATTATTATTAATTGTTAATTAATTGATATTTCATGGGTTGTTGTAGGGCTTAATTGAGCTTATTTATGTAAAACATAAGAACTGTTCCTGGAACACAGTGAGCCCTCATTAAATGTTATTTTACATTATTAAGGACTTGAATCTCTCTATGGATCCTGGGTATTCGGAGGTTGTTTTAGCCAAAAGCTGGTGTTGAATGGTCAGTTCATTGTCATATATGGGAGAGGAGTTGTCCCTTCTGGGCAAAGTCTTGTCCCTCTAGGTGACCCCTGATATTCAGGTGTTGGTTTTGGCTCTCAGGGGTGGTATTTGGCAGTATTACTGCATCTTAGTCATGAATCATTTCTTTTTCTTTACCCAGATGAACTTTCCCATATCTTCCTGAAACCCTCCCACATCTTCCTGAAACCCTCCCAAGAGAATTAGGTTTCCTTTCCCATTGAAAATTGAATTCAATTAAAAAGTTGTAAAAGAATGCCATAGAATGTCATGGAGAATATAATGTTACATTTCCAAAATATTTTTGAGAAACTTGAACTCTAAATCAATTTAGTTCTGCTGGTAAAGATACAGAGTTAGTCATGGAAACATTTTAATCTGATGACTAGCTTTTATCAGAATTATGGATCCAGTTGAGATTAGTTATTTTTACAGACTTAATTTTGGAGATGAAAATCAGCTGATCTCTTTCTTAACTCCTGAAGAAAAAAAAAAAAAAGGTAATACCAGCCTCATAGATGGTATAATTTTAGTCTACCTGTGGTTGAAGTGTCAGATGATAAATCCCAAGGCTCTGTTAGAAACACAGTTTTGTCAGTCTACTCAGGATTCTACTGTACATACCTGATGATCAACAAAATAAGGAGTGTCTAGAGTTAAACATCTTTTGTTGTTATTGTTTTGCTGAGAAGTTTAAATTTGTTCTTTAGATGAAGTTCCGTTTTGAATTTGCAAAATAACATGCACTCAGTCTTGCAGTGCTCTAATTCTAGCAGTGAGTGATAGTTGTTATTTTTCTTTCAGTAAAGAAAATGTGTTATGGTACCAATATCAGTGGCTTAAAACATTAAGCCTTTATTGTTTTACGGGTGCAGTGGGTAGTTATGAGGAAGTGGTCCAGGCTTGATTGACCTCAGCAGGGCTCACTCATATCTTGTCATTAGCTGGCGTCTGTCTAGTCAAGAATGGCCTTGCTCACACCTCTGGGAGTTTGCCAGCTGTAAGCTGAGGATGGGTTGACTAGACCATGTGCCTGTCCTCATCAGGAAGGCTAGCCTAGGCCTGTTCATTGAGGAGAGGCAGGATTTAGAGAGAGAGAGAAACAGAGAGACTGGCGGTCAGCAAGTTCTCTTGAGACCTAGGCTAGGAACTGGCACAAGATCACTTCTGCTGCATTCTGTTGGCTTAAGCAAGTCCCAAGATCAGTCCAGATGGAGGAAGTGAGGAAATTGACTCCTCCCCTTGGTGGGAGGAGCCACAGAACCACATGACAAAGCATGCTGTGGTTGGCTGGAAATGGCCCCTGAAATCCATATCCTATCAGTGGAACCTATGATTGTTCCCTTATGTGGCAAGAGAGGTGATTAAAAGAATTTGAGTGGAAGCACTTATCCTGGATAAGTGGATGCTAAGTGCTTCCTTGTAAGAGAGAGGCAGAGGCGGTTTGAGAGAGACCCACAGAAGAGGAGAAGTTGATGTGAAGATAGAGGCAGAGACTGGACTGATGCATCCTCAAGCCAAGGAGTGCTTCACCAGCAGAAGTGGGAAGAGACAGGAATGGAATCTCCCCAGAGCCTCTGAAGGAAATGTGGCCAGGCTAACGCCTTGATTTCACACTTTTGACCTCAACGGTGAGAGAATACATTTCTATTATGTTAAGTTACCTTGTTTGTGGTAGTTTTTCTATGTCAGACATGGGAAACTAATACAGGTGTGGATACAGGAGAGAACAAATTGCAGACATTTTTGTAATAACCCACATATACTTCTAAATTATATAATTCTGTATAGTGCTTTTTCATTTAAAGTAGCAAAACATTTCCCCACGTTATTATAAAGTTGTTGAAAACAGTTTTAAATAATTACATGATACAATATGCATATATATGTATATATATAATGCAATGTACAAATAATAGCATGATAGTACACAATGTATATTAAGTTAGTCTAGCTAAACATTTCTTTGTTATTGGCAATTAAATTCTTTGAGTTTTTTAGATGAAGCCATGTGCACAAGACAAGCGCTCTATGCCCTGCATCACCGTTCACTTTTTCCCTTGGTCCTTTCCTCTATTAGGCCCGTGATATCTCTTGTTGGAATTACTAGAATCATATCCTTGATGATCTTAACCTCCCTCCAGCCCACTTTACAAACTGCTCAACCAGATTCGTTTTCTAAAGAAAAATCTCAGTTCAAGTCGCCTCTGGCTAAAAGCTCTCGACGATGTTCAGTTGCAAATGTTAGTTCTTTAATCAAACACTTATTCCCTGGGAGTAAAGTTGTCTGTGCACAGTTATCTGTAGAGTCCTTTTTTCTGCGAGCCTTTGGGCTCCTTAAGAACAGTATTGCTTTCTCTATCTTTCTACCCCCCACGTCACCTGCCATGGCGCTTTGAAGGTATGGTTTGCTCTGGTATCTGCTGCATGCATGAATAAATGAATTCAAAGGGAAAATACTTCTAATTGCTTTGTCTTTTCCTATATGATCCCAGTCATTCAATTTGACTGAATTTGAAATTGATTGGGTGAGTCAACTAGAATTCAGGAACTAGAATTGTTGTTCTAGCTTGGGGAGGGGTCTTAATATTTGTGTGTCATGGACCCATTTGGCATCTGGGGAAGCCTGTGGATTTTTTTGCAGAAGGAAAGGTTATTAATGCATCAAATAAAATACATAAGATTACCAAGGAAATCAGTTATATTGCATTAGGGTTATCGAAGTATTATGAATTGTGCTATAGTAATGTGTTCATCTTTAATGGATAAACTAATATCTAGTTGTAGCCCTATTAGCTACTATAATATCAAAGTGGTGGTGATGGTACACAGCATTTCAAGATCCTGTGGCAACCGTAATGTGATATTAAAATATCTGTGGTTTCTATTGATGACAGAATCACAGATCCTGCTAATACTATTGTGGTTTGTTGCCTATGCCCATAATTGAAGAAGAGTCTGGATTTTAATGAGGAGTTAGTGTAAATAAAGATGTAACTTTATTCCCATCTTAGTTCACAGACCACCCCATCCCCCCAACCCCGGCCCTGAATTCGCTAGACCCCAGCTTGAGAAGGCCTGAAAGGCTTGTTTTAGGAAGAGCTGTAAGACAAGTCTGTGTAGCTCTTGTCGTGCAGTGGGTGAGCCTGCATTAGGCATGTTAAAGTCGTTCATGCAAGTAGGTAGGCAAGAAATTTTAGAACATTTGTATGTCTACTGTAGCACCTAAGATCTTGTAGACACTGTATAAACCCTTTTTGTATAATAACACAACTTTCCAGTGCAGATGCTCCCTCCTGTATGGTGAGAACAGAGGCGTCCTTCAGCTTTAAAAGTGCCATCACCTTGTGGCCCAGGCCCTGCACACAGACACCTTTCTGTTTCTAACCCTCCTGGGTAGTTGTTTAGTTGAACTGAGTTGTTGGGTTGAATGTTTCCCTAATGGTACTGGATTGATAGGTTTGTACTTTGATATTTACTTGTCGAACTTACTCCCTCCATCTACTTCCAGAGGGGCTTGGGGGCAGCATTCGACCTGCAGCAAACTGCAAAACAGAGTGATTATGATAAACACTCCCCAGGGCCTCCTGGAGGGGCTGAGGTGACAGGTGCTCCAGGCACTAGGTGATCGGATTTCCAGTCCTGCCCAATACGCTGTGGTCTGATTTCTGTGGGCCGAGAGAAACTAGGAAGCATGTTGTTAGTGCAGCTTCTGGTTTTTCTCAATATAAATTATACAAAAATATTTTTTGTTCATTCCTTAAAAAAAAAATAAAGTACCTCATAATACAATCCTTTGTTGTACAAGGCACTGGCTTACAGCAGCAAAGTATCAATATTTGTCTCTGTAGTCAAGCTGAGTCAGGGCGGGGGTTCTTATAACACTGAGAACTGCAGGATTGTGGATGATGTTTCTAATTGTGTCAGTTACCTGTCAGCACTATTAATTATGAAAATAAGATGAATGCCTTTATTGACATATATATATTACATACCTCTATATCTCTATTCATGTCTGTATCTATATATGCATATACACACACAACGTGTATATAGGTATATACATATGTGTATGTATATACTGTGATTGTAGCTAATGTAGAATTATCTTTACTTGAATACTGGAGGTCTTCATGTGACTGACATTTACATTTGCATTGACATTTGCATTTTTTTATCTTCTACCTAAATCCTCTTGACCTTGAGACTTTATTTTTTGATAATTACTTCTCCTTTTTAATTCTTTTTTTTGAATTTTATTTTATTTATTTTTTTGTACAGCAGGTTCTTATTAGTTATCCATTTTATACACATCAGTGCATACATGTCAATGCCAATCTCCCAAATCATCCCACCACTCCCACCCCACACTGCTTTCCCCCCTTGGTGTCCATACGTTTGTTCTCTACATCTGTGTCTCAATTTCTGCCCTGCAAACTGGTTCATCTGTACCATTTTTCTAGGCTCTACATATATGCATTAATATACGATATTTGGTTTTCTCTTTCTGACTTACTTCAGTCTCTATGACAGTCTCTAGATCCATCCACATCTCTACAAATGACCCAATTTCATTCCGTTTTATGGCTGAGTAATATTCCATTGTATATATGTGCCACAACTTCTTTATCCATTCGTCAGTCGATGGGCATTTAGGTTGCTTCCATGACTTGGCTATTGTAAATAGGGCTGCAATGAACATTGGGGTGCATGTGTCTTTTTGAATTATGGTTTTTATCTGGGTATATGCCCAGTAGTGGTATTGCTGGGTAATATGGTAATTCTATTTTTCATTTTTTAAGGAACATACTGTTCTGCATAGTGCCTGTATCAATTTACATTCCCACCAACAGTGTAAGAGGGTTCCTTTTTCTCCACACCCACTCCAGCATTTGTTGTTTGTAGGTTTTCTGATGATGGACATTCTCACTGGTGTGAGGTGATACCTCACTGTAGTTTTGATTTGCATTTCTCTAATAATTAGTGATGTTGAGCAGCTTTTCATGTGCTTCTTGGCCATCTGTATGTCTTCTTTGGAGAAATGTCTATTTAGGTCTTCTAGCCATTTTCGGATTGGGTTTTTTTCTTTTAATATTGAACTGAATGAGTTGTTTATATACTTTGGAGATTAATACTTTGTCTGTTGATTCATTTGCAAATATTTTCTCCCATTCTGAGGGTTGTCCTTTTGTCTTATTTATGGTTTCCTTTGCTGTGCAAAAGCTTTTAAGTTTCATTAGGTCCCATTTGTTTATTTTTGTTTTTATTTCCATTACTCTAGGAGGTGGATCAAAAAAGACCTTGCTGTGATTTATGTCAAAGAGTGTTCTGCCTATGTTTTCCTCTAAGAGTTTTATAGTGTCGGGTCTTACATTTAGGTCTCTAATGCATTTTGAGTTTATTTTTGTGTATGGTGTTAGGGAGTGTTCTAATTTCATTCTTTTACATGTAGCTGTCCAGTTTTCTCAGCACCACTTACTGAAGATACTGTCTTGTCTCCATTGTATATCCTTGCCTCCTTTGTCATAGATTAGTTGAGCATAGGTGCGTGGGTTTATCTCTGGGCTTTCTGTCTTATCCATTGATCTATCTTTCTGTTTTTGTGCCAGTACAATATTGTCTTGATTACTGTAGCTTTGTAGTATAGTCTGAAGTCAGGGAGTCTGATTCCTCCAGCTCCATTTTTTTCCCTCAAGACAGCTTTGGCTATTCGGGGTCTTTTGTGTCTCCACACAAATTTTAAGATTTTTTGTTCTAGTTCTGTAAAAAATGCCATTGGTAATATAATAGGGATTGCATTGAATCTGTAGATTGCTTTGGGTAGTATAGTCATTTTCACAATATTGATTCTTCAAATCCAAGCAAATGGTGTATCACTCCATCTGTTTGTATCATCTTTAATTTCTTTCATCAGTGTTTTATAGTTTTCTGCATACAGGTCTTTTGTCTCCCTAGGTAGGTTTATTCCTAGGTATTTTATTCTTTTTGTTGCAATGGTAAATGGGAGTGTTTCCTTAATTTCTCGTTCAGATTTTTCATCATTAGTATATAAGAATGAAAGAGATTTCTGTGCATTAATTTTGTATCCTGCAACTTTACCAAATTCATTGATTAGCTCTAGTAGTTTTCTGGTGGCGTCTTTAGGATTCTCTACTTATAGTATCATGTCATCTGCAAACAGTGACAGTTTTACTTCTTCTTTTCCAATTTGGATTCCTTTTATTTCTTTTTATTCTCTGATTGCTGTGTCTAGGACTTCCAAAACTATGTGGAATAATAGTGGTGTGAGTGGACATCCTTGTCTTTTTCCTGATCTTAGAGGAAATGCTTTCAGTTTTTCACCATTGAGAATGATGTTTGCTATGGGTTTTTCGTATATTGCCCTTATTATGTTGTGGTAGGTTCCCTCTGTGCCCACTTTCTGGAGAGTTTTTATCATAAATAGGTGTTGAATTTTACTGAAAGTTTTTTCTTCATCTATTGAGTTGATCATATGTTTTTTATTCTTCAGTTTGTTGATATGGTGTATCACATTGATTGATTTGCATATATTGAAGAATCCTTGCATCCCTGGGATAAATCCCACTTGATCATGGTGTATGATCCTTTTAATGTGTTGTTGGATTCTGTTTGCTAGTATTTCATTGAGGATTTTTGCATCTATATTCATCAGTGATATAGGTCTGTAATTTTCTTTTTTTGTAGTATCTTTGTCTGGTTTTGGTATCAGGGTGATGGTGGCCTCATAGAATGAGTTTGGGAGTGTTCCTTCCTCTGCAATATTTTGGAAGAGTTTGAGAAGGATGGGTGTTAGCTCTTCTCTAAATGTTTGATAGAATTCACCTGTGAAGCCATCTGGTCCGGGACTTTTGTTTGTTGGAAGATTTTTCATCACAGTTTCAATTTCATTACTTGTGATTGGTCTGTTCATATTTTCTATTTCTTCCTGGTTCAGTCTTGGAAGCTTATACCTTTCTAAGAATTTGTCCATTTCTTCCAGGTTGTCCATTTTATTGGCATAGAGTTGCTTGGAGTAGTCTCTTAGGATGGTTTGTATTTCTGTGGTGTCTGTTGTTACTTCTCCTTTTCCATTTCTAATTTTATTGATTTGAGACCTCTCCCTCTTTTTCTTCATGAGTCTGGCTAATGGTTTATCAATTTTATTTATCTTCTCTAAGAACCAGCTTTTAGTTTTATTGATCTTTGATATTGTTTTCTTTGTCTCTGTTTCCTTTATTTCTGCTCTGATCTTTATGATTCCTTTCCTTCTGCTAACTTTAGGTTTTGTTTATTCTTGTTTCTCTAGTTCCTTTAGGTGTAAGGTTAGATTTATTTTATTAGAGATTTTTCTTGCTTCTTGAGGTAGCCTTGTATAGCTAAAAACTTCCCTCTTAGAACTGCTTTTGTTGCATCGCATAGGTTTTGAATCGTCATGTTTTCATTGTCATTTGTCTCTAGGTATTTTTTGATTTCCTCTTTGATTTCTTCAGTGATCTCTTGGTTACTTAGTAATACATTGTTTAGCCTCCATGTATTTGTGGCTTTTACGTTTTTTTCCCCGTAATTCATTTCTAATCTCATAGCTTTGTGGTCAGAAAAGATGCTTGATATGTTTCAATTTTCTTAAATTTACTGAGGCTTGATTTGTGACTCACGATGTGATCTATCCTGAAGAATGTTCCATGCCCACTTGAGAAGAAAGTGTAATCTGCTCTTTTTGGATGGAATGTCCTATAAATATCAATTAAATCTATCTGCTCTATTGTGTCATTTAAAGCTTGTGTTTCTGTATTAATTTTCTGTTTGGATGATCTGTCCATTGGTGTAAGTGAGTTATTAAAGTCCCTCATTATTATTGTGTTATTGTCGATTTCCTCTTTTATAGCTGTTAGCAGTTGCCTTATGTATTGAGGTGCTCCTATGTTGGGTGCATATATATTTATAATTGTTATATCTTCTTCTTGGATTAATCCCTTGATCATTATGTAGGGTCCTTCCTTGTCTCTTACAGCATTGCATTTTAAAGTCTATTTTATCTGTTATGCGTATTGCTACTCCAGTTTTCTTTTGATTTCCATTTGCATGGAATATCTTTTTCCTTCCCCTCACTTTCAGTCTCTATATGTCCCTAGGTCTGAAGTGGGTCTCTTGTAGACAGCGTATATATGGGTCCTGGTTTTGTATGCATTCAGCAAGCCTCTGCCTTTTTCTTGGAGCATTTAATCCATTCACGTTTAAGGTAATTATTGATATGTATGTTTCTATTACCATTTTCTTAATTGTTTTGGGTTGTTTTTGTAGGTCCTTTCTTCTCTTGTGTTTCCCACTTAGAGAAGTTCCTTCAGCATTTGTTGTAGAGCTGGTTTGGTGGTGCTGAATTCTCTTAGCTTTTGCTTGTCTATAAAGCTTTTGATTTCTCCATCGAATCTGAATGAGATCCTTGCTGGGTAGATTAATCTTGGTTGTAGGTTCTTCCCTTTCATCACTTTAAGTATATCATGCCACTCCCTTCTGGCTTGTAGAGTTTCTGCTGAGAAATCAGCTGTTAACCTTATGGGAATTCCCTTGTATGTTATTTGTCATTTTTCCCTTGCTGCTTTCAATAATTTTTTTGTCTTTAATTTTTGCCAATTTGATTACTATGTGTCCTGGTGTATTTCTCCTTTGGTTTATCCTATATGGGACTCTATGCACTTCCTGGACATGGATGGCTATTTCCTTTCCCATGTTAGGGAAGTTTTTTATTATAATCTCTTCAAATATTTTCTCAGGTCCTTTCTCTCTCTCTTCTCCTTCTGGGACCCCTAAAATGCGAATGTTGTTGCGTTTAATGTTGTCCCAGAGGTCTCTTAAGCTGTCTTCATTTCTTTTCATTCTTTTTTTCTTTATTCTGTTCTGCAGCAGTGAATTCCACCATTCTGTCTTCCAGGTCACTTATCCGTTCTTCTGCCTCAATTATTCTGCTATTGATTCCTTCTAGTGTAGTTTTCATTTCAGTTATTTTATTGTTCATCTCTGTTTGTTTGTTCTTTAATTATTCTAGGTCTTTGTTAAACATTTCTTGCATCTTCTTGATCTTTGCCTCCATTCTTTTTCCAAGGTCCTGGATCATCTTCACTGTCATTATTCTGAATTCTTTTTCTGGAAGGTTGGCTATCTCCACTTCATTTAGTTGTTTCTCTGGGGTTTTATCTTGTTCCTTCATCTGGTACATAGCCCTCTGCCTTTTTATCTTGTCTATTTTTCTGTGAAAGTGGTTTTTATTCCATAGGCTGCAGGATTGTAGTGCTTCGTGCTTCTGCTGTCTGCCCTCTGGTGGATGAGGCTATCTGACCTTGAGGCTTTCTGATTTGGTTGAAACTAATACCAAATTTGGAAATCTTTTAATATACCATGTTAACTTGAATAGTTTCTTGAATATGGGTGAGATAAGGGGATAGTTTGCAATGCTAGTGATAAAGTTTGGTAATCACTTGAAGATTTCAGAGTACATTGTTTTTTGATGATTAATTTTGCATCTCTTGTGCATGTCATTAAATATAAAAAGGGCTGTCTTTTATGTTAGACTAATTTAGTAAAAGTGGTATAAAGAGTTTGTGTTATTTATTTTTGTTTTCTGTTTCATTGGGTGGAAAATTTAAATCTGACCTAGTGAATCCTTTAACACTTTGAGAACTATATATTTATTTTTAATTTGTTAAGAATCATAACTATGTCTTCAAATTCCTTACAACCTACCAGGCTGGCTCCTTCACAGAGTTTTCTCAGATCCCATGTATGAATTTCTTATTGCTATTGTAGAAAATTACCACGAAGTTAGTGGCTTAAAACAACACAGACTTATTCTTATCTTTCAATTCTAGAGGTCAGAAGTCCAAAATGGGTCTCAATGTGCTAAAATCAAGGTGTTGGCTGACTGTGCCTTCTGAAGGCTCTGGGGAGGATCTGTTCCTTGCCTTTTCCAGCTTCTAGAGGTCGCCTGCATTCCTTGGCTGGTGGCCCCCTTCCATCTTCAAAACCGTCAATGACCTATGGAGTCTTTCTCACAGTGTCATGTGTTTCTTACTCTTCTGCCTCCTTTTTCCTCATTTAAGGACTTTTGTGATTATATTAGGTCCACCTGGATAATCCAGGATAGTCTCTTTATGTTACGATCAGTGGAATAGCAGTCTTAATGCCACTGCAACCTTTGCCTGTAATTCTTCTTTGCCTATGAAATAACATATTCACAGATTCTGAGCATTAGGAAGAAGCTATTATCCTGCCTACCACATTTCCTAAACCAGAAATGATCCATGTGCTTTTCGTAAGGTTTCAGTGACACACTGTCTCAACCTGCTATTATTCATGTACATACTTTATCTCTCCTCTGTCTTTTTACCCCTGGACAGGACAGGACCATGTCTGCATCATATTTGTGTTCTCAGAACACAGCAACATTGAAAGAACCAGGTAAATATTTTTGGAGCAAATGAATGATTCTGTGTAAAACTTTATTAAAAAATGATTAGAAGGGAGGAAGTCAATTATAGAGAAAGGAAACAGGCAAAAATGGACAGATTATCATCAGTACTACTTGCAAAGAACAGTTTCTTCAAACACATCATTGTCTCTAAGCATCAAATAATATCACTGGTCAAAAGATGTGATCCACTTAAGAGTTATTACAATTTTTCTCACTCTAATATTTTGGCATTAAAAATCCTTTAATGTTTTTTAGCTTTTTAAACAGAATCAGTTCTTTGAGGCCTTATGATCTCTGGGCATCCTAACCTCTCACATCTGAACCTGCAAATTTTGGAAAGTGGTGGCCAAACTGGGGGATGGATACCCTTGTGGGGAGACCTGCTGAGTAGCTAGCCTTCACTGGCCAAGTGGTACCCAAAGCTTCCTCAAGCTCTAAGAGCTTTGGCTTTAAAGTACTTTCGAACATGTGCAGCTAGTCTATGAGACACACTTAAGAGCAGAGGAGAGTGAATGATTTCCCTAACATGTCCAGGTAGCCTAGATTTTCTCCCAGGTACCTTTAGCCTACATGTGAGTTATATATTCTACTTCATGATGTATTTGTGTATTTCTAAATACATTCTATATATATGTAAAGTTTTGATGCTGTTCCACATCCAAAAAGTGTCATTTTGAAAAGTGTGAGCATGCATTATTCTTACCATAGTTCTATGATGTAGGCAGGCATTCTTCTCCTGTCTTATGGGTGAAGAAGTCTAGCCACAGAGTATAACAAACTTGTCCATCCTCACACAGCTGACCTGTGATGTGTATGGTACAGTGAGTGATTTGAATCTAGATTACTTCACTCCAAACTCCATGCTTCTTATACATTTAGTACCACACAAACTACATTTTCTCAGGTGTCAAGGCTTATAGGTCTTGCTATTTCTTTTAACTAATGATCTGAATAGTGCAGCAATTCACAAAGTGTTTTCTGTGGTATGTTACTCTAATGATATTATCTGTGAAAAGAAAGTATTTTGTAATCAAGTGTAATTAACAATACTTTCAAAATTAAAGCATGTACCTCCGTAGCAGTGACTATGCATGCAAAGCCCAATAGTAGAGAAATGTCTTAACTTCTTTTACCCCAGCATCTTCCAAACTCACATGACTACAGAACCCTTGCTCTCTGCCCTCATGCTCCCATAATAGTTATTGTCTTTTGGGAAAGCTACAAAATTCCTAGATCCTCGGTCCCCAGGTTGTCTGACATGATTATGCTACCAGCCAATGTGTAAATGGAGCTGTTGTTAATGGGCAGAAATTGGCTTTGCCTCCTGTGTCCATTAGGAATGCTTTCATCAGCAAGTACTAGAGTAAGTAATTTCAGTTTGAGCTCTTTCTAATGAAAGTTCAGTCCTTGTATCAGCTATATAGATGTCACCTGGGAGCCTGTTAGAAACCTGGACTTTCAGGTCCCACCCTAGATTTGCTGAAAGGAAATCTATATTTTATTTTTATTTTATTTATTTATTTATTTATTTTGTTTGCGGTACACGGGCCTCTCACTGTTGTGGCTCTCCCATTGTGGAGCACAGGCTCCGGACGCACAGGCTCAGTGGCCATGGCTCACGGGCCCAGCCGCTCCGCAGCATGTGGGATCTTTCCGGACCGGGGCATGAACCCGTGTCCCCTGCATCAGCAGGCAGACTCTCAACCACTGCGCCACCAGGGAAGCCCGGGAATCTATATTTTAATAAGATCCTCAGGTAATTCAAATGCACAGTAACATTTAAGGAGCACTGATTTAAACAATAAGGGCATTATTTTTTTTATCTAATAATAAATTCAAAGATGGAGGGTCCTGTTTTGATTTGCAGCCCAAAGGAGTATTTAGGGCCCAGGGTCCTGTTTCCTCATGGTGGTAAAATGGCTGCCAACTCTATGCATTTTATCCTCTCTTAGCTGCATTGAAATACAGCTAGAAGGGGCTTCCCTGGTGGCACAGTGGTTGAGGCTTTCTTTTTTTATTAAGAAATAATTTCTTTCTTTCTCAGGAGTCCTGCTACAGCTTCCCCTTGGTTCTCATCAGCTGTGTCACATATTCATGCATTAGATCAATTACTGACAACATGTAACAGGAAAGCCTCAATTGCCTGTGTTCTTGACCAGTGCTGTCCAAAAAAATATAAAGCTAGCCATATATATAACTTAAGATTTTCTCGTAGCCACATTTTTAAGAAAAGAAAAAAAAACAGGTAAAATTAATTTTAATAATGTTTTATTTAACCCAGTATATCTAGACCATTATCATTTCAACATGTAAGCAATATAAAAAAAATTGCCAATGAGATATTTTATTTTCTTTGTTTCATACTAAATCTTTGAAATCGAGTCCATATTTTATGCTTATACTACATTTCAATTCAGATGCTAAATTTTCATTAGAGATGTTTGATCTGTATTTAGATATCAATTGAAAAGGTGTTCACCAAATTGCTCCATGCATAATTAAATATTTTCCAATAATCAAATCATGTTTCAGGTTTTAAATTAAATTAAATTTAAATTAAATTAAAAATTTGGTTCCTCAGTCACATCAGTCACGTTTCAAGTGGCTGGTTGCTATTGTATTGGACAAGGCAGGACTAGGCCCTCGCTACTCAAAACATGGTCCAGGAACCAGCAGTGACAGCATTTTCTGAGAGCTTGTTAGAACTGCTGAATCTTGGGTCCCACCCTAGATCTATTCAGTCAAAATCTATATTTTAATTTAATTTAATGCACATTAAAGCTTAAGCTGTACTCAACTTTGGCTAGGATTTACAATGACTGTGGGAACTTTAGAAAATACTGTTGCTTACACCCCACCCGAGAACCTTGGAATCAGACTTTCTATGGGGTCCAGACATCAATATTTTATTGAAGCTTTCCAGGTTATTCCAATATGCAGCCAAGTTTGAGAACTGCTGGTCGAGACCAATCCTAATTCGTCCCCTCAATTTAGACACATTGCAACCCCAGCACTATGGTAGTGGAAGTTCTTAAGTAACCAAGAGTGGTTTCCATATTTGCTTCCCTTGTTCTGTGGATATTTTCTGTAGGGATCGGTGTCTGGCTGGTATCTGCTATACTTGCTTGGGTCACACTCTCTTGGTCTCTTCTCTCCATTCAATCTGGCTAACTCTTTCCTCTGTTTTCCAGTCAACAGTTTCACCATAGCTTACCTTCCTTATTCTCCCAGGTAGCTGACACGTTAGGCTGTGCTGATCCGTATTCAAACCTGATCTGGAAGCCCATCAAGGGCTGCCTTTACTTCCAACTCCTCACCTCTGCTCCAGCCCTAGTGAAGATGCATCTTGCTTCTTTGTTGTGTTATTCATTGCCTCTGCCTCAGTGTTTCATCCACAGTGTCCTTTTCTTAGTTCTTACACTTCCCACCTTATACATTTCCAGAATTAATTTCCTTTAGGTGCTCATAATTCTGCCTTTGTTTCGTTGATTATATTTTGCCTTCTCGTTGACGATGAGCTCAAATGAGGTGGGTATGAAGTCTACTCATTTAAAGCAGCTCTGAATCTATGAGCTCTAACTGAGATGCGATTTTTATGACTATATTTGGGTACCTTGTAAGCTGCTCATGTACCCTTCTCTGGGTTCCTGGAGACTCAAAATGTACACAGACCTCAAAACATAGGCTTGCATATTTACATGGCTCCATTGCAAACTATACCACCTGAGCTTCTCTTCTGAGGAGGGAACTTTAGCAGCACAGACTTGGAAAAAATAGGTTCTTCTCTACTAGGAACCTTCACCTGGGAGGCTCTCATTAGTACAGACAAAGCCACTTTAAAACAAAAGCGTATTCAGTTTGCCCAGCTCTAAGAGGTGCTGTCGTGGTCATGTGGACTCATGAACAAAGGGGCTGACTGACAGCCTTTTGAAATCTAACCCGTTTCTTGGTAGAAGGACTTCTGTACAGGATGCATTTCCACGATGAGTAATTGCTGTCAAATCTAACAAAAGGAGTTCTCTAAAATTTAGGCCATGTAACACTTAGGCTATGTAATAAAACAGCTATGTATTAGGTAGTATTTATTTATTTAAATATTAAGAGAATCCTATCAGCTTCTGGAAATTATTATTAAAGTATAAATGTTTTTATTTGAGATTGTGTAAACAAGTATGTGAAGACTGAGCACTTGGAGAAATATAGGAGTTAAGCAATAATAGCAATTCTTACTCTTACGTTTGAAAGTAAATCAGTATTTTAACTGTGTAAACTCCATGATTTAAAAAGTCTTAGTTTAGAAAAATCTGATTTTTGAAATTTAAAATTGTAAGTAAGATCAAAAATATTTTTAAAGTCATTTAAAAATCTATCACATTTATGTATTTTTTCTAATATTTACATTGCATAAAAAATTAATATGGTAAAGTCCCCATGACATTTCTGAATAGTCATTAGAAGTGAACTATTCAAAGAAGCTCCGTGAGAAATATGGTCCATATGACTCAAATTATGTATAGAGCAGCAAAATATTAAAAGTATAATCTTAGCTTCCTTGTATTAGAATTAAGAAATATCATGAGGAACCCCAGACATTTTGGAGGACTGGAAAAACTTTGACTTTTCTGCAGTCAAACACTCTGTTCAGTAAAAGAGGAAAAGCTAATAATTAAATACACATTATATCTAGTAAAATACACATTTATGCCAGCATATATAATGAAGTATATCCAATTTGCCCAATAATATATGTAACACATGGGTGTGTTGTGTCTTGCCTTGTTCATAGCACTTTGATAAATAATCTTACCATCCTCTGTGGCCCTGGGCAGAGTCAGTAACATTTTGGTTCCATTCCACAGATTTGAAAATGGAGACTCAGAGAAGAACAATATATATCCCAAATCAGCAGAATGTAAGATTAGAAATCATTCATCTTACTCAACAGCTGGTGTTCTTTTCACTGTAATATGCTGCCTCTTTATTTCTTAGGGCTCTCAGACAATAGAACTTTTTAAGCTTTCTGGGCTATGAGATGTTAAAGGACTGGCCAGCGAGCTGACCGCTCCATGGTGGATTAGACCAGCCTGACAGATTGCTCCTATCTCCTGACAGAACCTCAGTCCCTTTTTCCATAATTCTGAAAGCATTAAAGCTTTGAAATTTAGTTTTCCCATAAGTTTGGCATAAATTTAGTGGCAAAATTATGCCTAAACCAACAGGAGGTTATATATAGTCTTTATCCCACTTTGGGTGAAGAGCTATAGGCCTCACTGCATAAATACTGGTGTATTTGCTAGGCATCCACAAACTTTTTCTCTAAAGATCTAGATAGTAAATATTTTAGGCTTTGTGGATCATGCTGTCTCTTTGGCAACTACTCAACTCTGCCATTGTGACTAGCACAAAAGCAGCCAGAGAGTATATAAATGAAGGCATGGCTGTGTTCCAATAAAACTTTATTTACAAAAATAGGGGGCAGGTTGGACTTTGTCCACTGGCCATAGTCTGTCAATCCCTGGACTTAAGGGTGATGGCTAGATTTGATGGGACTATTGCATAATGTATTATATTTGCACCATATTACCTTTCTGACATTGAAACATATCAGACCCCAAAGGATTTTGGTAAGGGGCCATGGGCCTGTATCTAAGATTTAGAGGAAATATTACAGAAGAGAAAGTCATCTCTGTTTTGGTCAAGCACTAAAGTCTTCGTACACGCATGACTGGAGGGCCAACTAAAGTTCAGGTATTGCCAGTGCATTAGTCAAGAATGAGTGCTGTGAACCAGAAAGTATTTAAACACATAGGTTCATATTTGCCCCACATAACAGTAAGTTCAGTGATAGGTAGTACAGGGCTGGTTCAAGCTAAGTGGTTCCCTCAGAAATCCAGCCTCTCTCCATATTCATTCTCTACCATCCTTAGTTGATAAGCCTTCATCCTGATGATCATTGCCTCATGGTTGTAAAATGGGTGCTGTACCTCCAGGTGTCACATACACACTCCCAGCAGAAAGCAAAAAATGGAAGTGGGGAACATTGTATCTATATTAGAAAAGCAGAAACTTATCCCCAAATCTCAATATTTAGTCTATCACTGGACTAAACAGGATCACAAAGCTACCACTAATTGTAAGGAAGCCTCTGGAAGCAAGTATTTTTAGTTGGGTTCGTTTTCATTACCCACTGAAATAGGGAGAAAAGATATTGGGTGGACAAGTTGCACCATCTGCTGAGGCATCTGTTCTTGTTTTGGTAGCTGTTACATTTCATTACAGATATTTAACATTTTATAGTCTTCTCTCCTGGGCAACATATCTTTTTAAGTATCACCAGTGTTAGCAGTGTTTTCCATCTGAGTTGGAAAATTAAATAACATGATTCACATTTTTAAAATGTAAATGTTGTGTAATATGAATGTATAATCACTTGAGAATGGATTTTTCAGAAATAAACTTTCCTGAGGATTTTAGTGTTGGAGGATTTTGTTTAGATGGGACCCTTAGTATGTGTGTTTGCAAGGTTTGAGGAAAGACTGAGGTTGAAGTCAGTGGAAGGCAGCTTACACATTCAACATCGTAAGCAAGTCTTTGTTCTCATGGGGGACGATTGCACATTAGAGCAGGATTTCATGACATGACATGGTGAACTCAGAGAGCTTTAAGATAGAACAGTCACTCAGTAACTTTCTTAACTATGGCTCTGCTACAAGTCTGAGAGAAAAGCAATTAGATAGGCACACAGAGACCATTTTAGTTTTTACTTGTGTGTCTTGGGATCTTTTTTTTTTTTAACATCTTTATTGGAGTATAATTGCTTTACAATGTTGTGTTAGTTTCTGCTGTAACAAAGTGAATCAGCTATATGTATACATATACCCCCGTATCCACCTCCTCTTGCGTCTCCCTCCTACCTTCCCTATCCCACCCCTCTAGGTGGTCACAAAGCACCGAGCTGATCTCCCTGTGCTATGCAGCTGCTTCCCACTAGCTATCTGCTTTACATTTGGTAGTGTATATATGTCAATGTTACTCTCTCACTTCGTCCCAGCTTACCCTTCCTCCTCCCCGTGTCCTCAAGTCCATTCTCTATGTCTGTGTCTTTATTCCTGTCCTGAACCTAGGTTCATCAGAACCATTTTTTTTTTTTTAGATTCCATATATATGTGTTAGCATATGGTGTTTGTTTTTCTCTTTCTGACTTAGCACTACTGGGCATATACCCTGAGAAAACCATAATTCAAAAAGAGTCATGTACCACAGTGTTCATTACAACACTATTTACAATAGCCAGGACATGGAAGCAATGTAAGTGTCCATCGACAGATGAATGGATAAACAAGATGTGGTGCATATATACAATGGAATATTACTCAGCCATAAAAAGAAATGAAACTGAGTTATTTGTTGTGAGGTGGATGGACCTAGAGTCTGTTATACAGAGTGTATTGGGATCTTTACCCTCCTGTCTGAGGTGGTATTTATTGTCTTTCTGGACACAGGGCACTTAACTTGTTTTTTGTTTGTTTTTGTTTTTATTTTTGGCATAAGCTACTGTAATAAGAAAGGATAGAGGTACCCACACAATTTCAAATGTATCTTTGCTTTAGTAGGCTATCCTAAAATGGTACAAGTGGAAATAGCATGAAAATAAATAGATTCATTTATTGATTTGTTTAGACCTTAAATGTAAGTGAAATTAGTTTTTCTTCAACTAAGTTCTGTAACACTGAATTAATTCTAGAATCTGTTTCAATGTAGCCATTATGACTAAGTTATAACAATGACCTTTGATCTGTCAGATAAAGCCTAATTTTGAAATAATGCCCATCAGACCCTCATCTGCTGTACTTTTGAAAACTGCAGCAAGAAAATCCAGTTTTTAACCCAAATAGTTCATGGTTCTTAGGGAATTCAGAATTAAGTGACCACCAAGAGCTATTTCAGAAGTGACCAGAAATGGAATGGTCTGCATTTTGATGAGGAGAAATGAAGAAGAAGCCATGTTGGTAACTGTTTGAATCTGGATTACTCTGTGGCGTCCAGATCATTCATTAACATGGTCAAACAAACTAGAATCAGCAGATACTGATGAAAAACAGACAGCTAAAAGAGAAGGATCAATGTGAACAAACCTATCAACTGAGCCAGAAGAAACAGAAATAAATGAGAAGAGATAAATCCTTAAAATCATTCAAAATTTTATCATCAGGGAGAGTTAAAAACAGACTCCTATGGAAGAGGAGTAGTTCAAGACCAAGAAGGGATTCTTGGAAATTAAAGTGTAATTGTTGACTTAAAAAATAATAGTATAGTGAAAAGATGAAGAAACCTTCCAGAAAAACGGAATGAAAGAACAAAGAGTTGGAAAATATGAGTGAAAAGATGAGACATGATAGTGATCCTACATATTTTTATAGAGGGTCTAGAAAGAGAAAATTGAAAAACAAATTGGAGGAAATAAAAGATACATTCACACACACGTTTTTAACTTTTCCAACTCTTCAGACAACAAAGGCCCTCTGAGTGCAAAGTAGGTTGAGTAAGCATATGAGTGGATCAGTAATTAAACACATCTTCCTGATATTTCAGAACACCAAGGAGAAGGAGAGGATGCTAAAATATTCCAGAAATGGGAGTGGGATAGGGAATTGACCACAGAGATGATTTCTAGAGGACAAGAGAATGATACCTTCTTGGTTTGGTAGGAATTTTGATTCTGTTCCCAACAAACTGCAAATTCAGTATGAAGGGAAAATAAAAGCATTTTAAGACAAGTAAGAACTAAAACATTTACTCATCCCCAGGCCATTCCTAAAAGAATTAATGCAGCAAAATAAAAGAGAGAAATGTGGGTTCCAAGGATAGGTGGATAAACTAAACTAATACAATAAACAAGAAACCCCAAGACAGTAGGTCTTTGGCAAATGGTTAAAAGAAAAAAAAAAAAAGCTGTCAAAAGCAGAATAGGATTTTTAGGGATCTCTAAAATCCTAAAAGCAAATGAAATTTCTATAAGAGAAAGTGCGATAAAACTGCATGTTCTCAGTTAACGGAGTATTTAAGTGGGGCCCTTCTCGACTCAGTTTTCTTTGTTCTGGTTCTTGAAGCAGCACAGGTGAGAGCAGTGTTGTATGGCCTTCTCTTCCTTCACATGCACAATTTGTTTCTGCAGAGAGTATTTACCATGTAATTTTCATATTGTAAATGCTGTTCAATTTACAAGCATCACTGTGTAAAAAAGTTATAGTACAGAACATGGTATAAATGATAAAACTTTGACAATGTGAGAGTAGTAGTTTGCTAGAGAAAAGTTGGGAGGTGGAAAGGGGAAGAATGTGAAAGGAGACAGAGGGACCCTAATCCCTCATTTTACAGAGAGCGCAAGATAGCACTGCCTCAATTTGGTGAGTTAAGAAGAGAGGTTTAAACTGTCTACAGATCAATTGAAAAACAAAATATTATATAATATTAGCAGTGGTGAAGAGAAGGAAAAAAAGGGAATGGCATACTGTGGAGTCAAATGATAATTTTTAAGTTGACAAATCAAGAAACAGGGTTTTGAGCATATTATCTGGAGGTACACTTTCCAATTCAGTAGCTACTGGCCAGGCGAGGTTATTGAGCCATTGAAATGCGACTCATCCAAATTGAGATGTGCTGTAAGGAAAATACACATCAGATTCCCAAGGCTTAGTATGAAAAAAACGAATGTTAAAATACCTCAGTCATTTTTAATATTGAATAATGTTGAACTGATAGTATTTTCAGTCTATTTAAATAATATATTGCTAAAATTAATTTTACCATTTTCTTTTTGTTGTTTTTAATGTATTACTAGAAAATTTAAAATTACATATGTAATTCGCTAGAGTTCTATTGAATAGTGCTGCCTCTAGAGAGGTATAGAGGTAGACTAGAGGAGTTGAAATCAGAAATGATCCCTTTATTTGTACCATTGTGGGAGTGGACTGGTGTGATGGGAAAGGAAGCCTTTTTGTCTTATACTTTTATATCTTTTAGAAAATTGTTTTTTATTAAATATTGAGCAGTTTCAAAAGGATATTTGTAAAATATATGAAAAGCATGAGGAAGAACGAGATAATAAATATTCTTAATCACCACCCAGTTTAAGGAAACAAAGAAGCAAAAACAACCCACCATTTACATTGAAGGCATTTCTCCCTCCCACCCCAAGCTCCTGGACTGTTTTAATTTTTATTATTGTCATCATAATAAAAATAATCATATGCCTTTCAAGAAAGTTTTTAAGTGGAGGATATCATTTTTTTGTTTTTTTACAGTCCAGGTCTTTTATCTTCTTTACATCCATCATACCATGAATGCATAGGGATTGGGTTCCAACAGTTCAGGCTCCTTTCCACTGGTTCTCACGAAGTGTGCTTCTCTGGGTGGGGCAGGCGGGCGCTTCAGTTGAACCCAAGTACCTTTCTCTTTGGCTTCCTTCTTTTCCTGATCATTTTCCTTCTCCCGTTTCAGGAATCTATATCAGCTCTTAGAGTGCTTAATATGCTTGATACACATGTTAATTCTCTTGGCAAGAATCTTGCCCTTAACTTGTTTGTTTACAATGATGCCAACAGCATGCGGGGTAACACGTAGACTCTCCCAGTTTTGCCGTGGTAACATTTGTGGGGCATTCCTTTTTGAACAGTGCCCATTCCCTTGATATCTACAATATCACCTTTCTTGTAGATTCGCATGTATGTGGCCAAAGGAACAACTCCATGTTCTCTAAAAGGCCTAGAGGACATGTAGTGGGTGCCCCTCTTCTTTCCCTTTGTGTTGGTCATTTTGGTGAATTACTGGAAGATGGCGGTTCCGGCCAAAAGGCAGGATATATTGTATAGTTTTTTTGTTTGTTTGTTTGGGTAATTTGGCAGTATGAAATTTTAAAATGGCTATGCTATTGGAATTAGTTGTTCCCTTTGAGAAATATGTTTTATGTGTTCCAAAAAATGCAAACTGCAAAGAAGTATGTAAAACTTGATGTCATTTTAATTTTTCTTAAAAACATGGATGTTTGTATATCTACCTTATAACTATGCATGTACACATACATATACATGTATATGCTGCCATACACATAGACATGATATATGTATGTATACACACGAACGTATGCATAGTCAGTACCTGGTAACATTGCTTATCTCTCATAAGTCTGATTGGAAGGGTATTTTCTTGTTTTATACATTTTCAGAGGCAGATGATCATGCAATTATAATTTTATTTACTTAGTGGTGATAATTTTCTGTATTTTTCCACATGAAAATACTTGAAGAAATAAAATAAATATTTAAATATGTTTGAACAGTTAAGGCTTTTTTAGAAGAGAACACATTGCCTTAGAAGATAGGAAGCAACATGTTTTGAATTTTTTTAAAAAAAATGTTAAATTACACAAAAAGTATTAAAGCCATCATTTTTCTTCTCCCCCACCCCAAGTGTATTAGTCCAAGAGGCAGGTGTTATCACTTTCAAACCAACCCTAAAGCTGATTCCTTATCTCATCCTTTCAGTCTAAGGCACTTGGAAAGAATACAGCAGTCTTCCTCCAGTGCTTCCTTTCCAACACAAAATTTAAGAAGCCTGTCAGCAAATCACATTAATGTAGTGAACTCTACTTCCCACAGGACAGTCTAAACAAAGGAGATGCATGAATCATTTTAATTTGATGAATGTAGGCCATGATATATAGGTAATGTTTACTTTTTCTCTAATTATACGTGTTCATGAGCACTGAAAAGAACCTTTTTTGCGGGTTGGGGGGGCAGAGCGCCATGCAGCTTGTGTGATCTTGGTTCCCCAAGCAGGGATTGAACCTAGGCCACCACAGTGAAAGCACTGAGTCCTAACCACTGCACTGCCAGGGAATTCCCTTTAAAGATCTTTTTTACTTCATAAAATTACAAAGAAGAAATGAACTATTTACTTCAATCCTATCATCCAGACATAACCATTAATAATATTTTGTTATATTTATTTCTAGTATTTCCAGATGTAAACATAAACTATATTTTGAAACTTTGGACATATCATGTGTATGTCTTCTTTTTCCCCAAAACCATTATATTTGGAGTGTTTTTCATGGCATTGAATATTCTTCATAGGCATAGTTTTAATAACTTTGGAATAGATCATTTTAGAGAAATCAATGAAAAATATATTATGAGTTTAAATTGGAAATTAATATATTGCATTTTTACTGGGGTTGGGATTGAACATATTTGTTCTTCTAGGGGAGTTTTAGTATACAATTGATACCATAAGTGAAAAGATAATGAAATGTTTACCTTGTCATAATCAATAGCAATTTTCTTAGCTGTATTAGGTGAATGGAAGTCTTTATGGATGTGGAAGACATGTCCAGAGACACATCTTGAATGAAAACAGATGGTTGTACACTTCTGTACCCACCAATAGATGAAAAGGCGGAAACTTCATTAATGCAAAGTGGCGTGGAGCTGTAACCATGCATCTCAGGACAAAAATGAATCTAGATTCTGTTCTTGTCTCAAGGAGGCAGAAGGTTAAAGGCTTATCTTTGCCAGGCTGTTTACCCCTAACGGATGACTCATTAGGCATAAGCTAGCCTTGTCAAGGTGAATTCCACCGGTACCAAGTCTAATACGTATCATGAAAGATGGGATGTGTTAGTGGTTATGGAAAGGGGTGTGTGTGGAATTATATCTTCTGAGGTCAAGTGGATGAACGGGGTTGGATAGGTGGGGGAAGGAATTGTCTTTAGGATAGGTAGGAATCCAGGAGCTGGTACCACCTGAGGAGAACCACTGGATTTTTACTTTAGGTGGAAAATCAGAGACATTTACAAGGATTATAATAAGGAAGAGTGTGATAAGGCAAGATGGGAGGATCAAACAGGTAGTCAAATGAATGAGAGAGTGGAGAGAGGAACTTATAAAAATCAAAGCTCCCACCTCCCAGATGCCTTCTGTGGGCCAGCCACCTCTCTCCTGTGGGTAGAATGCGAGTCACCTGCTTAGGGGGGAGTGATGGAGGAATAGGCTGGGTTTCTTTTTACTTGGCATGTAAGGATAATAAGGTTGAAGGAAATGGGAAGGAAGGACATAGATTGAAGTAAACAGAGCCTTAATTATTAAAAGAGTTTGAAGAGTTGACATTGTCTGACATTTCAAGAGGAATTAAAGGCTCCTTTTAAATGATTCACGGAAGGTCATAGGATTGTTCACAGGTAGCCCCAGGAAGTTGCCCACCACTACTGGATATGGACGTGAACTCTTTATTCCTCTAAGATCCTGACCTCTGGGACAGACAGTGTATTCGTTGATGAAAAGTAAAACTACCTTTCCTTTGCATTAGGATTTGTAGGCTCCCTCTCAAGCTAGTTTAAGCAAGAAAAAGGGGAATTTATCAAAAGGATGCAGGGCTGTTTCCAGGGATCCCATGGTAAGAAAGGAAGAATCTGAAAATAGGAACTAAAAAGCTTTCAAGTATCCAGGCGGCAATTGGTTTTCAGGTGCTCTCTCATCTCTGCTTCTCCAGTGCTATTTTTCCTCTGTCCCCGTTTCTCTTTCCACATGAGGTAAAATGACGGTTCCAGATGTTTACATCCCCTGGTTCAAGCAACTCATGACTGGCCCTCGGAAGTCTGACCCCAAATTCTCAAGAGAGGAAGAAGCTGATTGGCTCAGCTTGAGCACATGTATGTCCATCCTTGGTCCAGTCAGCTCTGGCCAGTGGTAAGGTCCTAGCACAAATATAGGTGCCATTGATATGCCATGGAAATGGGTCAGATAATAATTCTCAAAGAAGTTGTGGGCTCCATGGGCTCTCCAAAATTGACCACTACCACTGACCCCTTAGTAGATGTGGGGCAGGGGACATAGCCTTTCACCATCACTGTGTTTTCTTTTCCACCAAAAATAATATCTAGCTCCTTGCACTTGAAAATGTGGTCCATGAACCTGCAGCATTAGCATCGCATGGGAACTTAGAAATGCAGACTCTTAGGCCCTACCCCAGACCTACTGAATCAGAATCTGACAGTTCACGAGATCTCCCAACAACTGTAGAACATACTATTTGAGAAATGCTGATTAGACAGAGGATCAAATTAGGAACCACAGATTAGGGCTGTTAAAAGGACTTCTTCCAGAGAGGGATGGCGGCCAAATTGTTTTGTCTGAACTTCAGCTGAGAGCCTTCCCCTGCCCTCACCCAATCTTCCTTTTGAGTGCATTTCTGCTGGAAATTCAGCGTTCAGGATGAGGATGGAGAGAGATGCCGGTGTCTGATATGGGAACCATAGTGTATGTTGTCCTGTTTCGGCACTGAGAGGTGATCTGTGGGGTGAAAAAAGGAAAGAGAAAAGCAATAAAGGTGTTAATATCATCGTCAAAATGGAAGTATCGGCAAGCTTGCTTTTTTTTTTAACATCTTTATTGGAGTATAATTGCTTTACAATGGTGTGTTAGTTTCTGCTTTATAACAAAGTGAATCAGCTATACATATACATATATTCCCATATCTCTTCCCTGTTGCGTCTCCCTCCTTCCCACCCTCCCTATCCCACCCTTCTAGGTGGTCACAAGGCACTGAGCTGATCTCCCTGTGCTATGTGGCTGCTTCCCACTAGCTATCTATTTTACATTTGGTAGTGTATATATGTCCATGCCACTCTCTCACTTTGTCCCAGCTTACCCTTCCCCCTCCCTGCGTCCTCAAGTCCATTCTCTAGTAAGTCTGTGAATTGGTACAGCCACTATGGAAAACAGTATGGAGGTTCCTTAAAAAACTACAAATAGAACTACCATATGACCCAGCAATCCCACTACTGGGCATATACCCTGAGAAAACCATAATTCTAAAAGAGTCATGTACCAAAATGTTCACTGCAGCTCTATTTACAATAGCCAGTAGATGGAAGCAACCTAAGTGTCCATCATCGGATGAATGGATAAAGAAGATGTGGCACATATATACAATGGTATATTACTCAGCCATAAAAAGAAACGAAATTGAGATATTTGTAGTGAGGTGGATGGGCCTAGAGTCTGTCATACAAAGTGAAGTAAGTCAGAAAGAGAAAGACAAATACCGTATGCTAACACATATATATGGAATCTAAGAAAAAAAATGTCATGAAGAACCTAGGGGTAAAACGGGAATAAAGGCAAGCCTGCTTTTAATTAGGTAGTTATTATCTTGAAGTTAATAAATGTCACTTATATATTAAGTCACTAACCTACCTCTGTTTTTATGTCCAGCTCTGCAAGTTTTTAAAGTCCCTAAAATGGCATCTTTTCATGAAGCTTGAGCTCTTTTTGAGCTAAACCAAAAACTTTTGATTATGGAGAAATTACTAGGTTGATTGTTTAGAATATAGATACCCTCAAGAAACTTACTAGGTAGAACATCTTTGTCAGCAATTCAGAAATCCATGCCATTAGCGTTTTGGACTTTGAAGTCTAAAATGATGAATTTCAGACACTCTACTTTGCAGGAATTCTATTTTTCTACTTTTCTCTTGTTTACTCCTTAAAATAATCCTGGGAACTGACGTGGGTCACGATAACCTGCCATTGCTGTTAAATCAAACTGCTCATTTGCAGGGAAACATTTATTATTTAGTAACTTAACCAGAAATCCATAAAAAAATACTTTCTTATAAAAATCCTTGCTTTGTAAACTGCCAGAAGTGACCAGATGGAAATAACAAGAATTTCTAGTTCTGCAGGCAAACAGGAAGCCCCACCTCAGTAGGACCCTGCTGACACCAATTCAGAACTTTTTTTCCAACTTATTTTGTTGGAATAGAAGCATTTGGGTTTACCGGATCAGACTGGAATTTTTGAAGCCAACTGCTCTAATACCCTTGGTATTCCAGGTGACCAAATTTCTATATTCATTAAAAGAAAGTATCATTTTGTCTGATGGTTTAACATCCTTATATTGGATAGAAATATAGAAGTATCTGGAAATCTCTGAGTACTGTTTCTCATCCTTGGCTGCACATTGGAATCACTGGAGAGCTTTGACAACTACTGATGCCTGAGCCGCACCTCTGGAGATTCCCATGTAATCGTATGCAGCCTGGGCATGGGGATTTTTAAACCCTCTCCTCCAAGGAGAACCATCCAAGGTTGAACCATCATCTTATGGACCTGTTCATCAAACAGTCCCACTGAGGGACATTTGCAGGTACGCTTGTCAAAATGCAGACTCCCAGCTACCAGCCCAAGAGAATCAAACTCAATAGTTTGGGGACAACTTTAAGAATCTGTATCTTTAAGCAAGCCAAGCTCTGTTGAGATTCCAATAGAGGAGACCCTTGGGTCACACTTAGAAACACTTTATTGGAGATTATTTCTAAAAAGAGAGTGACTGGAAGAACTGAAATGTGTTCAATGTTGGGTTGTTAGGGATCCATCAGCAAGTGATTCAGGAATATTTTAAAAAGATGAAAAAACAGTAGTGTGATATAGGGACAAGACTCCTTGCATAACGATAAAAGAGTGGAGTTCTGGGCCTCATTTTGCTTCTCTAACCAGTTCTGTGGCTCCAGGTAAGACACCCAGTTTCTCTGGTACTGAAGCTCTTTGCCTCTCAAATGAGGACCTTGGGAAAGATTAATCTCAGATCACCTGAAATTCCAATACTTGATGAGTTTCTGATAGTAAAGACTTTCTATTCTCATGAATTCTTACAGAAATTTCCAGCAGGACTCTTGATGTTTGCCCTAAAGCAGTGGGGCAACAAGCATAGTAGCTTCTCCATCACCTGGGCTCAAGAAATGCAAAGTCTTGAGCCCTGCCCCAGACTTGCTGAAGCTGAATCTTTGAGAGTGAGGGCCAGTGCTCCAAAAATAGTACTTGGAAAAAATAAAGTTGAGAAGTGTTCTTTTAATCTATAGTGAAGGAAAATCACCTCTATAAGTATGAACTTTTAACACTGTTTATAAATGTTACAATATCTTTGTTGGCAAGCTGATTCAAATTGAAGGGGAACTCTTAAAAAATACCGAACTCGGGCTTCCCTGGTGGCTCAGTGGTTGAGAGTCAGCCTGCCAATGCAGGGGACACGGGTTCGTGTCCCGGTCAGGGAGGATCCCACATGCCACGGAGTGGCTGGGCCCATGAGCCATGGCTGCTGAGCCTGCGTGTCCGGAGCCTGTGCTCCGCAACGGGAGAGGCCACAACAATGAGAGGCCCGCATACCGCAAAAAAGGAAAAAAAAATACTGAAGTCTAGAGACTTGATACACCAAGTGTGGTCTCCTAACTGTCAACATCATCATCACCTGAGAATTTGTGAGAATTGCAGAATCTCTGGCTCCACCCCAGACATACTGAATCAGAATTTGCATTTTTTTTGCTCAAGAAAATCGGATAATTTATTTGCAAGTTAAATTCTGAGAAACACTGTTCTAGATAAAGATGTTAAAACTGTAATGACAGGTTTCCTTACCTTCAAAATATTATTTATACGCCTATCAGTAATCAGTTCCTCCCACACACCTGTAGGCAAATCTAGGGAAAAAATGTTCTTTTAAGTTTGTTCTGTACTTGTTTCAACTTAGTAATTGGTAGGTGTTGTCTTCCTTGTATTTTGAGGCATTTAAACCTTTTTTCCCATTCTTCCTTGAAGAAAGTTACTTAACACTTTTATTTTTTCTTCCTTTTTTTTTTTCTCTTTTGAAGCTGCCATCTCAGACTGGATCCCTATATTACTTGAGAATATTTTTTAAACTTATTTTTCTGATATCTGACCCACTTCTCTAAGGTGGAGGATGACCAGAGTATTGTTGAGTTGTTTTGTTTTTTATTTTATTTTGTTGTATATTGTGATTCATTGCTATGTCTGTAGCGGTCTCAATAAAATTATAAGTTTGAAGATTAACATTAAAGTGTAACAAATTATAAATTAGAAGATTAACATTGAATTGCAGAATTTCCTTTTGAAATGGAAAAATTCATTAAGGATCCATTAATTCCATCAGTAGAGCCTTCTACATTACCAATAAAGAAGAACGAGCCCTGTGCAGTGATCACCTTTGGATAGGCAGAGGCAACTTGAGATTTCACGATCAGAACAGGGCAGATTGGGTGTAAAATAGTTGGAAATGGAGCCCAGAACTGTGTGCATATTCTTGTGTGGCAACTTTTAAAAATAATTTTTAATCACTTTATCATTGAAGTATGCTAGTATAGCTCCTAGGTTTCAGGATATTTTCAGCCTTCTCAAAAAATAGGTGAGTTCTGAAAAAATTTTATTGGCTTCAAAATATAAGATGAAAGCTACAACAAAATGACTGTTTCATTAAATGTCTCCCAAATAAGACATTTCATTGTCAACTATTTTATCAACCATGACATTATCTCAACTTGTAACTTAAATCATCCTCGTGGACTTATATACCAACTACATCTGCTGTGAGTACCATTCAGTGTGTTTGATATGATTCAGGGTGATGCTAAAAAATAAGAATTTGTAGAACAACAAAGATCTTAAATCCCTGACCTGCCATGGTTAATTACTTCCTTTCTTCTTTTCTATGATTATTCCTTATCTACTTTCCTATTTAGAAGTAGAAATTGGTCAGGGTTTTTTGTTTGTTTTTGGTAAAAATAAAAATGTACCATAAATGGGCAATTTTTGGTCAAGTTTTGTGGGATTGTTTTTCTCTAGAAAAACGATTCTTGATCTTTTGGGGAATTAACTCATTTGAGAATCTCATGAAAGCTAAAGAAACTGCTCTAGAAACATGAAAGTATGCACGAAAATATACATTTGGGGCTGAAGGTTAATGTTTTAGTAAAGGCTCTTTGGATGACAAAAATTAGTAAAACAAACCAACAAATAAAATTAACTAATATGTTGACTTTTGGAGTTTTAAGCAAGGAAAGGATAATTTTTTGGTTCACGTAGCTGGAAAGGTGCTTCAGATACAGCTGGTTCCAGGGTCTCATTAGTCTAATTGTACTGGGCTTGGCTTCCTTTGTCCCTCTGACGTGCCTTCTCCTATGTTTGGACAGTTCTCTGACTTTACATGTTAGTCATTGATAGCTCTAGCATCAAACCTAGCAGAAGAAAGACTCTACTTCCCAGGTATCTCAGATATATCAGATATCAAATGTATCACATATATCACAAGTGAACTTGTTAATCCCGATTGGTCAGATCCAATATTCTGTCCATTCCTTAACCAGGCGCATTCCATCCCTCGCCATGGGAGATCCGAGCCCAGGTCACAAGCTGCACTTCTGGAGTCAGTATCGCTGGGACCTCAGGAATGGAGAGCAGGAGAGGGGAGGACTTCAAGATGAACATTATTAGGACACTCTTGTCAATGGAATGGGGAGTGATGTTAAGGGGCAAAGGCAACCAGAAGCCACTGCCATGAGCAACTCCTGCTTTAGAGATAGCGAAACCATCTAATTAGCTCAAGCCAATCTTTTTTTACTCCTATAGAGCCCAAAATACATGCACATCTTATTCATTCCTTTAATAAAAATGTACGGTGCACCTTCTGTACATGTATATTTTCAACCATTCATCCATGACCCTTATCCTCACGGATGCATTTCTTTGAACTTGTCATCACATACCTTGTCTAAAATGCTGTGCTTGTGTTAGCATTTGAGCAGTGTGGGTAAGCACATTGTATTTCCTCAAGTATCTTCCCTAGAAGTGTAAAAATGCAGGTATCTCAGTCCCTAAGCATCCAAACTTATTCCTAATACTTCAGACTATGTTTGCCAAGCCTCATGGGAAGTTTGTCTTTAAACAAGTCTGCAGTACTTATTTTAGGCTTGACTAATGTGGTTCATTGTTAACATGAAATGAAAGATACATTTAAAATCCGCAAGTAGTGAACAACAGAAAACCTATGAGGGACATGCTAACAGTTGTCAGAAGGTAAAAGGGTTTATGTTCTGTCTTCATTTGTCAGTCATGGGACTGATAGCTAGGGTTGGAATGGACAGAATACCTGGATCTGACCAGTTGGGATTAAACACAATTCTGAAACTTTATTTAAGATACCCAGGAAGTAGAGTCTGTCTTCTGCTAGATTTGATACTATCAGATATCAGCCTGGAGCTGTCACCTATAAGAGATAATTTGTTTAACATCTATCATCATTCCAACACAGTTAAAGAGGGCTGAGTGATACTGAAAACTCTGCAAAACAGTGGTAGCTTTACTTTGGCCATGGATTGCTGAATTTAATGGGACCTTTCTGGAATGTTTAAATAATCCCATCTTTAAAGACCATGAGATGGGACTATTTTATAAATAAATTGGCCTTTTATATCAGCAGAGATGAAGTCAGGAAATGGAAACCACTCCAGGTGTTTCAAGCAGAAGAGATTTAATACAGGGGACTGGGTGCTTACAAAATGGCATGAAAGACTGAAGAATGAGGAATGTGTGTCCACCCCTGGACTTTTGAGTTCAAAGGCATGCCACTGTTGCTATTGCTGCCACAACTTCCTCTAAAACCTGTATCTTTCAGACCTTGCTTGCTAGGAGAAGAGCAGCAGGAAAATGGCCACTGTCTTTCAGATATTTAATTAGTGCTTCTAATTGGCTCCAATTCTAACCAGAACCCAGCTGCAAAGAAGTCTTAGAAATGTAATGTTTAGCTTTCTGGCCTCCCCAACCGAAGAAGGGTGGAATGGAGTACACAGACAATCTACAGTATATACTACAGCTTTTAAAAATGCAATCAGTTTCTCAAAGAGATATCTGCATTTCTGTGTTCATTGCAGCATTATTCAGAGTAGTCAAGATACGGAAACAACCTAAGTGTCTGTCAGCAGATAAGTGGGTAAAGGAAACATGATACACACGCACACACACACACACACACACACACACACTGGAATGTTATTCAGCCTTAAAATAGAAGGAAATCCTGCCATTTACAACATGGATAAATCTAGAGGACATTATGCTAAGTGAAATAAGCCAGACACAGAAAGATAAATACTGCATGATCTCACTTATATGTGGAATCTGAAAAAGTCAGACTCTTAAAAACAGTAGAATGGTGTTTGCTAGGGGCAGAGGGGTGGGGGAAATGGAGAGATGTTAGAGAGTACAAAGTTCCAGTTATATAGGATAAATACGTTCTGGAGACCTAATGTACAGCATGGCAACTATAATTCATGATACTGTATTGTATACTTGAAATTTACTGAGAGTAGATTTTTTGTGTTTTAACCACACAAAAGTACCAAAAAAAAAATGGTGAATATGTGAGGTGATAGATGTTAGCTTGATTGTGGTAATCATTTCACAATGTATACATATATCAAAACATCATATTATACACCTTAAATATATACAATTTTTATTTGTCAATTATACCTCAGTAAAGCTGAAAAAAAATGGGTTTTCCTGGGATTTTATAATGAAATTCCATTTTTTGTTCAAGAGAAACCACCTATCTACTACAATTTTAAATAGTGTTAAGATTAGGCCTCAGTAAACAATGAACTGTATGTTTTCTTCTTTTTAAACTTTACATTTGAATTTACAGACAGTACAATTCACATTTTTGGTTTGAGTTATATGAGTTTTGCCAAATACATTGAGTCATGTAACCACTGACTGATAATTAGGATACAGAGCAGTTCCATCACTCCGAAAAATACTCTTCTGCTGCCTGTTTGTAGTTAAGCCCTTTCTACATCCTTAACCCCTAGCAACCGCTGATCTGCCCTCCATCATTAATAGCTTTGCCTTTTCCAGAATAGCATAGAAATGGAACCATACAATTTGTGTTGAATCCCACATTAGGACAGTGTATTTGAGTTTCTTCTCTGTTGTTTCTGATAAAGATAATCCATTTATTATTGCTGAATCGTATTCCATTGTATGTATTTACCATTCCTGACTTTCATTTTGAGAGTATAAAAGTTTTGAGAGTGTCCTTTTATTTAAAATCTCCTTATATATTTTTAAATAGTTCTAATTTGCCTCTTAATCATGACAAAAAAATGAAGAAGACAAATGTCTTCCCTTTCCTGGATGACTTCAAACTAGGTGTTCATCACGACAGTTCATCAAGTTATATAGTCTGATTATGATTCCTGAATAGGAACACGATAATTAGACAAATCTCAAGAACTGGAATTTTTTTCTATTCTGATAGTTAGACCAAGTGCCTAGAATGTATTAGGCGCCCATTCTTATCACTTCAATGAGTTTTCCAAAAGATGAAATACTTTTTAAATGAATTATTTGTTGATTGGTGCCAGATTAGAACTGAAAGGCCAGTGAAGGCCACCTAAATTTTTATTTGAAAAAGTAGAATCATTTTTGGCTTTATTCCCAAAGAGCCTTTCCTGTAGACAGATTTCAGCATATTTTGATGATTCATTGTAGAAATGTGTTTATCAATTACAGTAGGAGAAAGCATTACCAGCTAACAGCTAAGAAAAGGAGAAAAGGTTACATCATTCAGTTTCAGGTTCCTAAAGGCATTAGTGGGCAGAATGTAATTAACCAGCTTTGGATTCATCCAGTTTGAGGACTTATCCCCCATCTTTTTTCTGAAGGGTTCGGTGATCATTCATTATCTCAAGGTTTTTGGTTTTGCATTTTAAATTTTATTTGAAAAGCAGAACCCTGATGGCACTGTGCTTTCTTAGGCTCAGTTGAACAGTCAGGGGTGAAGAAACCAAGAAGTTTTCTTATAATTACAATACCCCAGACATCCTGTATGTTACATTCATTGTCTCATGACCTTATCCGGTAGGTAGTATTATTACCCACATTTAAGTGTTAAGAAAGCTGAGGTTAAAAGAAGTTAGGTAACTTTCCCAAGATTCACATAGCTCATCAAGAAGAACTTGAACCCAGGGCTGCCTGGTAACAAAGTCTATGCTTTTAACCACTAACTTTTAGCCTTTCCATTGCAGTTAAACTATTTCGTATGTATCTAATTATGTGCATTTATCATTAAGATGATACCTGCTTATCCAGATTACTTACCTCCATCAATCATTTTTGAACAATGTGAAGTATGAGTAGGTAATACATCCTGCATAAAATATTTGTGGCCCAGTGAGATGACTAATTAGTAATCCTGAGCTTCTTCCAAGAAGGGTTGCCCATGTGCAACTTTAGTGGAGTTTTCTACAGCACTTGGGCCTGGAGTCAGAAGTCACATTTAATGTCCAGGCTAACCACATTAGTTGAGGCTTTTAGAGTTTGTGCTTATTGGATTTTAGAGGGATATGTTTTGACCTGATGTATAAAAACCTTCTTAATAACAGACCTTTGTTGCAGTGGGATTCTGCTATATTATTTGAAAATAATTTGATGAAACTAAATCAGATCAGGGACTTGTAGCTAAAGCATTCTAGGCACTTTAGTAGACATTTAAAAATGCTCTGCTAAAGAGGATGCTGATGGGCGATCAGAAATTCAAGATGGAGCGTGACTAATGTCCTACACGCTGCCATGGTTATCATCATAAAGTGTCTACAAAGGGCTCCAACTTAGATGATCAAGCCACCTGACCCTCCAGTCAAACATAAGGCTGGACAAGATTGTTTTAGCATGTTCTACATACATTTCATTGTGGCAAGTCATGTGCTTTCTAGGTTCTTTTGTGCAAAGCTAATAAGCTACAGGAGAGGCCGTTGATCAAATTGTTTTAGAGTGTATTCCATTTCTGAGGGTGAGTAGGTGTGACACGTTTCACTGTGAGCACACCCTTAATATTAAAAGATGGTCTAGGTTGATACCAGACAAGGTCAACTTGCTCTTGTGTCTAATGAAAATGTCCTCGCAGTTTGTTCACTGGGAGCAGTTAACTTGACTTAGCTTGTGAGCTTCTGGTAACAGGAATTATTTTTCTCATTTTGTTCTGCCTCTTGGTACATAGTACAGTATCTGATACACAGTAGGTACATATATATATAGTATGTGTGTATGAGTGTAAAATACTTCAAAGTTACATGGGAGGAAATCCCATGTGATTCAGGGGAGGCTGAGAACTCTTCGGGGACTGGAAATATTTGATTGCTTCAAATCCTCAGTTGGTATATATTTATTAAAGAGCAATGTATTGAATGTTTGGCATAGATAAATGTTTTGCAGGAGGGATAATGATATACTTGTTTTCGCAAAGCATACAATCAAGGGGGAAAGACCTGCCGATGGAGCCTAGCATGATTCTACTACTACGTTTATTATTAGTCCTGCCTAACATTTATTGAGCAATAATTAGATGTCAGACTCCTTCTAAGTCATTTCTGTATTAACTCATTTAATCCTCAAAACAGTCCTACTGAAGTAGGCATTATGATTATCTCCATTTTACAAATGAGGCATCTCAGGCTCAGAGACATTAAGTAACTCACAGAAGATCACACAGCCGTAAAAGGTGTAGTTGGGATTTGAATCCAGGCAGTCTGACTCCAGAGCCTCAACTTATATGTACTAGAGTCTACTTAAGTCATGGATAATGACTTAATTAGCCAAGTGAAGAAGGGGGAAGCAGATAGTGTAAGAGTATTGTGTTCGGATGGTATGTCATATACAGAATTGGGCACTGTGGTTGGGGAGTATGTGTGTGTGTTTGGGGTGGATGATAAAAGTATGATTGGAGAAACAGGTTATGTAAGTCTTCTTAAAGCTGTGTTGTTAAATGGATTTTTATCTTGTAGCTGGTAATGGGCCATTGAAGGGTTTAATCAGGTGACATAATAAAACTTGCCTTTTTTATTGATGTATAATTGATTTACAATATTATGTTACTTTCAAGTGTACAGCAGAGTGATTCAGTTGTACATATATATATATATATATATATATATATATATATATTCTTTTTCAGAATCTTTTCCATAACAGGTTATTACAAGACATTGAATATAGTTCCCTGAGCTATACAGTAAGTTCTTGTTATCTTTTTTTTTTTTTTTTTTTTGCGGTACGCGGTCCTCTCACTGTTGTGGCCTCTCCCGTTGTGGAGCACAGGCTCTGGATGCGCAGGCTCAGCGAGCATGGCTCATGGGCCTAGCCGCTCCGCAGCATGTGGGATCTTCCCAGACCGGGGCACGAACCCATGTCCCCTGCATCGGCAGGTAGACTCTCAACCACTGCGCCACCAGGGAAGCCCTCTTGTTATCTATTTTATATATAGTAGCATGTATCTGTTAATCCCAAACTCCTAATTCATCCTTTCCTCCCCCACTTTCCCCTTTGATAACCATAAGTTTGTTTTCTATGACTGTGAGTCTGTTTCTGTTTTGCAAATAAATTCATTTGTATCATTCTTTTAGATTCCACATATTAGTGGTATCATATGATATTTGTCTTTCTCTGTCTGACTTACTTCACTTAGTATGATAATCTCTAGGTCCATCTGTGTTGTTGCAAATGACATTGTTTCATTCCTTTTTATGGCTGAGTAATATTCCATTGTATATATGTACCACATCTTCTTTATCCATTCATCTGTCAATGGACATTTAGGTTGCTTCCATGTCTTTGCTATTATAAATAGTGCTGCTATGAAGACCACGGTGCATGTATCTTTTCAAATTAGAGCTTTCATCTTTTCCAGATATATGCCCGGGAGTGGGAATGCTGGGTCATATGGCAACTCTATTTTTAGTTTTTTAAGGAAGCTCCATATTGTTTTCCATAGTGGCTGCACCAATTTACATTCCCACCAACAGTGTAGGAGGGTTCCCTTTTCTCCACAGCCTCTCCAGCATTTATTATTTGTAGACTTTTGGATGATGGCCATTCTGACCAGTTTGAGTCATCGTAGTTTTGATTTGTGTTTCTCTTATAATTAGGGATGTTAGCATCTTTTCATGTGCCTGTTGGCCATCTGCATGTCTTCTTTGGAGAAATATCTGCTTAGATCTTCTGCCCACTTTCTGATAAAACTTTCAGTTTTAGAAAAGTTAGTCGGCCTTCTGTCTAGAGAATAAAGGGAAGGGTAGGGGACGGACTGCAGACAGAAAGATTAACTAGGAAGCTTTCCAGCAGCCCAGAAAAAGAGTGATGGACACTTAGCCTAGGCTGGGGGTGAGAAGGGAGCAGATTCAAGGGAGATCCAAGGGGTAGAATCAACAGGACTTCATGGGCAGGAGAGAAGTGTTAGAGGGAAGAGTTGCATTTAGAGTATTTTAAAGAATAAAATGTGAATTTCACAGTTCCTGTTCTAGGCCAGCGTTGTGTTGTTCTCATAGTTCATTTCCCTATAGGAAGGACAAGTTAAGTGTTAGAGGAATGAGTGTACATGGTTTTCTATGGACTTCTGGTCTATTTGGTTTTCCTTTAGAATGTGTCTTGAATTCATGCTACTTGTGGCAGATTCTTTCAATAAACTTTTTATTTTTTATTCTTGAATTTTATTTTATTTTTTTATAAAGCAGGTTCTTATTAGTTATCTATTTTATACATATTAATGTATATATGTCAATCCCAATCTCCCAATTCATCCCCACCACCCCTGCTTTCCCCCTCAATAAACTTTTGATGCATGCAGCCTCTTATGAACAGCAGTGCTAATCCTGCTAATATGCCATTAGAAGAAGAATGAAATGTAAAAGTAAGATGAAAGGAATTATACTAGTCTTTTCTACACAGTGCTCCTTAGATGTTAAGATTGAACATGTCTTTTACCTGAAAATAATCATATTCTGACTTTGTTCTATTTCTATACATTCAAACACATTTGAAATTACATATATATATGAGCCTTCATGTGTATGATTGGGAACAACAAATTTATTTCCATCAGCCTTGGGTAATGTGTTTTTATAATGGGAAATTCTATCCTTAAACATACCACAGTGTTAAAGAGAAGAATATCATTTGTCCTATGAAAACCATGCCTTGTTCTTTTCCCCTATGCCTTGTTTCTGGAATACCCATCTAGGCAACAGAAGCTGTGTTTCACTTGAGGATTTCTCTTCTGGCTGATAGGTTTTATTCGTGGCTCAAGAGAGCAAATAAATGTATTATATAAATATCCCTCCTTATCTGAGGGTCTTGCTTCTTCTGTACAATCCAGGTTTTCAAATGGTAGAATTCTTGACTTATGTAATATTTTAAAAATCTGTGCTAATTTTTTGGTCCATTTCCTCCTTCTCCCTTTTAGCTTTGTAATACTCATTCATTCAAATGAAAAAAAAAGATATAACCATGCTTAAGATGCGTGAAAATTTTTTTTCCGGTTTGGAATTCTTTGAATGCAATGGAGGCTCTTTAGAATTTTACCATACGGAGGGAAATGCTGTGTCTAAAACCACAGGAACAATGTTTTATGATATATCTTATGAGACAGCATTACTGGGGTAGGGGAGAAAGCAGGTGGCATAATATTAAATGGGACCATATTTATATCAGACTAGACTTAGAAGAAAGATAGCTAGCTATTTATGGAGTGCTAAGTCTGTCCAGATAACATGCTAACTGCCTTACAGGCATTATCTCATGTGACCTTCCCAAAAGGTGAGAAATATACTTATTTCTTCCCCAGTTGAGGGAAGTGATGTTGGGAAATTTATCTAGGCACACTTATCCAATGTTGTGCAAGGGAAGGATGGAGATGAATTTGGACCTAGCCTTTCCAATTTCAGAGTTTATTCTTTTAATCAATACACTGTAATTTAAGACACACGTGGGGCTATTTCAGGGGAGAACATGGTAGGGAGGTAGGGGAGAGGAAGGAGGGAAGGAAAAGAATGGGAGAGGCATTGCATAGGTTAAGCTAGCCTCTGTAACAAAGAGGGCCACAGATAGATAATGGCTCAAATATGGTAAAAGTTTATTTTTTGCTCATGTGACAGTACTGGGCAGATGAAGTGGTTGGTGGTGCTGCCACATGTTTTCGGTTTTTCAGTGATCCAGGCTGATGACAGCTCTGTCATCGTTAACTTGTAGCTTTCAAGTTCCCCCCGGGGGATGATGCTGTCTGTCCTCCCCGAAGGGGGCAGAGTGCATGAGTGTGTGGAGGAGGATTTAATGGGCATGCCTAGTTATGACACATATACTAACACACTCACAGGCCAGGACTCAGTCACATGGCTCTACCTGACTGCAGGGGAGGCAGGTAAATGTAGCCAGGCGTGGGTCCTAGAAGATGAGGAATGCATGGATTTGGCTGATTTGTCAGGAACCAATAATCAATCACGAGATCCTGTAAGAATCAAGTCTCCGTGCACGCATGTATATTTTGTGTTCTCCCATGCTTTGTGAGAGAGGGATTATTTGTCTCATTTTACAAAGCAAATAATTGAGACCCCGGGAGTTGCCCAAGGTCATGTGGCTATTAAATAAATGGTAGAGCTGGAGCCCCAGCCTGGCTCCATGCTATCCCTGGGCCTGCTCTTTCTTCCCTTCACACCACACATGTTATTCGGTCTCTCACTCCCCGCCCCAGTCTAGTCCTTTGATAGGAAGCAATTCCAGAAAGCAAGATTCAAATCCCAATTAATTCTATGATTCTCAAAATATGGTCCACCAGCAACATCATGATCACCAGGGAGCTTGTTTGAAATGCGCAATTTCAGTCTCTACCCCAGACCTGCTGACTAATCCAGTCATTCCAACAGGCTCCCCAGGTAATCTGGAGGCAGGGGGAAGCCTGGGCTCCTGCAAGACAACTTCCCAACCCCATCCTGCTGTCTGACTATCATCTTTCATCTGTGCCTGGGAAGAAGTGGGTTCCCTCTGTTAGTCACAGGATATCACCAGTTGAGTAGAATTTCAGCCTTTATACGGAGTAAACATGTTTAACCTAGAAAGGATAACTTAGCAACGTAATATTGAATGACCGCTTAGCCCAATTTTTGAAAAGCATGAGCTGTCTCCATAGATAAGCCAAACAGGCCCGAACAAAACAGAAGAAAAGAGAACTTGTCTCTTTGGGTTAGTGGACAACAATTTGATTTTCTGAAAAGAGCAGCTTTTTTTCTTTTGCTGAGAAGGTAGGAGTACTGAGCCCCTAGTTTTCCCACTGCAGTTTACAGTTAGGGCCCAAACAGATTAAAGACACACACTCTCAAACCATCTGACCTCTGATTCCACATTTCCCGGGGCAGTCCCGTTCCTAGTGTATCAGCTGTTAACCTTGCCCTACGGTTACAAAAAGGCCACTGCTGGTTAGATTGTTAATGGCTGATGAGTGTCAAGGAGGGTCTTTCTTGTGGTCAGACCCGTTCCCCCGTGAGTCTTATGACAATCATATCCTTACAACCCCATTCACTGAAGAGGAGGGGGGGAAGGGAGGTAAGCACCCAAGGGCCCCAAATGTCAGGATAGATGACCAGACGGCCTTCCTATCCAGGAGGAATGAAGTCTGAAGTCCACGGCTGAAGGGACACGCAGCCAGGCACTACTGTTTTGAAACAATAAAATAAAACTTTTCCAGAGGCTTTGCAACCTTGATAATTTTACTCTGTGTATGTGATTTTTACATAAAACAAACAAGTCAGGAACAGTCCCACTGCTCTGGTGTATGACTGCGTGCAGCCACAACTACATGCTTATTGCCTTAGAAGGTAACTTTAGGCTATTTTTATTCAATTAAATCTCACAGGCCACTCAGAGCAAATGTTTGCATCTTGTTTTCTTGGAGATTTGGACATGGAGAATAGCAACTTGCTTAAGGTCAGAGCAAGTAGAATTCCAGCTACATGGAATCTCCCAGTTACAACTCTTACCTCTCGATTCATGGTGGGTAGGAGGGGTGGCTTGCAAACTGTAAGACTTTAATACATATCAGTGACCTTCTCTTATAAACTTAAATGCTCTGTAAATCAAGGAAGGTGTCTGCTGTTCTCATACTAGTGTATTTCATTACAGTCAAATTGAAAAAGAGTTGGTATTGATGTTCCATTGGCAATATTCCGGGCAGGATTTGATTTACAAGAACAGTGTCATGCATGAGGGTGTGTATTGCTTACATGGGACATCGAGAAACTAAGTGATTCTGTCTTAAGTTTTCAAGTAGTTTTACTTAAGGGAAGCATGGAAAATTTCTTTATTTATGATGTCCCAAAATTGCATTTTAGGAAAGGTTTGAACGAAGATGTTTACTTGCTAATTCACCCATGGTTATTCCAACAGGCTCTCTCTTCACATTCATAGCAGCCTTCATGACATGCTTTACGCATTGCTGAGCACTGTGCTTAGTCCTCTGTATGCACTTACCTAATACCACCCTAACGAGGACTTATCAGGTAGATATTACCTCTAGCATACAGCTGGAGGGGGCTGCCAGGATCTCACAGCTCACAGAAAGGTGAGCTGGGGTTCCAGTGTCATCGAATGTAGTAATCAGAAACCCAATGGCAGCTGGCAAGCAAAATAAACATCACCCATATGTGCCATGACTGCAGCCACTCAGCTCACTCATGCAATACCTGTTCATTCACTCATTTATTTCTTTTCATTTGTTTAACAAACATGTACTGAGAACTTGCCATGCACCAGGAGGACACCAAAATGAGAAAGATTCACAGGTCCTGCCCTCCTGGAGTTCCCCACCTAGTATTTTATTAAAAGTCGTATTGTATTTTCTTCCTTGGTGGTTGCATGTATGTAACACAGATATGTTGTATGCTGGATGACTTCAATTAAGGAGGATGGCTAATAACTTTATGAAACTATGAGCACCAAAATTTAGGATGTGGCATTTGGATAGAGAATGGGAAACTCTCTATGGACAGATTGCAAAATTAAACCTAAAGTAAATAATTTGCTTACTAATTTATCCTTTTTCCTATATGTTGCATCTGTATTCCTTTATCTGCGAGAATTGATGCTTCTGATGTGTAAGGTATTGTATGCTAAGATAAATTCTTTTTCCCATGCATCTAAAATTTCTTTCAGGCTTAGACCTGAGCTTGAAATAATGATAGTGCTAGATGGAAAGGTTTGTTGCCTTGGAGAGGTATGTATGAAGTGCTATGCGATTCAAGGCAAGAGAGAATTAGAGAAAACTTCTAGGGGGAAGTGACATTTGAGCCAGACTTCAAAGGATAGACTGGATTATAAGATGGGGAGACCGGTGGGTTGCGGGTTCATTTGAGGCAGAGAGAACTGTAGAAAGGAAAGTACAGAGAAGAGGGACTAGCAAGAAATTAACCTGAACTTTGAGATATGAGAGATACTTCAGAGGGTATTAATGATTGACTTACTAAGCAACTTCCTAGGGCTCATCATCGTGTTGATAATCTCTTACGGAGACTGGAGAATTTAAAAAATCTAAATAAGAAATGATCACCTAAAAAATTTAGAAAGTACATAAAATTATGAAAAGAAAAACTCAGCAAGAAACCTTCACCCAAATGAAGCCACTGACTAACATTTGAATATTTTCCTTCAAGTCTTTTGTATTTTGTTTCTATACATCTTTGTGAATAGTTGAAATCATATATTACATTCTACCTTTTCATTTTAAATAATACCAGCATTTACCTGTGTTATGATGAAGCTCTTAGAAACCGTCACATTGAATGGCCTTGTACCATTGCCTGGGTTTGTCACAGTTGACTTTACCCCACCCTATTGTTAAACGTTTAGGGTGTTCCGTGTTCTCCACTACTTTTATATTTTGCAGATGGTAAAGCCAAGGCACTTTAAGAAGTTGAGGGGGGTGGCTACTTGTTTGGTTGCTAGGAGCCAGAAGGAACCCAAAGACTCAGTACACAAAGCTCAGCCCTGTTACTAGAGGTTCTGGGGGTAAAGACTAATTAGCTATTGAAGTTCATGTTCTGAGAAGTTTGGCCTAAGTGGGCCACTGACCTTCTGACTCCCAGGAAGGAGATTCCATTGACTGTCAGGCTCAAAGCCATTTGGTTACTCCTCCCATTTCCCAGGGTAGTTTGGATTGTTAGGAAAGGACCAAACCATTAGCTCTTCAAATTGGATTTCCAGGTTGGGAAGAGGAAGCAGGAAGACCTATCAAAGGACAAAGATGTTCTGCTCACCCTCTTTGACCTGAAAGACGGAAGGGGCAGAAGGGAAGGTGGGAGTCTGTCCTAAATTGAGTGGGTTTCTCATCACCTGTTAGTTGGAGTTGGCAACCAGAGAAGCATTCTCTTTAGGAAGAAACATGACGAGAAAACTCATACATGTCTTGCTTGGATTTTTAATGTTGCCGCATACCCGTGTTTGTGACTTATTCATTGTATGCTGTGAGCCTGGCTTGCTTTTCATGGGCCCTTTTTACCTTTGGCCCCATCTTTCCTTTATGGCCATTCACTCTAAGAGCAGATAACTGCATTGGAGGGAAGCACAGGTTCCCATGGATCATGCTGCAGTCAGTTCAGCTATTAAATCCATCGTAAATCCTGGCAGACGGCGGTGTATCAGCAGTGTGGTTGTGTATGATGAATGTGTGGTCATAATAACAGTGCCTGGAGGCCTACTCGTGTTATAATTCAGCAAAGGAAGGAGACAGGAAGGAGACTGTTAGCTTAGGGCAAAGAAACATCTGCTCCATGAGACCAAAAAAAAAAAAAAAAAAAAAAGAGGTATACCACATTTTACATAATAGATGCTGTTTTGAAACTTTCTCTGGAATTAATTTCCCATATTAAATCATGCTTCAAACCTCCTTAGGAACTCTCCCCCCCTTTTTCTTTTTATTTTTTTTGGCTGCGTTGGGTCTTCATTGCTACACGCGGGCTCTCTGGGTTTCTCTAGTTGGGGCGAGCAGGGGCTACTGTTCATTGCAGTGCGTGGGCTTCTCATTGTGGTGGCTTCTCTTGTTGCAGAGCATGGGCTCTAGGCGTGTGGGCTTCAGCAGTTGTGGCGCGTGGGCTTCAGTAGTTGTGGCTCGCAGGCTCTAGAGCGCAGGCTCAGTAGTTGTGGTGCACGGATTTAGTTGCTCCGCAGCATGTGGCATCTTCCCAGGCCAGGGATCGAACCCGTGTCCCCTGCATTGGCAAGTGGATTCTTAACCACTGTGCCACCAGGGAAGTCCCAGGAAGTTCACTTTTTACAAGAACCATTCTATTAATTTTCTGAGAGAAAGCAGAATTTCTTAAAAGCCTACTAACTCTGAGATGAAGCTGCCTTCATTCAAATCTTGGCTCCATCATTTAATATCTTTGTGACTTTGGACAAATGATTGAATTGCTCGAGGCCTTCATTTCCCTATCTGCAAAACACACACAATAATAGCACCTATGGCATAAAGTATTTATACAGATTTGATGTGTGAAAACATTTTAAAATACAGAATATGAAATAAGATTCAAAATTTAAAACTGTGACTTTAATATAAATATATGTTAAATATAAAAATAATCTGTCAGTTATTATGCAAGTGATATTATGCACATAAAATGAAATTTGGAACAATATTGTTCTTACTATGACCAGGTCTATAGGGCTAGGCACATTAGTACATTCAAAATAATTCATGGTATATTAGGTTAAAAGGATGAAATGAATACAATCCAGAGTAGGAGAGTTTCAAAGTAATTCAACTGATCTGTGAAGCTAAATAGGTATATAAACACAGTTGAATTCTAAATTTTTTACGCTTATGTTTATCACATAATATTTTATTACCCAAGTTTGCTCTAAAGGTGTAGTTCTTATATTTAAATGATAGTATATATTTACTTTGAAATGTGGAGCTGAATGATTTTGTAAAATTAAATTGGGGATGAGTTCAATTTTAGGTTCCCAGGAAAACTGTCTATGGTTAGATGGCTATAATTCCCTTCCATTTAGTTTAACTGGAAAAAAAGTGGGTATTGGTGCATTAAACACACTCTAAAATTTCAGTAAGTATTACATGACTACTTTATCTATCTATATGTAAATTTACAAACAATGTCAGCCATCTGAGTTAAACAGAAAGTAAAACACCCAGGAGTGAAAAATATATCTAAATGTTATGAAATGGCTGTTATACAATCCCTGCTATAAAATGTTATTATAAAATTCAGATGCCCTCACTCAGAGCCTTCCTGATTCATATTTATCACATAATCTTTACCTTACTTATTCTTCTGAACAGAATAGGAGCCGTAAATAAAAAAAAAAAATGGGGAGAAAGCAAAGCCTGACATCAAAAGAGATATGGAGTAAAATGTAGACACATAACTTTGTTATCACATAGCTAATCACCAGGTCATTTCTTTCCTCATTCTATTATTCACTCCTCTTTCAAAGATTCTCTAATCACCTGTGAAAATACCAGTCACCCTGCTAGGCACAAGATTTAGAGAAGCAGGTGTGGGAGATTCAAAGCTAACTAAGAAACAGACATTTCTGTGTCAAGTTGCTTGCAGTCAAGTGGACAGATTGTGTTCATAATAATTAGTGTCATCCAGAAAAGTAATGTTACAGTTTTAAGTCCTTGCTTTAAGTAGTCACAGATAGTTGACTTTAATTTTGTTGTACTCTCATACTCACACCCTGGATTGCTTTCCTAGCTTCTAATTACTCCCTTTTTTTCCCCTGGATACCTTTTTTCTTCCCTGTGTCTCATTAGTCCTCTTTAATAGCATCTTTTATATAACATAGTCAGGATGCCCAGTGACTCACTAGAGTCATGTAGAAAACTCCCATCCTATTCATCCTTATTTTAGCAGATGTATCAGTTAGTTTTCGCTGGGTAACAAACCACCCCAAATTTTTATGGATTTAAAAAACAATCACATTTTATTTTTCATAATTCAGTGTGCTGGTTGGGCAGGTTTACTAGTCTGGGCTGGCTCAGCTAGGACTGGATGATCTAGGATGGTCTTTCTCACATACTTGAGGCCTCAGCTGGGATGACTGAGTTGATGGAAGCTTCTTGCCATGTAGCTTCTCATCTTCCAGCAGTCTTTCTCAGTCTTTCTAACGTGGTAGTTTCAGGGTTCCAAAGAGACACAAGAAAGGAAACCCCAACATGCAAATGATTTCATGCCTCTGATTTGCATCAAAGCAAGTCACATGCCCAAACCCAGATCCAAGATCCACGTGGAAAAATAGTCTCTGCACCTTGATGGAGAAGCTGCAGAGTCGCAATGCAAAGGGGCACAATACAGGGAGGGAAAGACTTTGTGGCTCTTTTTGCAAATGGTCTGCCATGCCCAGAGAAGGAGCAGCCCAGGAGGGACACCCATCCTCTTCAGCCAGAGTCTGTTGTCTAGAACTAGTCATCTAGCCCCCACTGAGGATGGTTGCAAAGAACAATGGAGAGTAAAGCCTTCTGAGCAGTTAGATATCACATTTGTCTCAAATGACAGAGTTATACCTTACTTAATTTACTCTTAACAAAATTCATTTGAGCCTTTGAGAGTCATAGTCAAACACCATGAGTTTCCATCTTTAGCCTTTCAATGGTTGGTGGTGGGTCTTCTAATAGCTATGGATTTGAGGGAGGGAGGAGGGTTGTAGGAAGTGGTTTACATTTTCACAAGCAAAATGGTGATTTGCCTGTCACCTGTCATGCAGTCTTCCAACCTCTCAAGCATTACCTGTCCTATTTCCTAATCCTGGGGTCCCCCTTGCCCCCAGGATAATAAGTGTCCTTATCCTTTAAGGTCCAGTTCTAAATGTTCTCTCCAGGAAACCTTCCTGCCTTTGTCTCCCCTGGGTAGGGGTCATCTTGCCTGTCTCTAAATTCCTGTAAAATATTATAGTGCTTGTGTTGAATTATCTACCAACCTCTTTTACTCTGCAAGATTTGAGTTCCTTAGTGTGGGGCCTGTGCCTATCCACTATCAAATTCAAGATAGTGTCTAGTCTACCAGGGACATGATATAACTAACAGATAATCCCTTGGGGAAGAAGGAGGGTAAGCAATATTTAACCCTGGTGCCCTAGTCTATTCCCTTTGTATTGTTAATGTAAATGTTCCATTTCATTTTCTCTCCTCAAGTCAACACGTCAGGCCATGGTCATGTATGGATTCCTCTGTTAATTCCTTCACTGCAGAAAAGTCGGAGAGAGAGGCCTTCCTTCTGCACAGTATATATTGAATACCAACTCTGTGTCATACATGTTTTGTATGACAGAGATACAGCAGAAACAAAAATACAGGGCTTCCCTGGTGGTTCAGTGGTTAAGAATCCGCCTGCCAATGCAGGGACACGGGTTCGATCCCTGGTCTGGGAAGATCCCACATGCCACGGAGCAACTAAGCCCGTGCGCCACAACTACTGAGCCCATGCGCCACAACTACTGAAGCTCACACACCTAGATCCTGTGCTCCGCAATAAGAGAAGCCACTGCAATGAGAAGCCCGAGCACCGCAACAGAGTAGCCCCCACTCACCACAACTAGAGAAAGCCCATGTGCAGCGATGAAGACCCAATGCAGCCAAAAATAAATTAATTAACTAATTTTAAAAAAAGAAAACAAAAATACATAAAGTTACTACTTCGATGGAGGGATATAAATAAATATATATATAAAATATTAGATGTCAGATATTGATGTAGGAAAATAGAACGGGTGAGGAAGGAAGTCCTAGTGGTGGTGGTAAGCTATTTTGTGATGAGTAGCAAGGAGGGGCCTCTCGAATACAGTGACAAGTGAATAGCGATCTGCAAATATTTAGGGAAGAACAGTCCAAACTGAGGGAATGGTATATGCAAAGGCCCTGAGGCAGAATTATGAATGGCCTCTCTGAGGAACTGGAAGGAAGTCCATATGGTTAGAGTCCAGTGAGTGTGGGAAAGGAATAGGAGATGGGGGGAGAAGGTATGAGGCTAGGTTGTGTAGGGCCTTATGGCGCATGGCATAGACTGGCTTGTATTCTGAGGTAGATGGGGAGTCATGTCAGTAAAGGATAAAGAACCAAAGGCTTTGAGAATTATATGGGTCTGGAGAGAGACATGAGAGAGGGGGAAAATGTGTGTGTCTGCCCTGCGATCTCTTTTCTCCCTTTCCTCCAACTTTGAACAGGTTTTTCACCCTGCTCCATCTGGTGAAAAAAAATCTACTTTCAAGATTGACTGAGTGCTAGCAAATCAGTATCTATGAAAACGTATATAATAATATTTGACCACATGTAGAAATATCTTCTTCCACCAGAAATAGATAAATAGATCAAAGACAAATAGACTGGATAGCTGTTGTTGGTAATTCTTGCCATTTTACTAGGTATAATCCTATTAAAAGTCCCATATTTATGTACTGCTTTTATTGTAATTTATGTTCTAAAAACGATTAGTTGTTAGACCAAGTCTACATAGCTCTGCTTACATAGTTTCAGTAGGACCCAACAAGCTATATATTATAAATAAAAATAAATAAGTGGTTATTTAACTTAAAATGGCCTTGATGTCATATGACTGTGCATGGGATGATCCACAAGGGTGAGTATTGACTTTCTGCATGAAAAAACAACCTGTGTAAAAAGTTTTTCTCTTTTTTTCACAAACACATTTTCTAAAAAGAAAACCATCAAGGGCAGAGAGCATTCTCTGTTAAGTGTGGTGAGAATACATATATTTTTAATGTATTACAAAAATAATATATTGTAATAAATGTAAACAATATAGACATTTTTAGAGTTCTTAGAAATGTAGTTATAGTCAATTTATAGTGGCATTTTTTAAATCAAGCCAAACCAACCTTGTTATGAGCACATTCATTTATCTCCAAGGTAATTTGGTTGTAGCCAAGTTATTGGTTTCTTATGACTAATATTGGGCTATTATGTGCATTGTTCAGTCAAAGAAAAAACTGAATTATCATTTTACTTGCTGTGGCCCTCAGTAAATAAAGTCTGGTGCTCTCCCCTGTTTGCGTAATGCAGTCCTCCCAGTACCAGAATTCATAGGAAATCTAGAGGTCAGCAGACGTTAGAATGCTCTACAGCTGTTAACAGCATCAGTTTCTGTTGTGATATAGAACAATTCCTTCAATGTGTAGGGAGCTGCATTGTTCAGAGAGCAAGAGCATTCTACATATGTCATCTCTTCTACCTGGGGAGCCTCCTTCCAAGTGAGATTATAGGCATGTTCATTTTCAGAGGGAAATTCCTTGAAACAGCATTCGTGGGATTCTCTTTTGGTTTCACAGTAATTGGTTGAACAGCTCTTGAATTTAGCCCTTCCTACTCTGAGTGCACTTTGCCACTAGACTGAGTCCATGAGTCTTCTGTAATCATGAGCTATCCTGTAGAGATGTGTGTGTTGATGGATATTTGAAATTAGCCTAGAGTTTAGGGTTTTTGTTTTTGTTTTTATTTTCCTTATTTACTGTGTATTTCTTGGATGTAAATGCCTACAGTGGGGTTTATTAATAATCAAGTAGGCTGAAAGTAGAATTAACCTATAAACACATTTGGGCTATGTCTCCACCCATAAGCCTTCACACTTTCTTGTAAAAGTTTTGCTGAAGAAATGTCCTTATTTAGCATATGAGGAGGTCCTCATGGCTATAGTGGAAAATAATTGATTTAAGTTTGGAAGGTAACAATTAGGGAGGACCCCCTTGGTTTCTGGTTTTGCATCCTTAGTATCCAGTTGTGTGGGCTTAAAGCTTTTATGTTTATTGCCTAAGAAGATTTGAGAACCAGCATTTAATTCTTGAGGCCAAGAGAGGAAATACCAGTTCTGCAGCCAATCACTTAAGCTTTGGAATGTAATATACTACATACTATGCAGAGAAGTAGGAATGTATCTTGAGGTACTACATCTAGTTTAAAACACAGCCGCAATATTCAGTAGGAGTCAAAGTCTAAGACCATGCCTAGGAGGTCATCATGAGTCATAACTTCATGGAGAGAGGATCCAAATCGACTATTAAAATCTACAAAGAACTAAGTAAGTGAAAGAGGGCCTGAGGTCCAGTAGGAGAGACTTTTCTCGAGCCATCAGTATCTGCATATAGACTTTCTATTTCCTGGGATCTCTATGGTCATCTAACCAGGAGGGCTTCATGGCGTCTTCCTGGGCTCAGGGCTGTGGGCCAAGCAACTTCTTCAGTCTCTCATCTGTGAATCAAAGGATGACTGCTTGTGGGCATCTGGCAAGATTGTGGGTAGGTGCTCTGTAAACGTCATGTCATGCTTTTCATTCACCAGGGAGCACTGTAACTTTCCAACATGTTTGTTATCAATGAAGATTTTATTTTTAAAAACCAAGACAGTGATGTCATATATTGCCAAATAACAGGTTTCTGCTATTCATTATATCAGATAAACTTTACACCTTTCCTGGAATATGTGAGTTTGAAAACTTAAGATAGCAGATTCAGCAGACTCAGGTACAGAGAGACCAGACATTTCTCGGTTTAATCATCACTCAACTCATAGATGAAGGTATTAGGAGACAGAAGGGATTGTGATGCTAAAATTAGTATTGGCACTTGAATTAGAATTTGTCTTAAAAATATCAGTTTGCTTCGAAGCATGCTACACAGACCTTAACCATGTTTCTGTCTGATCCTTTGTGAAATGAAAATGCCAATACAGAATGAACTGTTTTGATAAGCCCCCTCACAATTTTAGAGTATATTTATAGTTAATCCCTAAGAACTAATATGCAATGATACCATTTTCCTGATTTTATTTTTATGGGCCACAGTTTTATATCCCACAGCTTATCTGATTTGAAAATGCTTGTCATGTTTGGAGAAAGTTAATATTGAGTCATGCGAAAACCTTAATAAACTTAGTCTTGAACTAATATTTCAGGCTCATGGGGCATTTCTGTATGCTGAGATAGATTTTAGTATTAAAGAAATGCAATAGTGACCTTTCCATAAAACCTTAATAAAATTACTTTGTGATATAAACTGAAGAAGAGATGGGAACTTTCTTGAATAAGAGTATGCGTGATTTATCTGTATCTCATGGTTTATCTTATATCTCATTTCTTCAGATCTCTTGTGTTTTTCTTTCTCTTAAGCCAAACAACAATAATTTCCATAATTTAAACAGAGAACAGAACACAGAAATTTCAGACATGTTTTCCCTTTCTTTGCACCAATGTCAGTTAACTGCTGCTGAAGTGCCTGTTGTCTTAATAATTCTCTTAGTCTCCATGTTGTTAAAAGAAGTTAACAACATAGAAAATTCCACCCATAAATTTCAGTTATTTAATATTAAAAATACCATTTGGGGCTGGCATGTCACCGCTGTTTAGCAGCAAAGCAGTGTACAAGGGTTTCTCAAAAGTGTTGAATAAGGATACTGTATCCAGTTAATAAAATTAAAATGATGAATACATGGCAAACTAACTGTAACTTCCCAAAATTAAAATATTGACCTGGTATTCTGAAATTGAAACTCTTTGTTTTCCAGAGACTGGCAAACAGGTGACCAAAAATGACCAAAGTCTGGAGCCCACAGCTTTGACTTCATTTTTTTTTTTTTTTTTTTGCGGTACGCGGGCCTCTCACTGTTGTGGCCTCTCCCGTCGCGGAGCACAGGCTCCAGACGCGCAGGCTCGGCGGCCATGGCTCACGGGCCCAGCCACTCCGCGGCATGTGGGATCCTCCCGGACTGGGGCACGAACCCACGTCCCCTGCATCGGCAGGCGGACTCTCAACCACTGCGCCACCAGGGAAGCCCAGACTTCATATTTTTTGCTAGTTCTAGTTTAGGGTGGAAAAAAAAGTCTTACTTAGTATAGTCAGTATGAATCGTTGTTTTGTAAACTGCTTTTTGTGGTCTCCTTGATGGCTTGACCCAAGAATCTCTTTTAGAGTCCACAAAGCAAAGGCAAAACGATGGCTTTTAAGGAGTAGAACGTTTTGCTTTTTATTAGCTCCAAGACTATTTGCAAATGCAAAATTGGATGAACATTTCCCCAATCAATCCCTGTGTATCTGTTTACTGCTTAAACTTTAACCAATATTCTTATACAGGATAAACACCAAAAATCATTTCATTGAAAACTTGAAGTGAGATAGTATTTAGACTTCTTTGGGTCAGAGGAATTTGGAAAGAGGTTGATAGTACCTTAGTGACATGGACTAACCCAGCTTTATCTATGAAAAGATGTTAGAGGAACATTTAATCTCATCTCATCCAGTGCAACAATCCCTTTATAATCTCCAAGAACAGAGAAACATCTAAATCCTTAAGTGATTAGAAGTATCTGTTCTGAAACTGTACAACTTCATTGAAAAATAATTCTTATTTTCCTGATGTTGATTTAAAATAGACATTCCTGAGACCACTGATCTTTGGTACAGAGGTTTTCCTCTAAATGAACACAATGTTTACATTACTCCCTTTTCCATGTGGGTGATTTTTGGGTGATTTTCAATACATGCCATGAGTCAGAAAGAGGATGGGATGGGTATTGGATGGGCAGTTCAACTGTATCAGTTCTATCACAGCTCCGCCAGTAGGGCTGAGGAACTGCTCAGTCCACCCGTTTTTGGCCTCTATGTCCATCCAGTTACATAACAGCTCAAATTAACTCTGAAATCCTTGGAATTTTCTTTTATAACTTGTTGCTTAAATAGTATGACTTCCTTCACCAGTTCTCTGTTTTGTCGATATGCTTCTTAAAATTGTGGCACAGAATGTACAAAATAATCCAAGCAATGGTGGGATCCAAAAGAGTTTGCTGAGATGGTTGTCCCTTGATTGAAGTCCTCCCTGAGACTGCATTAAAGTTTAAACCATTACTTCACCACCATTAGTTCACTAAGGTTGGAGTTCACATAAAGGTCAGATGTTTTTCATATTAAAAAAGCCAGTTTTTTTTTTGGCCTCATAGTTGCTTTAAAAACAAAAACAAAACCTTCTTGGAGATCTTTGTATTGCTCACTTTTATATGTTTCTTGAGAGCTTGACCCATCCTTCCACGCAGTCATTTTGTAGCAATGACCTCTGCTCAGGACATGTTTGGACGTCTGAAGTGCTAGAAGAGCACCAGTAGGGATGGGGTCTTATCTTAAGAGGCCACTGAAAACAAGGAGTGAAGTCCTGGAGAGGAGAAAAGGGTGGTGATACCACAGGATTGCCATGGGAAGGAGAATCCAAAGAGCAAAAAAGATGGGGACAAAGGGGTGGACAAAACAGACACGTGGAAAGAGAATCAGTAGAGTATAGGGTGAAGGTGGGAGGTTAAGAAAGACCAGGGCCAAGATAAGGACATTGAGTTTGAAGACTAACAGGTCCAACTACTCAAAATGGCATTTTGAACAGAATAGGTGAGGTAGATTCCATATTTTAAGACATTTATTGAGTCTATACGTAGGAAATGGTGATATTGAGCAAAGCTGCTTTTTATTATTGAAGGAAACTTGGCCGTGGAGGGTGTGACATAGGTGGTCAAAATATACCTTAATTGTAAGGCTTTCTCTCTTTAAAACTTCAGGGCATGATAATTGATGTAGTGATAGTAGATGTTTTGTGCACAGAGACTGATTTAACTTACATTCATGTAATGGTCATAATTGAATCCCATTTCCTTTCCTGTTTCACCTTGGGGGTTGGTTTCAATTGGGGCAGAATAAAAATAAAAATATATGTAATGGCTTACTCAACACTTGTGATTTCATCCAAGTTAAATAAAGGCAACCACATTAATTTTGTTAAAATGCCCACTACGAATATTCCAAAATAACGTCATAGGCCAGCATGTCAGGCACCCAGTGACTAGATCCTGATGTTTTGATCAAACTAAGTTTTCTCCATCACATTTACAACACTACTCTAAAAACAAAGCTAAGAATTAAAGACACAGTGATCTCTTTTAGAGTGAAAATTATTTTATGAGAGCATTAAAAAAATAAGAAACAAATTCATTTTTCTTTTCTTTTTTTTTTTTTTTTTTTTTGCGGTACACGGGCCTCTCACTGTTGTGGCCTTTCCTGTTGCGGAGCACAGGCTCCGGACGCGCAGGTTCAGCGGCCATGGCTCACGGGCCCAGCCGCTCCGCGGCATGTGGGATCTTCCCGGACTGGGGCACGAATCCGTGTCCCCTGCATCGGCAGACGGACTCTCAACCACTGCGCCACCAGGGAAGCCCTCATTTTTCTTTTGAATAATGTTTGTACTTCCTGATTTTGAAGGTGGGTAACAAGGATTTCTGTCCTTAGCTAAGTTCGAAGTAGGAAATTGGATAGTGGTCGTGACTTAGGCATCTCCTTCGTGGAGGCAATCCTCATTTTTGGTTTAACTGTCTCTCATTAAAGCAGCTTAAATACAATCGCAGGAAAAGATGACTTTACCTTATCTTGGTCAGAGGCTATATCTTTATTGTTTTTACTGAATTTAAGGAACTTTCATCATGAGAACCAAGGTCAGACAGAAAGTTTAAAGTTAAAAGGTTTAAGTTCTGGTTCTACCATCATTTGAGGGAGGCTTAGCTTTCTGAGCTCTGCTTTGCACGTTTTGCAGTTGAGTTATGATTTCTCACTTAAAGAGAGTCTGTGAAAATACTTGATAAAATGTAAGCTGTTACATCAATACTGGGTGCCCTGGCTGGAAGAGCTGTGTGAAGCTTGGAGGGTCGGCGGTGATGAGCCCCCAACTACTCCATCAGGGCTGAATGGTGACAGCAGCCACTTTGATTTCTTGTTATGGCAGGAAATCCAGCCTCTCTCGCCTAATGAGAGAGTCATCCTCCTAGTCTCCAGGTCACGTCACTGACTTCTTTCTTTAAAAACATGCCTGCAATCTTGTAGCATTTCAGAATATACTGGGTCAAACTCTACCCCTTAAGAAACAAAATAATTGATTGCAGACACAAGCGATTTTCAGTAACTTTGCTTATTAGTGCTGACACTTGGGGGAACCAAGGGCTTGTCTGACAAAGGGGCAGGGAATTTAGTTACAAAAGCTCTGTTTTGGCTCTCTCTTCCCAGCCTGCTGATATGGCTTGAATTAGAAGTTAGCGACATTTGCTAAAATAAAATACGATGTAAACTCTTGGGAATTGCTTCACATCCGACTTCTCTGACCCCCAATATCCTTCCCATGCCTCTGGGCCTTGAGGGATGTTTTTCAGTTTCTATATAAGCAATGGAAGCAGACACATTTCAAAATAAGCCCACAAAAGCACACATGGTATGAAAGGAACAATTATTTGAAGACTGTTGACCTTACCAGCATTGGGCAAGTGTCTGGCATCTTGAAAGTCTGCTTTGATACTGAAGAGCTGTTCTAGAAATGTCACTATGTCATTACCTTGTCAGTTGCTCCTCAATACATAATAGTAATGCATTGTTTTTCATCTTACTTGAAGCTGTCTCAATATGGCTTTCCTTTTAGGAAATAAAATATATTTCAGGAAGGACATATATGGTTCTTAAATAACATCTACATTTATTTGCAGCCCAAATAATGTTTAATCACACTCACCAAGACTAGAAGGAATCAGAAACATGACTATTTCAGCCTCTAGTTTCTACGAACAAAGAAACTAAGGCTCTAAGAACTTAAGGGGCTTCCTCAAGGTCCCACAAGTACTTGGGACAGAGCTGGGACTGGAATCCAGGTTATCCATCTCTGACTGCCCTGCCGTTTCCATTCCAGCCAGCTGCATAGGTCATATTAATTTAATATTAATTGTGGAAACAATAATATATAATTAAAGTCAGACCCTTTTTTAGGGTGTGACCAAATTATTTATAGAGCCATAAAATTTGGATCATTCTAATTCACTTTTCTAATATCAACTTAGAAGACCTATTTCAAATCGTGTGACCATTGGTACTGGTATTTATTAGGCAAATGGTAGTGAAACAGGTGAAATGTTCAGTGTCCTGCTGGTCTATCGGACAAAGCCAAAGACGGCACATATTCTAACATGCAGATCTAGTTTTTCTGTGCATTCTCATGTACATAAACCAGTGTATGCAGTAAGTTCCCTGCCTCGTTGGAAATAACGGTTAATTATATGATGCCACACCTGGGGAAAAAACAAAAACAAAACACAAGACCTTTAACACTTTTTCCATAAATGAACTGAGGTTAAAGATTTTGCTTCTTTTTCCTTTCAGACTAATCGTACTTTTGTGCATAAAAACAAACAAACAAAAACCATGAAGATAGGTTTGGGGACTTTGAAGAATTTGCACGAATAGAAAATAATAAAATCAACCTCCTGAAACCTTAAATTTCATGAAATTTTTTCTCACTGTCTCTGTCTTATTAGTTCCATCTGTAGCCTTAGTTTTAAGCTTTTGAGAATGGAGGTAGAACAATTTTGAACATGTAAGGAGATAATTGAATTTGTGTGAGATTTGAGGTTTATTTAGGTTACAACTCTTTGACCACAGTTTATTTTCAGGTCATGTGGTACCCCTGTGTGTATGAACATATAAAAGCTCATTAATTTTGGATACCTTTTAGCTCACAACCTAAGGAAAATATTTGATTTTCTCCTTTTATGATCTGGACTCAGTTCCAATATGCATGGCCTTGTACTTTATTCTCATCTTATGACTCTTGTATAATAATAACAAAGACCTAGTAATAAAATCGCTTGGAGAATGTTTAAATACCAAGAATCTTGGGCTTCCCTGGTGGTGCAGTGGTTGAGAGTCTGCCTGCCGATGCAGGGGACACGGGTTCGTGCCCCGGTCCGGGAAGATCCCACGTGCTGCGGGGCGGCTGGGCCCGTGAGCCATGGCCACTGAGCCTGCGCGTCCGGAGCCTGTGCTCCGCAACGGGAGAGGCCACAACAGTGAGAGGCCCGTGTACGGCAAAAACAAAACAGAAAAAAAAAAAAAAAAAAAAAACAGGAATCTTGATTAAATTTGAACCCATTGTCTGTGTATGTTTATTTTAATAAGAAAATCATTTTTACAATAAAGGATTCTTCAAGCTCTTGAATGTGTGCCTGGTCCTAGTCCAAAACAGTGTCCCTGTTTTTTGTGAAGTCCTGTTTTGCAGTCTTTAGACTTATTCCATACACACGCCCAAGGCAACATTCAATAGATTATTCAAGTGAAGATAAAATAAAAATCTTTCCTTTGAAATATGCAGATAATTAAGGCAAAATCAGGCCTCTAAAGAGAGCTTTCTTCTCCCTTGATACATGTGATTCATGTTGGTGATGCTTTGCCTAATAATTGTGGCAGATAATAATTTGCCAGTCCCAGGGCAAATGAAGGGCAAAGTATGGAGGGCTGGGCACCAGACAGAAGACCTTACGAACAGCCCAGGAGGCCTTCTGTAAAGAGGGAGTCTCCATGGGTAAGAAAACCACGCACCCCATGAGTACATGCCCAGGGCGTGGTCCCATGTTGGAGGACCCAGAAGCCAATCTGAGCAGCCCTCAAGGTGAATCAGTGGTCAGAGGTCTGAGCTAAGGGTGGGACACAGCAGATGGGAGGTTGGGATGTACGGCCCAAAAGTCATGTATGGGCCCCACCAGGCTACAGAACCAGGTGAATATGGAAACTTGTTCTCAGGCTGGGTCCCAGCCAGGCAGCAGGGGGTCAGCATGGTATGAGTCGGGAACAAGAGAGTGGGAACAGCATTTCAAGATCCTGGAGGAGAAAGCAGGTACATACAAAAAGGGTACCAACACGTGCATTTGGATAACAGAAGTGTTTTTTGTTCTCTGCCTTGGTTGTTTATTGGCTTGGTTGGGAGTTCCTCCCCAGAATAAGATATTCATTCTTTCAGTCATGCAGTGTTTACTGAGTGCCCCCTGTATGCTGTGCTGGACACTAAAAATCATAGCAAATGAGGCTGGCCTCCCCAGAGTTCCTCCTGTAGTGAAGATACAGATAAACAAGAGCTGCCTATAGTGTAGCATGATTTGTTCCGCAAAGAGACATACAGAGTGCTTCAGTGAAAATACAGGAGTGGCACCTAACCCAGTTTCTCATGCTGATATCTGAAGGATAACCAGAGCTAACCAAATTTAGGAGAGAGGTTCAGGAATGAGAGGGAAAGAAAAATATGCAAAAGGCTCAGTGTATTTGGGGCAATGAGTCAAGTCTGATAAATCCAGAGAGAAGAATTGAAGGGGAAAAATGACACTTTTTTTTTAGAATGCCTTTGGTGGACTTTTGTTTAATATATATATAATTATTTATTTGTTCGTTTTGGCTGCGTTGGGTCTTAATTGCTACACACGGGCTTTCTCTAGTTGCGGCAAGCGGGGGCTACTCTTCATTGCGGTGTGCCGGCTTCTCATTGCAGTGGCCTCTCTTGTTGCAGAGCCCGGGCTCTAGGCACGCGGGCTTCAGTAGTTGCAGCATGCGGGCTCAATAGTTGTGGTGCACAGGCTTAGTTGCTCCGTGGCATGTGGGATCTTCCCAGACCAGGGATCGAACCCGTGTCCCTGCACTGGCAGGCAGATTCTTACCCACTGTGCCACCAGGGAAATCCCCAAATGACACTTTTTGAGCATCTTTTGGGATGCTGCTGCTTTTCCACTCAGCCGAGGGGATGTTTCTTCTCTCATGTTTTAACATGATCTTTCTCCTCAGCTCTTTTGTTAATTGTGGCTTCTTAAAGGCTGAGTTTGCTGGTTGAATCTTTATTTAACCAATTTTTTTCTTTCTGAGTTCTTAGGAGAAATGTTAGTACTCTCAGCTTGTAGTTATCAGGGACCATGAAGACTTGGGCCAAAAGAAGGAAGTGCTTAAAGTTACTTGTTAAGTGACTGCAGTGTCTACATTGTAGATTAAACAAGTGCTGTGTTGACTGTTCAGTTATGTCATTCTTTATTTGCTCTCTTCAAGTCACCTATCACCCATAACTGGCTTCTTTTGATTTTTTCTTTTTTTAAATATTTATTTATTTATTTGGTTGCTCCAGGTCTTAGTTGTGGCAGGTGGGCTCCTTAGCTGTGGCATGTGAACTCTTAGTTGCAGCATGCATGTGGGATCTAGTTCCCTGACCCGGGATTGAATCCCAGCCCCCTGCACTGGGAGTGCAGAGTCTTAATCACTGCACCACCAGCAAAGTTCCTTAACTAGCTTCTTTAAGACTTAACCCTTAAGGATTAGGCTTGAAAAAATGATTGAGAAAATTACCCATTTACTTTAGGCCTTTATTTTCTACTCTTGGTCTACTCTGATGCCAGGGTCCAGAATCTCTGTCTCCTGGATTTTCCATGGCCTTGAGAGAAGTGTGCAGTTTAGACAAACGGACCATCTGTATTCCTTACCTGAGATCTAGTCCCAAATGCCTAGTGGGTCTCTTTCCCTAGTGAGCTGGCCTGGGCCATAGGTGAAGAGCAAAAGGCCCTTTCCTTCTTTTTCTTTTTTTGGCCTTTTTTTCTTTGATGAAGACTTGACCCAAGGCAGTTGTTCTCAAACTTTAGCTGACATAGAACCACCTGGCCACTTGGATTAAGCATAGATATCTGAGCCCCGCCCTCCCAACTGATTTTCTGATTCAGAAGATCTGGGTGGGGTCTGAGATTTCTGCATTTCTAAAATGTTCCAGATGAGGTTTGCTGTTTGGGTACCATGCTTTGAGAACCACTGATCAAAGGCAAGCTCATGAGGCCTACACCGTCTCTGATCTTTGCCTTATGCTCCTGGCTTGAGTCCCCAGAAGACCTGAGTCCCCAGCTTGGCTATCCAGATCTTACCATCAATAGCTCAAAGGGTGTTCCAGTTGAGAAGAAACTAAGGCTGAAGGAGAAGTCGACTCAAGCCCCCATGGTCTTAGTTCCCACTCTGGACCCCTGGGCTCTCCAAGAACAAAGCCCCAGACTTCTGTCTTAGCTGGTCAATTAAGAACACCATGAATCAAGATCCAAGACAGAGATATTTCTATAATCTATTTATGACCTCCACTTAAAACTGTACTTAATCTGTCATGTCGCCATTTTGTTACCTGTTTCTCCAGACCTTATCAGAACCCTTATGTGGAAGTGAGAAGGGCTGAACTCTCCCCAAATATTATTGTGTGTGGCTCACACCCAGTACTCAGCAGGAAGTTGTTTCTATCCATGGTAAACTGTACACATCCACCATATATTCTGTTAGTTCTGGTCTTGAAAACAGTAACAAATTCTGCTCTTGAAAGAGAGGGGGAAATCCGGTCATTTGTTTACATGTATCACAATTTTGAATAATTGTCTTATTTCTCAGTACTGTTGTATTTATCAGGGCTCTTGTGGTTAACTGTTTACCTTAAGTACTCAGTAGTAATAAAGTACCTTCTGCTGTTTGCTGTACTCCCTTAGTCAGTAAAAACAAAAGTACTTTATATCAGAAGCATAAAAGAAATAAGATGCCTTTACTTTGCAGAATTTTTATGTGTTTACAAACAAATTCTTTCTACGACAGGTTTGTTATTCCATTAAGTCAGAGAAAAAACAGTTGAATTACATATTCCTCTCCCCTGGAAACACATTCTATATATATTTTTCATATCCTAAAGGTTGATCTGTCTTGCTTCCTATCAAACAAAGTTTTATTTTTAGCAGTCATGTCTGTAATTCAATACCACAAAAATCATTAATGTATAAATTATATCTTACATTTCTGAAAGATCATACATAATACTTTTTTTTTGAACATCTTTATTGGAGTATAATTGCTTTACAATGGTGTGTTAGTTTCTGCTTTATAACAAACTGAATCACCTATACATATATATGTATATCCCCATATCTCCTCCCTCTGCGTCTCCCTCCCACCCTCCCTATCCCACCCCTCTAGGTGGTCACAAAACACCGAGCTGATCTCCCTGTGCTATGCAGGTTCTTCCCACTAGCTATCTGTTTTACATTTGGTAGTGTATATATGTCCATGCCACTCTCTCACTTCGTCCCATCTTCCCCTTCCCCCTCCCCATGTCCTCAAGTCCATTCTCTACATCCGTGTCTTTATTCCTGTCCTGCCCCTAGGTTCTTCAGAACCCTTTTTTTTTTTAGATTCCATATATATGTGTTAGCATATGGTATTTGTTTTTCTTTTCCTGATTTACTTCACTCTGTATGACAGACTCTAGGTCCATCCACCTCACTACAAATAACTCAGCTTCATTTCTTTTTATGACTGAGTAATATTCCATTGTATATATGTGACACATCTTTATCCATTCATCGCCATTCATCACTCAATGGACACTTAGGTTGCTTCCATGTCCTGGCTATTGTAAGTAGAGCTGCAATGAACATTTTGATACATGACTCTTTTTGTATTATGTTTTTCTCAGGGTATATGCCCAGTAATGGGGTTCCTCCATCTTATAGTAGTTCTATTTGTAGGTTTTTAAGGAACCTCCATACTGTTCTCCATAGTGGCTGTATCAATTTACATTCCCACCAATGGTGTAAGAGTGTTCCCTTTTCTCCACACCCTCTCCAGCATTTATTGTTTCTAGATTTTTTGATGATGGCCGTTCTCACTGGTGTGAGATGATACTTCAATGTAGTGTTGATTTGCACTTCTCTAATGATTAGTGATGTTGAGCATTCTTTCATGTGTTTGTTGGGAATCTGTATATCTTCTTTGGAGAAATGTCTATTTAGGTCTTCTGCCCATTTTTAGATTGGGTTGTTTGGTTTTTTGATATTGAGTTACATGAGCTGCTTGTAAATTTTGGAGATTAATCCTTCGTCAGTTGCTTCATTTGCAAATATTTTCTCCCATTCTGAGGGTTGTCTTTTCATCTTGTTTATATTTTCCTTTGCTGTACAAAAGCTTTCATTTTCACTAGGTTCCACTTGTTTATTTTTGTTTTTATTTCCTTTAAATTAGGAGGTGGGTCAAAAAGGATCTTGCTGTGATTTTTGTCATAGAGTGTTCTGCCCATTTTTTTCTCTAAGAATTTTATAGTGTCTGACCTTACATTTAGGTCTCTAATCCATTTCTTTTTTCTAATCCATTTTGAGTTTACTTTTGTGTATGGTGTTAGGGAGTAATCTAATTTCATTCTTTTACATGTAGCTGTCCAGTTTTCCCAGCATCACTTATCAAAGAGGCTGTCTTTTCTCTATTTTATATTCTTGCCTCCTTTATCAAAAATAAGGTGACCATATGTGTCTGGGTTTATTGCTGGGCTTTCTATCCTCTTCCATTGATCTATCTTTCTGTTTTTGTGCCAGTACCATACTGTCTTGATTACTGTACCTTTGTAGTATAGTCTGAAGTCAGGGAGCCTGATTCCTCCAACTCTGTTTTTCGTTCTCAAGATTGCTTCAGCTATTCGGGGTCTTTTGTGTTTCCATACAAGTTGTGAATTTTTTTGTTCTAGTTCTGTGAAAAATGCCAGTGGTAGTTTGATAGGGATTGCATTGAATCTATAGATTGCTTTGGGTAGTAGAGTCATTTTCACAATGTTGATTCTTCCAATCCAAGAACATGGTATATCTCTCCATCTATTTCTATCATCTTTAATTTCTTTCATCAGTGTCTTATAATTTTCTGCATACAGGTCTTTTGTCTCCTTAGGTAGGTTTATTCCTAGATATTTTATTCTTTTTGTTGCAATGGTAAATGGGAGTGTTTTCTTCATTTCACTTTCAGATTTTTCATCATTAGTATATAGGAATGCCAGAGATTTCTGTGCATTAATTTTGTATCCTGCTACTTTACCAAATTCATTGATTAGCTCTAGTAGTTTTCTGGCAGCATCTTTAGGATTCTCTACGTATAGTATCATGTCATCTGCAAACAGTGACAGCTTTACTTCTTCTTTTCTGATTTGGATTCCTTTTATTTCCTTTTCTTCTCTGATTGCTGTGGCTAAAACTTCCAAAACTATGTTGAATTATAGTGGTGAGAGTGGGCAACCTTTTCTTGTTCCTGATCTTAGTGGAAATAGTTTCAGTTTTTCACCATTGAGGACAATGTTGGCTGTGGGTTTGTCATATATGGCCTTTATTATGTTGATGTAAGTTCCCTCTATGCCTACTTTCTGGAGGGTTTTTATCATAAATGGGCGTTAAATTTTGTCAGAAGCTTTTTCTGCATCTATTGAGATGATCATATGTTTGTTTGTTTTTTTATTTTGCGGTACACGGGCCTCTCACTGTTGTGGCCTCTCCCATTGCAGAACACAGGCTATGGATGTGCAGGCTCAGCGGCCATGGCTCATGGGCCCAGCTGCTCCACGGCATGTGGGATCCCCCTGGACCGGGGAACGAACCCATGTCCCCTACATCGGCAGGCAGACTCTCAACCACTGCATCACCAGGGAAGCCTGATCATATGGTTTTTATCCTTCAATTTATTAATATGGTTTATCACATTGATTGATTTGCATATATTGAAGAATCTTTGCATTCCTAGCATAAAGCCCACTTGATCATGGTGTATGATCCTTTTAATGTGCTGTTGGATTCTGTTTGCTAGTATTTTGTTGAGGATTTTTGCATCTATGTTCATCAGTGATATTGGCCTGTAGTTTTCTTTCTTTGTGACATCTTTGTCTGGTTTTGGCATCAGGGTGATGGTGGTCTCGTAGAATGAGTTTCGGAGTGTTCCTTCCTCTGCTATATTTATGAAGAGTTTGAGAAGTATAGGTGTTAGGTCTTCTCTAAATGTTTTGTTAGAATTCACCTGTGAAACCATCTATTCCTGGGCTTTTGTTTGTTGGAAGAGTTTTAATCACAGTCTCAATTTCAGTGCTTGTGATTGGTCTGTTTATATTTTCTGTTTCTTCCTGCTTCAGGCTTGGAAGGTTGTTCTTTTCTAAGAATTTGTCCATTTCTTCCAGGTTGCCCATTTTATTGCCATAGAGTTGCTAGTAGTAATCTCTTATGATCATTTGTATTTTTGCAGTGTCAGTTGTTACTTCTCCTTTTTCATTTCTAATTCTATTGATTTGAGTCTTCTCCCTTTTTTCTTGATGAGTCTGGCTAATGGTTTATCAACTTTGTTTATCTTCTCAAAGAACCAGCTTTTAGTTTTATTGACCTTTGCTACTCTTTCCTTCATTTCCTTTTCATTTATTTCTGATATGATCTTTATTATTTCTTTCCTCTGCTAACTTTGTGGGTTTTTTTCTGTTCTTCTTTCTCAAATTGCTTTAGGGGGAAGGGTTGGTTGTTTATTTGAGATGTTTCTTTTTTCTTGAGGTAGGATTGTATTGCTATAAACTTCCCTCCTAGAACTGGTTTTGCTGCATCCCATAGGTTTTGGGTCATCGTGCTTTCATTGTCATTTGTTTCTGGGTATTTTTGACTTCTTTTATTTCTTCAGTGGTCTCTTGGTTACTAAGTCGTGTATTGTTTAGCCTGCATGTATTTGTATTTTTTACAGATTTTTTTCCTGAAATGAAAATAAATAAATAAAATAAAGTTATTAAAATAAAAAATAAACAATTATTATTAAAAATTAAAAAAAATTAAAGTAATAAAACAAGAAAAAGAAAGAAAGAAAGAAGAGAGCAACCAAACCAAAAAACAAATCCACCAATGATAAGAAGCACTAATTACGAAAAAAAAACAAAAACAAACAAAAAACACGGACAGACAGAACCCTAGGACAAATATGAAAGCAAAGCTATACAGACAAAATCACACAAAGAAGCATACAAATACACACTCACAAAAAGAGAAAAAGGAAAAAAAAAATATATATATATATATATATATATTATTGCTCCCAAAGCCACTGCCTCAATTTTGGGATTATGTGTTGTCTATTCAGGTATTCCACAGTTGCAAGGTACATCAAGTTGATTGTGGAGATTTAATCTGCTGCTCCTGAGGCTGCTGGGAGAGATTTACCTTTCTCTTCTTTGTTCGCACAGCTCCTGGGGTTCGTCTTTGGATTTGGCCCCGCCTCTGCCTGTAGGTTGCCTGAGGGCGGCTGTTCTTTGCTCAGACAGGACAGGGTTAAATTAGCAGCTGATTAAGGGGCTCTGGCTCACTCAGGTCTGGGAGAGGGAGGGGTACACAATGTGGGGCGAGCCTGCAGCGGCAGAGGCCGGTGTAAACTTGCAGCAGCCTGAGGGGTGCCGTGTGTTCTCCCAGGGAAGTTGTCCCTGGATCACAGGACCCTGGCAGTGGCGGGCTGCACAGGCTCCCGGGAGGAGAGGTGTGGATAGTGACCTGTACTTGCACACAGGCTTCTTGGTGGCTGCAGCAGCTGTTTTAGCGTCTCATGCCGGTCTCTGGTGTCCACGCTGTTAGCCGCAGCTCACTCCAAACTCTGGAGCTCGTTTAGGCAGTGCTCTGAATCCTCTCTCCTCAGGCACCGTGAAACAATGGTCTCTTGCCTCTTAGGCAGGTCCAGACTTTTTCCTGGACTCCCTCCTGGCTAGCTGTGGCGCACCAGCCCCCTTCAGGCTGTGTTCACACAGCCAACCCCAGTCCTGTCCCTGGGGTCTGACCTCCGAAGCTGTAGCCTCAGCTCCCAGCCCCCACCCGCCCCAGCAGGTGAGCAGACAAGCCTCTCGGGCTGGTGAGTGCTGGTCAGCACCGTTCCTCTGTGCAGGAATCTCTCTGCTTTGCCCTCTGCACCCCTGTTGCTGCACTCTCCCCTGTGGCTCTGAAGCTTCCCCCCCCCCCGCCCCCGTCTCCACCAGTGAAGGGGCTTCCTACTGTGTGGAAACTTTGCCTTCCTCACAGCTCCCTCCCAGAGGTGCAGGTCCCGTCCCTATTCTTTTGTCTCTGTTTTTTCTTTTTTCTTTTGCCCTACCCAGGTACGTGCCTTTTGGGAGGTCTGAGGTCTTCTGCCAGCATTCAGTAGATGTTCTGTAGGAGTTGTTCCACATGTAGATGTATTTCTGATGTATTTGTGGGGAGGAAGGTGATCTCCACATCTTACTCTTCCGCCATCTTGAAGGTCTCTCCCCATAATACTGTTAAGCCAAGGACTTACTAAATATTGAGGAAATGGAACCTCAGAAGGCTTCATACTTGCTGCTCTGAACGTTTGACATGGAATCCTCCTTCAACAATATTGGTCCCTAAACCCGGGTCTCCACCTGAGTCCTTCAGAGAAACTTAACGGAGAGGGAAGAGGTGAATAGCAAGGCACTATCAGGTCAGAGAACCATAGTCATAGACAATTACTTTTAACACAATTTCAGCCACTTAACTTGTTCAAGAGGATCTTGGAAAGCTGACATGTATACCCACAAGTCATTTCCAAGGGAATTGCTGCAGGCAGACACGAACAGCCACACACTGTTTTGAAACAAATCAGTTCTTTTCTTGGGAAACTATATACTTCATCATATTCTAATTTCTTTAAAAACTGGTCATTACAGACTGAATCATATGTTAACAGTTATTCATTATCTTCAGATGAAGCTGATCCTAAATATCCCGGATAATCAAGCATCTTAGACACGTTTTGTAAAATTCTGATATAATGAACCCTGTAATATAATCATAATTATACCTAATAAATTTATAAAGGGAAATCATTTTAATATTTTTATTCATCTATTTTGTAATTATTAAGTTTTAAGAATATTATGTTTACCTCTTAAGTATGATTAATATTGACCAGGGGAGACAGAGTCAAAGAGTAGATGTTTGTTGTTTTAATTTTATTCCTATTTAATTTGTGTCTTTTATAAATTCCAGGAAATTATTTTGAATCAAGTGGTGCTTTATTAATAAATAAATATACTTATTATGTATTTATTATGAATTTAATAGATGAATCATGACAAAGACCTTAGGTTTCTTTAGTTCAGAATTCCTTAAAGACTAAATCCAGCACCACCATAATCTGTTTTATTTCTAAATATAAGTGTACTAGAAGTTTCAGAGTTAATACCCAAGGTTTAGTCAGTATTATTAAGTAACTCCTTCCTAAGAATCAGTTATGACTGGTGTGTGTGAGGCTCCTGATGTACAGTCAAGATTTTAAATCTTGAGAGGAAAAGAACATTTTAGAGCTTTATGTATTAGTCTCATCCTGGTATTTGTTCTTGCCAGGAATTCTGGTGGAAAACATGGACATAGAAATTGATTTATGTGAAAAAAATAATTTTAATGTCATCTTCTCTTTACTTTCAACAACATTTTTCTTGAGTATAAAAATTATAGTCACTGTAAATGTTAAAATACAGAAAGTATTAAAAAAATAAAAATCACCTAAAATTATGTCACCACAATGTAACTACTGTTTGTACAATATTTTGGTGTATATTTTTCTTGTCTTTTTCCTCTATTAAAAAGTGTGTGTGTGTGTGTTTGTGTGTGTGTAAGGAACATGTACATAACACATAAAAATTTGGATCATACTTGCAAACAATTTTGTAACCAGCTTTTTTACTTGCTTAATAATATATTGAGAACATTTGTATTTGCTTGCCGAGAGTTGTGAATATTTTTAGAAACTATTCTAAATTTGCTCTTGTTCAGCAAAGAACTATTCATTGAAAGCATTATTTTTAATGGGCACAGAATATTTAAATACTATCGTATATGTAACCAATTGCTTACTATTGTTCATATAAAGATGACTTAAATAGCACAGCAGTGCTATTCCCCATAAACAGCACAGCAGTGAGAAAGTATCTTTGTACATAGATTCTGTATACATTTTCAAGGCTATAGAAATGTATTGCAAAATTCTTTTTCATCAAACTATACAAGAATGCCCTTACCTCCAACCCTGCACATTGCCTATTATCATTTTCTTAGTCCTGCACCCTTTATATGCTTTTTAAAAAGGTTATTTAATGGCTTGATAAAAATGGAGTTATTTTTAGCAAATGGAGAAATTGTCATTAATGATGCAATATATCAGTGTCAAATTAAATTCTTACTGGAAGTAAAGCCATTTATTTAAAGGCTCTGGATGATCTGCTGTAGCTGTACTTCTGTTTTTAGAAATATAAGGGTTACCTTATTTAAAGATTGAGGAGCAGGACATTGAAATGTACTTGATGGAGTCAACTAATTGACTTTTTCGTCAGTGGAATTTTTATCCCAACCCTCTGTGTTCTGGGAAACAATGTTGGTTGTTCTCAACATGGGGTCATTTAAGGCCATGGGTTATTTGGTTTAATGGGATTTATATGGTTGGATAGGGAAGGGATTAATTCTTTATGGAACTTTTTTGTTGTAAGGTGGAAGGTAAAAGTTTCACTTAAGAAAATCCATAACTGAGCCATGGTGCCTGTTTGTTTACTTGAAAGCTGTATGTTATCAAGTGGAAGCAAACACTTTTTCAGATGAATTCATTTGTTCACAAATAGAAACAAAAAGTGGAGAATGTCTTGGTTGGCTTGGGGGAAGCTGCAGGTTTTATTTAAAGTTCGTATTTATTGCTGAGGTGCAAAATTGTTAAATGGCATTTGGATCCAGGGGAAAGATATACTGTAGAAATTACTTTTCAAAGGGGTATTGGAATAGAAGGACAGGAGTTATCTGAGTTCATTTCTAGATGAAATTCTATTCTACTTTTCTTTCTGTCTTTCTTCGATTCGGTTGAACAAACACATGTTGAATGCCCATCCCTCAAGGCAGAGCTGTCCTTTCTCCTTTTCAGATTGATTTGGCAACTTGCTATGCCCACCTTCAGAGGGCCCACTGTATTTGTTTCCTTGAGCTGCTGTTAAAAAAGTTACCACAAACTAGTGGCTGAAAGCAACAGAAGTTTATTCTCTCATAGTTCTGGAGGCCAGAAGTCTGAAATCAAGGTGTCTGCAAGACCACACATCCTCCAGGCTGGAGGGAAGAACCCATGCCTTGCCTCTTCCAGCTTCTGGTGACTGCCAACACTCCTTGACTTGTGGCTGCATCACTCCAATCTCTGCCTCAGTGGTCACATTGCCTCCCCTTTCGTCTGTGTCAAATCTCCCCACCTCCCTTTTACAAGGACACTTGTGATAGCATTTAGGACCCCCTGGGAAGATCTAAGAGAATCTCTCCATCTTCAAGATCCTTAACTTAATCACATCTGCAAAGTGCTTTTTTGCTATAAGGTAATGCCTATAGGTTTCAGATATTAGGATATAGGTATCTTTTGGGGGCCATGATTCAGCCTGCGATACCCAGGACCTTAAATATACCTGATCTCATGTACATCCCCCTGTCTGCTCTCTACCAGAACATGAGGCATAGGTCCAGAAACAAAAAATTATTTGCCAAAGTTTTGACCCAACTGGCCTGGGGAGAAGAGTTGACTCCATAATTGAGCTAGCATATCTGGGATAGGTAGTCTGGTAAGCTTTGAAGACCACCTTCTAGACAGCAGATTTAAAGATGCGGGGCAGAGCAGACCAGCAAACAAAGAGCTGCCCTTCCTCGGTTCACCCCAACTGAATGGGTGAGTGGATGGAAAGCCATCTGCTTGGGTGATGGGCACATCCTCCTTGAGTATTTGGATACCCACAGCTGACCTGAGCTCCCTGGTGGTCCTCCCCACTAACGCTTTCAGTCCCTCATCATCTTTAGAAGGAGCTTTTTGCCACTTGTTCTGAAACGAGGTCTTCTAGGGACTCCCTCTCTCTCTCTGGTCCCCTCCCTGCAACCCGGGGAGTTTTTCCTCTGTAGCCAATGTAACAGCTAATCCATTTCAGTTGCATAAGAATTTAGAAACAAGGAGACTATTTAAAAGCCCACTGGCCTCCCTCCAGTAGTCACTCAAGGTGTTTACTCTGGAAAAAGTACCGAGTTCTATATCCATTCTTTGTGTAAATTCTCCTTTACTTCCCATGTTCCTTAAGAAGGACACTTTCCTGTGGGCTCTGTGGGGTGAGGTAATGTTCTTCCAAGAGACAACTGAACCATGAAGTATCTTGTAAATGAGATCTTAGAAGGCCAGCCAGAGAATTTGAGGAGAGGAGCCTTTGGCATTGCAGTGAAAGCGTTTTGTTTTTTGTTTGCTTTTTGGTTTTTTACCAGTTAGCTGTGGGTGGAGCTTTGAGATCATTGCAAACAGAGTGGCCAGTTCCCCGCTCCCTGACTTTTAAAAGAAGTAACTATTTGTCCTTTTAACTTTTTCTGGAGTCAGTTGGATTGTGACACATACCTCATTTATTCCTGTTTAATAATCAATTACCTGGATCAAACTGCTATTAAACATGACTGGCTGGGCCAATGTTTTCTGGTCTGCAGGTCATAGTTGTACCATCTACATAAAATAAGCCAGTTGCTGCCCCTAATGCCAGACCTGAGGAAGTATTTCTGAGACAATTCAAGGAGCAGTCCCCCTCCCCCCAAATCCTGTTTAAAACTGGGAAAATTCAGGATACTCCAATGTCATTTTTCTGAAATGCCATCTAACTTGTTCAGAAATCCAAAGCTCAGGAAAAGTAAGCAGTGAGATGAGCTCCTACCTCCACTGTCAACCTCTTTAGAGATTAAGGTCACAATTACCCTCCTCTTTGCATTAGCTCCCACCAACATCCTTCACATAATTAGACCATTATGATGAAATTAGTATCCAAGGTAGACCTGAATATTTTAGTAGTAAGGATAGTAGTGAAATCGGAGAAACATCATGTACTGAGGACGTCTGCCGTGTGTCCTTTTGATCCTGGGAGAACCGGAGTTAAGCCAATGAAAGATGATACAAGTTGATATAAGCTGTCTTTTAATTTCATTTTTGGTGTGAGCATTTCATATTGCAAGCCCCTTGTTGCTATTCCCTTTACAATAAAACCAAAGGAAATATTGAAAGGGATGGTTGGCAGGAGTGGAAAGATCATAGAACACATAAAGTCCTGCAGAGGAGAGGTGTTTCGCTCACCGGGGAAGCCACCATGTTGTTTCTTCATCCTTCTTTAATGCTAACACTTAGGTCCCTGTAGTTGACTCATCTTATTATAGGTCACTGAACAACATGTCCATGATAGCCTGAGGGGGGTCTGCAGGTCCGTTTTTCTCTGCAGATCTGTTTTACGACATAGAAGGCAGGAATGCACATCGCTGCACTAGAAGCTTGCTTTGACACTGCCTTGGGTGGAGGGGCTGTGTTTGTGGACACTGAGAAATGGGCATGGAAAGACACAGAGAGAGGCAGACAAAGAGGAACAGAGAAGCAGAGAGAGAGAGGAAGAGAGACCCAGTCACAGCCATTGTGGGAGACTGAGACATGGACCAGCCTACTCACAGATGGACTCTCTTCTGCCACTGGCATGGCTTGTCTGCCTTGGCTTTCCATGGGGGGCCTTGGTACTGACGAATAGAGGGCTGCTTCCTGCCTCAGTCTGGGCTGGTTAGAATGCCCTTCATGCTTTGATCAGTTTTTAGCCTGGTCAGTAATAAATATTGGATGAGTTCCTCCTTCAAACACCTGTGGTTGCCATTGTGAAGAAACTATCTTGAAACGTGACCTAATGTGCTCTTCGTCTGCTTTAAATTATTTGGGACTAAAGATTCATGCGTCTGCCTATCTGTGTGATTTCAACTTTTTTTTTCTCCTTTTTTAAATTTACATTATTTTTTATTTACACAAGCAGCACATGAATGCAGGAATATATTCCCATAATAAAAAAGTCCAGGACAGAGATAACATGAAAGATATCTTGACTTTCAGCCCCAAGCTTTGTTCCCTCCCCAGAAGTAAGCAGAGTCATAAATTTGCAAGGTTCTTTCCAAACTTTTTAATAATGCATTTATATGCATGAATATTTACCTAGAAAAATATATAGTTTTGCCTTGTGTGTGTGTGTGTGTTTACTACACAGTTCATGTCATTCTGTGGCTGTGTATTTAGGTAAATGGTGTCACACTGTTCCTATTCCATATTACTACATGGCTTGCTGCAAAAACATGGTTTTCATTTAATGGTATGTGTTAGAGACTTTTCAAGTTCAGCTTCACATCACCTTGTAATGTGTACATGTATTAGACTTTGCTCCTTAGTGAATCACATTGATTGTTTTCAGTGTGGAAACATCCCAAATTATTCTTTCAGTAACTTTCTGGAATAGATTGGTTTATATTTTAGCAGAGGTTTTTCTCTGTGAGAATAAGCTCTAGGGTTGGTTGGTTGGTTGGTTGGTTGGTTTCTTATTAACCCTTTGTGGTGTCATTGTCAGAGTCTGACAAGACACTTGTGAAATGAGCTGGGTAGTAGCTTTATTTTATTTTATTATTTTATTTTATTTTTTTATGTCCTAGAAAAATGTAGGTACACAGGATTTACCTTTTTCTAGAAGATTTGGTAGAACTCACCTGTAAAATCATCTGGGCCTAATGTTTTACTATTTTTTCAATTTCTCCCAAGATTACTGGTCTGTTTAAGCGTTCTGCTCATTTGTTGAGCCAAATTTATTTTAACTTTGAAAAACATCCACTTGAAGTTTTCAAATATTTTGGTTAAAGTTATACATAGCATCTCTTACGGTGTTCACCTTCTCTCTGTATTTACACTCCACCTTTCATCATGGATATTGTGAGTTTACGGTTCTTCCTCATCCTCCTTCCTACCCCAACTCTCTCTCTGTCTCTCTCCCCAATACCTGCCAAATTTTATCTAATATATGCATATTCAGAAAATAATTAACTTTTACCAGTCATTATTTTATTATTTGGGGTTAGGTTTTAATGTATATAGAGTACTCCCATCTTTCATTTCTAAGAAGTTTATAATTTCTGCTTTGACTATTCTGCTCAAATCAAGCATTATTTAGAAGTGTGTATGTTTATGTTTAATTCCTATGTGTGTAGGTTTTACACACTCTCTGTCATTAATTTATAAGTTGGCCTAGTCATGGTCAGTAAGCATGGCCACTGTAATTTCTGACTCTTGAAAAGTACTGAGATTTTCTCTGTGGCCTAATCATGATCAGATTTTGAGATTGTTATATGTGTTTGGGGCAGCCGGGTACAAAGAGAGAATGAAGGAAAGATATATGTGGGGGGGGGGGCTAAACTCATTAAGTAATATATTTAAATTATGTTAACTTGAGTCATTTAAATTGTTTTGGTTAAACTTGTGTGATTTTCAAATCCTCAATATTCTTCCGTTAATTTCTGAGAATCATTATCTCCTAATATGTATGTGACTTTGCCTGTTTCTCTTTGTATTTTCAGTTTTTCAATCTATGTTTTGATGCTGTGTGGTCACATATCTAATGTTAATGACTTGAAAGATTTTGATCACCCCTTCTCTTAATATGACATATCACTGTCTCTTGCTTTTTTCCTTGAAGTCTATTTTGTCTAACATTATTAGTGTTACATCTAACATTATTAGTGTTACATCTGGTCCTTTCCCAGCGTGTGCCTATTATATCTTCTTTTCATCCCTTCATTTTCAAACTTCCTATATAATTTTTATTTTATAAATATTTCTGGTAAACAACTATAATGTTACCTAATTTGAAAACCTCTGTCTTTTATAAATGGATTTAGCCAAATCATATTTATTACAGTTAGTAATACATTTACTTTCTGTTTTCCAGTTATTGTGTGTTCTTCTTTTTTCCCTCTCCCTTCCCACATCTTTTATCTGTTTCCTTTTTAAAGGAGGCTCACATTTCTTCGTTCTATTTTTTCCCTCATTTATTTGCAAGTTATACTTTCCATTTAAAATTTTCTATTAGGAAAATTCTTAAATTTTTAACACTCATAATTGATCTTCTATTTTTCTGCCAATATCTAGAGTTTTAACTACCTATATTGCACTCCCTAAAATGTTTTTTACCTCCCTTTGTTCCATATTTCCTTGCCTCCAGCACCTACCTGTGTTGATATAATCTGGAATTTGGATGCTAGATTGTAATTTCTATATCTTCTTCTTTTTGTATAATACATAAGACTTAAGAGTAAAATTTGTCTCTTTTTTAAACTTTTTTCTTCTTTCTTTCTTCCCTTCTTTCTTCCTTCCTTTCTCCTTCCTTTCCCCTTCCTTCCTGCCAGCCTTACTTCCCATATCTCTTATTTTTCTATATTTCTTTTTCTTCTTGACAGAATATATAATACATTAACTCTTTCAGAGTAGGTTATTAAACCCTTTTGATACCTTGGAAGTCTGTAAATATATCTTCTCCTAACAATTAAACCATTATTCCATTGGTCACAGAGTTTCTAGTCCACAGTTACTTTCCCTCAAAACTTTGCAGTTATTACTCTGCTGTTTTCTCATGTGTAATACTCTGATGTTGTGCCTGATTCCATGCTGATTGCCATTCAATTCTAAATTGTCTTCTCTCTATGCATCTCTGAGAAATTTCATAACTTCTCTTCATATTGCTTGTTCTTAGTCACCTCAAGGAATGTTTAGGTGTGTGTATCTTTTTCCCCCGTTTATACCTACTGCATCACTGGATTTTTTCACACTGAGAGCACAAATATTCAGATTTCAGAAATGTTTTTCTACTATTCCTTTAATTGTTCCCATTTTTCCATTGGCTTTACTTTCTCTCCTTCTAATAGAAGACATCCTTCTATAAGGTGGTTTTTGAATCTTCTGTTTCCATTTTCCATCTCTCTTAATTTTTCAGTCATGCTTTCTGTTTCTTTTTGTGTTGTATTCTGTGATAATTCCTTGGCTCAGCACTTCATACGAATTCTCTTTACAGTGCAGGTCACCTATTTATTAGGAGTTTGACTACAAAAATCTTTTTAAAATTTCTAGAATCTGTAGTTAATTGTGTTTTGGGAAGAGAATGCACTCTTTCCTCCCTCTGAGGATATCAGCCTTAAGTCAAAGTCAGATTCTGTTTGTCCTGTTAACTCTGTTTTCTTGGGTGTAAGTTCTTCTATTTACTGTGTTTGGTGTCTGCCTTCCCTGTTCTTTGCATTGCTCAAATATTTGGTGATTCTTATTGGTGATTCTTTTCATTTAAGATGCCCTGTTTATAGCTATTGCATGCACACCATGGTGCAGGATGCTAAGAAGGGTGGGTAAAAGGAACATCCAGTTCTTCCTAAGTGTAGGCAGCCACTCTGGACAATGCCAGTCTCCCTTCAATGTCATACTCACTGCCTATGCTACAAAGCAGACATTCTGTTGTTCACTGCATGGCCCAAGGGAGGAGGGGGTGAGAGAGGGCTAAAGACAGGACCAAGAGAAATAAAAATTACAGCGACTCCTACTTGATTCTACAACCCCATCACCTGTCAACTCCCCCTGGCCGTGAGTTCACCTTGTGGTGGAGGCTTGTAGAACCTCTTGCTCTTTACAGCAGTCCTCTGCTATATGTAGGTTTAGGTGTGCGGTTTCTGTCTTTTATCTGATGACATCAGATTTTATATATACATAATTATTTTATAGGATTTGAAGAGGAAGGGGGAAGCTTCCCAAACAATCACCAAATGATCACCAAACAACCAGGAGAAGGGAATTCAGGGTCAGATGAAGGGAAGAAGAAAAAAAAAAAAGACAATTTATGGACTTAGTCCATGTGTATGAAGAAAAGCTTTTGCAAACACGTAAATATAAAATGATTAACCTTCGATCTTCACTTGTTTTTTAATTGTGTTCACTAATGAGATACCCTTTTTCATTTTCAGGTCTTAAATATAATCATGGCCAAACCTTATGAATTTAATTGGCAGAAGGAAGTTCCTTCGTTTTTGCAAGAAGGAGCAGTTTTTGACAGATATGAAGAGGTAAAGAAGCGTTATTAATTGTTTCTCTCAAAACATTCTTCTAATTATTTCATTTTAATCACAGTATTGAGTAAACAGTCTTTGACATAAGTAAGAATATCCTGGAGATTTATAAGTTGGAATATTTGGAAAGAGTCAAAGTTATGAGATATAATATTAATGATAATAATACTATAATTTACTGAGCACTCTCCCTGTGCCAGATATAATAATAATGATGATACTATAAATTATTGTGTGCTTACTGTGTGCCAGACAACTTTCTAAGCACTTCCTGTGTATTATTTGTTCAATTCCTTATAATAACCTTATAAGGTTGTTGCCATTATTATGCTTGTTTTACAGATGAGTGTCACGGAGTAATAGTTTTTGCTTAACGAAGTGCTTCTGTCAGGCTTTCCTCATAACACTTTCTATTTGTCATAAATGTAGTAGTGACTGGATTTTGTGCTGGTCACGTGCATTGTTCGTCTCATTTATACACATCAGCTTGACCAAAGCTTTGCGTGCCTCTGCTTCTATTATTTATTGCTTGTGCCCTTGCAAGGTGGTGATGGCTCCAGGCTTTCTAGAAACCAGGGGCTTGGGGCCACCAGTCTGTTCAGAAGGTTTAGGACGGAGAGTGGAAGCCTCCTTTGCATTGTTAACATGTTGCTTTTCTTAGAGTTTACTTGAATTTGAGGTGACTTGTGGAGGGGTGTGTGATGATACTGTGTTGCCTCTAAGGCGAAGTAAGATGCAAAACTTGTTCAGACTTCATGCAGAGTCAGAGTTGGTTCCCTTCAAAATCAGTGGAACGTATGTGGTTCATCGTGGTGGCCTCCCAGGGGTTCAGATCATCAGGCCTTTTCGTGAGGTCTGTGGGCTGACACAACTCACTTACTGGTTGACTTGGTTTTTCCAAAATATGTATCATAATACTCTGTAGATTTATACCATAGTTGTTTTGTGTAAACAGAATTGAGAAAGGCAAAGGATGGACCCAAATGTAGTCAGTATTCTTCATATTGAATTAAAGTATTGTGGTGACAGCTATCTATACTACTGAAACTTTATTGCTTCCCTGAAAGAACAGCATTCTGCTATAAGAAGAAACAAAACAATTTTCTACCACCTGGAGGCAACCACTGTTAACTCTTTTGCAGTTTTCTTCTAGTCTTTTTTCTAATTGTTTTTCCTCTTCCATAGTTGTCATCATAGAGTAATCTTGAAAATACAAATCAGAACCTCTTCTTCCTCTATTTAAAAGCTTCCATGACTCCCTCTTGTAGGATAAAGATGACTCATCAGAATGAAATACAAGGTCTTCCATAATTTGTCTCCTGCCTAATTCTACAGCCTTATTTCCCACCAGTTTTCTACAAACACTCTCTGTTTTAACCCTAAGAATACGCTTAAAATTCCCCCAATAAACTGTTCTATTTCATGCTTTGTGCTTACTGCTGCCTTTTCCTGAAAGGCACTTATCCTTCCTTGTTTGACTGAAAAACTCCTATTTATCCTTCAGAACCCAGATGAGAAATCTTTACTCTTTGATATCTCCCTTGACCCATTTGATAAGAATTGATCACTCGTTTGTGCTACCACTAAACTACCCTTGCACATACTACACTGCACTCACATTTCATTTAATGTTTTTGTCTTTCCTAGTATACTCTGAGTTTCTTGAGGTCAAGGACCATATTTTACTTATCTTTTTCTTTCCAGGGACTAGCAGAACGCCTACAATTTCCAAATTCACTGTAAATATCTAGTATCAAAAGGGATTTTTAAAGGACATGGAAGCAACCTAAGTGTCCATCGACAGATGAATGGATAAAGAAGATGTGGCACATATATACAATGGAATATTACTCAGCCATAAAAAGAAACAAAATTGAGTTATTTGTAGTGAGGTGGATAGACCTAGAGTCTGTCATACAGAGTGAAATAAATCAGAAAGAGAAAAATAAATACCATATGCTAACACATATATATGGAATAAAAGAAAATGGTTCTGAAGAAGGGGGAGGACAGGAATAAAGACGCAGACATAGAGAATGGAATTGAGGACAGGGGGAGGGGGAAGGGTAAGCTGGGATGAAGTGAGAGAGTGGCATGGACATATATACACTACCAAATGTAAATAGATAGCTAGTGGGAAGCAGCCACATAGCACAGGGAGATCAGCTTGGTGCTTTGTGACCACCTAGAGGGGTGGGATAGAGAGGATGGGAGCAAGACGCAAGAGGGAGGAGATATGGGGATATATGTATAACTGATTCACCTTGTTATAAAACAGAAACTAACACACCATAGTAAAGCAATTATACTCAAATAAAGATGTTGTTAAAAAAAAGGGGGGATTTTAGATACAATTGATTCCAACTAAGTTTGGTTTTATTATAGTTTGTTCATTTTCTTGATAATTGAAATGGTGAGAGGTCCTTGAGACCTGTGTGGAAAGCTGTACTTCAACACATTCAAAATATTAGAGTAAATCCTATCTAATTTTCATCTTTTAAATTAAAAATTATCGATATCAACAATTTGAGAGTTCAAGCCGAATGCAATTAAGTGCACTTGACTACTTTTGTCCACTTTACACAACTTGGCAAGAAGGCCAAGGGCTAACTTAGAGGCATTTCCAAGCCTTTTCTCCCAGGTAACTCAGGTCTGGGTTGAGTACCAGCGCCACCATGATGATGGCCATTGCCCTTCATTATAAGCTGGCGAGTGACATCTCTCCCTGAATCTGCTAGAGTATCCCAAAATATTTGTGGTTTTCTGAGGCAGTTTCCCAGGCTCTGGAAATCTATAGGATAATTAAAAAATACTTCCTGGCTTCCAGTTCCTCAGAGAAGGTCATTTTGAAGAGATTAAATGTAATCACTGGCTGAGTATCTCTTCTGCTGTCATATAAGCAGAAACCAGTTAGAGAAAGAGTACTATTTTTTGATAAAGTGAAATGTGATTTGATGAACTAGAAGTTTATCATCATTGAATCATTTTTATTTCTCATGATTTTTTTTGTTTATTAATCATCATAACTCATTTATATTTAGAAAATACTGATGACTTGCACTTCTAAAGGCATTTACTTTTCTTCCAGGTTCCTCTGAAAATGAGGTAAAGCTAGGAAAGAAATCTTAACAAGTATTAAATACAATCTCGCTAAGCTTTCAACTTTCTTAAGTGCTATTTTACTAGGATTATAAGCAAAAAATGTTCAGCTTCATAAAGTAAATAATGCCTCTTCATAAAACATATCAAACTGGTGTTGACCTTAAAAATAAAAGTTATTTTATCAGCAAAAATGTGTTTATTTAGGAATAGCAGAGGAGTTGCAATTCAGGACAAGCAAGCTATAGCAAAAGCCATAGACAAGTCCATAGAACAAAGGAGGGGAATAGTATTGTAGAGAGAGAAAGGAGGAAGTCAGGAGGGGTTGTTCTGAACAAAAATCCATTGGAGAAAAGTGCGAGTTCAGGGAGCTGGCGGGTTACTCAGGGGCTGAGTTGCTGGGCTAGTCAGTATCTTGTGGGAGATGCCACGCACTTCTTTTCCTTTTGGGGGCCTGTAATTCATGATTCTTTCCTATTGATGATTCTTCTCTGGGGTCTGTAACTGACAGTTCTTCCCATAGTTGATGTCCAGTGGTACCTTGTGAGAGCTTCTCCTTCTGGCCTCCTGACTCCATTTTAGTAAGGTTTCCCTTTATTAATTTTCAAACCAGAAAGCCAAATAGTGTTTCAAATGGGGCTGTAGCCAGTTGTTCTTATTACAGCTGCCCTTTGAATAACACAGGTTTCAACTGCATGGTCCACTCTTATATGGATTTTTTTCAATAAATACCTATCACAGTACCACACAATCCGCAGTTGGCTGAATCAGGGGATGCGGAACCACGGATATGGAGGGTTGACTGTAAAAGTTATATTCATATTTTCAACTGCACTGGGGTTGGCAGCCCTAAAACCTCACGTTGTTCAAGGCTCAACTGTATTTCCCTATTCTGTAAGATTTAGTTCTTTAGAGTCACGGCCATTAAAATTTTCAAGGCACCAAATATAAACAGAGAAGGTTTGTTTCTACAGTTTTTTGCATGAACAGCAGGGAAAAGTGACAGCTGACAGCAAGTGGGAGGAACAGGAATTAGAGAAAACACAACCTGATCATCCCAAAAGTGCCACGCAAAGGGACCATTTGTGAAGGGGCATAAACGCCTTCAGCACCATATGGCAACTAACATTATCATGACGGTCTGAAGGATCGGGCAAACATTAAATTGTGTTCCACGTATTGGTTTAAAGAAGGCAGGGAAGTGTTTTAATCAGTGGGTGAGCATTCACTAGGTCAGAAACAAATAGCATTTACTAACCATTGTTTTAAAAATATATATTATTTTGCCAATAAATGCAACTAGTGCAACTGTATTTAAGCATTATTTTATTATTTCTGCTGAGGGATTTCTTCTGAGGTAGCCCAAAATTTCAGGAACTGCAGCCTGCATTGTAGCCTCTGATTGTATTCTCCTGCCACTTCAAAAGCTGTTTGTATCTAACTTTACTTGACTTTTAAGTTACTTACATGAAAAATATATTTCGTTTCCTAAGTGGTACAACTGGTGTAAAAATCTTTAGACATTTTTCTATCACAGAGGAGAGAAACAGCAGTGCTTTTTAGAACCCATGCCGCCCAAATGTCTGTAACTCAACTGGCATCCTGACTTGCCTTTCATGTCCTTATTTTTTTTTAACATCTTTATTGGGGTATAATTGCTTTACAATGGTGTGTTAGTTTCTGCTTTATAACAAAGTGAATCAGTTATACATATACATATGTTCCCATATCTCTTGCCTCTTGCGTCTCCCTCCCTCCCACCCACCCTATCCCACCCCTCCAGGCGGTCACAAAGCACTGAGCTGATCTCCCTGTGCTATGCGGCTGCTTCCCACTAGCTATCTACCTTACGTTTGGTAGTGTATATATGTCCATGCCTCTCTCTCGCTTTGTCACAGCTCACCCTTCCCCCTCCCCATATCCTCAAGTCCGTTCTCTAGTAGGTCTGTGTCTTTATTCCTGTCTTACCCCTAGGTTCTTCATGACATTTTTTTTCTTAAATTCCATATATATGTGTTAGCATATGGTATTTGTCTTTCTCTTTCATGTCCTTATTAAAGGGCTGAAGACCCCATCTCTTGGCTATTCAGGGCTCACCCCAGCCTTTCCTAGAATTCCTAGGTGCCTACGGCCGCCTTGTGATCACTCAGCTCCTCAATGCCTTCTTACCTCTCTGTTCCCAGGACTGTTCCCTGCTCTAATTTCTCTCCCTAAACCCATTATATCACTGAACCTCAGGAACAAGGATGTTGTGTGAAATAGGCTTTTATTAAAAATTTGGTGGTAGCAGAGGAGAATTACAGCATGCAGTAGGAGACAACAGGTATCATGAGGAATAAATTTCAGAGGTCAGCAGGGCAACAGGTGTCTCTCTCATTGCCCTCTTTTTTGCCCCACTCTTCCACCAAGAAGCATTTTCCTGTTTCTTTTCTTTTTTGATCTCTCCCTCAGAATCCTTTTCTAATACACCCTTTTCCTTTCTCCCATATGCCTCTTATTCCAATTAGAAACAAACAAAAAAAACCAACAAAAAACCAACTCCCTCTCAAACCAAGGAGGAAAATGGGAAATTCTGGTCCCTTCTCATCCTGAGAAGTGTGGTTCCTTGTCCAGCTGAAACTCTCCCATCCAGACTCTCCTGAGACCTCCGCTTTTGCGTAACTTTGAAGGGCAATGGATATACTTAAACACACAAAAATTTTAAAGACCTTTCTCCCTTGAAAGAAAAGTGGTCTGTCGTCCTTCTAGAGAAGTGGTCACCAGCAGAACTTTGCAGTGATGGACATGGTCTGTATCTGGGCTGCCTGTTACCACATGTGAAGAGGGTTGTGATGCACAGTTGGTAATCTCAGGGCTTTGTCCCCAACCTGTGCACAAAATCTAGACTGCACTTATTTTTCTTAGAGTGCAAGAGTTTCTCTTTAGCAAAATTAATTCAGTTTGGCATTTGGAAAACAAACAAACAAAACAACAACAACAGCAAAAGTGGCCAGTGAGACTGAGGAACTGAGGTTTTATCTTAATTAATTTTAATTAAAGCTTACATAACAACATGTGGCTGGTGGCTCTCTTATTGGACAGCACAGTTTTCTAGACAATTAGCTTAAATTACAACCAGATTTTAAAATACCATCCTCTTTCCCCAGCACGCAGAAAGAGCTCTCAGTTTGCTTAACTGGGATCTGCAGTTTCATCAGCCACGTCTTCTTAGTGGCAGCCAGAGCAGAGATTTGAATGTTTTATAGCTGACTTCCCTCCCCCACCACCCCACATCCCAAATCCCAGCTTGGGTTGGGCTGCCCCTTTTCCTCACCTGTGGGATTTTGTATCTGAGGCAGGCTGCCGGGTTGGAGTGTCCTTTTCTGGAGAAGCCTTGGTCTTTATTACCAACCCCTCCCACTCACCATCCCCAAAACCCTCCCCTGCACACACACAGAAACGGAGCCCCTTGATGCTCACAACTGCTGCCAGGAAAACAGAAACAGTTATGGTAGCTGCCAATCCCAGAGGAATATGGAAGTACAGCATCAATAAAAGCTGAAGTGAAGCCAAGTGGGACAGGCCGAATTTGGCCTCTTTCCAAGGTAGCTCTGAAACCAAACTGTAGGGCACTCAGTGAAGCTCCAAAAGGCCCAGGCACCCTACATACCCCAGGCTGCACATCGGTGAAGCAAATAATTTAACAAGTGTAATTTGCAAAAAACTAAAAACACATCCTCATAGAAAGTATTTTGACTGAAAGATTTATTTAGCTCCTCAGTGAGGATACCAGCAGGATGATAAGTCTAGTTATAAGAGCACTGGAGGAAAAGAGGAAAGGAAAGCAGCAACAAGCTTTGTCAATTAGATACAAAACCAGTTACTGCCCTGGAGGGTAAAAAAACCATAACCCCTGAGGCTGTCTTTTCTACCAGACACAAATCACATGCATCCCTTACAGAACAAAAAATGGCTGCAACCTATCTAGTTAACTTCAGAAAATCTGGGCCCTAAACTACAGTGAATAATAAGTCAAACAAAGGGTCATTCTTTTAGAGAAATAAATCATCCTTGCGTGGGTCTCTAGACAGCGTTCCTGTATAACGTGGAAAGGATACATAGCCATCTTTTTATCTCATTTCCAGTTTCGGGTGATTTAAACTCAATTGCACCCACAGAGTTAGGATATCCAGCTCAAAAAGTAGAAAGTGGAATTGTAGCACATTATTTGTATTTACAGTGAAAGATTCTTACAGGGTTGTCATAATGATAACAGTTCTGATCATATTTATTAGTCTTTCAATGTTTAGAGTCAACCTAATGGTAGACAAAATATTTAATTATTATTGACAAAACAGAATGAAAAATCTATTCACTTTGTCAGTGCAAAGTAAGGGTACAGACAAATCTTGGAAAGGAGAACTAGTTGGAGACACAGAGGAAAAACCAGAGGCTTAATATTCTCAGTGAGAGGAAATGTTGATAGTTAGTTGACAGTGCATGAAATAGAGGCTTCTGTCTATTATTTAAAGCCAATCACAAAACCAAAAAGAATGTGATTTCACATTTGGAAGGGAGAGGAGGGAAAGTAGGGAAATGAGTTAAATTGAGTTCCATTTCTGAGTTGTTATCCTAAGGAACCTATCAATATTCCTACGTGTGCCTGGTAGATAATTAGTTCAGTTATTCACTGTCTTGCCATGAGTCCTGCTTTCTTCAAGCTCCAGTCCCTACTAGAATTGGACATTTAAAACAAAACAAAAAATGTGTTATATCACTTTATTGTCCACCAAATTATGTCCAGATGTCTTGGTTTGATACTGCAGGCCCTCAGCATGTGGCCCCAGATGTCCTACCACCCTCACCCCCGTATTTTCCCCCCCACAGTCACATTGCAATGAGGAAGGTGGTAGATTGTACCCCTTGTGGGGTGAGGAGACCAAGGTGGGCAGTGGGTCCAGGGGACTGACGGAGAAGGCCTCAGAGAGCAAGCCCCCTTCGGTCTGCATATTGGTGGGTGAGTCCATTAGCGGATTAAAGGACAGCTAAGATGAGGGGACAGTCGAGCTCCTGCAAGGGCATGGGTGTGGGATGGGGGACGTGACTTGTCTGTCAGGGGTAGGAGGGCAGGTGGTGAAGGCAGGAGCTGCAGCTGCAGAGATGAGCAGTGTCCCACCATAAATGCTTTACTTTCCAGCCCAAGCATTGGCACTAGATCCTGAAGGCTCTAGGGACCCTTCGATGGATATTTTTTAGCAGGAAAGAGTGAGGTCTGAATATGACTGGAAAGTGGGTCTGGCTGATTAGTTGTATCTGGGAGGGTAGAGGTGGGATTGAATGGCTGGATAGACAGTCATTCAGACACATGGGAAATAAGAGGAGGGGTGGAAGATGGAAATGAATTAGAGGATTTTCTAACCTGGTGGATGTAGAAGGTGAGGGAGAGTAAGAAGTGTAAAACAAGGTTGGGATTTCCAGCCCAGGAAGCTGGGTGGGCTCTGATGCTGGCACAGAGAATGTCAGAGAAGGGGTAGTTTATGGATGTGCTCATGTGGTTCTTCTTCATGAAATGAATGGTACTTATCACTGTATGTTCTGTTGTACCCCAGAAGCATTTTGCATATACAGAAATCACATAAGTTTTAGTTTAAAATAAACTGCACAAAAAGAGAATTGACAAACATAGTAAACTACCCAAGAGGATGAACAAATGGATGCATTTTGTTCCTTCCTCTGTCCTCCACTCCCAGGGGTGCTGTTGGCATCCTGGCTGGAGTAGGCATCGTGAGCAAGGGCATGGTATGAACAGAAGTCTGAGAAGTAGGCAGAAGCCTCATTGCGTACAGCAGCCGTTCTGAAAGTGTGGTCCCCAAACCAGCATCACCAGCATCACCTAGAACTTTATCAGAAATGCACATTCTCAGCCCATCTCATAGATGAATCAGAAACTCCGGGAATGGGCCCAGCAGTGTATGTTTTAACTAGTCCTCTAAGAGACTTGGATGCACATCTGAGTATGAGCTCAGTGGTCATAGGACCGGGATGGGGAGCTTGGATTTCTTTCTGAGTGTTATGGGAAGCCATTTTCAACAGGGACTGACGTGATCTGGTTTACGTTCTGGTGACAGTTACTTTGGTAGCTGTGTGGAGAATGGATTTGTAAGGGGCGGGGTGCAAAGTGCACACCAGAGGTACAGAGTACGGTTAGAGAACACCAGAAGTTTAATTTAAGGAAGGTGAGCTGGAATCTTAGCCCTTCCTTTTACTTGGTGTATCTCTACGGGCAATTTTCTTAATATCTCTGTGCTAGAAAAGGGGAGCTAGGAAGGTAGGTGGGTCTGAAGAGTATGTATTATATTTCAGCTAAGGATCCTATGATTCTACACCTACCCGCCTTCAGTTACCTCTCTCTTCATCATCATCTTGCGACCTCTTCCTCATATGGTAAGAAAGGTGTGGCCAGAGCCTGCGCACTTAATCACTTAATCACGCTGAAACAATCCGGAGCTGCAAGAGCTAGTATCAGCCGGGGTTTTGCAAGAACGCCCAGACCTGTTCCTTCCTCTAGACCCTCCTTTGAAATAACAGTGCTAATAACATTATCTGCACTCTCAGACCCCCCAAAGCTTAGAGACCATTGTCATCCAAGCAGGAAGTGTTTAAGGAAAGGTCTGTATGGTTTGCAAAATTCTGGGAAGTAAGTGCACTTGAAGACAAAAGACTCTGATTTGAGCCTTGACCCTGACATTTACAAGTTATGACCTTGGGCAAGTCCTTTCACCTGCCTTAGTGAGCTTAGTGGGCTTCTAGGGGCAGGAAATTGTGGGACGGTAAATACATGGTGAAACTAATAGAACATCAGGGTTATTTTAAGTAAGGTTTGTGCAGACACATCTTGGTGCTGACTTTCTTCTTCATGGCCACAAAACACCCTGGAGGGGGGCTATATGGAAGGCTTTATTTCTCAGAAGTTTCTGCTTTAATTAGATAAGGGAAGCTCTGACCAGGTTTCTTTCTGCATTTGTTGATTCTCAATTGCCTTCGGCTCAGAAAAATCCATATGCAAAGTGGCATATATTGGGATGGCACGTTCTAATTCCCTTCAGTGATTTAGGACAGCAACCATTTATGTAGTCTGAATCTGTGGGTCAGCCATCTGGGCTGGAATGGGCACACTCAAGTGTTTGCTGGTCCAACTGGGGGCTGGCTGATTTAGGATGGTCTTAGCAGGACCCTCTCATCTCCACCCCACCTGGTCTGTCATCCTCCTGCAAGCAGATGGAGCTTGTTCTTTCCTGCACACAGCCGAGTTTCTGCTGCATGCTGTAGACCAAAGTAAGTGGGGACATTGGGAGGGGCTGCAAAGTCACCTTGCGAGCAGCGAGATTCAGGGAGGGGTGAAGGAGTGTGTCCCTCTCTGCAGTCAACCACGGTTATTGTAGGTACTCTTTATGTAATCAATCATCTTGCATTGAAAAGGCACAGAACAGGGGTCAACACACTTTTTCTGTAAAGGACCAGATATTAAATATTTTAGGTTTTGCAAGCCATAGGGTCTCTGTCACAACTACTTAACTTTGTAGCATAAAAGCAGTCATAGAACATTCAACAATCTGTAAATGAATGAATGGGCTGTGTTCCAAGAAAATTTTATTTTCAAAAACAGGGCTGTGGTCTGCAGACACCTAGCTTAGAAGACGAATAATGATACATAGAAATGAATAACAAATTAGTTTGGATGGTGATGATGATACTTTCAGGTAATTACTTTTAGCTCAGTCATTTTCCCTTATGAATGTATTATTAAATTTTCAGTTTAGTCTTCCTCAATTTTGTTCCCTTTTCTCTATAACTGTATTGGCTTTTGCTGAATAATCAGTTACTCTTGTCTAAGATGCTCCAGTTTTGTTTACTTGTTTCTGCTTACTCTTCTCACTTTTATGTTTTTTCCCTCTCTGTGAAGTTTCTTTGGGTTTACATTTCTTCATTTCTTCACAAAGGTAGAAGATAACTCTATTCCCTGGAGGAATAGGAGCATCTCACCCATGAAATGGTGTCTGAGTCAGTCTCATGGAAAACTCTAATACTTGAGATTCATGCTATTCAAGGGTGTAGGAAGGACTTATTTGTGGGAAGATGAGACATGCATCCACTAGGAAGCTAGAGAAGGAAATCCGGGCGGGCGTTCAATTTACAAGGAGCTGGTGAAAACAAAACGAAGCAATACAACACAAAAAGAAAGTGTATAAATAATGAGTCAATCAAATATAAGGAACTAGCTGAGGAGCTACTTAGGTCTCTGGAGTCTGACTGTTATGCTAAAGAATTTAGTTAAAATTCAGTGGCTAAAATGACAGTGCTTGTGTTTTTTTTTTTTTAACATTTGTTTTTAATTGAAATGTAGTTGATTTACAATATCACGTTAGTTTCAGGTGGACAGTGCTAGTTTTTTATTGCTTTTTTTCTACCTGAGTGTAAATAGGAAAATGCACAATATCTGCTCCTTCAAATCTTGTCTATAGCTGCAGGGGAGCAGGAGGTCAGTGGCTGTGGTCAGGCATCCTTTAATTAGGGTTGACGAGTGCAGCCTTGTGGATCTCCAGCCTGATGGCGATGGGGCCCAGAGAACATCCTGGCTGCATTCTGTTTGGGATCGCACTCTGTTCATGCGTGTGGCCTGGCCATTGAATTAATGGAGTTCATTCAAGTGTGAACAAATGAACAGTCAAATGAAATATACAGCATATTTTAAAGTGAATCATTTTGAAGTGCGTTCTCAAGTAAGAAAATGGCATTTCTTTAAACTCCGTTTCATGTGAATGAATTCCCTACTTCTAAAAATGATGATAAATGTTTTCGTTGTTACTGGTTTTGGTTCTTTTTAGGGAGGATGCTTTTCAGTCCTTATGTTCTCAGAGAGACAGCAGCAAGTGGTCTTGAAAAGCAGGGTTTTAGTTTCCTGCCCAGAAATTGAACCTGAGTAGCCCGGATGTAAACCAGGAATTCTAGCCACTAGTCCACCAGGGGCTAAAGGCTAAAAGCAAAGAGGCCCTGGCTCTTGCCCCATTTGAAAACAAGAATGTTTCAAGGAGGCAAAAACTGTAAAATCAGGTACAAAATTTATTATTATTAGCACGGCACAACCTGTGGGAGAGCACACAGGGAAGCTGTTTATGTAAGGCAGAAGCAAGGCAGAGATGCGCACCCAAAGAGAAAGGGTGTGGGCATCCTCCCTAATGAGGAGTGCAGCAAAGAGGCGGTTAAATCATTTATATAGGGCAGTTTTTCCAGGTCGTTGTTTACCTTGGGCCAATTATCTCGTTTCTTTTCCACACCTCACCTGTCCTAGGACCCTCTCCAACATGCATGCGTGTGTTTTTGCCAAGATGGATTCCAGCACAGAGGGCTGTGGGAGGTTTGAGATCACCTATTATGGGGTGGTGCCCCCTCCCTTTTGGCCCCGGAGGAGCCTTTCTACACATGTGCAGTCCAGGGAGTTCTCCTTGACCTCAGGAGTGGTCATCTTATCTCTTTATTCCAGCAGAGCTCAGCTCCTGCCATTAACTTTGTCCTTGGCGTGTCTAAGGAAAGCAAAGCTCTAATTTTACTTCACTTGGTAAATACCAGCTGTCCAGCCAGGGCCCACCTCCCTCCTACCTCACTTGTAGTAGAAATATCTGCCATTGTGAACCCTTACCAGGTGCTCTACAAATGGTATCACTGTGTCAATGCTCTACAGACATTATTTCATTCAAGCCTCCTAAGAACCCTGTTGTTAGGTGGGTCTTTGTAGCCTCATTTTACAGATTACAAAATCAAGGCTTAACATGGTTAAACACCTCACCTGAGGTAACATAACCGTTCACAGGCTGAGCTGAAAGATGCCATGCTAGCTAGCCTGCAGTGGTTCTCAAAGTGTGATCCTTGCGGCAGCCTTAGCTGCACATGCAGAACTTGTTAGAAGTGCCCAAAACAGGCTCCACCCCAGACCTACTGAATTGGGAATGGAAACTGCAGGTGGACTCCAACAGTCTGTGTTTTAAGAGCCCTCTGGGTGATCCTGATGCAGCTCGAATTTAAGAACCACTAGGCATAGGGCAAGGGAAGGAGTTTTAGACTTCCTTAGAAGGAAAAATAAATCCATTTAAAGTCCTTTACAACTAATCTCCCCAAACAGGCAATTCAGATAAACAGGGGAAGACTGTTCACTAAAAGAGACTTTTCTTTTTTCCAGAGGAGTTGAACCTATTAGACTTTATTGAGCTCTTCTAGGTGCCAGGCACAGTGCTAAGCACTTGACGTCAGTCATCTCTTTAAACCCGCAGGTGGTTGCGAGGATTAAATGAGATTGTTTTCCACGTTATACAGGTGGGGAAAGAGAAGCTTAAATCAGTTAAGAAATTGCCTACTACCCAGCATGTATTCATGGACAGAGCCAGTCTCCAGAACTGATGTCTTGATGAAGAGAACATACAGGATCACAGCTATCAGTACGATGACTTGACATCTTGGAATGGCTGCCATTTGCAAATGATGGGGTTCGGAATATGCCACCCCCAAATATGGCACCTTTAGTATATTGAGTATTTTAAGGTGAAGGAGTTTGAGAAAACAATAGAAGCAGGAAGGTCAGTCTGACCTTCCCATCTACTCCCCTCCTCTCCTCTGAAACAGGTCATAAAACCCACATGTGAGAGGTATGCTTCCTACTCCTGGATGAAAGGGGAGGTCCTTATCTTCTGAAGAAAAAGGGGCTCTGAGAAGAATCTGAACAAACAGGCCTTCCGAAGCCCCCCCTCCCAGTTTATTACACTTACCTCATACTCCTTGACTCTCATATTTCTCCACAACTGTCTACTTTTCTGCAAACCCAGCACAAAAATACTCAAGCTTAACTGTTTCTTCTAGTCCTCGTTTTCTTATAAGGGCTCCCAGGTCATCTAAAACTTATATTAAATACATTTATATGCTCTTCTCCTGCTGATCTGTTTTGTCAGTTTAATTTTCAGACCCATCCGGGGACCCTAAGTAGGTCAAGGAAATCTTATTCCTTCCCTACACAAAGAAACATATTTTGGGGAACTATGTATGATTGAAAAAAAAAACAAACTACCTATTGAAAAAACACTTTCTGAAGTTCCTTAATGAAGGCTGTTTAACTCTTTTAGTCACCGATTTTCTTTATCTATTTAAGACCATAATTATTATATTACTACAGCCGGGCATTCTTAATTGGATTCTGCTAAAGAAATGAGGATGGGCAAAAAAATTATTTTTCATTTATTTGCCCCTAAGGGCAAATAACTGCCTCATAAGCAAACCTAAAAACGCTAATACCTCTACCTTAGACTCAGTGAAAATCAGCATTTAAGGATAGAAAAGTACTAAGCAGGACTTTCTTAGTCTTTACATTTTGGGGGGAGAAGACCCCACACAACTAGATAAAATGTACTATATGAAAAGAATATAATATTTCCTTTCTTTACTTTTTTTTTTACATTTCCTTTTTTTAATGAAATCTTTTATTTACTTTTAATTTTTATTTACCTACTTATAACAATTTTTATTGAAGTATAGTTGATTTACAATGTGATGAACTTATTTTTTTTAATTTAATTTTTATTTTCTATTGGAGTATAGTTGATTTACAATGCTGTGCTAGTTTCAGGTGTGCAGCTAAGTGGTTCAGTTATACATATTTCCATTCTTTTTCAGATTCTTTTCCCATATAGGTTATTACAGAATATTGTGCTATTACATTTCCTTTTAATCAGTAGAAATAGACATAACATATCCTCAGCAGGGAAACCTGTCTTTTAATACTGAATATTGATTCTGATAAATTAATAAGAAACACATGGTTTTTAAACTGCTTATTCTTAAAACCATAAATAGTAGGCAATTGCTCTGAAATCCTGCCTCATCAAAACATTTAATGAAGCGGATAGGCTGAGCCAGAATAGCTTCCCAGGAATGTAAGCCAACATACTCTTTCTACTGAAGAGTCACCCTGAGGACACTTTTGCTGCTGCCTCCAGTGCTCTCCTACTGTGGACTGTCTTCTTCCAAGTACCTAAAAGGGCAGATGATTCTCTCAACTTTGGTGAGATGCAAAAAAGAGCCTAGTTTTCGGATGCTCAGCAGAGCCAAGTTGCCAGGATATTGTTTGCAAATAAAGGGTTTGTACTAAGTGGTATTTAGGGTAAAATCTTTGCCAGAGAACTCTTTCTTGAAGAGTTTAAAGTACACATAGTTGGTTAAGGGCATGGGTTTGGAGTTAAACAGAAATAGCTTCAACTTGGGCTTTGCTGCTCAAGAGATCTAACCATGAGCCAGTCTTAAACCCACTAGGCACTAAGCCACAGCTTCCTTGTCAGGAAAATGGGGGTGATAATACCTACCTCACAGAGACATGATGAGGAATAGGTAAGATGGATCTTTTTACAGTGTAAGTTGGAATATACGCCTCTTCCACTTTAAACCTTCAGTGGCTTCCTACCTCATTCCAAATAATTTCCAGGGTCCTACTTGTCCCCTTACAAATCCCTTACAAAACCCATCACTTCATTGTCCCATTGATGTTCCCTGGAAGTATTAAACACAAACCTCAGGGCTTTTGCACTTGCAGCTTCTGCTCTGACTGCTCTTCTCCATGTACCATCAGTTCTCCTGGTTTACTTCCTCACTTCTTTCCAGTTTTCCTCCAAGTCACCTCATCTAAAGAGGCCTTCATCATCATCTTACTTAAAAAACGCATGTGCCCGTGCATACACACACACACAGCCCTTACCCTTTAGATTTTTTTACCTTTGCATTTATCAATTCCTGATATATTATTTATTTGCTTGTTGTTCATTGTCAAAGTCACACATAGAATATAAACCAAGAGACAGATACATTGTTTTTGTCTACTGCTGTGTCCCCAGCAGGGAATTCATTCATCACCTCACAGATATTTAATAAGCATCTCTGATGATCCAGCAATTCCTTGGTTACATATCTGGGACTCAAATTGATTGTTATTTAAATGGTTCCTAATTTGTAAAGACTTTTAAGGGTCCTAAGAAACTGGAACTGGAGCTCCTTTAGGGTGATCTAGAGAAGGGTTAGCAATAGATCCCATCTGTGGCAGCCATGGAGCTGTGCCATTTACATCTCCCTCCAAGACAAAACTCACTAGGAGTGTAGTCAGTGGGATGGCCTCCACTGCAGCATCCTCACCCCTGCCACGTTCAGCCGAGGCTCCCAGCCAAGGAGTGACATGGCAGAGACTGGAGCCGGCCCTTTCCTGCCCCAGGTGAGGCTCCTCTGGTCGGTGGTTGTTGCTCTGGGGCTCCCATCCACCTGGCGGAGACGCTCTCACAGCTGCCCTGCAGTCTGAGACCCTTCCTACCTGCTCATCCTTCCTCCCTCCTCTGCTTTCACAGTCATTAGTCCTGCCAGTGTGGTTTGAAGGCTCTCCCTGCGTACTCCTGTTTCTTCTCCCCTTTCTCTTTCATACGCATTTCCCGTAATCAATCAATCAATTCCCCGTAATCAATCAAGTTCATCTTGGTGTCTGTTCCTAGATGACCCAACTCATGCAACAGCCCTTCTCTCAGGGTAGAAGAGTCATGTACTAAACCTTTGGACTGCAATTTTCTGAAGCCAAGTCTGTGCTCAGAATTCTCTAGGTTGGTAGCAGTGGTCCTCCATGTGCATGTGCCAGTGATTTCTGCACCTCTTTTAGACACAATAAAAAGTGATAGAACCAGGATTGGTCCTTAGATGCAGTGGGGACTGTGTATCTTTGAAGCCTAAACATAAGCTATTTCAGAAGATAAAAGTGGAAAGGGAGCGACAAAAAAAATGCATTTTTACAAGCTGGACTATTTAAGTGGGCAATGCCGATATTCAAAGGGAAATTCCGTGAAAGTTATTTGAGATTCCTTTCCTTTCAGTTACTCTATTCAACACGGACTGTCATCTCCATTTGGCCATAGTTCAAAATGTTATTTCTTTGATCAGCCTCTTCAGATGTATGTCTTCTGTGTTGCTATATGTATAATCCCTGGCTCGTTGTAATTTATTATTCTGGAACTGAATGTGTTTTTATTAGAAGTGGTTTACTGAAAAGAAGGATTTACCAGCTTATGATCCTGTTTCAAACACTTATGCAAAGCACATCTGATGTTCTTAGAATTTTTTGGAGGGGGAGGATGTTAAAGAAAACATTATTCATGACACTTGTTAAAAATAAGACAGACTGTGTTCAGGAGACTACTACAATGGGGGTTTTGCAGAAGGGGAGAAAATTTGAACTCAGCTTTGAATACAATAAGGAAGAAAAGATTTATAGCCAAGGAGCAGGTTGGGGGGTGGGTCAGTGGATGGAGAATTACTAAGAGGAAACATCAGGGGTAAGGAGAGATTTGGGCTAAACCACCCTAATAGGATTCTTGCTGAAGGCAAGCCAGGGTGATCAGACATCACCTGGGAGATGGTGGAGGTTGAAGAACCAGATCAGATACTAAGGGTGATCAGATACTGAGGGTGGAGGATTCTAGCTAAATCAAGTTATTAGCAGGATTCTTGCTAACACTGGGCAATGCGAAGAAAGACACAGAAGTCCAAAAGTCAAGGCCTATTTGGGAATAAGATTCAGAGGAGCCTGACTAAAGTTGGCTCAAGGAGAGACTCTTTGGGGTGGGATGTGTGTGTGGCGGTGGTGGTGACATATGTTTTTAATGTTTGTTGTAAATGTTTGTTACAAAAAACACTTCTTTTCCTCCCTGGCTCTGAGTAAGCTGGTCTTCTTTCATTTTTTCTCATTTTAGTTGCTACAGCAACTGTTTTGACTAACATGACAGTTTTCCTGCCCAAGGAAGTTACTTTCTTGAGTGACCACCCACTCCATCGAAAGGCATGTTTTATTGACTTTCTTCTTCTTTTTGCACTCTGAGAGGTAATTGCCGAATATCTTAGGAATAATTTCTTCAAGTGTTGTCTGGCAAGAATCAGGGAGCCTGTCTCAGTGCCCTGCTACAAGACAAGAGCCCTCTCAGAGTCTAAGTGTTCATACTTGGCCTCAAAATGCCCACAACAGAGATGCTTCTGGGAGAGGGAAGGACAAAGAGAGACAAATACAGAGTTTGACATCTCAAACTGGCAGACCTTAAAAGTTAAGACCCAAAGATTCAACATCTCTATCTGGAAGTAAAAGAGAAAATGGAGATTCCTAAATATTGAGGACCGTAAAGTGAGCAGACAGAAATACAGAGTTTGACTCTTTCAGGTGGATCATTTGAGCAATTCCTTCTTCTTCCCAAATTCAGATCCTAATCGAGCTGATCAGCTTCTCACAGAGCCAAGGATATGTCAGAGCCCTTGTTAATAACAAACACCATCAGGCCCAGTTTCAGTTTCTTTTTATTTTGCGGTACGCGGACCTCTCACTGTTGTGGCCTCTCCCGTTGCGGAGCACAGGCTCCGGACGCGCAGGCTCAGCAGCCATGGCTCACGGGCCCAGCCGCTCAGCGGCATGTGGGATCTTCCTGGACCGGGTCACGAACCCGTGTCCCCTGCGTCGGCAGGTGGACTCTCAACCACTGCGCCACCAGGGAAGCCCCCAGTTTTTTTTTTAAAAGATGACGTAAGTCAGAAAAGGTGCTGTTCCTTCCTCTTGCTCGTTTTCAGCAGCCTTCGTCGACTCTCCCGAGCCAGGTCACTTTGAAAGGTGATGATGTTCTTCATTTCTGAGGTCAGAATAAAATGAAATGAATGGATTAAATCCTTCTACTTGTTATCAGAATAAGCGTTCGCTGTATTTCACGATCATTGCTGAAATCAGCTCTCTAAATGCTCACGGTTGGCTACTGAGAAGGAAAACTTTTCATTTCTGCTTCTGTGGAATTGAGAACCCAAGATAGATAGTAGGTCCAGCACCTGTAAAACTTGCTTAACAATCTCTTGATTGTCCCTCACTATCTGAGAGCGAAATCAAGAAGGTGCAAGGCAGGGGCTCCCAACCCAGGGACGATCTCCTCTGGTCACTACTCCCCGACACGCCCTTGAAGAAGGAAGGACTAAAACTTCCTTCTGATGGCTTGCCCTCTGTGCCTGATGTGGACTGAGGCTGGCTGGGGCACAGAAGAAAGCCTGACCTCTCTGTGCAGAAACCACACTTTAGCGAGTCTAGCGCCACAGTAATTTACAAGCTCTGGGTTCTCCTCAGGTGTAGACCTCCCGATCTGCATTCTGGATCAGTGGGAATAAGCGCGCACGGTACCACTGCTCATCATGAAGACCCACGTGACAGAGATGCTCTCCCCACCATGATGTACTGACAGATATAATTCTGCCACATATTATCTGTGTCCTCTTGGGAGACTTGCTAACCTCAGAGAGAATCTGTAAGGTAGGGGAGGCGGCAGTTACCACATTTGTTTCTTGGAGGATTCATCATCAACAATACTAGCAACATGAGTCATAGTCACGGTCACTGTGTTCTTATATTGATAATCAGTAATAATGTAATGGGTGCAGGTTATGCATCAAGCCCTGCAGTGCCCACAGGTGGCCCGTAAGATGTGTTATTGTTCATGCTGCCATCCCTGCTTTTGGAGATGAAGAGACGAAGCTCATATAAGCCTGTAACTGTCTAGCCACGTTTGGATCAGGTCTGTTGGACCCTAAAACCAATGTAACATGCTCAGTAGTTTCAGGTGTTCATGAAATGGGCTTCGTGCTTATTTACACATGTTTCTTACACATCCCAAAGTCAGCTATAGTATAGAAGTAGGTGCCACTAGGTAAAATGCATGAGGGATTTAAGTTGAAGACAGAAAAAAAAATGGGAAAGTACATCAAATTAGGGGTAAAATTAACAGGCAGCCACTCTATGGGCAGCAAAAATGTCCCATAAAATTGAAAGAAGTGAGCTGCAGATTTGCTACTTTTGATCATGGTAGCCAGAGTAATGCAGGAAAGAAAAACAGTTATAGGATTCAAACTGTCTGTCAGATTACAAGGAACGCAACAGATTAGGAAAAATAACTTTTCTTTATACCAGGATCCAAGAAAAAATTCTGATAGCTTTCTACAACAACCGGTAATAAATACAGTCTGTACAGTTCATGGAGTTCACAAGAGAATCCTTAAAAATGATGTAACTAGAACTGAAACATTTCCAAAGCCCTTCTGATATGAGTGATGGTTACTGGCCTTCAGTGACAAGGAGAACAGCAAAGCCTCCTTCAGATGTGATGCTGAGCAGTTCCCTGGGCCCACTCCCTGACAATGTCTCTTTCTCACTTACAGGTCTCAAAGCAGGTGTGATGCAAATGCCTGCTTCGGTGTAGCCATCCATCTCAGCTCTGCCCCACCAGCTACATGACACAGGGCAAGATGCTTAATTTCCATACCTCAATGGCCTCCTCCTCTGTAAAATGGGAATAATAATAGTACCTCCCTCACGGGAAGTTGGGCGGTTAATAAGTTAATGTGTACAAAGCTCAGACCATTGCCTGGTGCTCAGTTAGCATTGTTTTGGTGGTAGTGGTTTATAATGTTATTTATATTTGGTTAGACCCTTCGTGGCCTTTCTCTAACTCAGACTTCACTTGTCCCTCTTCAGCCTTAACAAAGCCCTTTCTCTTCCTCCAGTGTTGATCAAACCATGTTTACCCAAAGGTGGAGCCTCCAAGGCAGTGTTCATTCACTGACAACCCAAACACCCACTGATTTTAGGCAGAGTGGGACCTGCTCGGCAAGGTTGACAGGGTAGAACAGACACAGGCTTTGGAATCAGAGAAACCAGTTTGAATCCAAGGTCTGTTATTTATCCACTGTAGCTTTAAAGAATTGACTCTCCTTCAAACATTTTTCCCCTTATTTCTAAATACTGCATGTCTGATAAGGTAACCACTAATCATACCTGGCTGTTTAAACGAAAATGAAAAGTTCAGGGCCCCTGTCACACTAGCTACATTTCAAGGGCTTCATAGCCCCACATAACCTTCATGGCCTCCACGTTGGGCTGTGTTCATCTGGCACGTTTGCATCATCACAGAAAATCTGTTGAAGAGTGTTGGATAGTAGCCCTGAATTACACAGTAGTTTTCTCCTAACTATTACCAGTTATTTGGCATTGACCTCGTCCCAGGCACTTGGGCTTTCTCAACTTTGAGAGCCATGTGAAGTTGGTATCAGTTTTCTCAAGTTACAGGTGAGAAAAGTGAAGCTTGGAGAGATGAAATGGCACCAGTGCAAGATTCTCTGGCAGATGCCTGGTGCGGAGGCTGACAGTCAAACCCAGGAAGGATAAGCTACAAGGTCTGGGCCCCAGTGCACCTCCTAGGGGTTCACTTTCTCAGAAATCAGGAGTCTCATGATGGAATGTGGAAGTCCTCACTCATTTCACTCCTTCTATATTCTAATCTACCCATCCCATCACAAGCACAAAAGAGGCCCAGAACAGCTAATGTTTAATTGAAATAATGTGAAGTTAACATGTTTATTAACCAGCCCCAAATCACTATCCCTTCCCAGTAGTGAGACTTGACTGTTCCCTGTTTGATGATGCAGACCCCACAGTAGAAAAATATAGTCATTCACAGTTAACTTAAGTAGTAATTGTGGGTGAGAGAGCAGGAGAGGGAGAGGTAAGAAATAACCACAAATCACAGTTAAAATAAAATCAACCACCTGTTATTGCCTGTTATCTAGAAATCCCACCCAAATACTTTCCTCCTATTTAGAGTATTTGGCCTGCTGAGATTTCTACCACTCCATATGCAAAGAAATGGTATGAAATGTCGTTTAACCAAATCACTTATAAAATTGAAATAAAGGAAAAATATTTTTAATCTAAATCATTTTGAAAGTAACTTGAATCTTTGAAAGATAAATTGTGATATTGAATGATGTTGAAATAACAAGTGTTAGGGGAAAAATACACTAAAGATAATGCTGAGACCACAGCTTTTAAATATACTCTATCCTTGATTAAATGGGGGCAGCATCTCTGGAAGCCCCTAGGGGCAAAAACCCCTCAGAACAGGGATCCTCGAGGCAGGAACAGCTTCTAACTGTAGTGATTCCAGCAAAAGTGCTTCTTCCAAACAGAATGCCCTCCGATTACCAGCTTGTCCGCTTTCACAGGAGTTCCTGTTCCTTTCACACTGTCTCTCCCAATGGCCAAAGGAAAGAGCTGGTTTGGGCTGGATGTGTTAACTACTCCTTGAGCTCTAAAGCGTGACTAATGAGTTTTAACCAAGTCCTATGAGAATTGAAATTCTGAGCCCCCTGGAAGAAGTTACATTATGGTTTGCATCCTTACCAGAGGATCCCACTACCATCTGTTAATTGCAAACAAACAGATTTGTGAAGGAGCAAGGGCCCAGTTTCCTTTGACATCTCCCCTGCCACGTTCAAGTCTGGAGGAAGATTTTCCTGACAAGGGAACTGGGGATATTATAGCCTCAGTGTGGTCACGAGGCCACAGTCCAAGTTCTGGTCAGTAGGTACCTGTGTGAAATTTAAAACTGCTATTAGGGGAAAAGAATAGAGAATGTGTGGGAGTTGCAGAGAAATCTAAATAGGTTGGGTTTCAGTTCCTTTCAGCGGATTGTCACATACCCCTCAGGTCTGTTCTCTGATTTTCATGGGTAGTTTGAATCCACTTGGTCTGAGAATTTTCCGGTCACAGTCGACAAGTTTATCGTGGGCCTTGTTGGAAACCTTGTCATTAGCATCTATCACAGCTCCTTACAGGTCTCACTGGAGAATTTCTGTTCTGGCAGCTGATTCTCCTAACATCTGATGTTTTTTATCTATGAACTAAATGGACACCTGGTAAATGGTATTTTTTCCCCTTTTGCTTTTGTTGCTAGGGAGCCCAGTGCCAAATAGGCACCTAATTCTCATTGTGTGGGACCTTTTAACAAGTATTTCTAAAAGCTCTTTTACTCTGTCCTTATTTTGAAAATTTGCCTTTTCTTCTCCTTCCTTAGAGTTCTTATCCCATTTTGCAAAGGATCTCTTTGCAGGGGCCACACCCAACCTCTAAGATGAGCTTGTATGACTTAGAAAAAGATGCTGCTTCCTCTAGGCAGACAGCCTCAGGGTGGTGCCCTGGTATTTGTATGTCTGTCCGTGGCAGCCCTCCAGGGACTGACCCTGATGGGCTCTGGGCCTGGTGCAGCCCCCTCAACTTGAGTAGCTTCTTGTTTATGTTTTATATATTGGCCTACTGTGATATATTTCATTTGAAAAAAAATTCTTTTCTTATTTTTTAAGACCATGAATTTAGTTTTGGTGTGCCTTTGATGTGCTAGGTGCTTGGAACACAAACGTGAGCAAGAAAGTTTCAAGGACTCTGCCCTCACAGAGGTTATATTCTGATGTGGGAGCCAGGCAATAAATCAATAAATAGTGAAATAATTGCAGACTGTGTTTTGTTGCAAGCAAGGAAATAATCAGGATACTGTAATAGAAAATAAAAATAGAAAATAAAGTATTAGGGAGGTAAGGGAAAACCTCTCTGAAGAGGGGATAATTAAGACAAGACCTGTAGGATGAAGAGGAGCTAAGGACAGTAGGAAGAGTCTTCTGGGCAGGCGGAACAGCAAGTGCAAAGACCCTGAGGCTAGAAGAATTTAAGAAGTTCGAGGAAAAGAGTCCTGATGGTTGTAATGAACAAGAGGGAACACAAAGGCAGAAAGTGGTGTGAGATCAGGTCTCTAGGACCCAGATTAATGCAGGACCTTTTAGGCCATGCTAGGAGTTGGGATTTTATCCTAAATATGATGGAGAACTATTAAAAGTCAGTGACTTTAGTGAACTGATTAAAAGTTTGGAGAATCAATATGGCTGCTGTGGAAAGAAAGAGTAGAAGTGGGATGATCAGTCCATGGGAGATGCTAGGAGTTGGGATTTTATCCTAAATATGCTAGGCATTGGGATTTTATCCTAAATATGATGGGGATCTACTAAATGATTTTAATGAACTTATTAAAACTTTGGAGAATCAACATGGCTTCTGTGGAAAGAAAGAGTAGAAGTGGGAAGATCAGTCCATGGAGAGATGGTGATGCTTTGGACCAAGGTGGTGGTAGTAGAGATGGAGCAAAATGGATATATATGAAAAATGCTATGAAAATGAAATCAAGAATAGAAAGTCAAGGATGACTCTTAGGGGAATTCCCTGGTGGTCCAGCGGTTAGGACTCTGTGCTCTCACTGCCGAGGACCAAGGCTCAATCCCTGGTCAGGGAACTAAGATCCTGCCAGCCGAGCAGTGTGGCCAAAAAGAAAAAAAAGAAAAAAAAAGGATGACTCTCAGTTTCAGTAAATGGATAGATACTAGTGACATTTATTGAGCCCAGAATGTCTTGTGATGGAGAGACTTAGAGAGATAAGGGTGAGGAATAAAGAATTCAGCTATGGATGTGTTAGTTTTGAGACATCTGTGTGGAGATGCCAAGTAGAGAGTTAGATGTCTGAATTGGGAACTCAGAGAAGACTGGGCTCCTGTTATAAATTGGGGAGTCATCAAGAAATAGATGGTATTAAAGCCCTGGGGTTAAAGGAGGTCTAGGAACGTAGTGGAAATGAGAATTCCCAGAGCCAATTCCTGTGGAACATGTAGAAGTTGGGTGTAGAAGGAAAAGAACTTAAAGGAACAGAACACAGTCAGAATATCAACATTCCAGAGTTTCCAAAAGGAGGGAATAGTCAACCACTCAGAGATCAAATCAAAGGAGAAAAGGAATGCACACACTGCATTTGGCAGCATGAACGTAAGTCATGGTGGACCTGGCAGAGAAATGTTAGCAAGTGATAGAAACAGAGGGCAGATGGAATTGGTCAGAGATGGTAGGGAAGGGAGATAGTAGAGACAATGGCTAGAAAAAGACTCTTCAAGATATTATGCCCTGAAAGGGGATGAGAGACATGAGGGAGTAAATGAAGGAGGAAGTGTTGATGGCTAGAACATATTTGTTTGCTTATCAGAATGATCTAATAGAGAAAAAAATTGAGTATTGGGTGGTGATAAACTGAAGACTGAAATCCTTGTGTAGGTGAAAGAGGATGGAACCTGGAAGAAGATTGAATCTGGAGCAGAAATGGGGGTATTGACCTTTGATGGGAGAAAGTGTGCTTTATTAGGAGCAAAGATGGAGAAAGTTCTCCTCTGAAGAGTTTCCTTTAATCAGTGAAGCCCAGTAATTGGCTGGGAGTAAAGGGGTATGAGAAGAAGCAATGAGATAGGCCTCTCAAAGAGTGGGGAACCTTTTAAGAAAGAATTACAAGGTTGAAAGTCATGTTGACTATCCTTTTGAAGCTGATAATCTTGAATTTAAACCAAAGCCAGACAGTCCAGTTTTGTGGTTTTCTTTCATCAAGTTCAGCAATAAAAAAATGGACAGGGTGGACTTAGTTTTTTGGCCAAGAAAACAGAAAATGAGACATAGGAGTTGAGAGTGTCTGTGAGGGAGTGATTGTAATATTGGACCATGGAAATAAGCTAGACAAGGATGGAAGTAAAAGCAGGAGAAGTCTGGTGGTTAGTGAGAGATTGGCAGGGTTAATGAAGAGGAAGTTGCAAGAGTCAAATTAATACAGAAGAGTGAGGACTGTAGAGCTAGGGGCTAAAAAACATCAGGTGGAAGGGTCCAAGAGTGGGATGTTTAGGAATCCAAATTTCCAGATGGCGATGGTAAGGTCTGAGGGTACTAAGTAATTGAGAGAGGAAGAAAGAAAAAACTCCTTGCAGTTAAGAAGGCCAAGGAACTGAAAGTTCCACATCAAAATAAGCTGGAAAATCATTCTTATTTATCATGTATATTTCCTGGATCATCTCAAATCCTTATTTGGATTGGATAGGGTGCACATAAGTAAATAATAATGAGAGTAGCTGATTCATTGTGGATCTGCTCTGTAAATGCCACTTTAGGTCATACTTCTGAACACTGAAATTCTTTATTACCGTTAAGATATTACTTGGGAAGTATTCTAAAATGTGTTCATTCTCATAGTTTAATTAATTGATTATTCTCTTATATCAGTAATGATATAAGACATTTTCGTTCAAGTTCAATACCTTTTTGTATGACATACAACACCTTTCTTATCTAGCCTTATTTATGTGTCTTGTCTCATCCCCTACCATCCCCTTAAGATGTTCTAACCACACCAGCTCCTCAGAAGTCCCCACTGGCAGGTCAAGCCTATATGCCTGCCATGCTGCTTCACCTGGATAACTTCTGCTCATCCTCTAAGACCCATCTGAAATGTCAACTTCTGGGTCAAGCCTTTTCTAAAAAGTTGAACCATCTAAAAGTGTATTTTTGTGGGTCAAAGATATCACATTTTGGCAATTTCATGTTGTTCATAATTTGCTACCAAAAATATAAAACTGAACTACACGTGAGGGATGGTAGCTACCAGTTGCTGAACTGTAACTATGTGATTCACATTCATGGTAAAATGTAAAGGTACTTTAAATTTATCATCTCATTTCATTCCCTAAAAGGTAGGTATAAATACTTCCTTTTGTTAGATAAGGATTCTAAGACTTAAAAAGTGTCTTTGTGAGAGAAGGTAAATAATAAGTGGCAGAACTGGGTTTTGATTCCAAAAGCAAAGGTCACATTATGCCCCTTCCTTCGTCTTACTCATCTCTGTGACTACAGTGCTAAGCACAAGCCTGGTACAGAGTTGAAATACCTATAATAATTCTTCACCTGTTTGAAAACTACCCAAACAAATTTAAAAGTTGGCTTTGTTCAGGGCCCCTGGTACTCTAAATTCTGACACGTTAAGGTGGCCAAGTCTCTTGACATTGGGTTTACCTTGATGAATGTTGCTGCTTCCTTGGAATTTGGAAAGATATGTTTTGGTGGGTGAAGCTGAGAGTCTGGACTACAGTTAAAATCTTGAATCTAGTAATTGCTCTTTGTTTGAAGTCACACCCTGCTCCTGTTTGCCAGGCAGGTTCTCTATAGCAGTGTTGTAATTATCTAGGAGGACAAGTTCTTTAGATCACGAGAAGAGCAAGTGGATTTGTTGACACGTGGGTGCCAAGTCTTGATGTAATGCAAACGGAGGGCAGAAGGTATCTGGATTCATTCCCTGAATGCCCTTTTGCTTCCATTGACATAGAACTTTCCTGGTGTTCTTAAGAAAAGTGTTGCTTTCTTGCTAAAATAAAGACCAGGAATCCTTTGGCAAATACAACTTAGCTGCTCTGGGTCCCCTGCATTTGGCTAACATTCCATCTTTATTTGAATTTTGATTCTGTAGTTTTCAACAGAGTTCCTGATGTCCACAGCAGTGGTTCTCAGACTTTAGTGAGCATTAGACTCACCTGGAGGGCTTTTTGGAACACAGATTTCTGGTTCTCACCCCAGAGATTCTGATTCAGTCTGTCTGGCCTGGAGCCCTAGATTCTGCCAATTCAATCAGTCTCCCAGGTGAGATTGAAACTGCTGGTCCCAGGACTACACTTTGAGTAGCTTAAAATCTTGCTTAAATTCTGGTTTATGGGACACCAAGTGAGGTTGAATATAAAAGCAAAAAGCTCAGGAATTATCTGAATGCTGAATTGTATAGACAAAAAAAAAAAAAAAATCAGTGACTTAAAAAATTATCTCCTGATTTCTGACATTTTGTTAGAGACCAGCAACAATTCCTCTTGTGTGGAGGGATACTAGTTGGCTGGAACTTGGGAGACCTTCTGCTTTCCAGGAGCTCTTTTCCAAGATCTTAGAGCAAATTTCTCCTCTGTGACCTTCAGAACATTAGTGTGTTTTGTTCTTAAAACTACCCTAAAAGAAGATGCTGTATAAAATTGATCAGTCTTTCAATGCAAAAATGAATGCAAGAAATTTTCAAAATGAAAACATTACATAATATAATAAGAAATGTGGTCATTAGATTCAGGATGCATTTTTCTTTTGTTTAGAGACTAAAAGATATTTGCATTTTTATTAGATTCAAAATGGTGTGAGTCATGCAGATCAACACATTTCTTTTTCACAGGAATCCTTTGTGTTTGAACCCAACTGCCTCTTCAAAGTGGATGAATTTGGCTTCTTTCTGACCTGGAGAAGTGAAGGCAAGGTATGGCTCAGAAAGAGCAAGCTGTTCCTTCTTGCTCTCAGGGTGAAGGCATTTCATTTTTCAACAAGTGATGGAGTGCCTCTTGAGGGCATGGACCCTATGCTTATTCATTCGTTCAAGACTTTTAAAAATGTGTGCTAGGAGTTAGGGATACATTGATGGTCAAGGATGTGATCCTCATAGATTCCAGCCTAGGATCAAAGTCGCACATCCAAAAAAAAAGAAAAAAGTTACAAGTCATTGAGACTTGTGAAAGAGAAGTTCAGGTTGTTACAAGAGCTTAAACAGGCAAGTCTGATTTAAGTCTTGGGAGTTAGAAAGGTTTCCCAGAAGAGAGACGTTCAAGCTGAAGTCTCAGGGGTGCATTTAAGGGCATTTTCATCTGGTTATACCCCAGGACTTAACACACGGCACAATGACACATTTCATGAGCCTTTGGGTAAAATTTACAAAAAGTAGAATCAGAGTTATATAAAAGCTAGCATAGTCCCACTTACTATTTCATGTACACACATATATTTAATAATATACATACAGTATTAATGTTATTACATGTATAAAAGTACATTTTATAAACATTTTATAAATAATTATTCAAAGTTGCATTCATACATATATTTGAAATGGAATGTTTGAGGCCTTGACTTTCTGACTGTTGGAAATTATTATTATTATTTGTTTTTAATTCCGCTTCTGCCTTACTCTAGTCAGCATTGTCTTCATCATCACAAACATTTGTCACCTTGTCTGTGCCATTGGTCTGGCAGAATTTAGGCTCACTGCTATGCTAAATTCTCTCTTTGCAGGAAGGACAAGTTCTAGAATGTTCTCTCATCAACAGTGTTCGACTGGGAGCCACACCAAAGGTACCTGTGATTGGTGTTTGCTGGTCTTCTAAACACAGAATGCTGTTTAACCTGTTACTGCCCCACAATCATCAGCTGGGAATGAAGGACAAACACAGTTTAGAAATCTCATCATTAGCTCACCTTGAAGGCTCAGTTTGCCTCTGAGAGAAAAAAGAAGGAAAGAGCGCATAAATCAGCCTTCTTCACAGTGATTGGTTTGAATAAGAAGCTGTTTGCAAAGTGGTGCTAGGAATTTAAAAGATGTTTTTTCCTAGAATATTCTAGCACAGTATTTATCCCCTTTTCCATAATAGCCCTGCAAGTTTTTAAACGTTCAAAACGAAATTATGTTCCTCACTTGGTTTTTTATTCTTTAGTGACCCTCTTTTATGTTAGTTACAATCTCTGGGTAACCATGTTGGCATTTCCCCCTGAGTTCTTGTGGAGGACAAAACCACTATTTTTTTTGCTAATTAGGGTAAACTTACACAGTTTTCATTCCAGATGAGGATGCCAGGGCTCCTAGAGGTGCACACACTCACTCTTTGTGTCCAGACTATTTGAAAGACTTAATCTCATTTTTGAGTAACTTGTGGTTGCTGGTTGTGGCAATGCCCTGCATATTTGCCTGAATCCTCAGTGACTGTTCTCTGTGAGAGATCCCTTTGACCTTTGTGGACGCGAGCAGGTCCCAGTCAGAGCCTTTCTGTCCTGTTGCCGTAGTCCGGGTCCTCCGATAACTACAACCAGAAATCGAAAGAAAGACCCTCCCTCCCAGTCTTCTAAACCAATAATTTTATAATACTTTTCTGACCAAATGAGTCTCAGTCATGTGTAGTGTTAAAGATTTTACCTCCAGGAGTTTTAGAATAATGCCAGATGTCTGGGCATTTTTAGATAGAAAAAAAAAAAAAGTTGCCCTAATATATGTTTTTTACATCAAACATAGTTTCTTTTTACCATCTTTCTGCCATGCTCTGTGATCTAATGTATTTTTTCCTATTTGTCTACCTCAATAGGATCCCAAAATTTTGGCTGCTCTTGAAGCTATTGGAAAATCAGAAAATGACCTGGAAGGGCGGGTAGTTTGTGTCTGCAGTGGTACAGATCTGGTGAACATCAGTTTCACATACATGGTGGCTGAAAATTCAGAAGTAACTAAGGTACCCTCTGTGAAACAGCCTCCTTCCCTCCCCCCTGATATGTGGTGCACATAATTTTTCATGTATAATTGTAATAGATATCTTAAATTGTAAAATAATTTAATTTAAATTTTAAAAAATGATTCCATTGCCTTGCTGGAACGTTGGTCTAGAAAATTCAGCAAGCACAATACCCTTTTAGCACGTCCCTCACGTATGCCAAGAGCCCGAACACCTACTGTGTTATGTTGTAGGAGCCTCTCACACTGGAATGTACACAGGAATCACCTGGGATTTTGTAAAAATGCAGATTCGGATTCAGTAGGTCTGAGGTGAGGACAAATCCTCCCTTTCTAACAAGCTCCCAGTTGATGCTGATGTTGCTGGTCTGAGAAGCACACTTTGAGTAGCAGCACTGCCCAGTAGAAAAATAATGCAAGCCACAGATGTAGTTTAAGTCTTTCTAGTAGCCACAGGTTGAATTAATTTCAGTATTTTAGATTCCACATATAAGCGATATCATATGATATTTGTCTTTCTCTGTCTGGTTTACTTCACTTTGTATGATAATCTCTAGGTTCATCCGTGTTGCTGCAAATGGCATGATTTCATTCTTTTTATGGCTGAGTAGTATTCCATTGTATATATCTACCACATCTTCTTTATCAATTCATCTGTCGATGGACATTTAGATTGTTTCCATGTCTTGGCTATTGTAAACAGCGCTGCTATGAGCATAGGGGTGCATGTATCTTTTCGAATTCCAATATATCACATTTTAACCCAATAGGTCATTTTAACATGAAATCAATATAAAATCAGTTGACATATTTTACATGCTTCTGTTTATACAAAGCCTTTAAAATCTGATGTGTATTTTTAATTCAGATGGGCCACATTTCAGTGGCTGCATATGGCTAATGGCTACCCTGTTGGACAGTGCAGGTCTACGTGATTAAGATATCTACCCCCCTGCCATAAGCTATTAAAGTATTGGGTTATAATCCATCATAATACTGTAACCAGCCTACTATTGCCCTGGCAAGTGAGTCTCAAAGAGATTTTGGCCAAAGTAGAAAGCTTCAAATTTAAATCACTTTCCTGCAAGTCATTTGTCTTCAGGGTGGTTTTACCTGTGGATGGAGCGCCCATTATCTTTGCATAATATGTGTGAAGAGGCCTGGGCCTTTGCTCTACCATTGCAGAAACGTGGCTTTAGGGGAGTGGGAAAGGGAACATTTTATTTTCCCATTGATCCTGCAGGTAGAAGCTCACTGCAGGGTCGAATGAGAAAGGCCATCATTAGAAATATTGAAATTTAGAGCCTGAAGGGAATATATAGGTAAGATTATTTGATGAAATGGAGATGAGAAGATTTAACCCTGGGCCCAGAGCTAATGGGTACAGAATTGAGTTCTGGAGATTCCAAGACCATCTTTCTTTCACCCTCACTCACAAAGTGTGGTCCACATTCCAGCTGCATAGGCCTCACCTGCGAGCTCCTTACACATCAGAGTCTTGGGTCCACCCAGACCTACTGATTCAGAATCTTCATTTCTAACGAGGCCCCCCAGTGACTCATATGTGCAGTAAAGTTTGAGAAGCTCCCAGCTGTGGCTTTGGATCCAGGAATGGATGTTCCATGGGAAATGAGAGCCGTTGCTTCTGTCCTTGTGGTGGTTTGGTTGGTTTCATGCTGTTTTCCCAGATCACCTCGCTTTGGGGAAACAGATTTTGCCTTCAAGTTCTTTCATTATTGTGCTCAGATCAACACCTTGTTTGAATGGTTTCTTGAACGCTGCTGATCTAAACAAGCATCGTTTCTTAGAGTTCACGCTTACGTTATTTGCTACAGAGGTCTTTCTGGTTGTTATTTGCAATAACAACATTCAATCCCAGAAGTCCATGCTGACCACCCAGGAAGAAAAAGACTTGTTAATCAGACAGAGATATTTAGCTGCCTGAAGTTTTGCAAAAACACAGTTCTGTAGACCGGTATGCCCTGGTTTTTGTCAATGCGTCATATTACAAGAAACAGTATGACTCCTGTGAGCTTAAGAACATGGGCTTGGGACCAGGTTGCCTGGGCTTAAATCCTTGCTCTTTCCCTTCCCAGCTGTGTGACTGAGACATGCAACTGGCCCCTCTGAGTGTCACCTTCTGCATCCATAAAATAAGAACAATACCAAAATGCCTGCTCTTAGGATTGTTGTATAGATTACGAGTTGTTACATGGAAAGTGCTTAGTGCACGGCCTTTCTCATCCAAAGCCCTCAAAGTGTGCCTGCTATTCTGATCACAGGGTCCTAGAATTTTAGAGCTGGAGATGGAACTTAAGCAGAGCTTCCCACCACCTTATTTGTCAGATGTGGCAAATGAAGCCAAGCAGTTACACAACAGGCTAGGCCAGAGTCCAGCCTAAAGCTCAGGCCTTCTGATTTCCCGAGTGATGCTGTCCAGCCACCCCATCCCTGAGCAAGTACAGTCCTGGGAAGGTGGCTCAGATCAGTAAGCCCATAATCTTCTTACTTTCCATGGTTTGATTGTTGTCAGTCTTGGTTCCTTTTGTTTAAAAGTCATGATGTGAAACCTATACTCATGAGTACGTGGTATATATGTGTATGTTCCAGGCGGAAATTATACTTAAAGATAAGATTTGGGGTGTTTTTGCAGTAGCATTTCCACTGAATTTAAGATTAGCTGGCCAAACAAGTAGGACTATAAAATAATTCTGTACTGGATTTTTAATTCAAACTCAATACTGTTTGACCCTGCTCTTATTAAATAAACTAAATGTTTCAGCTTCTGGGAACTATTAGTTACAATTTTATAATTCATTAATAATGTAATATGTAAATATTAATCTCACTGTCCAAACTAGACAGCCCATGCTTATTAGAGCATGTCCTTTTGGTTAATTGATACTTGGAAGATGTTGAACAGATTTTTCACTTATGTATACACGTGTGTGGATAATCTTGCCTACTTCCTGATTTCAAAACTTAACTGTCTGCATCCAGATCGTAATACTTACCACCTCCAGCATTGACATTTTCCCCATCACCACTGCCTTATTCCTACGCCTCTATATATGTTACTATCCCTAACAGAACACACAAGCCATCAAAGTGAGAGGATTTATACAAAATACAGATGTAATTACCACAAATCAAAAGATGGCAGAATTCACACATTAGATCAGATCAAGTGAGAAATGTAAAGATTTCCCAGTGTGCCTGAAATGGTGTTTGGGACTCAGCCTGTGGTATCACTTTCACCTGAGTACAGTTTAGGAGCCTAGAATAGAATTATGGGACCATGGAATATGCTATCTGTCCTCTTAGCTAGCTGTATTCTGGTCACTTTATCACAGAAGTCAGTTAACACAAGTCATTTTTTAAAAAATATTTTTATTGGAGTATAGTTGCTTTACAATGTTGTTAGTCTCTACTGTACAGCAAAGTGAATCAGCTATACATATATCCCCTCTTTTTTGGATTTCATTCCCATTTAGGTCACCACAGAGCCTTGAGCAGAGTTCCCTGTGCTATACAGTAGGCTCTCATTAGTTATGTATTTTATACTTAGTACCAATAGTGTATGTATGTCAATCCCAATCTCCCAGTTCATCCCACCCCCACTTCCCCCTTGGTATCCATACGTTTGTTCTCTACATCTGTGTCTCTATTTCAAGCAAGTCATCATTTTTAAAAATAACGCTTACAGACCTTAAACGCTTTATTTTAACTTGAAGCATATAAATGTGGTTCAATTGTTGACCCGTCTTTTAATGTTAGGGCCGAGGTCTTTGCATTCAGTATGGGTCTGTAGGTGGGGGTTGATGTAGTTTTTCTTTTTAATTGAAGTACATATAGTTGATTTACAATGTTGTGTTAATTACTGCTGTACAGCAAAGTGATTCAGTTATACATATATATACATTCTTTTTTAATATTCTTTTCCATTATGGTTTATCATAGGTTATTGAATATAGTTCTCTGTGCGATACAGTAGGACCTTGTTGTTTATCCATTCTATACATAAAAGTGTCCATCTACTAACCCCAAACTCCCACACCACCCCTCCCCCAACCCCTTCCCCCTTGGCAACCACCATTCTGTTCTCTATGTCTGTGATTCTGTTTCTGTTTCTTAGATAGGTTCATTTGTGTCATATTTTAGAGTCCACATATAAGTGATATCATATGGTATTTATCTTTTTCTTTCTGACTTACTTCACTTAGTATAATAATCTCTAGTTCCATCCATGTTGCTGCAAATGGCATTATTCCGTTCTTTTTTGTGGCTGAGTAGTATTCCGTTGTAGATATGTACCACAGAGGTTGATGTATTTTTTGCCTATACTTCAATGCCCATAATGCATTGCCTGAAATAATCCAGTTTGGTTTCTTTAAAGTACAAGTGAGACTTTAAAGGCACTCATGGAGCAAATCAAAATACAGAATCCTACAACTGCATGACTTCATTCCCTAATCCTTTAGTTGTCTTATTTACATCGAGCTTGAGAAAAAAATTTTAGCAACTTGCCTTTAAAGAAATCTTCCCAAATATTCACCGAAAGAAACAACAACCCTCTTTCTTTCCACAAGCATATTTCACTGGTTCATGTAATTTTTATTACATACATAGACAGGTATGGAAACAAATGTAAGTAACTCATGGTAAGCGTGCAAGGCGAGAGCAAAAAGGTACAACATGTTGGAAAACAGCTTATTAACTGTAAGGGTTTGGCATTCCCTGGGTGGTCAGAATGTTTTGCTTGTTTTATGCCATCTGATAAGTCTTGGTCTGACCAGTGAAATAGAAATTTTAAGAGGGTTTCTAGTACAGAACTTGCTTAGGAGTATTTATTTGAGATTCTTGAGTCTGTTCTTAATTCCCAGGCTTTTATGATACTTACAGTCCAATGATTCTGAAAAATTCACTTAATTAAACATTTAATCCAAGCAGATGGGCCAACCTTCAATTCATGTCCTCTCCATGGAGGACCAACTTTTACACATGGAATCTTTCCTGACTCTGAGAAAGCCATCTTACTTTGTTTGTTCATCCACTTCCTAAAAGGGTTCTCTGGTATTTTTTCTTCTTATTTCAAGGAGGCGTTTTAAGAATCAGTAAACTTTGACATGAAATCGGACTTTCTTAGAGTTAAGCTTTCAAATAAATACAAAATGTTTTCACAGCACACAGGACAGTAAAATGATTGTGCTTTTTCTTTTTTCAATATAAGATGTCACCAGTATAAAAGACATCTTTGTAGCTTAGCTTGTCTTTTCTTCAATCACCCCCTCTGCTTAAAGAGTAAATAAGCTTGTCTTGCCACTCTGCCTCTTTACAAGATTTGAGCTCAATTCTATAGAACTTTCTCCCCTGCAAAATAAATGTCTAACAGTATCTAAACCTTTCACCCACATCCTTCCAGTTGCTGAGTCCGCAAACACCCTCCTCCGGTGTCCTGATCGGTCCATTAACAAACACTCTAGTATCTAGGATCTAGCTGCTTCTACCACCAGCATCACTACAGCATTCTCCAGGCCAATACCATTTCCCCCACTAACTGGCATCTGTACCTTGGCCTTGCCGCTTGCAGTCTGTAGCTGAAGGGATGTTTCTGAAATGTAATTCAGGTCACATCACTTTGCTGCTCAGAACCCTGCAAGGCTCACAGGGCCCAACAAGAATCCCTTCTCACTTCCCTTCCTCATGTTGCCTTCATCTCCCTCTTCCCTCCTTTATATTTCCTTCCAGCCTCAGGGACTTTGCATGTGCTGTTCCTTTTGCCTGGAACATACTCTTTCCCCAGTTACATGCAGCGCATTCTCCCTCACATTTCTCAAATCTCTCCTGGAACATCACCTTAGCTTCCTGCATCATCTCCCCTCAGCACATCCTAACTCCTTATCTTGCTGTATTTATCTTCATTGCACTTCCACTATTTTCATGCCATACATTCATTTACTGCCATACATTCATTTACCTCCCTGCCCATGAAGGCAACATTCTGCTCACTGCTGCATCCCCGACATCTAGAACATTCGCTGCCCAACATTTAGTAGATGCTCAATACATACTTCTTTTATTGAGGTCTTTATGTTGACTGAGTCCATAAATTCTAACCTAGGCGATGAATAGGTATAACCCTCAAGTTTTTTACAGTTTAGCTCAAAGAAAAGCTAAGAGAATTATCTTTGGACGAGAAGCCCAAGAAAATGTGATTCAGTGATAGTCCAAAAGGTCTGGGATTCCATGGCGTTATTTTTAGAGTCACTTTTCAGGATGTAATGGGACTGTTGCTAAGAATCCATGACAAGCCTGGAGGTTGTAACCCTGGTGTCTTGGCGTCTTTCCAATTTAGATCATTATTTTCTGCTTCCCTAAATCTTTCCTGTCATTCCAGTTAGAAAATTCAGCTTACATTTCCTCTCCTTAAAAACCTTCTGTTAAAAGAAATTGCTAACAAATTGCTGGCACTTTTCCCTCAAGCCCAGTGTGCCTTTGGGTAATAGGTGCATCTGTTTGGTCACATAACTTAAAACATCTATGAAAAAACAGCGGCATGAAGGAGATATTTCCCAATTTTTTCTAAACTGTGTGTAATACAACTTTTTCTCTGAATCCTACTCATCTCTCTGCCCACCGTTTTACCCTAAACCCTACAGATAATACCAAATATTGTAACAAACTTCTTTAGTTAGAAAAGCAACTCAGTTTCTCTGATGTACTTTTTCCTCTCTTGGGATACAACTAGTTGGGGAGGATTTTGTCCCTGGTGTGTTGAAGGCAGTTCAGATGTCTTTCATTAAGCTACAGCTGGCGCTACACAGCAAACTGCAAGCACAGTCGCTGTACATCAGATTGAAAGGCAACTATCATTGAAAATCTCCACAAATAAGTCTGTTATTTTATACCAAGTTGAATTTTACTTTGATTACAGAAATAAGCTGTTACTGTGAAGTTCAAAATGCAAAGATTTGGATTTAAGTTCAGACAATTTCCAGACTGCTCATTATACTTTCTGCAGGTTGTAAATATTTGGCAAACTCCACAAATTATGCTTTGTAACCAAGTAAACAAATAAGCTCATGACCGGGTACTATAGAAATTAAATTACAAAAATGTTATGTGTTATTCTTGTAGACAAAAAAGATAAGGTCTGGTAGTTTATTACAGGGGATAAAATCTTATTTAAGTCAATTGGGTTGAATGTCACAATCGCTCTGCTGAACTTGAATTATGTTGAGTAAAAGAATTTATGCAAAGGTTCTTGGAGAAGGGATTTATTCTTCGCTTTGCTGGGGAAAAAAAATATCAAGTTCATGTTTAGTCAGTCCCTCCTACTGGCTTTGCTAACACCCTGCAGAGCCCCGCTCCCCTCAATTAGTTCCTCTACCCCTAGTCAGGCACAGACCTACTCAGGGGATCAAACCATAAGCCTCACCTGGGACCTTCTTCAAAATGCAAATTCTTGGGCCTTATGCCAGCCTAATGAACCTGAAATTCTCAGGATGGAGCCCAGTTATCTGTTTTTGTTTCTGTTTTTGTTAATTGAAGTATAGTTGATTTACAATGTTATATACAACATAGTGATTCAGTATTTTGATGGTAATAGTTTAACTAGCCTCCCAGGTGATTCTGATGCTGGTTGAAGTTTTGAGTCCCGTTGGTTTAGCATACAAATGGACTTGGTCCAAAAATCATAATGATTTTGAACCCAAACAAGTTTTTATCAAATTGATTGACTGCAGCATGCAGGTAAATCTGTAGACCTATCGATCACTGGTTAGAATTCACTGAGAATACAGAAAGCACGATTAAAATGAATTTGTTTCTATGACTCTAGAAAAAAAGCGATTTCTTAAAATGCAGTTTTAAAAATGTCACTAGCTTTAAATTGCTTCTCCATTTACCACATAGCTCCAGTTTTTACTGCTAGCAAAAAATGTTATTGTGAACATAATGTATGTGTAACATGGGACTGCACGTGTTTGTATGTTTTCTAATCTTTGGGGTATAATTGAAAGATGGGACACATAAGGTGGTGGGTTGGACACCTTGCCTGAGATGAGACTCTTGCCTCTAGAAAAAAAGCTATTTCTTAAAATGCAGTTTTAATTGTATTATATATGCCTGTGATTCTTAAAGTGTGGTCCCCAGACCAGCAGCTCCAGCAGTACCTGGGAACTTAATCTGAGATGCAGATTCTCAGGCCCTGCCCCAGGCCTGTGGAATCAGTACCCCATGTTTTAAATAGCCCTCCAGATAAAGGCTCAAGATGAGAACTACTGCCCTGCAGAGAAGCTCCATAAGGAGCGATTATATCCTGCTTCTCTTGCATAAGTCTTGAAGAACTTAAATTAACTGCTCTGCTGCCCAGACTCACCTGAGCCAATGCCTGCTGAATGCTAAAGGAGCTAAATTGTAAATCTGAACTTTCTATCCAGAATACACTAATTGATTTAAGTTCTTCACCACACTGCCTCATGGTGTTTTGAGGCTCAAGTCTGGGATGGGGTGTGTGTGTGTGTGTGTGTGTGTGTGTGTGTGTGTGTGTGTGTGTGTATGTTTCATGTTTCCAAGAATGAAAGTTGGCACGTTCTTGTTTTGTTTCTTTTTTAAACCTTCCAGAATGCATGGGAAATGAATCAGTGAGGGGCAGTAAAAAGCCATCTTGTGCTTCCCTGGTGGCGCAGTGGTTGAGAGTCCGCCTGCTGAAGCAGGGGACACGGGTTCGTGCCCCGGTCTGGGAAGATCCCACATGCCGCGGAGCGGCTAGGCCCGTGAGCCATGGCCGCCGAGCCTGCGCGTCCGGAGCCTGTGCTGCGCAACGGGAGAGGCCACAACAGTGAGAGGCCCGCGTACCGCAAAACAAAAACAAAAACAAAAAAAACCCATATTAAGGACGGAACTGTGAATCAGAGCAGAGCAGATGCATGGGTGCATATTTGTGAGCTTTAAATGTCCCCATCTCACCTAGGTGTTTTCTTCTTGCCAAATAAAGGTAATAGGGTTCATTTGTTTAATTGCTGGGTTGAACGTGGAGGCCATCAAAGTCTGGTTCATCAGTGAATCTGTGGAATGGGTGACACTTGTCTCCTGGGGCCTCCCACAACCACCTGTCATCTCTCTTGCTCTCTCTTCCTTCCACCTTCAGTTCTCATGCTGCTCTTGCCAGACCATTTGTCCCAGGATCCAGTACTTCAGTGTCTGACCCATGGTGGTACTCTCTGCACTCTGGAATTATTTCTTTATCTCTGTATTCCAAAAACTGTAGTTCCCTTAGACCAGAAGCTGTGGACTCAGAGATGCCTGCAGGAGCCAGGGAGATGATGTGAATAATAAAAGGTGCCAGGAGACAGATATGGATGGTGTGGAATTTAGTGAAGTGGGGTGTGCATGTACCATCTGGGGGCACTTCCTGCCAGTTTTCCAACCATCAGAGCATGGCCCCATGGGAGGAGCAAAGTGAGAAAGCAGCAATGAGTGAGGCGTGGTGACCTTGTCCGCAGCCACACTGAGCAGGCTGCAAAGTCGTCTTCAACATTTGCGTGGCCCATGCATTTTTATACAGTTCTCCAGTGTTTTCTGAATGCAAAAGGAGTGTTGCTCATGGTAAGGCATGCACTCCCACCACATTCTGGTCGAAAGCACGGAAGAGCGAAAAGAAAGGAAGCCCTGTGTCCCCCTTTTCCCCTTCCTAAAACCCCCACCCCCTCTCTAATGTGTCTTTTTAATGCACACACAGTTTTCTTTTATACTAAGTTGGGCTCATGCTGTTTATAGAGTTTAATAAATGTTTTCTTGGGCTTCAGTGCAAGTCCCCATGACCTTTGAGGTGGGCATTTTTAGTTGTTACCCACTCTTGCTTCTTTAGAAACCTCCCAGCCTCTTAGGTACTTCTTTCAGCATGCTGTGATCTTCACAGGGGACATGTTTTCACTGCTGAGGGTTTCATGAACTTGAAGGTTTCCTAAGCAGAGACTCCATGCTGGGCCCAGTCCACAGCTGCTCGGCTTGCCCTAATTGCAAGTGTTATCAAATGACTCCATCAAGGGAATGCAGAATGAATTACTCTAATTGCACCAGAAGTTTGGATTTCACCTTTTGGCCCCTGGGACAGAAAAATGTCACTAGCTTTAAATTGCTTCTCCATTTACCACATAGCTCCAGTTTTTACTGCTAACAAAAAATGTCATTGTGAACATAATGTATGTGTAACATGGGACTACACGTGTTTGTATGTTTTCTAATCTTTGGAGTATAATTGAAAGATGGGACACATGAGGCGGTGGGTCGGACGCCTTGCCTGAGATAAGACTCTTGCCTCTGAGCACTGTGATCTGGAACAAATAATTTAATAATCGTAATCATAATAGTGCAGCCCATGGGCCAGATCCAGCCCTCGGCCTGATTTTGTGTGGCCAGTGAGCTAAGAACAGCTTTTAACTTTTTAAAGGATTATTAAGACAAAACAAAACATAAAAACTGTGCAACAGAGAACCATATGTGGCCCTCAAATCTTAAAGTATTTATTGCCTGGCCCTTTACAGAAAAAGTTTGCTGGCCCCTAATAATTATAATGAGAGCAGCAGCAGTGATATTTTTATTTTATATTGAATGCCAGACACTGTTCAGAGTGCTTGGCCTGCATTATCTCATTTAATTCTCACAACAATCCTGTGAGGTGGATTATTCTCATTTACAGAGAAAGAAATAGGTCCAGAGGGGTTGAGAAACTTGCCCAAGGTCACACAGCCAGTAGGTGGCCAGCTGGTGTCTTGAACCCAGGCATTGGGTCCACTCCAGATCCTGTGTTCTATCACACCCTCTGCTGCAGCTCACAAGTTGAGGAATAGCCTCTTCCACCTGTAACATTGTATGATTTTACTGTACTTCTCAGGTAAATGTTTAATGTCATTATTTCTGGAAGGTATAGTCATAGAGCAGCACTTCCCAAATTGGTGGCCCACAAAATGGATTCCTCAAAGAAGTCCACATATAAAGGGGGTTCTCTGGTCAAATGAGCATGAGAAAGCCTTGTTTAGATGGGTTTCTTTACTGTAGCACTCTCAGAAGCAGAATTATTCTCATACCAATCTCAGCAAGGAGGGGGGATATTCAGCTATTTCCCAAGCGTACATACATTCATTCATTCATTCATTTATGCCTATTGAAGGGACACAAAATCTTTCAGAACTACTGCTTTACAGAAAAAAAGTCAGCAATGATGTCATAGAGGCATTGTTCAGCCCAATATTTTTCCAGATGTATCAAAACAATGTAATCTAGACATTCATTTATTCATCTTTGCCATTAACATTCTTTTTATTGTCCTTGTTTTACTGCTGCCATGTTTCTTCCTTCCCTCCCCCTTTTTGGGAGGCTAGAACAGGGGAAGGGTGGAATCTTTTCCATAAATGATAGGAAATTAGACAGTGAAACTCAAACCCATTGATTTAGCTTCTTTTTAGTACCTCGTATCTTAAAAGTCATGTTTACTTTGTAGGATTACCTATAGATTTGATTTGCCTGAGCTGATAGGTGATGCTGCCTAGAAAAGGGCAGCCAGAGGCTCCTTGATTGTTGATGCTTATCCCAGACCCTCAGCAGGCGGCTTTGTCTGCATGTTGAGTTCTGCTCATTTTAGCATGGCTTAATTTACCAGCGTTGTCAACTGACACATGTCAGGAGGAAAGTGACCTCGGGGATCTTAAGTACAGGCATTAGCCAAAGAAACGACTTCATGAACACCTTTTAATTCACCAGCTGTTCACTCATCCCTTACCATCAGGATTTTGCAAATTTGACAGTTGAGACCAAAAAATGCACTCTTACAAAACTGGTAGTTTCTGACCAGCATAAAATGATGCTCTTGGTTTTCTTAAAATCTTAAAATTCTTCAATTATTTTAGAGTTCTCTATATGGATGTCAAATAAGTGTTACATAAAATAAACCAAATATCTCATTTTCTTTTTGAATGATTTCTGGGGTTTGTAGGAATGGAGCTGCTCTGTGAACTTTGAGGCATTAAAGAACATCACTTATTGCTTACTGTATATTGTTTATGTAGAGTGAACACAAGGCATAAATGTATTCTGAATGTATATATGTATGTATGATTTCTTAGGCTGGGTCTATGAAGTAAACTGATAACAGACAAATTAACAGGAGAAAAGGCATACAAATTAATTAAGTTTTCATTTTATGTGAACGGGGGCATCACAGAAAGAAGTGAATACCCAAAGGAGCAGTGAGATTTTCGAGTTTATATAGCACGTTAATAGCGGAAGGAGAGGGGGCGAAGGGTAGATGGTTTTTAAGGAAGGTAAATGGGCCCTTAGGAGAATAGACAGGAGGAATGATTGTCTTGTGACAATTTCTATTTGGATGTGGTGCCAACTTTTCATTTTCCAGAAGAGGAGATTAGTGTTGCTTCTGGGGAGAGGATTTATGACAACTGAGTTCTGTTGGAAGGCTCTGCTTTTAGGCAGATAAGGAATTTCAGGAATTCAGATGCCTTCAGCTCAAAATAATTCTTACGCCAAAGTGGCATATTTTGGGGTGTCATATCCTGATTCTCTTCAACAGTATATTTATTGGAGTAAGTATTTGGAATTAGATGTGGTTATTTGGGACAAGGTTCTATAGGTCCAAAAGAACATTGTTACAAGGTATCAGGTTGTCACAGGTAGAGTGAGCCTTAGGCAAAGCAAAAAATTGTCTCTTAGAAATGATAGTGAACAGAAACCCATTTGGAATGGGAATTTGACACTTCAGCTTCTGGGTAATGACCAAGAATAGCACAGTGTCCCCTCCTTGCTGTGACTATTTAGGGATTTTTTTTTTGACCTAGTGTTGTCAAGATAACCAGCCAGGCTGACAGACTGTTTTGACTATCTGTGAGTGACTAAACTAATTTTGACTAGGGAAGTTATAAATATTATCCAGGCCCATCCAAATCGATCTTTCAAACACAGCCACCCATACTCATATATGGCAGCTCATTTCCTGCGCAAACACTGGTTCGCTGTGCTGTGAAGGTGTGTTGAGAATCAGGCGGCACCTAATGCTTAATGCATTCCCTTTTTCAGCGACTTAGTATTCTTTGTGAGCAGAGAACAGCAGATGAAAAATGTATTCTCTGGAGGACACTCAGACTACATCAAGGAAAAAAGGCCCCCATCACTCCTTTTTTCTCCCCTAATTCTCTTTTAGATTTGAAAATTTCATGAGAACTATTATTAACTTCCTAAGGGCTTTGAGATCACTATTGGGTTGTCTGTCTACTGATTTTTTTTTTTTTTTTTTTACAAAACCCACATTGCTGTTTGGCTACCTGCTTCAATAGTTTGCTACTGTGTGATTATCATAGGCTCATTAATTTAACCTTCCATCCTGGGTTTATCAACTGACTTTGTCTAGGACTGCAAGCATAGCTCCTTCATTATCCATGCAATTCTGTTCTGTCTCTGTTACCTTGCCCTCTTTCCCTGAGTCAGCGGTTAAGGTGACTTTCAGGTTTCTTTGCCTGATTTGTTCTCATTGTCACCACTGTCATTGCCTCCCTGTTGGCCTTCTGTCCCATGACCATGAGGGAGTTTTCAACGTTGACATTGATCTCTTGCCAGGCTGACACTTAGTACATTTTACCTGTACTTCTTTCTCTCCTTATTAGGGCCAGGAGAAAGTAGCTGACATGAAAGAGAAAATTTGTTTTCTTTCTAACATGATATAGAAGTCAGTCTGTGATATATATAAACAAACATCGGTAGATCTGCTACTTAATTTTAGAATGGCTTTAGCATCCCCTATGAGCACAGTCAAAGGGTAAAATGTTAAATTTTGTCAAGGCCTGCCTAAATCACCAGCCTCTTCACTCTCCTGCTTCTACCCCTGGGGTTTTCTAATTCCTGAGCCAGGCTCTGCCTCAGTCCAGGGTTGAATACTACAGGGACCAAGACATTAAAGACAGGGGCACTTAGCCTCTAATCATTCCTGCCCACTGTGTTGGCTTCAGCCTTGAGGCTGAGGTCTGATCACTGACATTTGGTGCCCTGAGTCATGCTATGATCCTGTACCCCATTTCTGGGAATCATACCTCTCTCTTGTTTTTGTACCAAAAACAAGAACCTACAACTGGTCCTCAGTTGTAGGTTCACACTAGAATTAGCTACATTGTCTACAAAAGTAGATTGGTGGCCCAGCCACACTCAGATTGTTAATTAGAATCTCTATGGTTGATGTTGAGGCTTCTGAAGCATTCCCTGGGGGATTCTACTGTACAACAGCCTCTGGGAACTGCTAATCTAGTCTCTGCATGCCATCCACGTAGTTTGCTTTCAACAATGTACCAGCTGAAAGTGTCCTCCCCTTGACCTGCCCTCTAAGTTAAATATTGACAATTTAATGCCAACTAATACCTTATCCTAACCAAAATGAAATGATATCATTTGCCTCAGTTATATAGACCCATAAGAGATACCTACAGTACCCTTACTTTAGAATCTGAGCCACTGCCTATATTCAGTGGCAGTCTAAAGCCCAAATACTGTCCTAAAACTCAGTTTCTAGTTTCATATAAAGATATCTTTATACATTGAATATTATTAATCTGGAGATTTGTGAAATGTTGCAACTTTACACTCTAAGACCCTGTGGAAGGAAATCTTCACTTGCAAAGCCTCATAGTTTACCCCAAGTACATGGAAATGAGCCTTATTGCCCTTCTTCAATGCCCTGTAGTCTTACAAGAATTCACAGTACAAAGGGATCAAAAGATGTATTTTGAATTGTATCAATTCCTGGCTTATGTTGTTTGAGCAGATGAAAAGTAATCACAGTTGACCCTTGAAGAATGCAGGAGTTAAGGGCGCCAATCCTCTCTGCAATCAAAACACATCCATGTATAATTTATAATTCACCCTCCAAATCCACATTTCCTCCATATTCACGGATCCTCAGTATCCACAGTTCAGCATCCGTGGATTCAGGCAACCACAGATCGTGTAGTGCTGTCATATGTACTGTAGACAAAAAATCTACCTATAAATTGACCTATGCAGTGCAAACCCATGTTGTTCAAGGGTTGACTGTAATTAGTAAAGCAATTAAGCACCTTGAAAATAACCAATTGAAATATGCCCTGACTTTTTGTCTCCATTGACATAGACAAACAAACCCTGTATGGATCAAGGCTTATGAGTTACAGGTCCCATGAAGTTCCCATGTTGTAGGTATTTCAGATGGCCCATCCATTGATGATTTTCACAGCTCAGACAGGGGGAAGTTGAAAGTCACTACCTACAGCATCTCACCTCATCTCATTTCTACCCTTTAACTTCCCCTAAACGTTCGGGTCAGAACTTCTATTCTAGTGAGTGCAGATTTGTTCAGCCCAGATTGGGAGGGCATTGACAAAACCAAATAGTGATTGGGCTCTGTAAGGCCCTCACTAGAAGATTGGATACCCCAGCTGAGGGCACGTGCAAAAACTTCAGTTCCCTTAGGAAACCATATCAGCTCTTTCTCAGTGGGCAGTGGGAAGAGGTGCTCAAGCTGGGAAGGCCCCCTCATAGCCCTGTGCTTCTCATAGGACCGTGCACACAACTTACATGGGGATCTTACCAAGTGCAGGTTCTAACCCTGTGGGACTGGGGTGAGCCTGAAGATGCTTCCTGGACATCTTGATGAAGTTAGCCACCTCTCTGAGTGGCCTGAGTCTAGAACAGAGCTTCTTAAAAGTGAGTTTGCAAAACAATCGCTTGGAAAGCTCATTTCAACACAGGTTTCTGCTCCCCAGGGTCAGATTTCATAGATGGGGGCTGATGATTTGCATTGTAAAAGCTCCCAGGAGGGTCTGACTGCTGGTCACTGGACTGCACCTTAGGTGGCAAGTCTCTAACTTCTGAGCCAACTTAGTTGAAGATGCCTCCACTGTCTCCACCGTAGCCTCCTCTTTGAAAAGAAACACCAGATGATTAGGGAGGTTGCTACTGAGTCTTCCCTTTAGAGAAAATTACACAGCAGATTTAGAAAGTGTCACTGAGTTTCTGTGATTTTTTGCTTTGACAGTATGCTACTTTGACTAAAAACTAAGAAGCATGCTTCTGGAACAAAATCTAGAGATAAGATTGAGCTGAAGGAACAACAACTCTGCTTGAAGTCGTGCTGACTGGAAAACAACAGAACTAGTTATTTTAGGAGGACAAATCTATGTGTATAGAAAAAGGCTAGAAGTGCAGATAGCAAAGTGTTGTCAGCTCTCAATATCGGTAATGGAATATGGGGTGATGTTGACTTTTTGCTTTATGCTTTTTTGCTTTACCTTTTTCTACACAGGGCATTTAAATATTGCTTTCATAACCTTAAAATTTTTTCCAAATGTTTTTAAAGGTAAAAGCAAGATATGTGCTCTGTAAATTCACATATTTTTCAGTTAAGTTTTGTTCTGTCTGTGTCTCTATACATTTGGGGAGTTTTTTGTTTGTGTTTTGTTTTTTGTTTTTTTCTGTAGAGAGTAATTTTTAATTTCATTTTTTATTGTTTTTATTTTTTATACAATTTTTAAAGGTTACTTTCCATTTACAGTGATTGCAAAATATTGGCTGTATGCCCCGTGTTGTACAACACATCCTTGAGCCTATCTTACACCCAGTAGTTTGTACCTCCCCCTCCCCCACCCCATATTGCCCTCCCCCCTCCCCACTGGTAATCACTGGTTTGTTCTCTATGTCTGTGAGTTGGCTTCTTTTGTGTTATTCTATATGTTTGCTTTTTAACAGGAAAGGGATTATTTTGTCTGTGAGAGTCCTAGTGTTTAAGGGTGAGGCCCAGCCCTTTACCTGGAAAATGGACGCCACCTGCATGATGAAAATAAGTTTAAGGAATCCCAGAGGAGAGGGTGAAAATTCCCAGGAGAGAGTTAGGGGCAGCTGCCATTCCTCACTCCTTTCCCCTCGAACCATCCAGCACAAGCCCCCAAGAGTTCCTCAAAGGACCTTTTCTTAGAAGGACTGAAATAAGCTTAAAGTTAATTTAGACAGAATTGGAAAATATTGAAAAATGAGAGAACAATAACCATTACAGCCTGCTGGGGAGGTGCAGAAGCTGCCCATTTGGACACTGGAACCGAACTGATACTGTGGGCTGGTTCCCCTGCATCCAGGCCACGTTTGCCCACTCAGGACAGCCGACCAGAGGGAAGACACCCAGTATAGTAGGAATGATACCCTGTGTCACCATGGAGCAGTGTGTGAGCTCAACGTGTGTTGGGGAATCATCTAGAAACACTCATCCTGGGGCTTGAAGACACACCTCGTGGGGCGTTACGTAGACTTTTAACGTATGTGCTTATATTCAGCAATTCAAAAACAAAAAACCTAAGTCAGTTTTTTCTGATTTTGTTAATCTGGAAACAATCAAAGAAGTTGATATGTATTTAACTCACTTCTGGCACAACTTTCCAACTAAATTCTAGGGTTCTACTGACACCTTCTGGCATTTCATCTATTTTATGTTAAAAACAAAACAAAATGCTTAACATATTTCCCACAGTCTTTTGGCCTTATTATGCCAGGTGTACATTAAGATAACAGACAGAAGGAAAGGTCTGATGGGAAGGAGACATTTGGACGAGCCCTGAATACAAATTTCCCAGACACAAAGGGCAGAGGCCGGCTGCTCAGTGACCTTGGACAAGGCTGTGGACCTCACTTTCAGCATCACCAAGAGGAGAAGCTTCAGGGACCTCCCCATGCCCTTTAGGGCTTGTGGGGATTCGGGGGCCTTTCTACTAACTAAAGCATAAGCCGAGTCACTGGTGTGATGACCTTAAAGGTCACACTCAAGGACTGTTCCATCACAATAAACAAACAAATTATTTTCCACATTGTATTTTCAAAAGATGGATGAATGTTGTTGAAGCCCCCTCAAAGCCTGATATCTCTGTAATTGATTTTAGAAACAACTAAATCAGAATGATCAGAAAGAACCAGCAAACAGTCTCAGAAATGATCCACTTTTTTGCCCCAGGAAACCATGGACTTCGTTTTGTGTTTTGGAACACGTAACAAGGCTTCAGTGCTGCCCAGTTCATGCCAACGAAATTATTTGTGCTTTTTCTGTCCCTTCTTGGGAAACTCTGTGTGGGCCTGTGGTTTGTTTGGCCAATCACAGGATATTTGATTGTCCCCAGGGAGTTAGAGTCCCTTTTTTTTTTTTTTTTTTTTTTGGTACATGGGCCTCTCACCGTTGTGGCCCCTCCCGTTGCGGAGCACAGCCTCCGGACGCCGCAGGCTCAGCGGCCATGGCTCACGGGTCCAGCTGCTCCGCGGCACGTGGGATCTTCCTAGACCGGGGCATGAACCTGTGTCCCCTGCATCGGCAGGAGGATTCTCAACCACTGCGCCACCAGGGAAGCCCTAGAGTCGCATATTTATCCTGACAGAGGAAGTGAGGTCTGATGAGGAAACTAATTGAGGCATTTCTTCAAGGCTGCTATTTCATTTCTTCCTCCTCCCTCAGAACCCTGACTTCAACATCATGCTTGCTGAGGCTTTCAGTGCTATTTACAGTCCTCAGAAAATGGCCTTTTCTCTTTGTGAAAGGAAATTTTCCTCGTATCACTCCCAAGTCCCCCTTCAGAAGTCTGTTAGGTATGACTGGGGCTCAAAGAGGAAAACACAAACTCGCTGGTAGACTCACATCCGTTAGGGTGGCTACTGTCAAAACGCAAGCAAAACAGAAAATAAGGGGTTTGGTGAGGCTGTGGAGAAATTGGAGCCCTTGTGCACTATTAGTGAGATTGTAAAACGGTGCAAGTGCTGTGGAAAACAGTATGGTGGCTCCTCAAAAACTTAAAAATAAAATTACCATACAATCCAGCAATTCCACTTCTGGGTATGTATCCAAAAGAATCGAAAGCAGACTCTTGAAGAGATACTGGAGCACCCATGTTCATAGCAGCATGAGTCATAATAGCGACACAAGGATCCATTGATAGATGAACAGATAAACCTAATGTGGCCTATACGCACAATGGAATATTATTCAGCCTTAAAAAAGGAAGGAAATTCTGACACCTGCTACAACACAGATAAACCTTGAGGAGGACATTAAGTTAAATAAGCCAGTCACAAAGGACAAATACTGCATGATTCCACTTACATGAGGTACCTTGAGTAGTTAAGTTCAGAAAAACAAAGTAGAATGATGGTTGTCATGGGCTGTGGGGAGAGGGAAATGAAGAGTGGTTGTTTAATGGGAACAAAGTTTCATTTCTGCAAGATGAAAAGAGTTCTGGAGATGGATGGCGGTGACGGTTGCACAACGATGTGACTGTTAGTTAATGCCACTGAACCGATCATTCAAAAATGGTTACAGTGATAAATTTTATGTTATATGTATTATATCACAATTAAAATTAAAACCACACACACGTATAGAACCCAGGCATCACCTCTGTCCCTCGCAAGTGACTTAATCCCTTGGCCATGTTAAAGCTGGTAATACTATGCAATGCTGTCCAATGGAACCTTTGGTGATGACAGAAATTGTTCTTTATTTGCACCGTCCGATATGTTAGGCGCTATGCCCATGATGGGTTTGAGCACTTGAAGTGTGATGAGTGCGACAGATGCACTGAATTTTATTTTTATTAGGTTTAAATTTAATTAATTTAATTTAATGAATCTTTATTCAGTTTAATTTAGCCACATGCGGCTAGTGGCTGCCATGCTGGACAGGGCAGGAAGACTGTACGTCTACATTACTGCCTATTCCAAAATATTTTCCCTTCCTCAGCATAGAGCTACAGCAGTCATACAAAAAACCTAAGAAGGTAAGGTGCTGGCTTGTGTGTGGGCCCCAGTTCTGTTTGAACCCCCAGTATCAATTTGCTTCGAAGCATTTTGCCAAGAGTGTGACTCTCATTTTTAGCAATTTGGTATGGCATTCACTGGCATCGGTTATTGGACCCAAGGGCAAAGTGGGCCTTAATTCACGCGCCAGCCTTTTCTAGTAAAATGCCCTTTGGAAACCCAAATTCCTTTACTGCCACGCACAGTCTTCTTCACTTTTCCTTGTAAATCCATGGAGTGATGTTATGAACTAAAACCGAGGTCCAAGTCCTTATACAGAAATCATGCAAGCACGTTGCTCTTTGCTCTGGGTACCCTGGCATCGACGCCTGTTTTACTTTTTAAGGCTTTGCTGGAAGCCACAGACAGGTAAGATAAGTAACAAATTCTTACATTGAAATAGTATCACACAATAAAATGGATGAACCTCGAATGCCTTCATCCTCTATAATGAGAGTAGCTGAGTATGCCATCACGTATTGTATAATGTTGCTTGAGAAATAATTAATGTTGCCAGCAACTGAAAGGGGCTTATAGTTAAACAGGCTGCAAATAGAAGGCTTAACAAGTCAATCAGTGGGCAGCATTGCTTCGTGACAACCCGGTGTTTAATGACACTGTAGATGCCACATTTATCTTCCTGGAAAGAATGAAAGCTGTTTATTAAAGCATAAAATATGAGCGTGTGGAATGAGGATGGCTGAGTGGCAGGAAGGAGATAAAGGAGAGTTTATATTCTTCTTACACAAAATGGACACGAGCTGTCTAATAAAAAAACACCCAGTTTAGCTCTGGCAGATTTGCTCACCAAGAACACTCTTTTTCTTTCTCTTTCAGCAATGGGTCGAAGGCCTGAGATCCATCATACACAACTTCAGGGCCAACAATGTCAGTCCCATGACATGCCTCAAGAAACAGTGAGTTTTATTTGCATGATCCTTTGTTTTTGGCTGTTATCAAGCAAACAGTCAGATTAGGAGATGAAGGTTATGTATATGGACCAGGCAGCATCTTCCTTGCCTTCGCCTCTATGCTCCTGACCTTGGAGAAGATGTTGACCAATACGCATCTGTACTCTTCGTGCCACCTGGCAGGGCATGTGTGATAAGCCCACAGCCTGAAACCTATTTGAAAGGAATGGTTGATGGCAGAAAGATGCTGGGTTGTGGGCCCTGTCTTTTGTGTCCCGAGACTGAGTCTGCTGATAAATAGCTCTGCATGCCTGGGGCCGTATTTGGGTGCTGATGTAGCTGGAGTCTCTGTTGCATGACACTGAGAAATGGGGAGTGTGGCCAAGACAAGCACTTTTGCAAAAGCACTGATGGCTCCAGTGGAAAAGGAGCCCTGGCCCCAGGGACTGTTTAGCAGCCAATCAGGGATCCAAAGGTACTTTTGAAATTCAGAAAGCAGAACTTCCTTACTCCAGCTCTGCATTCAAAATTCAGCGAGGACCTGCTTGACATGGTAGGTTTTAACCCTACGAAGTTATTCTTTCCAGGTGACATGAAAGTTACTCAAGTAGGAATTCTAGCCAAAGCCCAAATCAGCCTGTTTGAAAAGCAGTGATCCATGGAGGAGTGGGGCCACCTGTTATCACAGGGCCCTTGGCAGGCAGTCATGAGGTACAGGAGAGAACCACACTGAGAATCTGCAGGGATAAGCCGGCATCTCTTAGCCAGGCCCAGGTCCAGCACCAAGGGTGGGATTCCTTGGACTTCCGGGCGATGGGAGGAGAGATCAGTCCTTCGGGCATTTTGCTTTTTACTTCTGGTCCCTTTGGCAGGTGCTTTAACAGCATGGACTCTGTGCTGTAAATCCCAGGTTGGCCACTTCGTTGCTGGGTCAGTCTTGGCAAATTCTTAACCTTGTGCCTCTCCGTCCTCATCTGTGAATGAAGGTGATAAGATTCCACGCAGAGGATATAAGGTCATGGGCAGCACCTAACCCGGTGCCTGGTTCCCCATCCCTCCTCGTTCAGTATTAGTTATTTTGATTTTGACATCATCCCTCCAGTGTTTTTCCCATTGTCTTATCAGAGGGGAGTTATTTAGTCTTGTACATTCCTATTTTTTGTTCAGCTGCTTCTTGTCCTCTGCAGTTGCTGTGTCATGTTTTCTTAAAAATAAAGAGCAGGGCTTCCCTGGTGGCGCAGTGGTTGAGAGTCCGCCTGCCGATGCAGGAAGCACGGGTTCGTGCCCCGGTCCGGGAAGATCCCACATGCCGCGGAGCGGCTGGGCCCGTGAGCCATGGCCGCTGAGCCTGCGCGTCCGGAGCCTGTGCTCCGCAACGGGAGAGGCCACAACAGTGAGAGGCCCGTGTACCGAAAAAAAATAAAATAATAATAAAGAATAAAGAGCCACCCAACAGATACTTTGAAGTTATAGAACCTCAGACTTTTGGCATGCCCACTTATGCCTGAGTGACCCAAGTCCTTGTATCTGGACACCAGATCTTATCTGCCTTCATTGGTGTCCTGCCCAGATCCCTTTCTGTTGCTGGTGTTCACCCATCTGCCAGCTGCTGGGAGGGTTAGGTCACTAAGGGCTCACACCTGCCTGCTTCTCCAGAAAATTGCCCTCTGCCTACCAGGAGTCACCGAGCCTGAGAGATCACAGTCCTCCATTGGCGTCTCTGCGGGATTGGTTCCAGGAACCCTGCTGACACCAGAATCCACCGATGCGAGTCCCTAAGAGTTGACCCTTCGTGTCCACGGAAACAGAACCCATGGATAAGGAGGGCTGACCCTAGACTCCTCCCTTCTTCTGGAAGGAAGCCCACAGCCAATGACAGGCTGAGACAGTATACAAGAGGCCAGCCCCCTTGCCACCAAGCCTGGTGCAAATCACACTCCAGACCTCCCTGTGGCATCAGGACAAAGCTCCAGCTGAGAGCACAGCTTTGCATAACTTCCTCCCTGCCTGTCTGCTTCCCTCACTCCTATGGTCCTGAAACCATCCCCTTAAAAGTAGTCATGTGTGCTTCTAGGAAGCTTGACTTAAGACAGAAACTTTACCAAATCATCATGTTCTGCAGATTGTTAGAATGTTATTAACTGGAAACAGTGAGAATGGGAGTCAGTGGCTAAGAATAGTCCAAGCACCAAAGGACAAATATATGTTCTGGGTCTCCATGTGTCATGAACACCTGGGGAAAGCAAGGCATTTTTCACCATCAGTTTGAGTTGATGAACTTCTCTGACTGTTACAAATTAAGGGTCCAGATCCCTTTATGGAGCTGGTGTCCACCCATCCACCAGTTGCTGTGAGGATTAGGTCACTAAGGGCTCACACCTGCCTGCTTCTCCATCTTTACTTCACTACACTTAGAGCAGGAGCTGGGGCTGGGGTGGGGGGGGGGTCCCCACTGTCCTCAAGACTAAGCTGGCTGGTGTTACCATGCACTTGCATTTCTTACCCCCTTAGTAGATTATTAAAGAACAACAATCAAGGATGAAACCAATCACCAAATAAGTGCCTACAATTTGCTTTGCTCATGCAAATTCCCAATTTTCTCATTCATCTAGGATTGCCAGATAAAATATGGGACTCTCAGTGAAATTTGAATTTCAGATAAGTAACAAATAACGTTTTAGTATAAGTACGTCCTATGCAATATTTGGAACATACTTGTAGTAAAAATTTATTTGTTGTTTATCTGAAATTCAGATCTAACAGAGTCCTATATTTTTGTTTGCTAAATCTGACAACGGTAAATTCATCTCACAGTGTGTAATTGTCTCTGGTTTTCCAAATAAATGTTCTGTGTTTGAATGAACTTTCTTTTAAAGTTCTTAACCAGATTGAAGCTATTTCTCCCGAGAAACATTAAAACAGTTGTTACTGTTGTTTTCCAGCTGGATGAAATTGGCATTTATGACCAACACAAATGGGAAAATTCCAGTTAGGAGGTAAGTCAGTTATTCTTGTCTGCTCTGCACAGCCTGGGTCAGCCCTTGTGATACCAGCCCACAGAGAGAGCCCCCCACAAGGACTTGTTAATTTCTTTAACTAAAGATATTTCTGGAAGCTTAGTTTGGATCACATCATCAAGTGCTATGTTCAGTTTGTAAAAATCATTTATGGACGTAAAGTTGCATTTTTCCTCGGAACGGGTAACGTTAACTCTGATAAATTAAAGAACATCTGAAAATGTAGCAGTATTTTTTAATCTTCAGCTAAGTGGGTTTTCAGGATTCAGGTATCTTTCACCTACTTGCCCTGAACAACTTTAACTAAAATTAAAGAAGTTTATATTGTGCACCTACAGAGGAAGTGTATGGACGTGTCTTAGGAAGTGTGATGCCTCTAGACAGTGCATCTCATTCTGGGCTTTGCTGGTCCTGTCGCTTCCCTCCTTACCCTGCCCAAGGTAACAGAGACAAGGGAGAAAATGGAAGGAAAGCCTGGGTAGAGTCAAGAATGAAGAGAAGATGAACCAGAAACGGCCTTCACACCTGTGCTTCAGTACTTAAGCTGATGTGTTTCACCCTCTGAGGATTTCTCACGCTCCCCTTTTTTCTGCCTCTCCACTCCTTCCGGCGTTAGGGTCATGGTCTGTGGGTCCAGTTGGAAGCTCTTGTGACAATAGTGTTGGGAATTCTTTACCCAGCTCCCCAAATATTTATTTTTGTTGGTGTTTGTGTAAGCATTTCATGAAAATTCCAGAAGCTGAACTGGGCCCCAGAGCATCTGCTGCCCACATGAAGCCAGGGGTATATTAGGATTCAGGAACCTGAATTAAACATGAGTTCCCCAGATACCGACCCACTCTTATAGAATTCTCCCGACTTGCATTCAAGTTGACCTCTTCCTGGACACTTTAGCAAAGAAGCCAATGACAAATAACAGACAAAACCCAGAACTACTGGGTGGAGTCATGTCTTAGAACCGCTCTATCTTTCAGAGATGAGGTCGACAGGTCACCAGCTGCACAGCATTTGAGGGAATGCACTGGAGCCGAGACCCACAGATTACACTCAGCCATTTCTGCCTCTCCTTTCCCTCTGTCTCTGCCTAGACTTGAAGCTTCAATTCTTCATCCCTCTGAGAGTATCTCCATACTCCCTGAATGTCATTCTTTTCACATTTGTCAGAACTATCCTAGAGGTCATCATTTTCCTTAACTCCATGTATTGTAACATTCATGGACTAAGATATCCATGTGACACAACTGATGTATCAATGGGCAAATGAAAAGCATACACATCATAAAGAAGACTGTGGCAGTATTCTTTTTATTTAACCTTTTATTGAGGGCTTCCAGGGTTATCGACCTCATGCACCTGTTGTGGTCTTTACAAATCTATATGTAGGATTCTCTGCTTTTTATTTAATAACTTACTAGCAAGTCTATTTTGCATTTACTTTAGAAGTTTAAAAAAAAACCCACTAGCACCCTTGACTGATGGTTGTTGGCAAAGGCACTTTATACTGATCCTTATTTTATTTAAAACCCTTTGCTCTGTTGAGAATAGCAGGACAATTATTTTAATGTATCTCAGCATCCTACAGCTATTACCAAATATATAGTGCATTTTAATTTAAAAATCAGTATTGAAGTAATAAGTCCAGACTTAGCACAGATAGCAGTGTGAAGACCAAAAATGTAGGTTGGATCAGTTTTTACATAAATTGCTCTCCTGATTTTTCTCCCAAGATAAGTTTCAGGAAATGGACAAAATAGAAACACATAGATCATAATCAAAGCACTCCTAATGAGCAGTTCTGGTGTCATCTGTACACATCCTATGAATCAAGCCATTGTTACACAAGCTTGGAAGTCTTTGCTGATTCCAAAGATCTTTGTACAGCATGTTCACATACAAAATTATTACCCCGTAGCAATAGCCTAGATATTTTGTCTTCTTCTTTAGCTTTCTCTGATGTGAACTTTTTGGTGCCTGACAGCATTAACAGGTGTTTGACACAAGACATCTGTGATCCGGGGGCAGTTTGTCAGAGTTGATGGAAAATTGATACCAAGCCAGCAAAAAGCGGATAAATCTTTGTGTGGATGAGCTGCCAAGGGCGAGATGGAAATTGTTTTGAATGTTTTAATGGATACGAAGAGTAAACACTTTAAAATGTCATTTCATCACTATCATTCTGGAGTTTTTAAAATGGAAACTATTAGTGTATTGTGTGTGTAATATTAGAGGGGATCTGGCTTCAGGGTCATTAGATCAGCTTGAGAGTGGCCCCTCCTTGGGAGCTGTAACCAAAATTTAATGTCCAGGAAGCTGCAGGAAGGATAAGGGAAGAAAGTCTTTACCTCCCTCTTCTCTTTTCTTTCCTTGTACATCATCTTATGCAGTCTGCCTTTCTCCCAAACTTACAAACTCACACTTAGTTTGCCTATCCACTCAGACCAAAGCTTTGAAGGTCACTCTTTTGATCACTCTTTTTTCTTTTCTCTTTTTTTTTTTTTTTTGCCATTTCCCATTCCTTGAACATGGAGTTGGAACCAACAGCTATGAGTAGAAGGAGTTCCAAGGGAGAAGATGTATTAAGAGGGCTAAGACCTCAGGGGTGGTCATAGCAGCCCAGCTCCCTCATAATCCATCCACATCCTGAAAGCCCAGCCTGCCTATGACGAGGGTCTGGTTCTGCAGGGGGCTTCATTTCATGAACACTCCTTGACTGTTTCAGAAGATGGTATTAAAACCATTGGATAGATTGTAGACCCTTTGAGGGCAGAGTGAGACTCCCTGAGTTTCTAGAGTCATTGCTGTCTTGGTTGCCTGTAAGGTCTGCTGGAACAGGGAATTTAATCAGATGGACTGGGTACCACTTAAGGGTATTTGCTTTTCTAGCATTTCCTTTCAGGTAGATAGTGTGTTTTGCTTCAAGAGAAACTCTGAGCACCTGTAGCTACGAAGCACTAAGCTGTACTCTTTGGGGCTGTGTATAAAGGGTTGAATAAATTGCAATCCCTTATACACACTCTACATGCCCATGAAACGCCTTCGATGGTGTCTGAAATGCCCCCAGCCTGTGATAAGTGTGTTTATTTCTCTCAGAACCCTGGTTAAATGCTGGGCCTCCAATGCAACTGGAAACTCAGAGAATTCACCTTTGCACCACAACCCACTTGCCCCTAAGCCGAATCCATTTTGACGCCCAAGAATGACTCTGAAAGCTGCCTGGAGAGAAGGCAATAAAGGAGCCCCGTCCCCCCTCCTCCCCACCTCCAGGGAAATGGTCTCTTCCACTTCCTTGCTCCTATTTTCTCTTAGAATGAGGGGAGCAAATCTGTGTTGAGGTTGCCCAGCCCGAGCCCCCTCGTGAAAAGATGGGCCTGAGAACGAGCTCTTCTGACCATCATACTGCCTCTTGCCTTTATTTATTTATTTATTTTGGCCCCTCGGCAGGTGGGATCTTAGTGCCCTGACCAGGGATCAAAGCCATGCCCCCTGCAGTGGAAGCATGGAGTCCTAACGATTGGACTGCCAGGGAAGTCCCACCTCTTGCCTTTATTATCTTCTGTCATAATTATCTTCTGTCATGTCTCTGGGCTCTGACTTTGCCCTCACTGATATATTCCCATGTGGATTTCCCTCCTTCCTACCCCTGGGCACCCTATTTTCTCCTTCTCTCAGTTTCTCTATCTCCCACAAATGCTTGGACAGACTACTCCCAAAAGATGTCCTTGTTCTTCTTCCTATTTCTTGGCATTTCCCCAAGCCCCAGCCAAGATTCTACTCCTATGAACTCTCCCTTTCCTCCCCACTCCACCCCCTCCCCAACACCAGGTTGTTTCACCAGAAAGGCTCAGGCCCTACACCTGCTACATTCATGACCATGTTCATCAGTTTTCATCTCCTTTATGAGGCCTGTTGAAACCTAACAGAAGCTTGAGTTAGCTGAGATTCCCCTGAGATTGCTAGGCAGAGAGTTTCCTCCTGGTTACAGGTGCCAGACATCCCAAATCCTGCTGGAACCTGCAGCTCTCACATTAACACGTACATACTCTATTTCAAAAAAAAAGACACACTGAATAGCCACTTTCCCCTATTATAAAGAGCAGATAAAGTGCTTCTCAACTCAGTCCAATGTATGAAAATTCCATGAACTCTAGAGAAGTGGGAAAATGTGGGCATAGCACCCTTGACCCTAGAAACTGGTTTACTTAATGTCATACGTATATGCTGTACCATGTCTGCAGATTTGTTAAAGGGAATTCATAGGCCTCCCTCTATTTGAATACAACTGTCTCAAACATGCTTAAAACTGTACTTCTTGAAGTGTTCTTAGACCACGTATGAAACGATAAAGCTTTGAATAAACACATAGCAATTCGTTTACCTACAGCTAGTTCTTCCCAATCTCTTCTGGGAAGTTGTATTCTGCATTTGAAGTGGTGCTTTCTCCCACTCATCAAGATTAAACGGTGGTCACTGCTTACATTGGGAACTTGCCTTCCACTTAACGCGAACGGTGGAGTGCACGACAAAGTTGGGCATGGGAGGTGCTGTTACAGATCCTCCTGTGCTCACAGGGAAGGCGGTCCAAAGCCAAGCTTCACAGATGAAAGTAAGCTCTGTCTTCCAGCGGAGGCTGGACTTCTGATTTAGACTTTAAGTTATTATGGTGATAAATCACCTGGGCCTCCATTCGGGGAGTGAATGAAGGCTCTTCGGGTGGCCGAGACATGGCTCAGAGTCAAGTATGGATTCCAGGGTCCAAGTCCTCTCCTCAATAGTGTTTGTTCTGAGTGTCACCAATTCATTTATCAGGAGTCTCTCTCTACTTTTATCATCATCAGGAAATATGCTCCTTAAGGTTTTATCCATCTTACTAGCCTTGATGAACACAGTACTGATTCAAAGGCACCACCGTTATTCAAAAATACTGTGTCTCAGGGGAATGCCAAGATTCTGCTGAAACATTGAATAATTGTTCCCCTGCCTCCCCTCTCCCTGACACCTGTCACTTTCATAATAAAGTCCCCAATCCTTGAGGCAGCTGACATGTCAGAATAGCTAAAGGGTGCTTAGCTCAAAAAAAAAATATATATATATATATACATATATATATGTCTGATAATGCATGTCAGCTGTAGTATGAAACCAGGTAAGGGCAATCACAGGCACATGCTGTGTGCTAAGGGACTTCCTTCCTTTCCCCAAGTCAAGATATTGTCACCATGATGTTTTATTCTAGACATGCTGTTCCATCTGCCACATTCCTTTTTCCTAAGAAAGCAGTTTGATAGGATCGGAATTTATTATTGTGATTGTCCAATGGTCTGTATCCCTGGTGCATCTTACATTCACAAGTAGCCAGAGAGACCACCTGTCTTAGAATCAAGTCACCACACTGGCACAGCCAGCTCTGGTAACCAGAGAGACATTGCAGGAGCTAGTTTGGGAAGTGAAAAATACCCAAAAATGAAAAGTAATTTTATTTTCCTTTTTCTTCTCCCCTATCCCACCATCCCTAGTTTTAATGGGATCTTTGCATCAGAGAAAACAGAATTAATAGTAACTTTATTTCTTTTTCTTTTCTGCCCTAGTATTACCAGAACCTTTGCATCGGGGAAGACAGAAAAGGTGATCTTTCAAGCACTCAAGGAGCTAGGTCTCCCCAGTGGAAAGGTATTCATTAATCTAATAATGTTTCTAAAACCACTTTGTGTATTTATGTTCTCATGTAATAAACAAGATTGTATTAAACTGATTCAGTTAGATTCAGAATTAGATTCAGTCACACATAGTACAGTCAATTTTTCCTTTATTCTCTTTCCTTCTATCCTTCCTTCCTTTTGTTTTCTGGGCATTTTAACCTAAACGTTTTAGTATTCAAATAGTGTACTTCCAAATGTTGTTGTCAACTTTATTAAGAAAAGGAAATGATAGCCAGGCTGTTCTTTCACACAGCTTATGGAAAACTTATTTTACAGAAATCCATCAACATTGCCTGGACCATGTACAATGTCAGCATGAAAAATGGCTCATAAATTCAGTTCTTCAGGATGGCTGTGCGATATTTTATGAAGCACCTCTCCCCAAACATACCATTTGTGTTTGTGGCCCTTTGGATTTAAAATAATTGCAATTAACGTGTTAACTGCAAGAAAGATTTAAGCCTGTTGCTGCCTTAACAAATCCGATTTGAAATATGAAGTTCTGTATGAAGAGTAAACTCTTATAGCATCCCCTTTATGTGGTCTTGTGAAAATTCACAAAATAAGCATAAGAAAATATTGGGCTTGATGTCATCATCCTTTAGGCAGGCACTTGCTTTTCTCCTTCAAGGACAAAGGGAAAAATGTTTCCTTGTATTTGTTCTATGGAGTGTCTCCCAGAGCAAGCCCAGCTGTGGCCGGTGTTTGAACATGCAAACCATGGATGAATGGTAACTAGAAATGCTCATTTTCATGTGCCACGTTCTAGAGGCCTGGCCAATGGCTGGACCTCCTGGCCTCTATCAGCAAGAATCAGAGATGAAGGCCCTGGAATTCCAAGTGTCATCACTTTGCTTCATGAACCTGTAGATTCTGTAGATCCTGCAAGGAGAGAAAAATGTGCCCTGATTTATGACACGCTTCTATTCTTTCCAGAATGATGAAATTGAACCTGCAGCATTTACTTATGAAAAGTTCTATGAACTGACACAAAAGATTTGTCCTCGGACAGATATAGAGGATCTTTTTAAAAAAATGTAAGTTCCATTTATGAGAAAGTGTCACATCAATGTTATCCTTGTATTTTTAGATTTCAAAAACATTTTTGTCCTAATATTTTCAAATAGTATGCTGATAGTATCTAGGAATATCTAGTCAGGGTTACATTTTCACCCCTTAGTTTATTTGGTGTAAAAGTTTGCTCTGATTTTTTGAGAAACTTTTACGTAAGTTACTTGTAGCACCTGGAACTTCCCCCCCTCCCCTCCCTGCATTGGCTTTACTAACTACCTACAATGTTAACTTGCTCCTTTAGGTATTAACCCGTTATGTGAACTAACAAGATTCGATTTGGAATGTTATTATGTTGTTGAAAAGTCCATTCATTCCAATTATTTCAAATGGATGACTTACATGTTGTTTTTATAATAATGCCTGTGGATAATGCAAAAGAGGGATTGCAGACATTTTCTGTAAGCTAGTGGGAATGATTTCTTTCCTTTGTTGTTGTTGTTGGGTTATTTTTTTTTCCCCCTTACAAACAGTCTCTGGCCATTTTAAGAGTTCACCACTACTTCAGGGTTAGAAAATAAGTGTAGAATTATCATCAACAAATGTCAACATGTAAATCGTACCTCCTGTAGCATCATATACCAAAACTTACTTTTTCTAATAAATTTCTTTTCAGCAATGGAGACAAAACTGATTATTTAACGGTAGACCAATTAGTGAGCTTTCTAAATGAAGTAAGCTTTTTCATACATTAACTCCATCAGTCTGTGTGCAGTGGCTTGCCCTCCTCCAGCATCCTCATTGCATGCCTGCATCCTACACCTTCATTCGCTTTGCTTCTGACCTGCTGATCTTTCCATGATGGCTTTACCAGGTGCAAAAATCAGCTGCTGCCTTCGTGTGTCCATGCACTTCCTCATTGGCTTTGCACACTGCTTTTTTGCTGGTTTCTTGCTGTGATGTGTAGCTCCGGTTCTGTGTGTGCGTGTGAATTTGATAATGTATTCATTTAATTAAATGTGTCTATGTTTTTGCAAGGTGATATTTAAGGTACTTATTTTTTTCTATTTACTTATAAGAAATAGAAAGAGAATGGATTGAGTTTACCACACTATAGTTGGATTCTCCATTGCTAACTTTTCCTCATACCTTTGCATGGACTAGAAAAGCTTTATTTTTGTCTTTTAATGGATTGCATGTAAGAAAAATATGTAGGTTCGAATAGAATATTTGGACAACAAGCACAACATGGAGTTCCTGGGTGAAAATATAGTGCATATTAGGCCAATGAGATGGCAGGTTAAATTTTTCCTTTTTATTTTTATAACAAGCTCAGAGCTAATTTTAGAACATGATTCACTTAACAACCAAAACTGATTGACAAAATTTGCTTAAGCCCAAGAGAAAGATATTTCAGAACACGTAAAGGTTGCAGTTTTTATTACAACTAAAATTAACTTCTTTTTTCCTCTGCACGTTCAAAAAAGTGTTTTCTCTTCAGTGAAACCCATTGAAGCTCTTATTAATCCAAAAAGGGAAACTCACTTTTTGTCTAACAAACACATTAATACTAAGAAGACTTTAAGTGAGGAATGGACAGTATATTTTTGTTTCAGAACAATTGATGTTAGCCATTATACCTTATAAAGAGAAAATATTAGGAAAGGCAGTATCATGCCAGATATGAGGTATTGCCTCAAGAAAAAACCACAGGTAGGCTGTGATTTGCCAGTTTGCAGACACAGATCACATCTTTGCCAAAGGCCTTCTCTTTTCTTTCCCTGTCAGGGCTCAGTAGCTCCCAATTTGTAGGGTTGCACTTGAGAAGCTATGGTAAACAGAGCCTAGAAGCACCGATGCAGGAGATAAAAGTTCCCCCATATAGCAGTGCAGATGCCTCCACTTTTAAATAATCCTTTCAGTACATTGCAATATTTATTTTACTTGAAAACATTTCAAGTTTTTCACTCCACTAGTTTTTGGTCATGCGAATACTATGTTCATAATCTTTACCCAGATATTATCCACATTCTTACGCCACCGTTGCTTGGAAGTTAAGTTGCCTTGCTTTGCCTCCTTAACCCTTTCCCCATCTTCTGCTTCTTTTAAAAAATGTATTGTGTTATCTCTCTCAGCTTCTTCATGTACTTTGGGTCATTGGTCACCTTACGTTTTGGTGAGACGAGCAAAAATCTTGCTTTCTACTAAAGAGGGAAGACGCTTTAGTGGAGAGAAGATGTACCACCTCATCAGTTCGCCTAGAAAAAGGCCTCTTGGGTGCTCTGGGATGAAGCTGGTACCCAGCCATCTATTAAACATGACAGAGACTTAATATGCATTCTACTGTTCAAATGAGGAAACAGTTCTGAAGTCCTCAGAATAGGTGCTGCATTCACGGGTGCTTATCTCACGCCTTTCCTTTTATGGGTGGTTTCTGTAGACCTACCCGATAACTACTCTTGTTCTTATGAGTCTTGGACAAAAAATTTAATTTTTAAAAGGTATGATCACCCACACTTTCTGGCTCTGACATCCAAATTCTTTCGCAAAATACTTACTCTTTGGTAAGCTTTTATCTATCCCTATTACACTGGCCAATAGCGTTCATTTACTTATGTTTCCTTCTGTTTGGCTTCTCATTAACAGTAAGGTGGCACCTTTAATTTGGGGGGGGTGGGACTCATGGAATCAGTGTGATTCTAGATTTCTTTAGGTCACAGAAACTACAAGACAGTCCAGGAAAGTATACAGCCTTTATTTTTAATCAAAGTGTCTGCCCTGAATCTCTTCCTTTTCTGTCCTAGTGAACTCAGCTGGAAGAACTAGACAGAAATCTGAATGTCTCCTTGAAGAAGGCTGTCAAACTTAGAGAACGTTCTGCCACCGCCTTGCACCCTCCCTTTTGAGTCCTACCATTGTCCCTCTCATTGCTCCAAAGTCGAAAGCACCCCTTGGGCAGAGCACCGTCAAAACCCATAATGAAAGGAGACACAGTTCACTCAGGAAGGGAGCAGGCATTGGAATGTAAGGGTCTCTGACTTGAAAAGCTTAGACCTAAACATTTTCAAAATGCCTTAGCCACATAGTCTCAAAAAGCTGGAATTCAACATTGTATTAGAAGACCTGGATCATACAATTAGACAAGAAAAAATAAATGAATCCCAGGAACACAAAAGGACAAGGCCCTATTCATTATTTGCAGATGATGATTATGTAACCTGAATATCAAAAGCTATCAACTGAAAAACCCTTTGAACAGATAGAGAGTTCAACAAGGTAACCAAATAAGTGATCAACAAAGAAAAATCAATACACACACATATACTAGCATTCATCAATTAGAATAGGTAACAGGAAAAAAATGCCATTTATATTAGCAAAAGCCATGCTGCCACCCACCACCTTCCAGCTTGTAAATCCCTTTATTCCTTATATGAAATTTTCTGTTCAGTGTACTAATGTGTATCTCCAGGAATTTGGAAGGTGAGGAGAGACTATCATTTACTGCCTTGGTCGCCGTGTAGGGGTTTGTACCACCTGCTCTCTACCCATGCCATCACCACTTACTAGCTTTTCACTAGTAGCTTTAGATCTGCTCCTCATTTGCTTCTCCGTATGTCCGTGTTCATTGCTCCCCAGAGTGTGATCTGGGGACCAGCAGCATCGGCATCACCAGGGAGCTTGTTAGAAATGCAGAATCTCAGGTCCCACCCAGAACTGCTGAGTTGGAATCTGCATTTAACATTATCTCCAGGTGATTTGTCTGCACATTAGAGTTTGTGAAGTGCTGGATTCCTCCTTGGAATGCTTAGTGTGAATGGAAAGAATGTGAGAGCAGCATAAACCTATTATTCTCCATAATGAATTTAGTCACGGAAATCCTCCACTCAGATCTAAAATTTTGCCACAGCTATGTCTCTTGGTCCCATCCAGTGGGTTGAGGGAAACTTTCTTTGCCTATATTATGGAAATAGCAAACTGGAGTCCAGGAGAGCTGGTGGGGGCCGTCAGTATGAGCTGGCACATGGTTGGATACTGCCACCAACTCAGTTCTCTACGTATCAGGGCTAATTAAAGCTTCTTGGCTTCAGTTAGTTTCACCTCTCTTTCCCTGTGCCTAATGAGAAGCTAAATTGATTTTAGTTTTGCCTTCATTCTCCATATGACTTCTTACAAAGACGACAGCAACTGAGGGCGGGCAGAATTGAGAGATGCATGAAGAGCTGGAGAAAGAGATCAAATTAAGAAAGAGAGGCAGAGATTTTAGATAACTGCAACAATCAAGAATTAGCTTTATTTTCTTGTTGCTGGTAATCTTTCCGCCTGCCTCACATATGTCATAGGATCACATTAGAGTTAAACCTGATTTGTTATTTTATTTTGCAGTTGAAAGAATGTAATAAAGGGCTCAAGATTGCTTTCCATTTACAATATCTTTATTCTTTTTTTAAGGATTTTTTTTTTAATTTTATATATTTATTTATTTATTTATTATTTTTGGCTGTGTTGGGTCTTCATTTCTGTGCGAGGGCTTTCTCTAGTTGGCGGCGAGCGGGGGCGACTCTTCATCGCGGTGCACGGGCCTCTCACTATCGTGGCCTCTCCTGTTGTGGAGCACAGGCTCCAGACACGCAGGCTCAGTATTTGTGGCTCACGGGCCTAGTTGCTCCGCAGCATGTGGGATCTTCCCAGACCAGGGCTCGAACCCGTGTCCCCTGCATTAGCAGGCAGATTCTCAACCACTGTGCCACCAGGGAAGCCCTCCATTTACAATATCTTTATTCTGTAATGCATGAGCAAAGAGAGAGATGGAAGTATTTGGTGCTATAAACCTTACCAATTATTCCCTTATCTTTTTATATCTCTTTTGAATATTATTTATATCAACATCTCTCTCCCAGTGCTGCTTGGATTGAAGCCAGTTGAAGTCTTTTCTCAATAAAAGTAAGGACATAATCAAGGAGGCGTGTTCATTATCTTCTTGTTCACTTGGGCACAGTTCTGTGAACTATTTTCGGAAGCTGTTCAGTATCGTATTTTACAAAGCCCTGGACATCACGGGGTGGATGTCTTCGGTACATTGCTACCCCAAATTCCAACTGAAAACCCATGGTCTCTCCCTCAGAGCTGTGAAGCATTTGCCCCACTGTCCTTATGTCCACGTGGAAATCCTCTGCAACCTTATTACTCTGAGATTATGTGGAAATGATCTTTCTCCTCTTTGCTTTCTCATATAAAATTATATTTTTGTGACTCAATACAAATTTTACCATTTTTTCCTTGCCTTTGGGTTATCCAGATTACACTGTGCTTCCTTTTTGAAACGTGAACATTTTCAGGAAAGTAAAAGGTTAAGGTATCTGGTGGAGCAGATGTAAAGACAAGTGAAATTTCATATTGTCTTCTCTTAATGCTTATTTGCTGCAAATGTAGAATAGGGGATTATGATACATCCATTTTATGTACTCAGTTTTCCTGGCTATTGCTTCTGATAGGGGGATGTTCTTCTAGTGAATATCATGCCCTCTGATAAATTTTGATGGGGGTTAATTGGGAGGACACCTCAAACATTTAGCATTCTTCTATCCTTTGCAGAACTTAGGTACTTTTTTTTTACGGATATGCAAATATATTGAAATGCAAACCTTTATTAGAGTAGTGCTTCTTAAATTTGAGCACATCAGAATCACCTGAGAAGCTTGTAAAAATACAGATTCATGGGTTCTACCCCAGAGAGTCAGGCTTGGTAAATTTGGAGTGGGGCCCAAGAATGTGCATTTCTAACAAGCTCCCAGGTGAGGATGATGCCACTGCTGCCATCCACAGGCCACACTACAGGGGGCACCAGGTTAGAACCCACATACCTCTGTACATAAAAAACGCCTAAGAATACCTGGATTCCCTCTCTTCCTTTCCCAACTTTGCCTCTTTCTTCTTTAGCTGAGTCTCTTCTTTCTCTCACTTTTAAATTCATATGGATTTGCCCCATGATCTCCATGAGTCCAGAACACTTACCAAAAGCACACCTTTAAATTAAAAGACTTAATTATAATAAGGAAGAAAACCTTATTAGTATAGTGGCCAACCATGAACATAACTGCAGTGGGGTCTCAAAAGGCCCTTTTCCTGCCACATCCATCTTCTTCCATGGTATTATTTACAGAGACTGAAAAGGAAAGTGCCTAGAAAATGTACTGTTTGTTTGTTTGTTTTGAAAACAATGCTTTCTCACCAGAGAGCTCTGCTTGTCATTCCCTTGGGTAGGGGCTCTGGAGTTGCATGACAGCATCCATTCCCTAAACAAGATGTCTTGTAGCATGCCTTCACCTGCTTGGCGTTCCGTGGTCCACTGCACCATCTCTCTGCATACCCCAGGACTTTTCTTTGTGGTCTCAAGGCCTGTTGCTCATGTAACAGTTTCTGCTCTAGCACACGCATGGATGTGAGCTTTTGTGAGCCGTAATTTCTTAGATTCCAACAGAAGCATGCTTCATTGGGATAAATTGACAAAGAGATATTGATTCCTTAGGAGTTAACACTCTTAACTCGGTGGGAGGTGGGAGCATCAGAGCAGGCTAGGCCACAAGTGCTTTAGGAAATTACATCAAGTGTTCTGTTGGCCAAAGGCATTCATTCTGTGTGCCCTACTCTTCAAATGATCATTTCAAAACAAATGGGGAAGGGAGATCCATATGAACTTTTAACAATTGTTTCTTCAATACTTTTTCAATAGTGCTTTTCAAAGTCTGTGCATATATTTGGGTAAAGAGTTGTTGCCGGTGTCCTACGTACTGACCAAGTTTTGCTCACATCTGCTTATATGCCATTATTCCATTGAAGTTTCCTTTATTTATTTATCTGATGGATGACCAGGGATGCAGTGTTTGGTCCTCTAACCTACCACAAACAATAAGGAAGTTTAATAGACCCACTACCTCTAGGTACAGAAAGATAGTCAGATAGACACACACACACGATTGTAGCTGAGTCAGTAAGTTGGACTTTTTTCATCACTGCTGTAAAGTTAGGATGACAGAACTGCAGAAATAGCTTTGCTCCTGGTGCCTCATATAACATAGCACCAGGAGCCTATAGGTGCTGATTTGAAAAGAATGACATCACCAACCTCCAAATTATTTATGTACTTTCTGCCCAGAGAATTTCCTCGGGGCAAACCAAATTTGATTTCATAGTGAAATAGAATTTCTGAACTACTGATATTTAAACACAAATTTTCATATTGTTTAGAGCTTGTAAATATCCTTGTGCTGATTAATTTTCAACTATTACAATGGATTCATTTTGATAAATATTGATTCAAGAGAATGAAGTTTACAGTTCCCAAGAAATCTTTTATTCATGTAGAAAGACATAATGAAAATAAAATGATATTTGCCTGTCTAACTTTAGGGTTTTGGAGGGGTTTTTTGTTATTGTTGTTTTTGGTTTGGCATTTAAATGGGTATGTTATATATTTGGGGTTTTTTTGAATTTTTGCTTTTGTTTATCCTTTTTTTTTAAAGATTTTTGATCTCACTTTTTATAAGCACTTATGCCAAATGTCTTGCCTGTGGTATGGCAATGCCATGCCGTTTTCTCTGTCCGTCAACTTTTGAAGAAAGAAAGTATCTTCTGTTTTCTCCCTCATCAGTTCAGTGAGGGAAACCAATAAAATACTACTACCAAATTTGGACGTTTCTGAAGTCTATTTTAGGAAGAAAGGCAGGAAAATAGTGAAATCTTCTCTTTGTAACTGTAAACATGATATTCTAGATATATCTTATATTAGAAATTACATACTTTAGTGATGTGTACTGGCCCAAGGGTGAATGTCAGCCTAAATGGAGTTATTTTCTCATCATAGCATCAACGAGATCCTCGATTGAATGAAATTTTATTCCCATTTTATGATACCAAAAGGGCAATGCAGATCATTGAGATGTATGAGCCTGATGAAGACTTGAAGAAAAAAGGTAAGAAAAGTGTAAACAGAGAGAATTTTTCTTTGTTTAAAAAAATCAAGGATATATGCAACTTTTAAAGTCCTTGAATTTTTAGTTAAAGGTATCTTTAAATGCTTTGGGGCTCTCTAGAGGCAAGGATTGATAACTGACTGATTTTTTTTTTCCTTGCTCTAAGTATAAATTTTACCTTACACCAAAATTTGTTCGTGCTGCCTGAAGTGTAATGATAAATTTATTATTAAACTATAGTGATATTTTCCCCATGTACTTTCTTACCTTTAGTATTGCATAGTGCTTAAAATGTAACAATACCAATTATAGTCTCTGTTCGCCATCTATGAAAACAATGGCATTTGCTATCAAAATTGACACCTTCTTCTTCTCTAGTTTTGTAAGCTAACTAAATTTAATACGCGATTTAAAGAGTCTTTTTACTCATCATTTGACCTCTGGTATGGAAGATAAATGCAATTGACATGAAATTAAATAGGAATCAATTTAGCAAATTGTTGGGGTTTTTGAGCATTTGCCTCTTTCAGTGAAACTTTGGAAACAATGTGTTGTTCATTCCAACATTTAACAAAGGAAAGGTATGGAGAGGAAAGTTAAGATTGGTTCTATAGCCATGAGAAACACCTGCAAAGGATGGGAACGATGATGCTGATAGAGTATCTCCAGGGAGTGCCAGGAGATACCTGATCTGGAGTCTCTGGCCTTATGTCTCAGTGGAGAGTCAAGGGAGATCTAGGTTAAGTTCTTTCTGTCCCATCTGCCCATGGCTTTAAGTTTCTTCTATACACACATGATTTTCAGATTAAACTCTCCACTCCTAATCTGTCTCTTAAACTACAGACCTGTATAGTAGACCTCTCCATTTGGATGGAGTGGACATTTCAAATATATATACATATACACACACACATAATATGCTTTGATTGTCCCCATCCACAGACCTGTCCCTTTCCCAGCCTAGAAAATGGTACCATGACTCACCCAGCTTTTCATGCCAAAACTCTTGGAATCATCCTTGACTTGTTTATTCTTTCACATCATCTCTGATCCATCAACAAAACCTGCAAGATCTATCCTGAAAATAAATCACTTCTCACCGTCTCCACACTTACTGGACTATCAGATCCTACATCATCTCTCCCTAGATAAGGCCAGCTGACTTCTAACTAGTCTCCTTTCCTCAATGCCCTACGATTTATGTACCACACAGCAGCCATAGTAAACCTTTTAAAATCAAATCTAATTATGTTCTTCCACTCTTCAAAATGCTCCAAAGACTTCCCAGCACACTCAGAATAAGATCCAAAGTACTTAGTGAAGACTAAAGTCCAACCGATGTAGATTTGGATTTGGATTCTTCATTTCTAGCTACTTTCCCCTCCATCACATGGTCTCTGCACTTGCTGACCTTTCTGTCTAGGATGGGGCAGCCCCAGGGGTGCACGGGGCTTGCTCCCCATGCATGAATGTGACCTCGTCAGAAGGACTTTTGCTGGCCACGTAGCAGACACAGCATCCTGGTCATTCTTGATTGCTTTCCTACCCTGCTTTCTGTTTCCTTCTAGCATTTTCATAACATTATATTTATTTTTTAATTTATTTGTTCTCTCACACATAGTATATGAGTTTCAAGAAGGTAGGGCTTGTCTGTTTCTTCAATCCTGCATCTATCACAGTGCCTGGGAGAGTATAAATGTATGTGTCCAAGGAGATAGACACACAAATTTTTACTGCAGTTCGTTTAGTTATAAATAGAAATGACCTAAATATCCATCAACAGAATGATGGATAATGAATTGTGGTATATTCACATATGGACTACTTTACACTCTACACACTGCCTACTTCTACTATACATTACTCAGTGAAAAATAAATGAACAAGAGCTACTTATATTAACTAGATAAGTCACAAGAAAACAGAAAAAAATGGCAAGCTGCAAATGCAAATAATGGGGTAACTTTTATATAAATTTTAAAATAGTCAAAACTACCTACTTTTTGGATAAATGCATATAAAGTTACAGAACCACTTTGGGAATGCTAAACACAAAAACTAGATTATTGGCTGTCTACCTAGGAATAAAAAGATGGAATTGAATGGAGTTGAGGTGGGGCACACAGGGTGCTTCATGGGCATCTGTAATTATGCATTTCTTTAAAAAATGTAAAGCAAATAAAGGAAAAGGTTAAGATCTAACAAGGCTGTGGTATAGCTGTTTATCCTGCTATTATCTGTACTTTTCTGTAAGCTTGAAACCAGCTTGTAACTTGGAAATGCTTAAGTAAATGCAAGAAGCTGAAGCTGTTGATGGTTGACAGGGTAGGAGAAGATGCAGAAATATTGACACCGGCCCTGTCCCATGTCACAGAGGTGTGACTGAGATGATGAGTGGTGGCTCTTGGGATCACGTTTCAATGACCACTGAATACTCATCTCACTGGTCCCATATCCTATTTTTTAGATGAAATAGGAAAATGGAATTATTTGAATCCAGAGAGGCCACTCATCCCTTCTCCAATCTGGCTCCTGGTGCTGCACTTTTGAACTTAGGGAACTGATTGTTTTGCCATCATGGATGTGAAAGCAGATGCCTCCTATTTGTGGAAAGCATTAGATTACTTATGCAACGCGGGTACTTCGTTCAAGTTCTGAAAGACGAAAGTTCTTGGGAAAGAGACTATGAAGAAGTTTTTACTCCTCCTGTTTAAGTTGCCTCAAATGTCATAAATAAAACATGAGATGTGTATCTTCAGAGCCATAAGTCTACCATGATACTCCTTTTCCCTCCAGGCCAAATATCAAGTGATGGGTTTTGCAGATACCTGATGTCAGATGAAAATGCCCCAGTCTTCCTAGATCGCCTAGAGCTTTACCAAGAAATGGACCACCCTCTGGCTCACTACTTCATCAGCTCTTCCCACAACACCTATCTCACTGGCAGACAGTTTGGTGGGAAGTCTTCAGTAGAAATGTACAGACAGGTCCTCCTGGCTGGTTGCAGGTCAGAAACTCAAGACACTGTTTCTTCTTTGGATTTGATGCTCTTCAATTGAATTTAGTTTTCTCTGAAAAATAGGAAGTAGCATTCAGAGTGAAAAGGACATTTGTCTTTCTCTTTAATGGATTACGATGACCATTTAACCTTGAGAAAGGAAAATTGGTATCTGTTCCAGAAGGTCTAGAGTCCTCCTATGGGTCAAAAGATGTTTTTTTTTTACTGTAAATTTAAAATATTCCCCCAACATTACCAAAAAGATAGCATATTTTAAGAAGTCATGCTAAGTTTCCTGTTGGTCATAGACACTTGCAAATTTAGCTTTACTTAATGTTCAAAGTTCTAAAATTTCATTCTCAGATCATAAAGATTATTTTAAATGGCTTTAATTTTACAGAAATTGGAAAATATTTGAGGTTTAAAATATGGTAAAAATGCAGAAAGTGAAAAATAAGAAATGTAGTTACATTATGATTGGTTTCTTGATTGTCGATGACCAATACTTAATTTTTCAACTCACTGTTTTCTGTGTGTATGGAAATATGTTAAAGGACTTTAACTACATCACTACATCTGTTTCTGAATGCTTAAATATGAGTCACTGAAACAATGAGAACATTTTAATTTATGGCCAAACTAACATCATCCCACCTACAAAATTTTTACAGTATTCTTTAACATCCTATAAAACCCAGCCCATATCTAAATTTTCCCAGTTGTCCTCAAATTGTCCTTTATTACAGCTTTTCACAACTAGGATTTCATCCAGAACCTCACTGCTTGTTACATCTCTTTTCTCTCTTAATCTCCGACAGTCCCTTTTTGATGACACCAATCTGGTGCAATTTTAACCTGCATCCTCCAAAAAATAATCGTGTTACTTCCTTCATTCCATTTTCTACTTCTATAGAAAACAAATTATTCTGATGTCTTTTCATTTGTACACACACTATTTTATTGTAAAGGTTTAATATTGGTAAATCACAATGTTCCTAGATGTGTTGAACTTGACTGTTGGGATGGAAAAGGTGAGGACCAAGAACCAATAATAACTCATGGAAAAGCAATGTGCACAGATATCCTTTTTAAGGTAAGTGTTTCTTTTTTTTATTGAAGTATAGTTGATTTACAATGTTGTATTCGTTTCTGCTGTACAGCAAAGTGATCAGTTATACATATATATATACATATTCTTTTTCATATTCTTTTGCATTATGGTTTATTATAGGATATTAAATATAGTTCCCTATGCCATACAGTAGGACCTTGTTGTTTATTTTATATATAGTAGTTTATATCTGCTAGTTCCAACCTCCTAATTTATCCCTCCCCATCCCCTTTCCCCTTTGGTAACTGTTAGAAACAGACTCACAGACATAGAAAAACTGTTTCATAAATAAGTTCATTTGTGTCATATTTTAGATTCCACATATAAGTGATATCATATGGTATTTGTCTTGTTCTTTCTGACCTACTTCATTCAGTATGATAATCTTTAGGTCCATCCATGTTGCTGCAAGTGGTGTGATTTCATTCTTTTTTATGGCTGAGTAGTATTCCATTGTGTATATATGTACCACATCTTCTTTATCCATTTCTCTGTCGATGGACATTTAGGTTGCTTCCATGTCTTGGTTATTGTTAATAGTGCTGCTATGAACATTGGGGTGTATGTATCTTTTTGAATTGGAATTTTTTCCGGATATATACCCAGGAGTGATATTGCTGGATAATATGGTAGCTCTATTTTTAGCTTTTTAAGGGACCTCCATACTGTTTTCCATAGTGACTGCACCAATTTACATTCCCAACCACAGTGTAGGAGGGTTCCAAGGTAAGTTTTAAAATTGCCTCACCATTGCCTTTTCCAAACTATTGTGGAAACAGAGACAGAGTGGAGAAAACAAATTATTCATCTTCTCAAGCATCTTACCTTTATATTCCATTCTTCCAGTTTTTCAGAGAAAGTCAAGAAAAATGTTTTCTCTACTTAATATTTCCTTCATGCTACTTTTTCTTTCAAATGGTGACAGTGCCATATAATGAGATTTCTCCGGCAGAACCTCCCTTGTTCCACTTACTTTAAAAACAGTCTTTCATTTTCTTATCTATTTTTGTGCTTACTTACTTTGCATTTTTTCTGAAGGACTTTCAAAGTGGAATAAAAAGATAAATAGAATACAGGAAATAAAATAGATTATAAATAGTGCCTATATGGGTAAGAAAGTAAGATAGTGAGATTAGAGTTTTATGAATGCTTGTCAAGAAATCCTATAAACTTTCAAGCCCTACCACAAATTGGGCTCCAGACTTTTTTGAATTCAGTGCAAGGAGAGAAACATGATAATTCACAGGATTTGTAAAATACATACAGAGTAGTTAGTCCAGAGAAGCACAGTTATTCCCCAGTACTGACACCAGATAGAAGTCGTCCCCCGTAAGATCCTCACAGAATGTAATCTACACTTTTATAAACTGGATTTCAGTCATGGCCTTTTGGTGATCTCTATGTACAATTTGAAGGTTGGTTTCTTAGCAAGTTCCTCAATATGCTCCAGTGATGTCCTGCCAAAAGACAAGTGAAAAAATGAAATTCTGTGGTTGGACAATATGTCAAGTACGTCAACCTCTGTCAGTTTCGTATAACTCAGGAGAGTTATTTCAGCCTCTGGATCAATGGTTCTCAACTCTGCCAACATGTGGAAAATCACTGGGGTTGTTTTGTTTTGTTTTTTAATAGATTTATTTATTTTATTTACTTATTTTTGGCTGCATTGGGTCTTTGTTGCTACGTACAGGCTTTCTCTATGCGAGTGGGGGCTACTCTTTGTTGCGGTGCACAGGCTTCTCATTGCGGTGGCTTCTCTTGTTGTGGAGCACAAGCTCTAGGCACATGGGCTTCAGTAGTTGTGGCTCACAGGCTCTAGAGCACAGGCTCAGTAGTTGCAGTGCATGCGCATAGCTGCTCTGTGGCATGTGGGATCTTCCCGGACCAGGGATTGAATCTGTGTCTCCTGCATTGGCAGGCAGATTCTTAACCACTGTGCCACCAGGGAAGTCCCACCAAGAGTGTTTTTAAAAACAGACACCTAGACCCTAGACCCGTGACCCTCCATGCATATCACTTCTCTTAGCCAAGATCTTGGTGAGTTTTGAACATCAATCAATTCAAGTTTACATTTCCTGAGAAGTACCAAAAGTATGTTCAAGTGGGAAGCCATGAGTTTGCATAGCCACCAAACTGACAGCAAGGGTTGACATCTTTTTTCATAGAATTAAGGAGTCTAATAGGGAAGCTGAAGCTCAAAAGGAAGTTCTTCCCTCTCAGCTTGGAGGTGAGCAAAGAAGAAACCATGGGCAGGGCCAAGATTCTCCTAAAGAAATAATTCTAGGTCAACTCAAGTGGATAATCAAGGTCACTTGGGAAGTGACTCAAGGCATTTTTGCCTGAGAAGAAACTTCAAGCAAGAATAGCTAAAGGACCACCTGAGCCATAAGAATGCTCAGTAAAATACTCCAAGATTGTCTAGCCTAGGCCATTATTCTTTCCAATGGACTTCCCTAGATAGCTATTGTCAAATATTTTCCCAACTAACAGAATGATGGGATTTGCCCCATGGTTAACTACCAGGGTGATACAAAACAAGGGATATTGCAAATGTCACGTCAATTCACAGGAGTCTTCATTGAATTAATGAAATGTAGCCCAACTCTGGTGCGAAAAGGCAGAGGAAAGTCAATAGAAGCTTCTAACAGTCCTGAGGTTTTTACCAACACATTTTTCCTCGAGGCGAGAGGGGAAGGAGAGGGGTCTGCTGTGAAAATCTCTGTGCAGAAATCTCACCTGCTCCTCAGTGAGAAAGGTGAGCTCTGAACCCATCTTGGCAGATTATCAAGCAAGGAACTGCACTGCCATTTAGGTGAAATGTCTTGTCAGTTACTAGCACCCTAATTTTGGAGAAGTAAAAGTAGCTTTGAAAAAAAGTGTCATTAACCATGAACTGTGCCTGGGTCTAACCACAGGGGACTCAGTCTGTAGCAGTAAATGGGTTCTCCAGGTCTTAATTGCCAAAACTGACTTTCTGAAAAGCTCAAATTAATAGTCTCCAATTGGTTTCAGGTACCTTAATTTTTTTTCTCTCCTCTCTCATTAACACTCTTTATCTTTCAAGGATGTTATTCAAGCCATCAAGGAAACTGCATTTGTCACATCTGAATATCCTGTAATTCTCTCCTTTGAAAATCACTGCAGGTATAATGATTCATTCTACTCCAAGTCTCTAAGTGTTGTTTCCTAATCCCCATTCCCCACCCCTGCTCTACATCTTTTTGAATAACCGAATAGTTTCTTTTGTGAAGTGGTAAGTACACATAGTCTTATGGGGGGAAAAAAAAAGAGAAGAAACTCAAACCACTACCTCTCAACACTTCCAAAAAAGAAAAGAAAAGAAAAAAGTCATGTTAATGTGTTTTAGAAATGCTTCCTCTAAACAAAAGTTCAGAGAGCAGGACACCTTGCTCAATGTTCCATTGAGTTGGAAGACTTGGCAGTAAGTTTGTAGTCAGACTTGATGAACTTGAAAGACACTTTTTACTCTGCTTACCAACTCTTAGTTTGGGGGAAGAATCGACTTCTTTTTAAACTACACCAGTTAACCCATTAGCATCAAGAGGACAATCAAACATTTTGCAGAGTGAGAGTTTTTAATCGCTAGGAATGGATGTTTCTTATTCTTATTCTGAACAGTTAATGGATGTTTGAATTTACAAATGTTGGTTCTTTCCCTCTAGCAAATATCAACAGTACAAGATGTCCAAATATTGCGAAGATCTATTTGGAGATCTCCTGTTGAAACAAGCACTTGAATCACATCCAGTATGTATTTTTAGCAAACCATATTTCTAACATGAATGGATTTGTTTTGAAATTCATTTCTGAAGGGCCAAGTAGTTCTGGAGGACTAATGTTAAAGATCTTCATGTGTATTTCAATTCGTTGGTATGGGAAGCTTCCATTGTGCTTCAGAGGGGTGTGTAGAGAGAGGCACAAAGTAAACATCTGGCTCAGTTTTATTCAGAAGATCATGGGGTCTCTATGGCTTCTGAGACCTCTGTCCTAAAATTTCACAAAGTGCGCACTGGACAGGAGTCTAGAGTTGGTGATCATTGTCAAGTTCAGTGACAGGTTAGAATCACCTGGGGGAACCGTGAAACATACCTCTGCCACAGCCCCACTCAGAGATTCTGAAATTGATTCGAGTTCAGCCAGATCCTGGTGTTTTTTAAGTGCTCTCCAGGTAAATCAAATGTGCAGCCAGGGTTCCGCACCCACGGGAGCCTGTTGCTATGGGAAGTTCCCTGGATCAAGTCACAGAAGCCGGAAGTTCAAGCTCCTAAGTCCAAAATAAACTCTTGGGCAATGTTGTATGCACGATTTCGAGCTTCATTTTTACACCTACTAATTCCTTCATCAAACAAAGAATTTTTAACCTGTTCCCCATAGATAGGCTTTGTGGGGTCTGTGAACTCATTCTAACTGCATACAGTTTGCCGTTTTGTATACAGTCATTCCAGAGAGTTCATCAGATTTTTACCAGGATCCATAACCCCCAAGTGGTTAAGATCCACTCTCCCAAGATGTTGGGAGTAACAAGAAAGCTACTGGAGTGAAAGAAAGTATGAAACACTCTACAGTAGTGAAATATTTTGCCCCACTGTTGATGAGCAGCTGATAGGCCCAAACACGGTAGCCCGAAGCAGCAATAGAACATCGCCATGACTAAAGGGGGAAGGTGCTCTGTGCTACCTGGGAACACATCAGGTAGTTTAACAGTGAGTTTTGCAGAAGTACATCTTTGGGAACTGAAAAAAGATATAGGAGGATATTTTCAGCCTGCTGAAGCTTTGGCTGCAGGGGCCCCGTCCACATCCTGGCGGTGCTTCCTGCTTCCCTGCACACCGGCCTGATCTCCACCGCCAGCACCTGCAGCTGCTGCTGGGGGGACGCTCTGGTCCCTGGAGCTCTGCGCACACAGGAAAGTCAGGCCAGAAGTACCAGAGAATTACCAACCCCCGCCCCGTGTTCCCTCATTCCTCAGGCGGGATGACTCCGGGCACATGGTCCCCACTGTCCCCCCAAGTTCCCCAGTGGGATCATGCTCCCGTCCACAGTGACAACTTGCCTGATAGCACACCCTTCATGGCTGCCTGTCTTCTTTTTCTCACTTTCCTACTCCTCTGCTGGAGTTCCCTGGAGCTGCCCCCCAGATAAATTACTGGTACTTTCCTCTTTGTCTCAGACTGATTCTAAGGGAACCTAAACTAAGAAACATGCCTGCTTTATTTTATTTTATTTTTTACCTAGGCCCTTTGTTTGTTTTATTTTCTTTGTTAGACTAAGGTGCTGGCTTTTACGGAAAGATCTCTGCATTCTTTGTGATGTACACATACATGAGAGATTATGGGAAGTATAGGCAATATAAATGAGATTAAGATCTGAACTACAGAACTTTCAGTCCTGGAAGGAGGGCACAGTATACAAATGTAAAACCGTAACTAAAACAGATGGCCTTTAGTGTGGTGAATATTTATTGCCAATATCCAGGTGCAGAAGAGATCACTTGGAGTGTACTGGTTACAGCAGGCTTCCCAAAAGGAGCAGAATTTCGGCAGAGGGTTTCATTTGAGTCAGGACTGACATAGGAAGGCACGGTGCCTTGCGTGTACAAATAGTATAAAAATTAGTTTGGAAAATGAGTGGACACGTGGAAGGGTAGGTGGGTATATAGATGGATGGTGGGGGGATGGGGAATGGATGACTGGATACAACACAGTTCTGTGGATCAGAAGTAATCAAATAAAGGAACATCCCCTTTGCAGACATTAATCCAAGCCAATGAAACCACAGTAGAGGTCAGATTTCAATAATTAGGACCACTTCCTTCTTAATTCTCTTATTGAACCCACAAAGCCACAATCCCAAGCATTGAAGATGGATCACCCTACTGAGCAGACCAGCTTACTGTACAGCCCAACACTTGGGGGGGCTCAGGAGCCTCTTGACTTTGCCTGGGAGGGCACCTCTGACCCCAGCTGACCCCGTCACCTCTTGTACTTTACCAGGTACTTAAAGGCGGCAAGGTCTGGGGTTGAGCTGGACCCCTTTCCCCAAGACCACTGTAGGTCAGACCCCACTCCCTGGGGAAGGTGGAGTAGCTCTGCAAAGCTCTAGAGACCCTGTGGATGCCAAATTTGCTGCCTTAGTGTAAGGCAAAGCTCAGGCTAGTTTGGGTTGCAGAATGAAAGTGTAAAACTGTGCAGACTGCCATCTAGTGGATGTTGGTTGGCCTTCTGCTCATTCTGGGCTGGGAATGAGAAGGGAGAAATACAACCCTGTCATGAATTCAGCCTTTTCTCTTTGTCTCTAGCTGGAACCAGGCAGGCCTCTGCCATCCCCAAATGACCTCAAAAGAAAAATACTCATCAAAAATAAACGGCTGAAATCTGAGGTTGAAAAAAGTAAGTCAAATACACTCATCTATGGCAGAAGCATACGTATCTTGCATGTTGAGACAATTCAGCTATCTAGAATGAAATATACTTTAACACCACGGATTGGGGGGAAAGCAGGTCTAGTGGTGATGTTCTATATACTGTGCAGAGCAAAGTTGCCACATTTTTATTCAAGTTTAGGTTCCACATCAACCCCTTCCTGCAGTGGGAAAACATATTCATATATTCATAGATCAGAATTTGGAGGAGTCCCAAGGAAAGATGAGAAGAAAGCAAAAGAAGCATTTTAGAATTTGTCAGATATAAGGAACTAGCACTTTATCATTTTATACACTCTAAAGCCTTCTTTAAAAGCTTCCCTTTGCACTTTTCCCTGTGATATATACATATCTAGGGATCCTAGGTAATACGCGAGTGTGAATGTGTGTGTGGTCGGGGGGTGGGGGGAGATGATTTTATCTAGACATTGCCCCCACTGTGTTTTCCCAGAACATTTTCTTTGAAAATATTTTCTTCCAACAAATCTCTTAGTTCAGTGAATGAATAGCCTCAAATATTGGTATGATTGCATTGTGGTTTTACCCTTGGTTATTCTAAATTAAAATTTTTTAACTATTTTAGCTCGTTTATTTTTATTGCAAAAGCAATAATGCTATAGGAAAATGAAAACAGCAAAGAAAAATATAATAAAACAGCGCTAAATTATATATTTTACACACATATACATGTATTAGAGACACATGTACACATGTACACTTTTAACATATACACGCATTTTTAACAAAACTGGGATCATGTTAAATATACTGATTTTTAGTCATTTTTAATTCAACCAATGAAGTATACTCATATCCAGTAGGATATAAATCTACATACTAATTTTAATTCTTATGTATAAAATTTTTTTTTGATTCTAGTGTATGAAACACTATACAGAATTTATTATGTGGCACATAGTGTAATTTAAACAGATCCAAGTTGATGGATTTTCATTGCTATGAGAACAACAATGGTAAACATGTTTGGCTGTTCATTTTGTACATTCATGCAGCCTTCTCCTTGGTACAATTAGAGTTGGTTAGCCAAAGCATGTATACATTTTATATCATATGTATCTTGTTATACTGACTTTCAGAAAAGTTGTACCAGTTTATACCCTCACTATAATATATGAAGAGTGCCTGTTTCCCAGCGATATTCTTTTTTTTTTTTGGCTGCATTGGGTCTTCGGTGTTGCGCTCGGGCTTTCTCTAGTTGCGGCGAGCAGGGGCTACTCTTCATTGCAGTGCGTGGGCTTCTCATTGTGGTGGCTTCTCTTGTCGAGGAGCACAGGCTCTAGGTGCGTGGGCTTCAGTAGTTGCAGCACGCGGGCTCAGTAGTTGTGGCGCACGGGCCTAGCTGCTCCACGGCATGTGGGATCTTCCCGGACCAGGACTCAAACCCGTGTCCCCTGCATCGGCAGGCAGATTCTTAACCATGGCGCCACCAGAGAAGCCCCCCAACAATGTTCTTAATGCTGGCTGTTAGACATCTTTTATATGTGTTCACAACTAATAAAAGAAAATTATTTTTTCTTGAAGCCTTTTCAGTCTCTATTCTGTCACTTCACCATAAGAGTCCATAAACCTTGCTCTGTGCCAGATGCCCCAAATTCCGGGCTTTTGTTATCAAGCTTCAAATCCTTCACAGGGACTGAGCTGTGACTTCTCAACCTGGTGACCAGCATATGGGGCATTTCCCTCACGTTCCAATAGTGGCTCAGTGTGTATAGATGATAGGGTTGTTGTACTTGCCTTAAGGACTCGAGGCCACCAGGGCTGGGGAGACAGTGGCCATGGCTGAGCCTCAGGAGCCTCGACAATAGGTTTCCCTTCCCTTTTCATTTCCTTCTCCATGTTGATCTTCAAACCTATTTTATAAGTGATCCAACACCTGTCTCCATCTCCTTCTTGTTTATTTTTAATAACAGAACAGCTTGAAGCTTTGAAAAGTATGATGGAAGCAGGAGAATCCGCTGCCCCAGTGAACATCTTAGAGGACGACAATGAAGAGGAAATAGAAAGTGGTGAGTTGGATGTTTTAAATTTACACATCACAAAAAAATACTTTTTAAAATAAGAAAAACATGAAGTTGTCTCAGTGAACCCTTTTATATAACACAACATTCTAATTCCTAATAGTCAGGTACATGTACCAACCTTAATCTTTTGTTATTTTGGGGTATTTTTCCAAATAGTATGGCTTAGAATTTACCTGCACACTAGATTTTAGTAGCTTAGTCATCTCCTTTCCTGTTGTACATTCAGCTATTCAGCAGAAACTCACAGCCAGAGAATCCTTGAAGCACTTGCTGTAGAAGGCCGGACTTGGAATAAAAGGAACATTTCTGCAGTTCTTTCCCATAAACAAAACCTGAACATCAGTGCTGTTACTGATGACAGCAGTAAGGCGAGTTAAAAGGGAAGGAACCTGGATAGAGACCCTCAGTAAATGCTTGGTTTGTGTGCACTTATAGTGAACTAGAAACTCAAAGCCAGAATTAAACTTTCAAGTTCAAATTCCTTCAAATAACCAGCTCACCAGAATTGCCTATATCTGTATTTACAGGTAGATATTTTTTGCAAAGGCAGCCTTGCTCAAAATATTTTAATATTTGTTATTAGCTTCTATTTTTACTTTGGCCATATAGCCACTACCATAATCTTTGGTTTTACATGGGTCATTTGAAAGGTTTGGAATGTTTTTAGAAAATTATTTGTTCATTATGTATCATGAGAATTGATTAACAAAATGACATGAGAGTTGATTAACAGAATAGTTTGGACATGCATTGAGTGTCTATTGGTTAGTGCCTTGAATTTAGATAGTGCCTTGGGGCTAAGTAATTTAGAAACATTTGTAGAAACTCTGTTTTTCATATAAACATCTGAAATAGAAGAGTAGATTTTAGGAAAGTTTGACATTATAGGTAAAAACCTAAAAGCTGTGAGAATCAACGAATCGTATTCACAACCCCTTAATAAAGACTCCTGACTATGGAAGAGACTTTATGAATGATTTATGTTGCCTGGGAACATGACTTACTTCCATATGTTTTATACGTCAGGAAGGGTCTGGGAGGCCAGAGATACCTGGCAGTATTTAATCAATGCCTGTTGTGGTTATCTATTACTGTGTAACAAATCACCCCAAAACACTTTATTATTATCTCTCCTAGTTCTGTGGGTCACCTGGGCTCAGGTTGAGGGCTCTCCCTTTGGTTTCTCATGCGGTTGCCGGCAGATGACATCAGGGGCTAGAGTCATCTGAAGGTTCCACTGGGCCAGGTGTCTTGAGATGGCTCACTCATGGCTGACGGTTGATGCTGGCTGGCTTTTGGGAGCTCAGCTGACACAAGCAACCCCATGTGGCCTCCCCAAGTGGCTTGGGCTTTTCACAGCATGGTGGCCAAGATCCTTGACAGAGCGTCCCGAGAGCCAGTGCTCCAACAGGCAGAAAACAGAAGCTGCTAAACTGTTTAAGAGCCGTGCTTGGAACTGGCACATCATCACTTCCTCTATATTTTATTCATCCAAGCAGTCTTAGTTAGGGCCCACCCACATTCCAGGGGGTGGGTGAGAGGCAAGATCACGTTGTAGAAGAATCAGTGGGAAGCTGATATTATTGCAGCTGTCTTTGGAAAATACAGTCTGCCACATTGCTTATTATATTATTTCACAGTTTTTGCAAATAATAAACCCAAACAAGATTTAAGAATAAAATCTTGAAAGGAATATACTGAGTTGGCCAAGAAGTTCGTTCAGGTTTTTCCATAACATCCTATGGAAATTTGGCCAACCCAGTATTTCAAAAGATCAATAAAATACTTCTAAAATTTGAAAGTCTGAATATTATATAAAAACTGTCCCTTAACTTAGGTTAAGTTTCATAGATGATAATCATACACATGTAAGGTGTTACTAGATACTCTAATCCAGTAAAATAAACTGAAGAATAATGAAATACATTAAGAAAAATCATAATAATAATAACTACGATTTTTGTACCAACTGTGGATTAGGTACTTTACATCAATTCCTCATCTAATCTTTATGCAGCCAAAGAAATAAGTATTATTATACTAATTTTTCAGATGAGGAAACTGAAGCTTAGAGTGGTTACATGCAATCCCACAGCTGGTGAGCAATGCTACTAAGATTCAATCCCAGAATTGCCTTGACCCCAGGGTCAAGACCTTCTGTACCTTACAATATTGTCCTTCTAATGTATAGGAATATAAAGCGAACATAAATATGCAAAATCATTGGTAAAATATTTTTCTTTATAAAAAGGAAAAAATATATAAATGATGTGAGTCAAAAATATGAAGTTTCCTGAACACACACACATTAATCTAAAATGAGGGGTCAGCAGGATTCCACTTACTGTCCTTAAGGGTACTTTCCCAACTTTTATGCAAATGCTAATTATTCCTATAGACAAAATAAATTTGCCTCTAGTGATTCCCATGTTATTCCAAAATGTTTGAGATAAAATTTTGATTGTTCTAACAGAAATATATGGGTTCATATGCACCTGAATTTCTCTCTAAGGCCATAGAGGTTTCTGCTATACCAGTTACATATGTGAGTCTCACGTTTCCTCAGTCATACTTGACTTCAGCTCTGGTCAGCCAGTTGGCTGTAATTACCCTGCTATCACAGTATGATCCTACTATACCTGAATGACTAGAGTCTCTCATTTAAATACTTCAACACAGCAGGCAAGAGGAAACCAAGCATAGTTCAAGAGGGCAGGCCTGCCTGGAGGCTGTAGAAAATAGAAAAGGCTCTCAGTCAGTGGAAGTGTGTGCCCAGTCATTAGGCTGGATGTAGATTCAGACAAACAGTGGAGAATAGCAACATTGTGTGGTTATGGGTGTATCTATGCATACATACACACTCAAGAGATGCTAACCTTTAGTCATACAACCCTTTTAAAACAGTTACTAAGTCTCTCCCCCTTCTATGGGGTATACCCCTGGAAATTCAAGTAGTTTATATCCGGCTAAGCAGGTTAGACTAGATATAAAATTGAAATTCAGTAGTGATGGTTGGAGGTTTCAAAATCTTGGTTACAGACTGTAGGTCATGAAAACCCAGTGTCACATTAACAACATTGGGCTAGAAGCCTGAGAAATCTAGGTTCCTATTCTAACTCTGTGACCTCAGACAATTCAAATCATATTTGTGAATCTCTTTCCTTTAAATGAAGACACTGGACTAGATTCTTTTAAGACCTCTTTCAGCTTCTCAAATCCTTTTTTCTTGCCCAAGGCCTATATGACCTACTTAAAAAAAAATCATCTGCCTCCAGAATACCCCTTCATCAGAATATCAGTTCCAGAAGAGGAGGGTGTCTGACTCGTTTCCCTTACCTTTATCCCTTCCCGGGAATAGCACTGTGCAAAAAGCAATCTAAAATTCTGAATCTAAGACACTGTCAGTTGAAAGGCACTACTATTTTATTGACTAAGAAAGAAAACTGCTTCCAGTGAATCGTAAAATGCCATCGATTAAAGGATACATTGCCATATTAGATATATTACAATGCGGGGAAAAAATGCACCTTAGAATCGGTGAAAGTTTTTCATTTACTCCTGTTCTTGAATTCTCCTTTCCACCTTTGAAACATACTTAAAACAAAAAATGTCTAATTCTTATGGGTCTGTTCACCTCCCTCAGAAATATTTTCACTGTTTTTTTTTTTTAATAGTAAAGGTACCTCATGCCCAGTATAGTGACAGTGTGGATTTGTGTTGGCCTTGTCCTGTGGCCTGTGGGTGTCTCCTGATTCTGGCTAGTTTTTAGGCAAATTCCTGGGAGCCCCTGCAGGATGGGCATCATGGGAATACAGATCTCACACCAGCATGTGCCTAATTTTCCAACAGGCAATCCTTTTTCCACCTACAGCCTTGGGTGGATACCAGGGTTCTTATAATTTCCTGGACTGGTGGGCCGGCTGATGGCATCTGTGCCTCCCTATATAGCCAGGCCAGGCTCCTGGGTCACCAGCTTGACTTAGCACCCACTTCCTACTCCCTTCCCACCATGATCCCAATGAATGATTTCAGAGTCTTTTAAACCGCAGCCAGATTTGGCAAATGATTTAGGAGAGCAGTAAGTCCTTCCAAGCTCTATCTTTTTCATATCACACCACTCCCGGCCACAAGTTATTATGCCCATAAAATTCAAGTGGACATTTTTGACTCTTTTTCAGAATTATCAAATGTACTTTCCTTCTCTTGTATCTTTTTTTTCCCCTCTGGGTGTCATAGAGGATCAAAATACCCTGTTATGAGTCACAGTTCTTCCTGAGGTGTTTGAGGCTTTAATTTTTAAAGTTAGTATACTGGAAAGGAAGTAATCATTCACTTCAGAAAAATGTGTTAAGCATCAATCATGTAAAAACCATGCTAACAATGATTTACTGTGTAACACAAGAACAATATCTGATATCTTGTAATAACCTATAATGGAAAATAATCAGAAAAAATATATATATATAATGAATCACTTTGCTATACACCTGAAACTAACACAATGTAAATCAGCTGTATTCAATTTAAAAAGTCATGCTAGATGCAGGAGAAGTAACAAGATATGTTCCTTGACCTTGAGTAGGTAAGAGTTTAGTGAGAGTTTTATTTGAAAAAAAATTGCTTATTTAAATGTTCCCATTTTCGTTTAGCTTCCTTCCTCTCTAGAAGTGCTTATATTTTACCCAAGATTATGGAGGAGACCTGCCCCCTTGGTGGTAAGTTGGCTTCATGGATTTTCCTTTTGTCTTTCACACAGCTGAGCAAGAGGAAGAAGCTCACCCTGAATACAAATATGGAAATGAACTTTCTGCAGACGACTTGGGTCACAAGGAAGCTATTGCCAATAGTGTTAAGAAGGTCAGAGTCTTGGTTCCCTTTCCTTTCATGACTTGCAAGAGGTAGCAGCTGTTAGTTATAGCATTTCAGAAATGTGAGAGCCACAAGAGAATAAGTAGGCTGTAATTCCCCTTCTCAATTGGGTGGCCACAATCAATACCCGAACTCGAGGCATGCACAATACTAAGTTAGAAAGGACATTTAAGTGACTCATTAGTCATGCCCAGTGTTGACCCCTACCTCTTCGGCCCATGTCCTTCAGATGTTTTTATTTATTGCATTATTATAGGTGATCAGGGAGAAAACAGCAGCACCCCAGCAGCAAAGGTTAACCTATTCAAATCATCAGGAAAATGACCCCGATCACCCCAGCAAGCCCTCATTAGAAAACCAGTCCTACTCGTTGATATCTCGTCTCCCTCTTAATGTAGAATAAGCCTAAAAATATTTCCATCCATCCAACCATTCAGCCAAAAAAATAGTAACTGTGAACCCACTATGTGCCAGGCACTTTCTAGGCCATAACAACCCAGAAGGGTCAAAACACACTTGGCTTCTGCCCTCATGGAGCTGATAGGCTGATGGGAGTTTATTGGAAGGGGGTGGGAAACAGACAACAAACAAGTAAACAGTCATTTATATGATTACAATTTGTGATCGGTGCTATTACAAAACTAAGAGTGAGTGCTCAGATGGAAAAAAAAGAGGCGGAGAGAATAAAACAAGGAAATGAGAACCCAAAGGGTAAAGAGGAACTGGCCATGCACAGGAATAGAGGTGTTGCTTTGCCCAGAGAGGGACCACAGCAGTAGCAACAACAAAGGCAGGGTGAACAGAGTGGGTTGAGTGAGAGGTGGAGTGAAACAAGATGAGATTAGACAGGCAGGTGGGAACTGGAGGATGAAGGATGTGACGGGGGTCATGGTGAGAAACTCAAATGTTAATTTAAGTGAAATGTGAAGCTACTGAAAAAATTTAAAGAAACGGGGCAGTGTAGCCTCACATAATTACCTTTGTGTGGGGGGTAGTGATGTGTGTGTGTGTGTGTGTGTGTGTGTGTGTGTGTGTGTGTATACACGCACTGAGAACATTTGAGATCTGCTCTCTTAGCACCTTTTGAGTATACAATACCGTCTTCCTAACTGTAGTCACCATGCTGTACATGAGAGCCCCGGAACTTATTCCTTTTATAACTGGAAGTTTGTACCCTTTGATCAATATCTCATTTCCCCCACCTGCTATCCCCTGGCAAAGTGGTTGATTTTTTTAATACTACTGAGTGATTGAGTAAGAAGATGCAAGAGTCATTGGCCTAGGAGTCATTGGCGACCTTGAAAAAAGGAGTCTCAGTGCGGAGGTTGGGACCCCTGTAGCAGATAGATGTGAGTGAGGAGACACTACACTTTTGGGCAGTTTTGCTATAAAGGGGAGCTGGTGGCTAAAGGGAACCCGAGGAGTCCAGGGAGTATTATTTTTAGGATGAATGAATCTGGAGTGATAAATGAATTCCTGGACGTGGGTGGGATTATGGTGATGTGAGGGTGTGGTCTTTGATGGGAGCAGCAATACTTGATCATTAAGACAGAGGATGAAGATGCGGGTAGGTGTATGCCTTGGGTGCTAAGAAAATGGAAGCTAATTTGTCTGCCGAACAAAGCCAAGGGAATACTGCCATTACCCCTACCTTCTCCAATATAGAGAATTGCAGCTACTTTCAGACTAATAGATGCCTACTAAGACTCAGTGCTTACCTTTATGCTGCCTTTGTCAACACAAGACATGAGTGTTGAATAGCTGAAGAGTGACCCTTTTCATACCAGAGGAGGTGACCACATCGATTATTTCCCAAGCCCCATCACTAAATCATGTACTAAATTACCATAAGGAAGCATCAAAATAGGCAAAGACTATCAACAAAGAAGGGAGATAAGCATTAAGATGAGCTTTTATGGTGTGAAAGAGAGCTATGCCATGATATCTTCTCAGTTCTCACTTTATCTATGCCTTTATGTTACCAGTAATTTCCCATCTTAACAAATAAATAGAATAACAAGTGTACACGAATTTATTTAAATATCTACATATGTATGGCTAGTAAATTTGGAATTTTGCCCTTTAGAGAGGCAAATTATTTTTATCTTTCTCTAATTTAGGCTTCAGATGACCTTGAACATGAAAACAACAAAAAGGTAACAAAATAATTTCATTGTACATTTTGTTTTCATTATAAGACACAGTACGTGGCCCTCTAATATTGAGCATTTTGTACTAAGTGTTGTTACTCTATCTTCCCCCACCCACTGCCCCATGAAATATCAGACTGTTTATAGGTATTATAGGTATAATATTTACATGCTCAATGCATCTACATATGAGTCTTCAAAAGAAAGAATTAATCACAGTGATGAAATGATTATATCCTGATAAAATCACAAAACAGAGAGCAGGCAAATAAGATGATTTTCCTAAAAATAAGTGTTTAGAGCAATTAGGCAATTTCGTAGTTGGAATTTGAGATTTCATTCCTAGAATAAGAGTACATAATCATCAACACACTGAATTTTAAAATAAAAATGACCTATAGGTCAACAAATTCATATTATAGTAAAATGGGAAGGGGATCTTGTTTTGACTATATTGACATTCTGAAAAATTGTCAGTTCACGTTGTACACATTCTAGGAGTTTTATCTAACATTATTTGGTGTTGATTTTATTGTAAGGAAAGTAAAGTTACATTTTTAGTTTCTTTTATCCTCTTCACGACTCATGATATCAAAGTGGTCTTTTTTAGTAAATGTATGTGGTTTATTATAGTAGTGAGATGCAAAAATTTACCTTGTCATTTGATTCCCACACTTCAGAGCTTCAGAAAATACCATCTTGTTGTGTATGGGGTCTTATCTTATTTGGAGTAAAACCCTATCTTCTTACTGTCTAAATATTGTTTGGAATAATTCTGGTTAAGTCTGATCCCGGTCTTCACCCAAGATATTTGTGAAATTCTCTCCTACTAGAAATTCGTAAGGTATTGGGGTCAACAAAGGACAGGTTGACCTGTGATCACTGATATTTATTAGCTAAGTAGCTGTGACCAAGTTATTTTAATCTTTAAGGACTCAGTCTTCTCATGTGGTCAGTGGGTCAGACTCTAATCCTTGCTACACATGATGACTGACAGTAACGAGGTTGTCATGCAGGGACTCAGGCCAGTACCTAGCTTATGGTATGGTGTTACTTATCATTAAACACACAAGAAAGGAATTAGACATGCCTCTGCCCTTATTTGGGGAGTCAGGACATATGAAAAATTTATTTTTAAAAAATCCCAAGTTACATTCTTTGATTATTTATCTCAGACTTTTACTGGTGCAATCAGTTTGATGATCTAGAATGTTAAGTTATCAGATAAACAAATGGCCTATTTTTTTAACCAATGAATTGATTCATGTGAGTCAGCAGTTCATTCCTTAGTATCAATCTCAACTAAATGTAGATCGCTTTTGAAGGTGTTATTTTTGTTGTTGATTTTGTTGCTTTTGTTCTGATTTACTACGAAACGAACTACAATAAGTTGTTTCTCTTTGCCCCTATGCAAAACAATGCAGTAATAGGTCCTGTATAGTGGGTTCTCACATTAGTTTAAGAATAAGCATTTTTTTTGAATACCGTAAACCATTTATGTATGTGGCTTGGTTTCCGAAGCAGTGTTAAACAAAGTGTGGTTCCCCAGACCACCCATATCATTAGCACTTGGGAACTAGTTAGAAATGCCAATTATTGGGCCTCAACCCAGACTCACTTTATCAGAAACTCTGAGAGTGGATCCCCGGAATCTGTGATTTAACAAGCCTAGATTTACACTAAAATTGAAGGACCACCGTTTTTGACGTTATGCCACAATTTGTGAAATCATGAATGATAATACCTGCTATACATATTTCATAGCATTGCTCTGAACTTCAGTATAGTTTCCAGAATAAAGTCCTTTGAAAATCTAAAAAATGTCCCCCAAATGTAAGGTAAACTTCATATTTTACTATTATCTCCATTTGCATTATTTGGAGCTACAGTGGACATTCACTTTTAAAGTTATCCTTTAGTTAGGATAACTGAGAAGAAAGAAGTCTTTATCTTTCGATCTGTGTGTGTGCAAATTATCGCTAGTGAGGCAGTCTGAAACGTAAATCTGAGAGTCCTGCTGAAGTCACTGACGTGCATGTTCCCTTTGTTGTGCTCGTAGGGCCTGGTAACTATAGAAGATGAGCAGGCGTGGATGGCATCTTATAAATATGTAGGCGCCACCACTAATATCCATCCATATTTGTCCACAATGATCAACTATGCACAGCCCGTAAAGTTTCAAGGTTTCCATGTGGCTGAAGGTAACACCGAAGGCTAAATGCTATTGCCTTTTTTGTCTGCTTTTCTTACGTTATGCTGTGAGCTGTGATCTGACTTGCTGCCATTTTCTTTTCTGGGCACGTGGACTGTTCCATCTCACCTTATTTTCATTGCGTAGACCACGTAGTGACACGTCCTTGGCATGTGGGGGCCTTGTGTTGTCGTTCCCGACATCGTCCACAAGGTGGCTCTGACAGACTATGGATTTGGTAGCAATCCAAGAGGTTAGCCTCTTGCATTAGATATACTTTTTTATAAGACTGCTTTCTGTCGAAAGCTGGTCTCCAAAAACGTATCAAGTATTTTCAGACTTTTCATAATTATTTCTGGACTGGAGAAGCTATCATCCTCATTGGAAATACATATTTCAGGGGTGGCTATGAATGGCAATTGGTATACACATAATTGGTTTAATGACTCCAAACTTAATTCATCACACTTTTCTTAAGTCAGCCATCTCCAGCCACAGGATGTTAATGAAATTAGGAGCTACTGATATAGTAAGGAAGCATCTGCCTCCAAGACCTCATGATTCAGGGTGTAATTATATTTATCGCTTGTCTTTCTGTGAGGGTTTGATGGCAGGGTTTCTAAGTGCATCTTTGCTTTCCTTTACAGAACGCAATATTCATTATAACATGTCTTCTTTTAATGAGTCAGTTGGTCTAGGCTACTTGAAGACACATGCGATTGAATTTGTGAAGTATCCTTATGTATTAAGTGGAATAAGTGGTTGGTGAACTTCGGGTTTGGCAGGAATCTCTAAAATAGAAAAATGGCTAATATATTATTGTGGTTGTAGAACTAATAAAATAATGTATGTGAAAGACCACAGCAGCTGGGAAAACCTGCCCAAATGTGGATTGCTTTTATAATCCACACAGTGAACTGTGGTTTTTCTCTTAAGCATCCTTTATACATGTGAAATTTGTTCTCTGTTGTCATATGTGTGTCATTTTTGGTCTAGATCTTCATTGTTTTAGCTCTTTGTCACTGCCGGAATACTCTTTTTGCCATTTTCCTTAATATGTTACACAGTTATAACAAACGGCAAATGAGTCGCATTTACCCCAAGGGAGGCCGAGTCGATTCCAGTAATTACATGCCTCAGATTTTCTGGAACGCTGGCTGCCAGATGGTTTCGCTGAACTATCAAACCCCAGGTAGGAACTGATGTCCAGTGACCTCGAATTCCACGAGAATGCTTTGACAGGACGGTGCCAACAGTTGCCATCAGTTGGTTGTGGGCATTTTTTTCATGGAAGCAAACATATGGCAACACAATGTGTTGTTGGATTTATAGAATGGTGAGAAATTAAAAATGCAAACTAGAGCAATAAAACAATGGTAGAAGACAATAGATTTTGATTTCAATTGAATATCCTTTTGGAAATGCCATGACTAATCTGCTAAACATTGTCCCTTTTGCCAAAATATGTCTAATTTTTCTTCTTTTTGGATCAAACTTACCTTCTCGTCCAGAGGCAGAATGAAGTGAGAAGTATTTGAGCATCTTTGTACAGTAACTATGACTCATTTCTCCTTGGGAAAGTACCCTTCCCACTGTTAACATTCAGCAGGAGATCAGCAAAATAGTGGCATCTCACCATAAGAGTGCAGAATATTATAGAGTAGATTCTGCTAAAATGGTGTTTAAGGAGTTCTATACCCTTAGAGGTACTAATATATAACTTGTTCCTCCAAAGTGTATTCTGAGGCAAGTTTCCAGTATATAATCTTTTTTTTTTTTTTCCCCTGCAAGGAGAGCAGTCAATTTGTGTGAATGCATAAATAAAATTTGTCAAGTTTTCAAAGTTTGCTTAAGGGCCTAGGATTGCAATTAAAAATAGAAAAATAATAGGCTCTAGTTACTCACCTAAAACAGGTGAGAAATATGCCACAAAACCTATTCACTTTCTGCGGTTAATGCCACAGCATGGTCCTTAACATTGGTTAAGAAAAATACCAAAACACCTTTCTTGTTCTGTTCTTTGCTCTATGATGGTACCTCCCATGTTTCCCCATTTGGGGGGCATTTTCTTTTCAAGTCCATCCACCATATTTTGTGAATCTCAATCCACCTTGCTCCCTACGATCTGTACTGATCGAAAGGTCCTATGACTTGCATTCCCTTGGCATGAATGCGACCTGACTGTGTTTCCCACCCCTTGGTGATGCTGCCTCAGTGATCAGGAACTGGGTTCAGATTTCTGCTCAGCATCCCTATCAGTGCTCACTCTGCTAAACTGTGACCAGGTACCAGCACAGCCCTGGAGTGTTTCTAACAGAGACAAAGTATGATTAAAAGGCACTGCTGATTTTACTTACTTAAAAAGAGGTCAAGTTTTATTATTTGTTGTCAGTGACTCTGTTATATGGATTAAATGATCCAAAGGCAGCTTATGATCTAGGTCAGCTTACGTTGTATTCTATAACGTTAGGTTTAATCACAGCACTTTGAGAAGGAAAAAAAAAATCCATCAGCTGCCCATTTCTTTTGCTGATGAAAAGAAAGAACATTGTGTTTGCCTGCAAGAGAAAAACCATAAGCCATGCCCTGCCACTAGACCCCACTAGGAGAATTCTCCTGAAGTCACCTTAAGTCAATTTTTACATACTTACCTAGTTTATTTTTTATTTTAATCGAGTTTTATATTCACATGACCCTACTGGGTATGCCTGGGGTACCCTTCCTCTGGGATGGTAAGGCACATTTCCTCTAACTATATATCAGCTTGGACATCTGTACTCTCAACACTAACTCAACAATCATATGAAGCATACATTGAATCCAAATTTTAAAGCATTGCCAACATGATCTCTATGAACACAGATTTTTTTGTTTAGTTTAAACACAAGGTCATTTCAACATGGAAGAGAGAGTTGTATGCCTTAAACAGACCCTTTAACCTTGTGGTGCTAAAAAAAGACCTTTCAGCCAGGGGTCAGTATCTGATTTCCGTTGTTTGAAATTACTCCATCAAGATCTTCTTTGTCCGAGGAGACGAGATGCTAAATTATTTTTGTCTCTTAACAGATTTAGCGATGCAATTGAATCAGGGAAAATTTGAGTATAATGGATCGTGCGGGTAAGTAATGTGATTTAAACTGTAGTCACTGTGTTCCACACTCCATACTACAGCTGTAATGAAACCGTGTCATTTTTAATTAGGAGCTGCTGAATTTAAGCTGGGTTTGAGGGATGGGATAGAAACAAATGAAATCCCCAGGTGAATTACATCTGCAACGTACATTCTTCACGGGACCCCTGTTTAACTAAGCAGATTTAAAAAAAAAAATAACGACTAGTTAAGGAGTTTATTATACACACTCTAGAGTTTAGTGCTCTCACTTTAAATTCAGTAGCAGAGGTTTTTATAGCTAGGACAGATAATGAATCTGCTCGTTTGGACATCAGCAGTAGACAAAGACATTAAATATGTGTATTTTACATACGACCTAGAGAGGAATGAAGTTGATTTAATATAAAATGAAGTCCTAGGTGTCAAGTGGAATTTATTTCAGCTACGAAGAAGGTTTGTCCTCCTTTGATAGACATGTTTTGTATGTCTTGTAAATAGCAGTTACCAAAAAATAACACTATAAATGTTGTTCCAGTTACTTAAATAGAGCTCCCTAAAATCTGCAAACCAAGTAGTGAAATAGGAAATGTCCATTTCATTGAAACACTGAAAGGTTAAATGAAAATATGAAGTTAACATTCTATACATATGAAAAAAAACTCTGTGACCATTTTTTTTCTCCATGCAAATGTCCCCAAGCAGCACTGCAGGTAAATAATCATGAACCACTGCCCAGAGACCTCTAGACTAATTCAATAGAGTACCGTCTCATCCTGCCATGCTACTGTCAGGATGTTCCTGGCCTCCCTGGTTGGATATTTAATTTCCATCACTAAAAACAGTCAAGATAAAATTTTCAGCACGTATGGTTTCAAAATGCCCACTCCTACCTCTTCCTGTCTGCCAGTTCACCTACACCCACGGGTGACAACCCTGTTACCCAAATCAGGATATAGCAGCTTACAGGATATTTGCCTCTACTGTGTATTTTGAAAGAAATAAAAACTGTACACCTTAAACTAATACAGTGTTATATTTCAATTATATCTCAATAAAACAGGGGGAAAAAGAAAATTATGGGTCAGAAGAAAACAGCTAAATACACATTTCAGAGTTTTGGTTTTTTTTTTTTTTTTTAAGCTACTTTGTTATTTAGCGCAAAGCATTCAGAACCAGGAGATTGTGTAGGTAAATTGATGGGTGGACCCCCAGTGGAGGCTTAGGCAATGAGACCTCAGGGGCAGCTGTGGCGCAGGGGGTAAAAGCCCTTGGCTCCAGCCTGACCCAGGTTTGAGCCCTGGGTGCGCCACATGCTGTTGTTGCCCTGGGCAGGTGTATTACAGCCTAAACCTCAATTTCCTGCTGATAAAATGAAGCCAGTAACGCCTGCCACCCTAGGTTTGCTGTGACAGCTCAGAGGGTTTGGACTGAGTCTATGTGAAGTACTTCATGAACTGCAGATTTCTGTGAAAAAGTGAGGTTGCAAAAAAGCTTAAGCCCATATGACCGATCACAGGCAGGAATCACACAAGATAAAATGAGTGGTCTGCTCACAACAGACCTGTAAGGAGCGCAAGAGACAGCCCTCATGGTTCACACCTGGCTGTGCTCACTCCCTGAACCTTCCTGTGGCTCACGGATGCCAAAGGAGCTTTTCCTTTCACCTCAGCCGTTTGATGGCTTATCCTGCCCTGACACAGGGAGGGGAGTTGTTTCCATGTCAAAGGGGTCCCACTGTTACTGAGCCAAACTTGGGTCTGCTCGCACACACACAGTAAAGTCAGTCTACTGACACCACGTTGTGGTGAAGGAAAGTGCAGCGTTTATTGTAAGGCCCTATACAGGAAGAACGGGTGGCTAGTGCTCTAAAACTCCTGAACTCCCTGAAGGGTTTCAGCAAAGCATTTTTAAAAGCCAGATGATGGACGGGGGCAGGGTGTCACAGGGCACACACAATTGGGCTTGTGCACAGTTCTCTGATTGGTTGATGGTGAGGTAACAGGGCAGTGTCACAGGGGTTCACATTATCAATCCTTAGGCTCCAGTAGGTCTGGGGACCACATGCAAGTAATTAATTTCTTCCATTTGGTGGTGGAATGGCATTTGAAAAACTCAGGAAATATGCATCAGATACTGTTATCTAGGTACTTCAGAGAGGAGCTAAGGCAGAGGATGTAGCGGAGAAGTCTGTCCCAGGAAGGCCCCATAGGGTCCTGCTCTGTTACACCAAGAGGAGTTCTACACCTTCACTATGTTTCTTTTCAGGAGTTTCTGATTTGCCATAGTTCACATGCTCAGTGTCTCACGTTCCACACCATTGTGTATTTTAAAATATGTTCATGAGCAAGGATGGTGCTACGTTAGCCTGAATTCTGTGCTCATGTGTTTGAGGTGATGTGACCAAAAGCTGAAGCCCCATCAGGGGGACTAAAAAATATGATTGTTCCTTGGGGCAGCCTGACTACAAGAGACGTTAACAGTATTGTTCCGTCTCATGTCCCCCTTCCCCTTCCCTTTTCCCCACACCCAACCTGGAGGAAGAGGTTGTCACCAACAGGGCAGAGAGAGGCAATCTTTCTCACGAGTGTGCTGTGCCCCTGAGGAGTCATAGCTGGTGGAGATGGGCCAGCCACTGAGCAAGGACATCTGAGGCACCCGATGGCTCTCACTGCACTACCCTTGTCATTCTTCTGCCTACCTGCAGGGACTTTTAAAAAATCCTTGTGGATTGAGTTACTTGTAGTGAGGTAGATGGACCTAGAGTCTGTCATACAGAGTGAAGTAAGTCATAAAGAGAAAAACAAATACTGTATGCTAACACCTATATATGGAATCTAAAAAAAAAAAAATGGTCATGAAGAACCTAGGGGCAAGATGGGAATAGAGACACAGATGTAGAGAATGGACTTGAGGACACAGGGAGGGGGAAGGGTAAGCTGGGGCAAAGTGAGAGAGTGGCATGGACATACATACACTACCAAATGTAAAATAGATAGCTAGTGGGAAGCAGCCGCATAGCACAGGGAGATCAGCTCCGTGCTTTGTGACCACCTAGAAGGGTGGGATCGGGAGGGTGGGAGGGAGATGCAAGAGGGAAGAGATATGGGGATATATGTTTATGTATAGTTGATTCACTTTGTTAAACAGCAGAAACTAACATACCATTGTAAAGCAATTATACTCCAATAATGATGTTAAAAAATATAAATAAATAAAAAATCCTTGTGGGCTGTGTCTGAGGGCTGTGTTTCTGTACAGAGACATTCTGTGCCTTTTAGGCCTGCAGTGGCACAAACCCCACCCCCATAAAGCCAGGGCTCCAGCTCCTGCTTCCGCATCGATGCCCAGGGTCCCTGGACCTACACAGCCTCCAGGTCTGTGAGTGACAGTCTCTGCCACCTTAGGCCCGAAATTGACACTCGTTCAAGACAAGCTGGCTAAGTGTCACCCCCAAGCCAGGGATCCTATCAGACTTCTGTAGCCAAATCCAGCCTCTGTACCCTGACACCAAATTAAATCTCGAGATGGAGTTTTGGGTGAAGTAGAAAAGAGTAGCTTTATTGCTTTGCCAGGCAAAGAGGGCCACATTGGGCTAATGCCCTCAAAATTGTGTGTCCTAACCCGGAGGGGGTAGTGAGGAGTTTTATAGAAATGGTTCAAAGAGGGTGTGATCAGCTCATGGATATTCTTCTGATTGGTTGGTGGTGAGGTAATTGGGAGTCAGCATCATCAACCTCTTGGTTCCAACCAGTCTGGGGTCTGGTACTTGTGGGCAGCATACAGTTAACTTCTCCCACCTGGTGGGGGTTCAGTAACTGCAAAACAGCTCAAAGATATTGTTTTGTGTATCCCTTGAGGGAGGACCAGGACCTTGCCCCAAGGCTGCACTACTGTTTCTTGACTGTTCTTCCTTTGTCTGCGCATTTCCTCCCTTCCCTGATTAGCAACTGTTTGAACCTGCTCATTGGAACTCAGGGAAGGTGGTGGAGGCTGAATGAAGCCTATTTCCTACAAACAAAAAATGGGGGGACACAGACAGGCTTTTGTGTCCAGGAACCCCACAGGGTCCTGCTCGGTATCACTTCTACACAGTCTCTTTTATTTTTTAAGTATATAAATGAACACATTACACTGCAAGCTGCCAACTTTGGCGAATCGGACTTGGATTTCTTGCCGTTTCCTCCTGACATTTTTTTATTTTGGATCATGCTTTCACAGATTAGTTTTCTTCTAAGCAGGTCTGAGAGCAGCAGGGAATGTGGAAGAATCCTTTTGGTACTGAAACATCATCAATATGACATTTCTCTGTTTTTGGTGAGAAGGGGCTCCTGACCCTTCAGAAATGACTGAGGGGCACCACAGGGAGTCCTGAATCTCTACAGCCACTGCCCTAGGAGATTCTGGACTGGATGTATGACTACAGTCCTTTATGGACCCCGAGTCCCACCTTTCGCAGAAGGCAGATTCCCTCATTTCACACAGCTGGAATCCAAATGCTGCCTCCATGTGAAAGCTAGAGCCATGATCCATGACCTCGCCTCGCAGCTGATGTCTGATGCTTGGCCAGGCAAAGCTAGTAGGCTTCCCTTGGAGAAGTGTGTGTAGAATTGTATTCACTCATCTACTTCCCATCCTAAGTCTTGAGTTTTTGCTGTATCATCATATTTTCCAATGGTTAACAGTTGCCACAATAAAAGGTCCAAATCAAAGCTCTATAAACATAGAAAACAATATCTTCTATGCAGAGATCTTGTATTGATATATTGGAGACAGGTGAATGTTCAATGTCATCTTTAATATTTTAACTATTTTATAAACTCTCTATATCCTTTATTTAAAAGTCAGTGTTGTCCTCGGGTTTTTTAATTGATTATTATATCCAAGTGGAATGTGGGCTTTTTAACACTTTTTTGTTCAGACTTTGAAGATAGCAGAGAATGGCAACTTTGTCAAAAACAAAAAAACATGACTTTAAACTTTCCTTTAAGGAAAAATATTATGCCTTGGGATTCCTTTTTTGGTTGTATTTTAAAAGATAGTAATAAATTGGACATCATCTGGAGTTGAAACTAGTAAAAGTTATGCTCCTAAGGAATATGAAAGATTTGATCCCAAATTGCGATTCTTTTACATCTAAAAGCAAACCTAGAGTTTTGGGGAAAGTGCTTTTATTTTCCTTTATATACTAATCACATTGATGTAGAATTTTCTTATCTATGGCTATAGTCATTCCTAACAAAAAATATTTCTTTTAGAGAGATGAAGTTCTTTAACACGAGTTTCAGGAAAGTTATGGAATCTAGCCAAGGTGTGATTCTGTGACCATACCCAGTGGGGATAAGGGGCAGACAGTGCTGGAGATCAATTTTAAAACATTTTAGTCATACAAAAAAGAAAACTCATACCCTTTAGCTGTCACCTTCCAACATCCCCTGCCCCCATCCCAGCATTAAGCAACCACCAATCTACACACTGTCACTGTATTTTTGCCTGTTCTGCACATTTCATGTAAATGGATTCATATAATACGTGACCTTTTATGACTGTCTTGTTTCACTTAGCATAATGGTTTCAAGGTTCACCTATGTTGTAGTGTATATCAGTACTTTATTTCTTTTTATTGCTGAATAATTTTCCATTATATGGATATACCTCATATTGTATGTCCATCTTTTGATGGACATTTGGATTGTTTCTATCTTTTGGTTATTACAAATAATGCCACTATGAAAATTCATGTACAAGTTTCTGTATGGACATCTTATTATGGTACTGGTTTGCATTTCTCTGATGACTCATGATATTAAGCGTCTTTTCAAGTGCTTGCCGGCCATTTGTATATCTTATTTGGAGAACTGTCTATTCCAATCATTTGCCCATTTTTTAACTGGGTTGTTCTTCATATATTTTAGATACAAGCCTCTTATCAGGTAAATGATTTGCAAATATTTTTCTCATTCTATGACTAGCCTTTTCACTTTCTTGAGAGTGTTCTTTGAAGTGTAAAAATCTTTATGATGAAGTGAAGTTTATGTATTGATATTTTTGCTCATTGCTTGTGCTTTTGGTGTTATGTCTAATAATCCATTGTCAAATTCCAAGTCACAAAGATTTATCCCTAAGTCTTCTTCTAAGAATTTTATAGTTATAGCTTTTACTTTTAGGTCTGATCCATTTTGAGCTAATTTTGTTTATGATGTGAAAGAAGGGACTAATTTTATTCTTTTGCATGTGGCTATCCAGTTGTCCTAGCATCATTTGTTTAAAGACTGTTCTTTCCCTCACTGACTAGTCTTGGCATCCTTGTCAAAAATCAGTTGAACATAGATATGAATTTATTTTTGGACTCCCAATTCTATCTCACTGATTTATATATCTATCTTTTTGCCAGTACCAAGATGCTTAGGTTATTGTTGATTTGTAGAAAGTTTTAAAATTGAGAAGTATGAGACCTCCTACTTTGTTCTTCTTTATCAAGAATGTTTGGGGAATTCTTGGTCCTTGAGTTTCCAATTGAATTTTAGGATCAACTTGTCAATTTCTATAAAGAAGACAGCTGGGATTTTGATAGGGATTGTATTGAATCTGTATATCAATTTGGGGACTAGCACCATCTTAACAATATTAAGGCTTCTGATCCATGAACACAAGATATCTTTCCATTTATTTAGTTCTTTTAAAATTTTCTTCAACAATTTTTTGTGGTTTTCCAAGTATATGTACTTATTTTGTTAAATGTATTCCTAAGTATTTTATTATTTTAGGTTCTGTTATAAATGGAATTGTTTACTTAATTTCATTTTTGGATTGTTCATTGCTTGGTGCATAGAAATACAATTGATTTTTATATATTGATTTTGTACCCTGTAAGCTTGCTGAACTCATTTATTAGTTCAAATAGCTTTTTAGTGGATTCTTTAGGATTTTCTATATATAAGATCATATCATCTGAGAATAGAAATAGTATTAAATACTTCTTCTTTCCAGTCTGGATGCCTTTTTATTTCATTTTCTTACCTAATTAGCCTGGCTAGAATTGGAGAAATAATAACATCTTTATCTTCACCTACCTCTAACTGAAACTTTACATTCCCTTCGATTATGAAAATAGACAACAATCCACAGTAATGTTAGTGGTACCTCTGACACTGACACTGATATAAATCACAGATATCTCATTACTTTTGTTAGAGATCTCTCAAAATATTCTTATGATTATCGGCACTTTGAAACTATGTAGTTATCAAACTTGTCCTTATATCCCATAATTTAATACATTAATTAAAACAATAAATAATATCACATATTTCCCATATTTTGATAACTATAGCTCATTTAGTTGGTTTTTCATTATTATTTTGTGTATGTAAGAACATAAACAAGTTCCAGAGAAGATGGTCGTGTCAGGAAGTCATAGATGTCCCAGAGCCTGGAATCTAGAGAACATTTGCTCTTCCCTGCTCCTCATTAGGATTATCCACAGGGCAGGGATATTCTCTTTAGTCCTTGAGATCCTCTACCTAAAAGCCTAGCTCCTAAGTTAGAAATGGGGATAAATAAGTATTCAGTATCCTGAATAGTGGTTTTCATAGTCTTTATAAAAATAACTAACAAAACAAACTCCTTCTGCACTTTTGTCCCATCAGGTACCTTCTCAAACCAGATTTCATGAGACGGCCCGATCGAACATTTGATCCCTTCTCTGAAACACCTGTTGATGGGGTTATTGCAGCCACTTGCTCGGTGCAGGTAAGGTGCTTGCTTTTCACAGAATAGTATAAATGTGTATGCAGGTGGTCTTGGAAAAGTCTTAAGAAATTACAACTAAAATATTTAATGTTGGGACTTCCCTGGTGGTCCAGTGGTTAAGACTCCATGCTCCCAATGCCTGGAACTAGATCCCACATGCCGCAACTAAGAACCCACGTGCCCACTAAGACCAGTGCAGCCAAATTAAAAATAAATAAATAAATTTAATGTCAATTTGCAAGATCAGTGTGTGGCTCTCAACTTTGATTTTAAATTCTTTCTTTTTTTCTTGAGAAACATGTTTTTCTACTAGTGACATTATTAGCTGTTTTTAATGAAAAACACCAGATCAAAAAGTATCCAGTAGAGGCTGTGGAGCAACGGGAACTCTTGGCCATTGATGGTGGGAATGCAAAATGATGAAACCATTTTGGAAAACAGTTTGGCAGTTTCTTACAAAACTCAACATACTCTTACTATATGATCCAGCAAGTGGTATTCCTTGTTATTTACCCAAATGAATTGAAAACTTATGTCCACACAAAAACTTAACAGGGACGTTTTTAGCAGCTTTATTCATAATTGACAAAATTTTGAAAGTAACCATGGTGCCATTTAGTAGATGAATGGATAAATAATCAGTGGCATATCCAGGCAGTGGAATAGTATTTAGTTCTAAAAAGAAATGAGCTATTGAGTCTTGAAAAGACATGGATGAAATTTAAATGTACATTACTAAGTGAAAGAAGCCAGTCTGAAAAAGTGACACACTGTATAATTCCAACTATATAACATTCCGGAAAAAGGCAAAACTATGGAGATGCTAAAAAAGATCAGGAGTTGGGGGGAGGGATTAGCAGGCAGAGCACAAGGGATTTTAGGGCAGTGAAACTGTTCTGTATGATACTACAATGGTAGATACGTGTCATTATACATTTTTCCACATCCATAGAATGTACAACACCAAGAGTAAACCCTAAATGTAAACTATGGACTTTGGGTGATAATGAAGTGTCAATGTAGGTTCACTGATTGTAACGAGTATACTACTGTGGTGCGAGATACACATAGTGGGGGAAGTGGTGGGTACAGGGACAGGGGTATATGAGAACTCTGTACTTTCTTCTCAACTTTGCTGTAAAGCAAAAACGGCTATAAAAACTGAAGCTTATTAATGAAAAGATATCTACTATATGATTCCACTTATACTAAATTCTAGAAAATGCAAACTAATGTATAGTAACAGAAAGTAAATAAGTTGTTTCCTCTAGACAGAGATGGAAGAAAGGATGAATTACAAAAGGGCACAAAGGAACTTTGGGAGTTGTTGAAAATATTTATTGTCTTAATTGTGGTGATAGTTTTACAGATGTGCTCATGTGTAAAAACTGATCTCATTGTACACTTTAAACATGTACAGTTTATTTTATGTCAGTTATACCTCGAAAAACTGTTTCACAATTATTAGCTATTAGATAACGTGAAAAAACCTAATAAATGGCTGTAGTCATTTGGAAAATAAATGAAAAATAGTCTCTCCATAGCTTTAAAATAGATAAAATTTAATACTGGTCTTTACAAAAAATAACACTGTCCTGTATGAAGATTGTCAACATCAGTTTAGCATTGCTTTTCTTTCTGTGTGTCTCAAGACTTTTGAAAGAATTCAGTAAAAGTGTGGCGTGACAGAATTTCAGAGCTATGAAGTGACCTTAGGGCATATTTGAATCCATTGCTTCATTTCATAGGTGTGGGCACTTAGGTGAAGATGCTATGGACAGTATTGTTTTGTAATAGATGATTCATGTATAGTTCCCTCTTTCTTTTTCTAGGCAGTTCTCGGAGGCAGAACCTCTGCCTAGAATAGTTTTTTGCATGCAGTTCTTGCTCAACCATGTTTTAGTTTAATAAGGAATGAATACATTATTTCCATAGATAATTAAAATTTCTAAAGATGAACAGAGAATCTCTTCCTTCCAGATTATTCTTTGCTACTGATGATTACACTGACTTTACTTCTCTCTCATCCTATTTCTATAGGTCATATCAGGTCAGTTCTTATCAGATAAAAAAATTGGCACATATGTAGAAGTGGATATGTATGGGTTGCCTACCGACACTATCCGGAAGGAATTCCGAACACGCATGGTGATGAACAATGGACTCAATCCAGTTTACAATGAAGAATCATTTGTATTTCGGAAGGTAGGGTATTTTCAATGTGTCAGACTCACTCTGCTAAGTTGGGAACCACATTTTAGTGTAGAGACACTACATGATATAGGGACAGTTATTCAACCCTAAATGTGTTCTTCTAATGCATGAGTTCTGCAGCCATCATATGATTGTTGTTTCAGTTTTTCCCAGTCCTCCTCTTGGCTCTCCTTCCTCCTTGGAGGAGCCCACCTCCCACATGGCAGTGCCCAAGCCCCAGGTTAGCAGTCTACTCAGAGGGAGCCCTACAGGTGGACAGCCTCACATGTGGGAGAGCTCTTCCCTGCCCTTGTGGCAGCTGGTGACTTGCACTGTTCCTTTAGCCAAGAGGATGGGTAGGATGTTGCACCTAGACTGAGGCCAATAAATGTCCTTAAATGGGTCAGTTGGTATTGTCCTGTGCCTCCAGAAAGTGTGGTCCCCATTGCTGCCCACAGGTCCTGTGGGTCATGTGCTGTTTTTGTCTTTTTTGTTTTTTATCTCCTTATTATACCTTGATCCTAAGACCAATCAGTCATTCTCTGTAATGATGCAGTTTTTAATCTTGTAACAATTTTTTTAAAATTTGTTTTATTTATTTATTTTTGGCTGCGTTGGGTCTTCGTTGCTATGTGCAGGCTTTCTCTAGTTGCAGCGAGTAGGGGCTACTCTTTGTTACGATGCACAGGCTTCTCATTGCGGTGGCTTCTCTTGTTGTGGAGCATGGACTCTAGGCATGTGGGCTTCAGTAGTTGTGGCTCACAGGCTCTAGAGCACAGGCTCTGTAGTTGTGGTGCACGGACCTGGTTGCTCTGCGGCATGTGGGATCTTCCTGGACCAGGGCTCGAATCCGTGTCCCCTGCATTGGCAGGTGGATTCTTAACCACTGAACCACTGGGGAGGCCCTTAATCTTGTAACCATTTTTTTTCCAGTTGTTTCTCTTTCACCAATGGAAGATGTATTGAAAAATCCATGCATTGGCAGTGCTATCTCAAAAATGCCTGTTTCTTTCTCACTTGTTCTGTTATCCAACCAAAATGCTTTCTTGCTTCTTCTTCAGGCACAGGTTTTCCAAGTGTTGCATGACATACGTATGTCATGCAACACAGATAATCAGCTTTTTATCTTAACAAAAATAGGGATTATCAACCTCAGAACTGGCTAACTTGTTTACAGAAAGCATATTACAGAAGACCAATATAGTTCAATAAATCAAGCCATTTTGACGTGTAGGTGCTCCCTGTTACGTGAATACCATTATCCATGCAACACCCTCCCCCCATTTTCACCTTCTCTTCTACAATCAGAGTGTAGTGTGAATTGCATACACAGCTGTGATGTGTCTTTTTTTTCTTCCCATGTTTTTCAATTTGTTATAGCTGGATCTGTTGTCAGTATGGTCAGAGTTTTGGAACATAATGAATAATCCCTACACACATTTCTAGAAATTCAGAAAGCTGGCTTCAGGCATTGTTTTTGATGCATAGGGAAATATCAGAGTTGGTTTTTCATGCAGTATTACTGGCCCCAGAAACAAGACGCCAATTTTGCGTCCTCCCCTGTTCTTTAGAAGTTACAATACATTGCCTTTCATTGATACCAAGTGCTTTAACTTTAGTTTCCTTCTTGCTGGTATTGTTTTTGTTCATTGCACTAATCTCACAAGGTAAGCCCCCATTCACCACGTGAGGAACAACATAGTGACTGAAGTTGGATGCATTTCATCTTGGTTTCTCCTGTTCATCTTCAGGAAGTTGGAATTAAATTAAAACCTCTAGGCATAAATAAGCAGCCAGTTCATTGTCTAGCTTTAGACATAGTGCTCAAATCAGACGAGATATCTTAGCGGCTCATAGCCAATAAATAGGCATTCTTTTTTTTTATTTTTTTATTTTTTTTTTTTTATTTTTTTTTTGTGGTACGCGGGCCTCTCACTGTTGTGGCTTCTCCCATTGCGGAGCACAGGCTGCGGACGCGCAGGCCCAGCGGCCATGGTTCACGGGTCTAGCCGCTTCGCGGCATGTGGGATCTTCCCGGACCGGGGCACAAACCTGTGTCCCCTGCATCGGCAGGCGGACTCTCAACCACTGCGCCACCAGGGAAGCCCTAAATAGGCATTCTTGATTAAAAAACATAGGGTTTTTTTTGTCATGTTGCTCTTTAATATCTGAATAGGGCTTCTGCTATCTGAGCTCAGATGTTATGGCCATGTATTAGGTTTGGGGGTGGCAAGAGTAGATGTCTTGGGTATATGTTAATGTTGATTTTTGTTGGTGGTTTTTTGTTTTGTTCTGTTTTTGTTTGTTTTGTTTTATTTGTTGTGCTGCACAGCTTGTGGGATCTTAGTTCCCTGACCAGGGATCAAACCTGGGCCCTTGGCAGTGAGAGCACAGAGTGCAAACCACTGGACTGCCAGGGAATTCCCTATGTTAATGCTTCTAGCTGCCCCATCTTACTCTATTTAATATCCCAAAATGTGTTAAAAACTGAGGTGTGCAAGGAAAAGGGGAAATCTAAACTTATATATAGATTGTCTTTTATACATGAAGTGTTTCTTCTAAGATACTTTCCATATTCTTAAAAACAGAGTTTGATGTCAGAAGCAGCCCAGGTAGTAGACAGATCACAGGACTAGAAATCAGGAGCCCCAGTGTCTAGGCCCAGCTGTCACTGGCCATCTCTGACATAAAGGAAAGTCACTTTATTTCTCAGGGTCTCCTTTTGCTCATCCATTACATGGGTGGGACGGGGAAAGATGCCAAGGGTTGGAGTAGTCATCTTTCACATCCATTCATTCCATCTAAAATTTTCAGGAAATGATTTCCAGGAAATGAATTCCAACCTGTTCCAATTGCCTTTCTCAATGGCTTGGGCATTGTAGCTTATACAGTATGCTTTAAGAATGCAAATTGACCATTGGCTTATTTTCACCATAAAGAAGCCTTTCAGAACATTATGAATATACTCCAGATTCCTAGAGTTGTAATTCTTGGGAGCTGCATTCCAAAAAGCAACAAAAAGTACCATTTCTTGTTTGCAGGTGATCCTCCCTGACCTGGCAGTCTTGAGACTTGCAGTGTATGATGACAACAACAAGCTGATTGGCCAGAGGATTCTGCCACTGGATGGCCTCCAAGCAGGCTATCGACACATTTCTCTTCGAAATGAGGGAAATAAACCTTTATCACTGCCAACAATTTTCTGCAATATTGTTCTTAAAACGTATGTGCCTGATGGATTTGGAGGTTAGTTAAACTTTTAGAATATTTTGTGTGTGTGTGTGTGTGTGTGTGTGTGTGTGTGTATTTCCCCCTAAATTGCATGATTATAAGCTATTTCAACAATTGTTAAAAAGTCTTTTGCTGACAATGCTGCCAACCCCTATAGTATTGAAGAAATCAGGGATAATTAGTAACCTCAGATCTCCTAGTAAGAAATGAAAGGGCAAGTCTAGATTATCTTTAAGGTTCTTTCTTATTTTAAAATACTGTAATTTTATGTTGTTTTTCAACTTTCACAAATACATTTGTGAAAAATATATTTACACCATCACTGAAAGTGGGGAAAGACATGAATGATGTAAAACCTTAGATATCTTGTCAACCGGTTTCACTAAAAAGATTTAAATTGAACTCAACTATCAACATGCCTGGATTTTTTTTTTCCGAATCACAGGAGAGTTCATCCTCGCACAAAGTCCAGCCATCAGTCCATAAAAGACCACCTTTGGTTATACTAATCAATGGGAAGCATCAAAAGTTGGACCAAGTCATAGGATTTTGCTTAAACCCAAACATATTAATTTTCATAACCCCCACTGTGCCAAGAACATTAAAAGGAAACAAAGATCCTCTATATTTTCAGAGTCTGTTGAATCAGGAAACAGTACACAAAGTACATCAAATTAACAAGGGTTCAAGTCCTGACTCTCCACTGCTAGCTGAGTGACCATGAGACAGTGACATCACCTTTCAAACACCTCATTTCCTGGCCTGTAGAGTAAAGGTACCATTACTGTCTCCCTCATAGCATCCTTATGAAGTGTGTGCTCATCATTACAGTATATAACATAACAAGGCATATATGCACACACATGCATCTGGCTCTAGATGAAGATCTAGTTTCTGTGCTATACTGGAACACATCACAGTCTTGTTTGGGGAACTTTAGGTTATTTTGTTGTGTGTTTTGAACAATGCAGACTTCTCTGGAGGGCAGATTTTCTGCAACTAATGCTAAACATTAACAACTTGATTGCAGGTTCAAAAAATAAAGTCAGCCACGAGGATTTTTCAGTTGAGAAATCAAGAGTAAAGATTCCTTCCCCCTTCCCTTTGTTTTTCATGGAAAAGGAAGTCTATTAGAAACTGCAACACAGAGTAACAGATAATGAGCACATGGAAGAGTCTGGGACTGGGTGCTGTGGGGCTGGGTAAACGGGTCAGAAAAGAGCCAGGGAGATCTGCATGGGTGTTGAGAAGCATGTGATGGCTACAGGGCATCAGCAGATGGATTAAATCAGGTTCCATATACTTGCACTTAGGAAGCAGGCAGTGCATAATACCTAATACGTTTTAAAGACAGTTGTATAAACAAATATGTTGGAAGACTTAAAAGGCTTTGCCTTTACATGTGTTCCTTTTCAAACAAAACTCTAATTTACTCCAGGGAAATGGGCTGTTTGAATAGAAAAGGATCTTCATGACCTTTTTTTCTTTTTTTCCTTAGATTCTTTATATATGTGTTAGCATACGGTATTTGTTTTTCTCTTTCTGACTTACTTCACTCTGTATGACAGACTCTAGATCCATCCACCTCACTACAAATACTCAATTTTGTTTCCTTTTGTGGCTGAGTAATATTCCATTGTATATATGTGCCACATCTTCTTTATCCATTCATCCAATGATGGACACTTAGGTTGCTTCCATGTCCTGGCTATTGTAAATAGAGCTGCATGAATATTTTGGTACGTGACTATTTTTGAATTATGGTTTTCTCAGGGTATGTGCCCAGTAATGGGATTGCTGTGTCATATGGTAGTTCTATTTTTAGTTTTTTAAGGAACCTCCATACTGTTCTCCATAGTGGCTGTATCAATTTACACTCCCACCAACAGTGAAAGAGTGTTCCCTTTTCTCCACACCCTCTCCAGCATTCATTTTTTCTAGATTTTTTATGATGGCCATTCTGACTGGTATGAGATGATATCTCATTGTAGTTTTGATTTGCATTTCTCTAATGATTAGTGATGTTGAGCATTCTTTCATGGGTTTGTTGGCAACCTGTATATCTTCTTTGGAGAAACGTCTATTTAGGTCTTCTGCCCATTTTTGGATTGGGTTGTTTGTTTTTTTGTTATTGAGCTGTATGAGCTGCTTGTAAATCTTGGAGATTAATCCTTTGTCAGTTGCTTCATTTGCAAATATTTTCTCCCATTCTGAGGGTTGTCTTTTGGTCTTGTTTATGGTTGCCTTTGCTGTGCAAAAGCTTTTAAGTTTCATTAGGTCCCATTTGTTTATTTTTGTTTTTGTTTCCATTTCTCTAGGAGGTGGTTATAAAAGGATCTTGCAGTGATTTATGTCATAGAGTGTTATGAAGAACCTAGGGGTAAGACAGGAATAAAGACACAGACCTACTAGAGAATGGACTTGAGGATATGGGGAGGGGGAAGAGTAAGCTGTGACAAAGTGAGAGAGTGGCATGGACATATATACACTAACAAATGTAAAATAGATAGCTAGTGGGAAGCAGCCGCATAGCACAGGGCGATCAGCTTGGTGGTTTGTGACCACCTAGAGGGGTGGGATAGGGAGGATAGGAGGGAGGGAGATGCAAGAGGGAAGAGATATGGGAACATATGTATATGTATAACTGATTCACTTTATTATAAAGCAGAAACTAACACACCATTTTAAAGCAATTATACTCCAATAAAGATGATTAAAAAAAAAGAGAGAGAGCAATGAATAGAAAAGGAAAAGGTATAGCTTGTTGAGCTCCTACTTTGTGCCAAGCACGTTACATAGAATCCAGAAATGTGAAACTGTTCAGAATGGATGTGAATATATGTAGGTGTATGCTGAAGAAATGTCTGTGTTTATCATGTGGCTTATTACTAGTGTCAATATTTATGTAAGTATTGATTCAAATCTCCAAAAATCATCTTGCAAGTGTTCTTTCCTAACAGTGTCATTATAGTATTTCTATCAGAAGCATCAGAAATTTCTGTACTACGTTATCCTTGATGGGATTCTGCAGTTGACATCTTAACCTCAGATGTGACATTCAAAGACTGTTTATTCAGAATTATCAGTCATTTCTTTTATATGTGAAGAAACCGAGGGCAGACATGATGAGGGTTTATTTAAGGGACTTACCTGAAAATAACAAAATAAGAATATGGGAACTTTTTCCACATTTCTGATCTTCTTCACAGCCTCTTGATTTCCAAAATGTGTTTGTATTTCATCTGCTTAACTAACCACCCACATTCAGATCTGAACATTTATGTACTGAGCCAGCACATTAGGAAGTCTACAGAGTCCCTGTTGCCTAGAACATTGATATTTGTTGATTCTATAGGAAAGAGTTCAAAATGAAATTCTACACCACTGCACTCCAGCATTTTCTGGGGAAAAAAGAAGGAAGTGGTCGCTATACATCATCAGATTTTTATGTGGCTAAAGAGAGATAATATGAATTTATTCATTCATTCTGCAAATGTGTTTAGCAGGTTTTATTCTGTAAAAGGCAAAGTAGGTACACTATGTATCAGAAAGAGATTCTGACAACATAAAAAATTTTTAAAGGGTCATTCATAAATCCACTGCGCAGAAGGAACTCTGTTACTATATTGGTCCCTTTACTTCCAATCTCATTTCTTCTCTTTATTTTAATAAAATTGGATCTTACTATGCATACTCAGTTGGATTCATATTTCAGAGACTTAATTTTTTTCACATAATGGAGAGTATTTTCTCCATGTCATGAATTATTCTTATTGGCTAGATGAGATTCCATTTTATATATGCTGTAATTTATCATGTTATTGAAACATTGAAGTCATTTCTATTTTTCTTTCTTATAAACAATATTGCATCTAAGAACCCTAAATGTAAAGCTTTGGAAATATTCATGATTGTTTCCTGAAGATGAATTCTTTGAAATGGATTTGTCGCATCAAAGTGTGTATACATATTTAAAGCTTTAGATACAGGTTGACAAATAACCCATCAGCAGTGTATGAGCTATAACTTTTGTTAGCATTTACTAGTTTAAAAAGTAAAAATGGTATACCATTCATGTATTCATTTAAGATATTTTTTTCTCAAAAGAATAGATATTTTCAACAATTATTTAGTACCTACTCTATGAATAGCCTGAGTAAGAGATATAAGGTTGAAAAAGTCATGTACACTTAACCTCAAGAATTTTCCAACCTTGTACTCATATACATTTTCGTAAGCAGGCATATATGTATACACAGATAAGTGTAACCTGTTCTATAAATGCCCCAAGGGCAGTAGCCAGATGGTATTTGGAGCATTGAACCAAGGAGTGATTAATCAGAGTAGGGAGGTTTCAGTAGCTGTCTGGGCCTTGAAAGATGAATAATACATCACAGCAGAGAGGTAGACTGGATTTCTCTCCAGATAGGGAAGCAGCCCAGGCCAAGGGCTTGATAAGGAAAGTGCTGGACTTACTGATTCATTCTGAAGAAGCTGAAATACAGTGTGTTTGGCGTTAAAACTGAAAAGATCTGGTTCCTGTTTGAGGATGTGTCCTCAAAACCTAGTGTTAGTCAGCAAGAACAGTGTGCTGTTCCTGTTGAACAGTTTGGGCACCTTCAGGAAAATATTCTCATTGTCAGGGCACTAAGTAATTTGGTAAATTATGTCTTCTCGGCTTTTAGGTGGGTCAGTTTGTCTAAAATCACTCCATAATTTTAGATCCAGTTACAGAAGTAAGACCTCTTAGGCCTGACCAAGCTAAGTAAGTCCCAGCTTTTATAATCCACCAAATACTTACCCTAGGAATTATTTCTTTAATCAGATTGTTAAAGGCAAACAATTTTTAAAATTATACTCTAGTGGCATGCAGCATTATTTGTATAAAGAAGATTAGAAACAACCTAATCCATCGCTAGGGATTGGTTAAATACATTACAGCCATTCTATAGAATACTGCGTTAATAGCCATTAAAAATAATAACATGGACGTATATACACTACCAAACGTAAAATAGATAGCTAGTGGGAAGCAGCCGCATAGCACAGGGAGATCAGCTCGGTGCTTTGTGACCACCTAGAGGGGTGGGATAGGGAAGGTGGGAGGGAGGGAGACGCAAGAGGGAAGAGATATGGGAACATATGTATATGTATAACTGATTCACTTTGTTATAAAGCAGAAACTAACACACCATTGTAAAGCAATTATACTCCAATAAAGATGTAAAAAAAAACCAAAAACAGGTAAATTCTCAATGACAAATTAAACTTTGAATTTCTGTTCATTAAGAGAGTTAATAATAAATGTGTGATTTGCACTAAAAAAAATAATAATAACTTGGCTCTCAGTATTTGAACATAGGAATATGACAGTGATATATTGCTGAGTGAAAAAATAAATTGCAAAACAATCTCATTATTATTTACAAAAAGCCCTATAACTCTCTGTTTATACATGTACATAAAATGCATAAAAAATTCTAGAAGGATACATACCCAACGTTAATAGTGTAACCACTATCTGAGAGTAGGGGTGAAGGTTTAGTGGAGCTTCCCCATTGCATTGGACAGCATCCAGGAACATCACAGAGAATTCACTGTCCAGTATGGCAGGACTCCACTTATTACTTCTGGACTGTGGTAGTCAAAGTGGTATCTCGTCATTTCAAATCACGCATTTACAATTATGAGTCAGATTTAACTCATTTTGTATTTTTTTTTGTCACATATTCCTGTGCCTGCAAAATACTCTAGTGCCTTTGGTTTTGTTTTGTTTTGTTTTGTTTTAAATTGGGTTGCTCCTCTTTTTCTTAAGTAATTGTTTAAATCAAATTTTAATTTACTCATAAGATCTCTTTCTATTAATTTCTAAAGTGGTCTCATATACATTTTAATGTCTAGATAAAGTTCTATGAATGTAAAGGTTGGAGATTCAAAGACTGTCTATTTTTCTTGGCCTGAAAGAATGCTATTTCATTGAGGCCACATAACAGGTACATAAGAGCACTGACGGAGCCCCTTGGCTGTCTAACCTTGGATGACTTAACATAACATTTTGTTTTAGTGTCCTCATTGCAACTCAGCGATAACAGTAGTACCCTTCTCATAAGTGAAGATCAAATGAGCTCTTGGAATAGTACCTGACCATAACAGCCCTCCATTAATTTTTTTTCATTTTATTTATTTCTAATAAGTTAAAGAAAACTCAATTGGTTCTATTTTCTTCTCCCTAACTTTACCCTTTAATTGACTGCAGTAAGTTATTTTGTCATAAGTAATTCATCATCCTAAGAAAAACCTCTTAATCCTGGGCTTGCTAAGAAGCTTCAGAATTCTAATGTTACTATGATTGTCTTTAAGCACCAGCAACTCTGTATTCTACATGATTTTTAAATGTATTTTAAATCTCAGTAATGTCAGGTGGGTGGTGTCATTTTATAGCAATAAGAAAAATGTTCTTAAATGGCTTTTCCAAGTTAAGGCAGCTCTTTAGGGAGGGCCTGGGCTTTTGCAGGAGCTTCTGGTCACTTATTTATTGGGCTTCTGTGCTATGAGGTCACCATATGATGATGAATCTCTACTGATGAGGCAACTAGGTACTTCTGCAATTGCTCAAAATACTTCTACTTTCTTGCATGCGGTACTCTTTAGACGCCTTGAACTCTGAGCTGAGCCATTTCCTCCTGAACAGGAGATAGGTCCAGAACCAGTGTTTTCCACCCTGACCCTCTTCCACTCCTGTGAGTTCCCTGTTTTAATTCCTCACCCCCTCGGGAGACAGAGGCAGGGAATTCCACTTTTCCTTCTCGTTACTATAACAACTCCCAAGATACACAAAGAGATAAGCAAACGAAGATGATTCTGGAAGATTCTGAACTCTTCATAGATCTTTCTTTTCCTGAGCTGCCTAGATGTAAAGTATATCTAGGCTTAAGAACAGAGATGAAGCCTCTCAGCTCTCGAAACTAAACTTGAACGTGAAAAAAAAAATGGTAACATTTAGAAGAAGAATGACTAGGCATGAATCAAGCCTGAGTTTAATTTTTTGTAATATTAATTTTCTACTGAACATAGAGTAAAACAGTCCTCTCGTTCACTTACACACACACATACACACACACACACACACACACAGTAGAATTACTAGGTTGGGTGCTAAGGTGCATTTTCCTTTGTCAAATCCAGTGAGACTCAGTGTGCTGGGTTGTCTTTGCTGCTTTTTCTGTAGTTGCAGGTACCACTGACAATGGCATTTACCTATCACAGCAACTTTGCCACTGTTAGCCACTGCTGTTGGTGACAGGAGATGGTTCCAAAGATGATGACAATTAAATGAGTGTCAGTATTTCTTTTTTCCCACTCACTGTTGCTTTGATGGTTTTTATCGTTTGTATTTCTTTTATCATTACTGAGTGGTAGTGAGGAGAACAAATAAGAGAGTCAAAGCTATGCTTCCAGAGTTCATGGATCACCAGTGTGATATTTGTGTCACTCCAAGCTGTATTTCATGAGCCTCTTGTCCCTTGTCCCTTGAGCAATGCTTATCACTGCTTCCACAGCTATAGATTATCTCTTCTACAACTAGGCTAATTTTATGTCGGCAAAGACGAAGTGGTTCTTTGTTTATTCGCCCAGTTCCCCTTTCTGCCCCCCTTACGATTAAAGATACAGCATGGGGTGGTGGTGTTTCTTGTTCACTTGCCCGGTATCTTCACAGGGTTGCTTTCCAACCTCTTTGCAAAGATAACTGACCATTTCTTACATCACATGGTTCCAGAGGAGGAGCAACCTTTATTAATATGCCATTTGTAGGGTATGACCTCAGAATTTACCAATACAATTTAAAGATTTTCCATTTTGTCCTGTCCTTCGTGGATGCTAAAATGTCTCATTCTTTCTATCAAATATTTGTTGAAAAACCGATTCACATAGCAGTGATTTCCATTTTTATGACCTCTTCTGAAGTACAGAAAATATTAGTTAGAACACCAAGAAGAAAAGCTCTAGTGGGAAGGGGGCAGGATGGATTATGGTGAAATACATTGGGAGTTGCTAGGCTAAGTGAATTTATACATGTATTTATTGCATAGTTCCTTGAGATGCTCTGTGAATGTCTGAGAAGAGGGGAGACGTGAGGATTTCCCGATCTTATTCAACCACAAGATCTGGCCTCTGAACCTTCTGTATCTTCTAGCATTCCTGGAAATGCAGTTTGGGAAATGATCAATCATTTGGTAGAAACTAAAAGAGCTAATCCAAAATCATAGTTATAGAATTTGTTGATCTTTACTAGCATCACTTTAAAGCCAACAGGGAACGTGTATTTCTCTGCTGCCTTTACCTGTTGATGAGGTAGAAACAGTAGAGTGGGGAACGGAAGGGAACCTGGGCCAGGAGTGAGCACACGGAGGGAGGGGAGGGTGTCACAGGTGCCATTGTTGATGCTCACCACTGAGGCACCCACGTGCCTTGAAAAACAGTGGTTAAACAAACAAGCAAACAAACAAAACCCAGAGTTCTCCTAAAAACCCAATAAGTATCTGGAAGTCTGTACTAAGGAACTGCCATTTTCTTTGCAGTTCTTGGGAATACCTAAATTGATGCTTTCAACTCTATATGGGAGTGAGAAAACACGGGCAGGAAGGAGGGAGGAGAAAAACAGGAATATACATGGAAACTCTTCATCAGGAGACCAGCCTTTTGGAAATGGCACTAAACCCCAAAATAGTTGGTATTTTTAAAAAATATAAATAAGTAAGACTGGTAGACTTCAAACAACAGAAACTTTTATTCTCTCACAGTTCTGAACGCTAGAAGTTTGAAATCAAGCGGTCAGCAGGACCATGCTCCCTCTGGAGGCTCTTAGGAAAATCCTTCCTTTCGTCCTCCCAGACCCTCCTGGTGGCTGCCCGCAACCCTCAGTGTTCCTTGGCTTGTAGCTGTCTCACTGCAATCTGCCTCCATCATCACCTGGCCTTTCTCTCTTTGTCTCTGTGTGTCCTGTCCTCTTCTTATAAACATACTAGTCATGGGATTTAGGGCCAGCCTTAACCCAGAATGGTTTCATCTCAGACCTTAACTAATTACATGTGCAAACGCCCTGTTTATGAATAAGGTCACATTCTGAGGTTCTGGGCAGACATGAATTTTTGGAGGCGGTATTCAACCTAATGTGCCCTCTTGATTCTGTTTTATTTTCTTGATACTCATTTTTTCCATTAATTGTTCTTCAATAACTATTTTAAAGCTTATTAGGAAAAAAGTTTGTTAGGAATGCCCATCAGGCATATAGGTTGTTATATTATATATCTGAACTACTAATTTCTGATTTAAAAAGGATGAAGAAATCATTTTTTGCACTAACATATTCCTTGCAAAGTCATCTTTTATAGAAAAATTGGAAGTCCATATAAATATCTAGCAGTGGGGAGTAGTTTTATACATAAACTCAATGGAACATTGTCTACTCACTAAAGATAATTTTCAAAGCTCTACATATATAACCTAATACATCTAAAAAGCATATTATATAATTTTTTCTTCCAGTTGTATTGAGATGTAATTGGCGTACAGTGCCATATAAGTTTAAGGTGTACGGCATAATGATTTGATTTATATACATCATGAAATGATTATCACAATAAGTTTAGTGAACATCCATCATCTCATATAGATACAAAATTAAAGAAATAGGAAAAAAACCTTTTCCTTGTGATGAGAACTCTTAGGGTTTATTCTCTTAACAACTTTCATATTTAACTTACAGCACTGTTATGTTTTTCATGTTATACATACGTCCCTGGTACTTATTTATCTTATAACTAGAAGTTTGTGCCTTTTGTATAGCCACTCTGACAGGTGTGAGGTGATATGTCATTGTGGCTTTGATTTGCATTTCCCTGATGAGTTGTGATGTTGAGCATCTTTTCATGTGTCTCTTGGCCATTTGTATGTCTTCTTTGGAAAACTGTCTATTCAGATCCTTTGCCCTTTTTTTAAAATCAGGTTGTTTGTTTTTTTGATGTTGAGTTGTATGAGTTCTTTGTATATTTTGGATATTAATCCCTTGTCAGATTTATTGTTTGCAAATATCTTCTCCCACTCAGTAGATAGTATTTTTTGTTTTGTTGATGGTTTCCTTCACTGTGCAAAAGTCTTTAGTTTGAGGTACTCCCATTTGTTCATTTTTGCTTTTGTTTCCCTTATGTGAGGAGTCATATCCAAAAAAGTATTACTAAGACTGATGTCAAAGAGCTTACTGCCTATGTTTTCTTCTAGAAGTTTTTTGGTTTCAGGTCTTACATTTAAGTCTTTAGTCCATTTTGAATTTATTTTTGTGCATAATGTGAGAAAGTAATCTAGTTTCATTCTTCTGCATGTAGCTGTCCAGTTTTCCCAATACAATTTATTGAAGAGTCTGTCTTTTCCCCATTGTATATTCTTGCCTATTTTGTCATAGATTAATTGCCCATATAAGTGTGGGCTCGTTTCTAGGCTCTCTATTCTGTTCCATTGATCTATGTATCTGTTTTGGTGCCAGTACCATACTATTTTGATTACTGTTGCTTTTAGTATAGTTTGAAATCAGGGAGTGTGATACCTCCAGCTTTATTCTTCAAGATTGTTTTGACTATTCAGGGTCTTTTGTGTCTCCATATGAATTTTAGAATTATTTGTTTTAATTCTGTGAAGAATGTTATTGGTATTTGATAAGAATTACATTGAATCTGTAGATTGCCTTGGGTAGTATGGTCAATTTTACCAATATTAATTCTTCCAATCAGGAACACAGTATATCTTTCCATCTGTTTGTGTCATCTTCAATTTCTTTCATCAGTGTCTTTACTTTTCCAAGTATAGGTCTTTTACCTCCTTATTTAGGTTTATTTCTAGGTATTTTATTCTTTTTGATGTGATTGTAAATAGATTGTTTTCCTGCTTTCTCTTTCTGATAGTTTGTTGTTAGTGTACAAGAAGCAACAGATTTATGTATATTAACTTTGTATCCTGCAACATTACTGAATTCATTAATGAGTTCTGGTGTTTTTTGGTGACATCTTTAGAATTTTCTATGTATAGTATCATGTCATCTGTAAACAGTGACAATTTTACTTCTTCCTTTGCAATTTTGATTCCTTTTATTTCTTTTTCCTGTCTGATTGCTGTGGCTAGGACTTCCCATATTGTTTTGAATAAAAGTGGCAAGAGTGGGCATCCTTGTCTTGTTCCTGATCTGAGAGGAAATGTTTTCAGCTTTTCACTATTGAGTATGATGCCGGCTATGGGCTTGTCATATAAGGACTTTATTATGTTGAGGTATGTTCCCTCTATACCCAGTCTGTTAAAGGTTTATAATCATAAATGGATGTTGAATTTTGTAAAAAGTTTTTTCTGCATCTATTGAGATGATCATGTTACTTTTTTTAAAATTTAATTTTATTTACTTTTTATACAGCAGGTTCTTATTAGTTATCCATTTTATACATATAAGTGTATATATGTCAATCCCAATCTCCCAGTTCATCACACCACCATCCCCAACCCCTGCCGCTTTCTCCCCTTGGTGTCCATACATTTGTTCTCTACACCTGTGTCTCAGTTTCTGCCCTGCAAACTGGTTCATCTGTACCATTTTTCTAGGTTCCACATATATGCGTTAATATATGTTATTTCTTTTTCTCTTTCTGACTTGCTTCACTCTGTATGACAGTCTCTAGATTCATCCACGTCTCTACAAATGACCCAATTTCGTTCCTTTTTATGGCTGAGTAATATTCCATTGTATATATGTACCACATCTTCTTTATCCATTCATCTGTCGATGGGCATTTAGGTTGCTTCCATGACCTGGCTACTGTAAATGGTGCTGCAATGAACATTGGGGTACATGTGTCTTTTTGAATTATGGTTTTCTCTGGGTATATGCCCAGTAGTGGGATTGCTGGGTCATAAGGTAATTCTATTTTTGTTTTTTTAAGGAACATCCATACTGTTCTCCATAGTGGCTGTATCAATTTACACTCCCACCAACAGTGAAAGAGTCTTCCCTTTCCTCCACACCCTCTCCAGCATTTGTTGTTTGTAGATTTTCTCATGATGCCCATTCTAACCGGTGTGAGGTGATACCTCATTGTAGTTTTGATTTGCATTTCTCTAATAATTAGTGATGTTGAGCAGCTTTTCATGTGCTTCTTGGCCATCTGTATGTCTTCTTTGGAGAAATGTCTATTTAGGTCTTCTGCCCATTTTTGGATTGGGTTGTTTATTTTTTTAATATTGAGCTGCATGAGCTGTTTATATATTTTGGAGATTAATCCTTTGTCCGTTGATTCATTTGCAAATATTTTCTCCCATTCTGAGGGTTGTCTCTTCGTCTTGTTTATGGTTTCCTTTGCTGTGCAAAAGCTTTTAAGTTTCATTAGGTCCCATTTGTTTATTTTTGTTTTTATTTCCAGTACTCTAGGAGGTGGATCAAAAAAGACCTTGCTGTGATTTATGTCAAAGAGTGTTCTTCCTGTGTTTTCCTCTAAGAGTTTTATAGTGTCGGGTCTTACATTTAGGTATCTAATGCATTTTGAGTTTATTTTTGTGTATGGTGTTAGGGAATGTTCTAATTTCATTCTTTTACATGTAGCTGTCCAGTTTTCCCAGTACCACTTATTGAAGAGACTGTCTTCTCTCCATTTAATATCCTTGCTTCCTTTGTCATATATTAGTTGACAATAGGTGTGTGGGTTTATCTCTGGGCTTTCTATCCTTTTCCAATTATCTATATTTCTGTTTTTGTGCCAGTACCATATTATCTTGATTACTGTAGCTTTGTAGTATAGTCTGAAGTCAGGGAGTCTGATTCCTCCAGCTCCATTTTTTTCCCTCAAGACTTCTTTGGCTATTCGGAGTCTTTTTTGTCTCCATACAAATTTTAAGATTTTTTGTTCTAGTCTGTAAAAAATGCCATTGGTAGTTTGATAGGGATTGCATTGAATCTGTAGGTTGCTTTGGGTAGTATAGTCATTTTCATAATGTTGATTCTTCCAATCCAAGAACATGGTATAACTCTCCATCTATTTGTATCATCTTAAATTTCTTTCATCAGTGTTTTATAGTTTTCTGCATACAGGTCTTTTGTCTCCTTAGGTAGGTTTATTCCTAGGTATTTTATTCTTTTTGTTGCAGTAGTAAATGGGAGTGTTTCCTTAATTTCTCTTTCAGATTTTTCATCATTAGTGTATAAGAATGCAAGAGATTTCTGTGCATTAATTTTGTATCCTGCAACTTTACCAAATGCATGGATTAGCTGTAGTAGTTTTCTGGTGGCATCTTTAGGATTCTCTATGTATAGTATCATGTCATTTGCAAACAATGACAGTTTTACTTCTTTTCCAATTTGTATTCCTTTTATTTCTTTTTCTTCTCTGATTGCCATGACTAGGACTTCCAAAACTATGTTGAATAATAGTGGTGAGAGTGGACATCCTTGTCTTGTTCCTGATCTTAGAGGAAATGCTTTCAGTTTTTCACCATTGAGAATGATGTTTGCTGTGGGTTTGTTGTATATGACCTTTTTTATGTTGAGGTAGGTTCCCTCTATGCCCACTTTCTGGAGAGCTTTTATCATAAATGGGTGTTGAATTTTGTCTGGGATGGGCAGGAGAGGAGATGTTTACTTTTTCATTTTATACATTTGAATGTTTATCATGTGCATATATTATTTTCTATTATAAAAGAAATAAAGTTAAGAAAAAATTTAAAAATCATATCAATGTAATTAGGAAGGTGATTCTGCTAGGGGTAAATTTAAAAACATACAATTTTTACGAGCTGTAAATTATGTACTGCTTTAAGGGTATGAGAATAATGATTCCTTCTATAATATTGATAAATTATACAAAATTGTATGAAATTCCATTTGAAAGTACTTGGAACTCTTCAACTGATGTTATGTAAAAGACGATTTTTTTTTTTGGCCACACCGGGAGGCTCATGGGATCTTAGTTCCCCGACCAGGGATTGAACCTGGACCACCGCAGTGAAAGCACCAAGTCCTAACCACTGGACTGCCAGGAAATTCCCTAAAAGATGAAATCTTGAACTATTTCTCCAGTGTTTTCTCAGCTATAACTTGCACTCACTTTATCTACATGGTACCAAAATTGGCTTTAAATATGTGTTTTCCTTCTGTATCTAAAAATAAGGCTAGTGCTGGTGGCGTCTACTGTGCTCCAGGTACTTTTTCATTGAATGCTCATAGTGCCTCTGCAGGGTGGGTGGTATTAGTTCTAATTTTCCTATGAAGAAACTGAGGCTGGAAATATTGATCAACTTGTTGAAAGTCACACAAGTAGAGAGACCCCAAGGCAATTCAATTAGCTTGACCTGCCTCCCCATCCTTTTCATTTGGGAAAAAAAATAAAGGGAAATTAAGAAAATCATCTGGCCTTTTATTCTTGCCTTTACTTATTTCTTGTTTTCAGCAACTAGTTGTGCTTTTCTAACCTTGTCTTATGTCCTAGGAGAAGGTACTTAACAGAAGGCATCACAGGGGTCAGAGATTATAAACAGTTTGTTAGCTGAATTTTCGTAGATGTTTTCAGTAAAACAGAGAATTCACAGCTCAGTGATATTTTTCCCCCCAGATATTGTGGATGCTTTATCAGATCCAAAGAAATTTCTTTCCATTACGGAAAAGAGAGCAGACCAAATGAGAGCTATGGGCATTGAAACCGTAAGTAGCAATGGTCAATTAAAGACAGCCGAGTTGGGGAAGTTTGGGTGTCTAACAGTGATTACAAGAGCAAGACAAAGTAATAAATTAATAGAACAAGTTCAAAAGTGGTTTTTGAAACTGAACTTATCAATTCAACAAAAGAATTTCAAAGGTCTATGAGGACGTAGCATATTTAATAAAATGTGACCCACTTCCTCACTGTGGCTTCACTAACATCCGGGGATCCTGGCCCCATTAGAAATGAAATGGAAAACATTCATGATGCTTTTAGGAACATTTAGAATATAGGATGCTTTTGTGAGACACTGAAATACCAGCTAACCTTATTCAGTGTATTAATGAAATTGGCGTTTACTATTGTTTATTTTTTATAGTCTTGCATCCAACCTTCAATTTCAGTGCACAGTTGTGGTGTTTGCTTCTTTGTTTTTAAAACTCCCCTTACTCCTCAGTTTAGAATGGAAACGGAAATCTCTCCAGTAGCTGGAAAAAAAGAAGGTATACCCTGCTTGTAAAGGAGCTACATCTGCTTTCCTAGGCTTCATCATTTGTCTCAAGCCTGAGGAAACCATGTGTTTACTCCTGCCAAGCAAAGATCTATTTAAGGAATAGAGGCTAAGATGCAGAAGGGGAAAAGTTGATGGTACAGACTGGATTCAGTAAAAGGAAGAATGTGCAAGACATTTGAACGTGAGGTGGCATTCATTTGGGTCAGTATAAACATTTCTGTTCCAGAGTGACATCGCCGACGTGCCCAGTGACACGTCAAAGAATGACAAGAAAGGGAAAGCCAACACAGCGAAAGCAAGTGTGACCCCTCAGAGCAGCTCAGAGCTCAGGCCCACCACCACGGCCGCCCTGGGAGCTGGCCTGGAGGCCAAGAAAGGTAAAGGAGAGTTGTCTGGGCTCCTTGTCTCTTCTGGCAATTTTAGAATCTTTGATGCAGGTATTAAGAATTGTTAATTTTGCCAATTTTCATGGTTCCATAAATCTCAAGAGCAGCAGGTTTTCTTGTGGGTTGAACAAACAACTTAATTTCCCTGAGTGGTTAACAGGAAGTCAGTGTTTCATCTGCTACATCCCCTGCACTGTAGTCATACTGTGTACAATATTCGTAGATCTAGAAATGTTTACATTTGGTGTCCTTTATGGAAAAAACATTCACAGAGTGAACTTACCGAACTCATCCCCTCTCTCCTCCAGATACTACCATAGGCATGGGCAGTGAGCTTATGAACCAACAGAATCCTGATTGTTCTGACATTCCTGCATTCCTTTATTGAGAATTTCCCCCATCTGTAGATATTTAGCATCCGTGACTATTTATTTGTAAAATTATTGACGGGCATCTGAAGGCCAGTTCTGTGTGGTTACCTATGAATGAAACGAAAGATCATTGGAGGTGGCATTGCAAAGAATTATGTGTCCCGTGTGCTGGTATGTAGGGAGAGCAATTGTACTGATTATTTAAAGGGAACTTCCATTCTTATTGTCCAGGCCTCCATTCTGATTGGATGATCCCCATCCCATATGATAATTAAATATTGTAAATATTCTCCTTGACCTGAATCATTTACTAAATTTGCTCTTCTTACTTTAAGAATTTCTCCTTTTCCTAATGGTTTTCTACTCAGTATATATATCTCACATTTATATGTGAATTCAGCATCTTTGGTATAAGAAGATGAAGTTGTCTGTTTACTTAAATACACACAGTGCTGCAGTTTAAGGTAAGAAATGACAGGCTTTCCTTAACCAAAGCAGCATTGTAATTTAGCAGGAAACTAAGTGTGCACTGAGCTTTGTGAAACAAATTAGAGAATGAGACGGCACAAAAGTAGCCCCAGTTGTACTTTGCAACTTGTCTGTTTCTCCCTGGAAAGAATGTGGAACAAGGTAATGATGCAGGATTTGAGCGTTCCGTCCAGCGCTGGTCGTTCTTAACATCAGCCACCCAGACAGAGATAGAGAGTGGAAAATGGAAGAGTTTTTGTTTAGTTAAAGTTCTTGTGTCATGCCCACCAGCACATAAAGACATTAGTAATTATAGTGAATTAAGTGGCCTGCAAAAGCAGTGTGACTAGCTTTCAGAGGACAGAAGTGATTCTAGTTCTAGAAGGGACCATGTTTGTGTTTTGAACTGTTTCACTCCTGGTTCCAAATGAGATTACACAGGAAGGAGCCATTGGAAGAAAGCTCTCCCTTTCCCTCGTCCCCTCTGCAGACGCCCTGAGGAAGAGGGTCTACACACTTTCATTTTGGCCTTTTGTTCAGGAGACTTGGGAGCCTCCTCGAAGTGGCAGTAGTCGGTTCTATGAGAAATGCCTTTGCACCTTCAGGGACCTCACATGGCCCGAGGGGTAAGATGGGACAGGCTTCCACCCCTCTACCAGGCAGTGTTTGTGAGCGCTGACCTCTCAGAAACAAGAGGGAGAGGGCCCCTTCCAGCTGGCGCTCAGAGGAGACTTAAGGATGATGTCCTAACTGAGCTGGGCCTTGAAATGAAGGTCTGACGTGAACAGGAAGAGAAGGTGGAGGAGCCTGGGAGGAGGCCACATAGGAAGCACCCAGGGGTAGGAAAGGGGGCTGGGCCAGTCCTGGTCTGGAAAGGATCTGGGACCACCTGAGAATGGGAAATGACATCAGAGGATTTTTTTAAGAAGATTAGTACAGTCTTGGCAGAAGTATTCTTTAAAAGGAAGGAATGGATGCTAAGGGCAAGTGAAGAATTAGAGTATTTGTGCCTCTACTATAACGCTTATCACCTTATATTTATATTATATATTTATTCACATTATATTTATATGACGTGATAACAACCAGAGAAAGCAGTTATTGCTGACAAGACCACCCCTCTGTCATTCAGTGTGTCCCTGGAACGATGCCTAGTAAAGATCTAAAGTCTCTTCTCTTAAGAAGTAAATGGCTGATGAACGAATGAGCCATACTAATGGCCAGGAGGACCTGAATTAGGCTGGAAGTACTCAGAGGGAAAAGAAGGATGGAAATCAATTGGTGGCTTGGATATGGGACTTAGGAGGTAACTCAGCTACTTCAAGGTCAGGTCACAGAGAGAGATGGTGCTGTTGAGTGAAGTAGAGAACTCAAGAGGAAGAAAAGCTTTGAGTAAGATTATTCTGGTCCTGGACATCATCAGGTTCAAGCTGTCAGTGGTACATCTGAATGGAAACATGCAACAGCAGGGCTGTGGTAGGTAAAGAGGAGGTAGGAGGGAGAGAAAGAGAGAGAGTGAATGTGAGAATGCTTAGAAAGATAGCAGGAATGAAAACAAAGAAAAACAGAGAGAGATATATGTTATAAGAAGAATGAGTTTTGGAAGGTATTGTAGACAGTCCAGAGACGTTAAGACTGCATAATTACTGTTGGATCAGGGATGCCTAGGTGATGAGAATGGAAACCAGGTTAGAAAAATTGATGATTTAAGATATAAAATGGTTGTTGTGGAGAACAGTAGCATGTTGGTAGGAACCAGTGAAGAGAAAGAGAAGGAAAATGCAAGAGAGAGGTATATAGTGAAACAGCCTCTGAGGAAGAGCTGAATCAAGAGAAAGGAAATGATCCTGTTGCATAAAGAGGGAAGAGAGGTGTCCTGTCTGAGCCAAGAAGAGAAGTTTCAGGGTGAAAAGGAAGCTGTCAGGGTGGAGCCCGACAGAATTTGCTGTGAACATCTGTGAAGGTGAGGAGTCCTGAAGTTCTACATGATTTCTCTTAGACACACAGCCAAATAGCAATAACTGCACCAATGATGCTTGATTTTCTCTTTAATTTTAAGGATAAAGAATTAAGGAAACTCAACTAGTTGATTTCCAAATTACGGTTTGAGAGAAAACAAGTCATTTTTAATGAGCTGCGTTGATAAAAACAAAAAATATATATACTGAACCTTCAACTAGTCAAAATCTTTGGGGCCCAAATTGTAGAAATTCACCCCTACTTTCACACCAGAAGCCTGGAGACCTACACTATCTAATATAGAAACCACTGGCCACATGTGGCTATTTGGACTTAAAAATCAAAACTTGAGTTCCTCAAGTGCACTGGCCACATTTCAGGTGCTCAAGAGCCATGTGGAACTCATGGCCATCCACTGGGCAGCTCACAGATGGAACATATCCACTCCTGTTGGAAGTCCTATTAGACAAGCTGCTTTGGACATATAGATGAAACCAAGCATGTACCAGTTCCTGTTCTGTAGAGTGTGTTTTTTTCCTAACTAACTAAATCATTCACAGGAACTAACACTTTTATAATGTGTCTTTCTCCAAAAAAGACCAAAGGTTTATGTTTTCACAGGGTCCTGTTAATCAAGATTTCATTGAACAAACACCAAAAAAGAGTCTCATCAGACTAGGTCAAACTCTTAGTATTTGTTAGATCTCCAGAGGACCTTGCATGCCCCCCAATTCTGTGTGTTCATTTTATAGAAGAGAGAAAAGAGACCCAAAGATAGGGAGCTCTTAGTGATGCCAGGATAGCCTCCTCTGCCCTGCAGTAAAGCAGGGAATTAGCTTGTGATGTCAGACCTAAGAGATTAGAGAGTAGCCCCATGATCCCTTGACACCCCTATCACAAAATGTTATAGATCGGAAGACTGATTTCTCTCCGCCATGACTCTCCTTTTTTTCTGTCCTTACCACGCTCACACTGGATGTGCACATCTTCTTAAAATGAGTACAGCTGAAAAACAAGAACCTAGAACTTGACACCTATCTTTCTTGAATATTTCATACCTAGCCTTTGGGATTCTAACGGAAATCAATTATAGTACAGAGTGCACATTCGTCTTGTTTGCCTAAGATGAAAATCTGCAGTCAAACAGAACATGTTTTGGGATTCGCCTACAAATGTGGTTGCCATGACAACACCTGGCTTAGCATCACTCCAGTAACAGGATGACGTAGTATATTAATCTAGGTCATCATGACAGCGTCCTGTTCTACGATGGTTTGATTTCATTATTTTCTGTCTGGTAAAGGCATTTTTGGACTCACTAGTATATCACTTAAATGCTAAAATTAAATTCAGTTAAAGAAAGTGGCTGAAAAAATGTTTTGTTCTTTGATGATGGTTAAGCTGGGAATAGAGTTGGTAGTTAGTGGACTGATAGGATGAGCCTTCAAATACAAAGATAAAGGTAACGGTAATAGATGCTGCTGTGCCTGGTCTGATCTCCTCTATGGGGTTGGTGTCGCAACCCTCGGTGTCTGGGAATACTGGCTGACTGCAGATCACAGCTGCACTTTTCTCCCTAGAGTTGCCCTCAGACCATGCGAGTTCTCTTGCCTCGAAAGGAAGATTCTGTAAAATCTCTGACACCCTTAGCTGAGTGATATGGGGTTACAAAAGCCCAGTTTCCTTACCTCAAACTAGAGCAACACCAGAGGGCCATTTATGCTAAAGAATTTCCTGTAGGATCAGACCTAGGCTGGATTTCAGCTAGAAAGACACTCAAGCTTCTTCCTCTGCCCTATCCTGCTTCTCTCCCACCCTCTAAGGGGTTTCTCCTGAGAGCCTTCCCTTGATAAATCGTGTGTACCCAAATCCCCTTTCCAGGCTCTGATAGTAGGGAACCTGACCTAAAACAATAAACGTTTCAGGTAAGTGTCTAATTAATTGCTCTGTAATAGGAAACTAAGATGTTTATATCCATAACATTACATGCAAAGCTGCGTCAGCATCTTTAGATGCGATTTCAAAACTGTGAATTTGATATGATCACTTATTCTCTCTCACTTTTAATATACACAGTGACTTTTTGTTTCAGGTATTGAACTGATCCCTCAAGTGAGGATAGAAGATTTAAAGCAGATGAAGGTAAAATTACTCCGTCATTTTGCCAGCACTCTTGTGTTCTGCCTGTTGGTGAAACTGACTTATTTTTGTTTCTCACCAACTGTAATCATTGTGGTAGTACTACACAAACTTATTTGGGATCCTGTCTTTCTTTCCCTCCCCCCACAGGCTTACTTGAAGCATTTAAAGAAACAACAGAAGGAGCTCAATTCTTTAAAGAAGAAACATGCAAAGGTACAGTGTTTTGTGTGGGCAAGCAATATGTGTGTGTAGTTTTGTTTGCTTGTTTGTGTGTTTTTTTCCTTTCATCTCTCTGATGAAACCTCACAGCCAAAAACACTACTTAGAAACTGATACCAGCCAACTGGGCAGAAGGACCTTCATTTTAACTGCTTAGAAATGAAATTTAAAAATAGAATCCATTTGGGATTGGTTGTCACTGATTTGTGATCTGTGTTTCTAACATTTATTTCAAAAGCATAACAAAGCTTCACCCATTTCAAAATTGTTTCATAATTTGACTTTATCTAAACGAGTGGGCTGTCACCTGACTATTGAAAACCAGCGCATAGTCTTAGTCTCTGGGTACCGAAATTCCCTTAGTCACTGGCAAATAGTTTGCCATACACGGTGTGTCGGGAGATGCTGGCCAGCTCCAAACTTCTTACCCAAGCCACCTAGAGAAAGAGTTTGTCTCACCTTCTCCCCCATTATGTAAACTCTGCTTGCTGGCCTACTTATGGAATATAGTTGTTGTTCCTAGTTACCCATAAGAAGAGGTCTTTGGACAGTGATCATGAGGAATTCTAAGTTAGCTACAAATTTAAGAGAATAGCAGGAATTCTCACGTAGGTTGAAAAACTTCACAGCACCCAGACGCCATCCTGCTTTCAAGTCTTCCCTCACCGGGAAAAGAGACAAACGTGATATCTTTTTCCTTCCTAAGATGTATCACAACAGCTGCTGCTGGAAGGGTAAATATGTCCTCTTCCATTACGGGTAAGGAGAGCAAGAGAAATTTTAATTTCTTAACTTGAAAGGACTTCTGAATTCTTTTAAGCTCATGTTGCCATCCCACTTCTTTATACCCTGACCCCAGCCTCAAACCAAGGCACAGCCTGCAGAGCTGGACTTGAGTGATGAACCTCTGAGTCACTTCAAATACGAAGATGCAAAGAGTGCAGCCTGGAACTCTGTCATCTCTTTAATGGTTTGTGCTCCTTTGAGAAATTTGGCCTAATCTTGGCCTAGTAACAGTCCCTGTATTATTGGCTTCATGGATTTGCTGATATAGCGGTCACTTCAAAGACTGCTCAAATTTCAATTCTATTCAGTGGAATTCCTTTCATTGCCCACGTGGGAAACCCGCCACAGATGTTTATAAGTGTGGAGACAGAGCTCAAGTAGGGATTTCCATTTTATTGGTCATTGGCAGCAAACTGGAATATGGAAAGGGAACAGAAAAGGGAGAGAAAAGGAAATGCGAATGCACTTTTAATGACTTTGGTTATTAGGAGTGGACTTGGTAACCATATGGCAAGGCGTCATCCACCAGATTTTCCTTCTGTTTAAGTTGGATCTCTGTTATTGAGGCAGGCATCTCAATGGCCTTTGGACTGATTGGAAATTTAAACATTTTGCCTGAGTCTCATTTAATATTTCCTTGAGGCATGACCAGGAAATATACCATGTCTGATAATAATAAGAATAATATACCATCTAGGATTTTTGTATGTGAAGTATTTTCAAGATGCTGTGCTCAGCACTTTATATTTATTACCTCATCTTATACTCTCTACCCTATAAGATAAATTCTAAGTCCCCATTGTGCATATGTGGAAGTTAAGATCAGGGAGGTGAAGCCATGTAACTAATGCCCCAGCATTAGAGGGTAGCAGAGCCAATATTTGAACCCAAATTGTCTTGACTCTGGAACCCATACTTTTATTGCATTATTCTGTGAAGGGTATTGGATGCTTCAGTAAGTAAACAAGTTCCCGCATTGCGTCAAAGGCAGTGGCAGCACGTGGGACAGTATGTAAATCTCCATCTAGTTTGGACAGTGTCAATATACTGGTTACCTGGACAGCTGCTAAGGAAGGTTGCTCCTTGGTTCTTTAGAACTTAACCTATATAACACTGAGCAGAATTGTCTGCTGGTTCCCTATCTAAACCTTCGAGTTCAGACTGTCTCAGTTCTATTAACAGGCCTATCTGCTTAATCGGAAAAGTGGCAAAGATGGTGTCTTAGTCAGTTTGGGCTGCTATGACACATTACCATAGACTAGGTGGCTTAAACAACAGTTTCTTTCTTACAGTACTGGAGGCTGGAAGTCCAAGGTCAGGGTGCACCAGATTCAGTGTCTGATGAGGGGCCCCTTCCTGGTTTACAGACAGCCTCCTTCTTACTGCTCCTTACATGGTGTGGAGAGCTTTCATCTCTTTCCTGTATCTTCTTATAAGGGCACTAATCCCATTCATGAAAGCTCCACCCTCATGACCTTACCACTTCCCAAAGGCACCCCCTCCAAACACACTGGGGATTAGGGCTTCCACATATGAATTCAGAGTGGGGAGGGATACAAATATTCAGTCAATAGCAAGTGAAAAATTATTTTTGCATGAGAGAATTTAGAGGTAGCTTTGATAGCTCTTCCCCTCTGATGGCACTGAACTTTATTCCTTCCATTTTCTTCACACTTATTGGTGAGGAAATATTAGTATTTAGTAACAAATAAATCCTATATGGCAGAATAGAATCCAAGTTGACTTCATTTGCAGAAACAACTTCAAGCTTCTTGGAGCCCCACATTCTAATATAACCAAAACTTAAAAGGAGATTTTAAATCTCCCTAAATCCTACCATCTAAATTTGTGTGGACTTTCGTAACAGCTTTAGTGTACATTTTTTGGAGGAAGCCTTCAAAATGCCTTCAGTCAAGTAACAGAGCCAAATTGCACAGTAAAATATACAGTGCTTGCCTGTTGCTTTTCAGAATGCTTTTTGAAAGCATTTCTTAGCAGGCAAATGCATTTCATGGCTTGTTTTCCATATCCTCATGTACTTCAGAAGTTAAAGTCACAAATGTATGATTATAAGCTTATGATGAATTCCTTCTCCCACATTAAATACACAGGGGGCCCACTTTTCTATTCAACCTGCTTTGGCAGTATAATTTATGAACTCTGAATTCCATAATCTTTTTATATAGAACTACCACTACTAATAAGGCTGACATTTATTTAATGTCACTTTTGTGGTACACATTGTATATACATTCTTAAATTCTCACAATATCCCTGAAACCCAAATGGTACTGTCCACATTTTAGACATGAATAAAATGAAATTCAGAGAAGTGCCTAGAGCAATATAACTCATTCATGCTGGTTATAATTAAAGTGCTTTTCATCTATTTGAACTGTCCAAAGGCTTTGCAAATAATTATTTTCAAACAGTTAGACCTTTCTCTCTATAAAGTTTCTGTAACTTTTCAGTCTATAGTACTTCCTTAATTCTTTCCACTGCCTCATCTGAGCCAACTTTTAAGATTAAGGGTATATTGGAATATTTACTTGCCCAATATATACTGAGGTCTACTCAACTAATGCACTTGTCTTTAAAGCGGAAAAAAAGAAACACTGGTGAAGGAGGTGAGAGGATGTGGTGAATCTATTACCACCAGACCCACTTAGTGCCTGATCCCATTTGATCTTATTTATCCTAACACTAGTTTTTCTATCTGTCAATAATTTTCAAAAGGTAAAACTAGCTAATATATACATAAGCATTTATTATTTGGTATTCTTATAACAATTATATAAAGGAGTATTATAATTATATTAACTTGTATCAGTTAGCTTTTGCTGAGTAACAAACTATCCCCAAATGTAGTGACTAAAAACAGCCACTGTTTATTTAGCCCACAATTTTGTAGCTCAGCTGGATGATGTTCCTGGTCTCATCTGGGTTCCCTTGTACATCTGCTGTCACTACCAGTTTGGCAGATGGTGGGCAGATGTGGGGGGCTGGCTGACTTTGGAAGGCCTCTGCTTTCTGTGGTCTCTCATCTTCAGCAGTAGTCCAGGCTTGTTCACATGGTAGGGGTCCCAAGAGACCAAGCCTCAGCTCAGAACTGGCACAGCATCACTTCCACCTCCATCTCTTGGCTACAGCAGGTCACAAGGCTGTCCCAGGTTCAAGGGATGAGGACTCTACTTCTTGGCAGGAGGAACCACAAAGTCAGGTTGCAAAGAGGATTGGATACAGAAAGAGAAATCACTGTAGCCCTTTTTGCAAACAGTCTACCAACCATTTGCCAGATGAGATAATTTACACTTAAAAGAAACACACCTTGACTAAATCACCTAGCTTTTAAATGGTGGAGCCAAGCTTTGGACCAAATTCTATCAGACTCCAGAACTCAAGCTCTTCATCACTGTATTGGGTTGCCTCTGAGTTTTCCCACATTAGTTTTTATTTCCACACATCTTGATGGTCTTAGTGAAAGGTTTTTAAGAGCAGTCATGAGTCTACAGGGTACAGATATCTTGGCATCCTTTGGGACTGCTTTTTCAACACATCATCCTTGGGCCAAGAACTGGAGACTTCATAGAACTGCATATTCTTGTGCCCACTGGAGACTTTGTTATCATCTCCAAGGAGAAATCTAGGAAATACATTTTAAATAAGCTCCTCTCCTATGCACACTAAATTTTGAAAACTGTTTCTTTAGGAATATTATTTAGCACTCTTTACTGTTCCTCAGTGAAAACCCCACCAAAGGCCTGTAAGATACAGAACAGGCCTCCCTCAAAAATGGGTTTTGCCCTGTTGTCAAGCAATAGTAAGGATTAACTACCCCAGCCTTTCTGTGAAACAATATTTATATAACCCTTTCTAACAGTTACAGTGCTACCTAACTATGGCCACTAATTCAGTCTTTTTCTGAAACACCATGTAGGCAAAAAAAAAAAGCAATAACAAAAACTGAATGCATCCCTTGGACCACCAGTTTGCAGCATCATCACTAGATGAGTCAAATAAAATGCCTGAGAATCTGATTAAAATTTGGCATTTCAGTAAAACTGCTAATGGAAAATATGCTCTTTGCTATGCAAGCAGTTTTGCTGATAATAAACACCAAGACTACTGTTAAACTCATCAAATGTAATTCGTGGTAAGTAGTCAGTAACAGACCTACAACTCTGTCATGAAGTAGAAATGGGCAGAGACACAGCAACCACCCACAAAGGCAGCTTACTGGTAATCTCAGAGGTGTGTGCTGAGCAAACGCGATTTACTCAGATGTTTCAGTATCATCTGTGGCATGAGAATTTATGTCCAGAGTCACATCAGCCACAAGAATGAATTGCAGCAGAAGTTTTTCCCAGAAGAAGCTGAATTTACTCTTAATGTTTTTTTTTTCCACTGAGCAAATAGATATACTGTAGCTTTTGAGGTTACTATTGATTTTTTTTTTCCTTTAGCAGTTGATGGTGGTAGACAGTTCTTTTTTTTTTATTGGAGTATAGTTGATTTACAATGTTGTGTTAGTTTCAGGTGTACAGCAAAGTGAATCAATTAAACATATACATGTATAGAGCAAGTACTCTTAACTTTGATAGAAACATATACAAATCCTGCTAAAAGCCATACATTAATTTCCCCAAAATGTTCCAATTAAGATAGACTTTTAAGTCAACATATTTAAGTTTGGTACTCTTGACCTGAAAGAGTGAAAAAGGACTTATCTCTTCCATAGAGTCTCATGACTCAGTTAAGGACCAAAAGAATAAAATCAATGACAGTTTTTTTTTTGTTTTTTGTTTTTAGTATAAATAGGCTTAGAGATAATTTCCTGGCTCCTCTAGTTTGTACAATAGGAAGCTGAAGCTTGAGCCCACTGCCACGCTTATCACGTGAGGATCAGTAATTAGGTCCCCATTTCTTTGTGAAAGGGGAAGTGTTGTCTGGGAACCAGATTATCCCAAAACTTCAATACCTTCTACCTACCACGCAGGGATAGTTTTGAGCACAGAGAGAAACACAAGAGATAATTTTTCAAGGTGAGCTTTCTTGTTATGTGTATTCATTGTAATCATTTTAATTCAATATGCTTCTAATTTTTTTAAATTCTATATATATTAGGTAACTTGCAGCTCATAACCATGAATTAGGTTGGGCAAACAAGGTCCTGTTCAGTTTTCTAATAAAGAAATTGAATCCTGGAAAGATTTATGTTTGTTACACAAGGCCACTAGGATGAGCTGGGACCAGAATCCAAGTCCTCTTACTGCTTTTCCATGCTAATTTTTTTAATTCATGCAACAAATATTTACTGAATCTACTTTGTACCAAGCATTGGGCCGTGTAGTGGTGAAAAAAAGAGGTTTTCCCTGCCCTTGTAGAGCATATCTTATATACTTGAAGCCATCATGAATGCCTTTATGGTACAAACACCCTCATTCCTCATATCTTAATTGGGTTAATTAAGGTTCACCAGAATACTTCCTTAAGCAATAGTCTATGTCAGCTTACTTCCAATCCTCAGAGCCTCTTTTATTTTCCTTTTCTTGTGCTGCACTAGAATATTTAAAGAAACAATCTTCTCCACCCTCCTTTCAATGATATTTGCAAGAGACATAGGAATGTGGCACCTCTGAAATGTTTTATTCTAGACTTGCACAGAGCCCCTTATTTGCCCAGGAAAATTAATGCATGTGCCAGACAGGCATGATGATTACTAAATCTTAGAAGGAAGACTAGTAGTAGGGTGATTTAGTGGGGTTTTTTTCCCCATGACAATGCAAGAGTAGCTAAATCCATTTAAATAAGGATACATCAACGTGTCAATCTATTCCTGTGGCAGTAGGTTAAGCTTGGAGGAAAAGTTTATTGATTTAACTTCTCAGGCTGTTCTCCCTTCTCCCAGGTCACTCTCTGCATGTTTTCATGAGTACTGAATAATATAAGTAGGTTTGTATGTAATTGTATTTCGAATAAGGTATAACAGGCATTTGAAATATGATTTCTCTTATATTTAATCCTAACAACCCTATGAAGTAGGCAACAATCTCCCAATTATAAAGATTGAAGAAGGTATCACTCTCCCAATTATAAAGATGAACAGACTGAGAGGGTAAGTAGCTTGTCCTAAGACCTGAGACTGTCCATGTCCTTAACCCAATGCAGAACCCCTAGTTTATAACACAAAAGGGCACAGATATTGGTAACAGGACTGGATTTATGAGGTGTTCCAGGTTACCACAAATTAAGCAGGACGTTGTTACCTATAATTCCCTAACCCCAAATCCAGAGGAAGGTAACATCACCTCGGAGCACTCATTGTCCCTGTTATCAGGTCCTATTCCTAGAACCTTCCTGCCTAGCACCACCTTCCTCCATGCCTTCTCCCAGAGGCATTTATTCACTGGACAGGAATGCTGAGACCATATGCACCAATGCATTTCTGAAGAATTTATATATAAATGAACTGTAAATCAAGTCCTGTGTTAACCTGCTAACAGTATTGGGAAATTAAGAAAATCTTGGGAAAGTTCAAAATCCCTCCCCCATTTATATTTTATGAAATCTTTTAAGATATCCATGAATTAGGTTAAAGGTGAGCCTACCTTAGGAAGAAAATTAATTTTAAATAATTAAGTCACTCACTTTTGTTACTCACTTAAAAAAATAAGCAAAAGGAAACATGACCATGAGGGTAGTTATATAACCTGAGCAAAGTCTATCCATTCCAAACTTTAGTATCATCTCATTTCTCTAAGTCTCTCGAGAGTAAGACTAGGATATAACATCAAGCATCATCTTAGAGTGGATATTACTGATTGAACTGTTTTCCTCTATGATTAGGGGCTGATCAGCTAAAGAAATCTGATTTCAGTTAAGTCCCTGGCTGTGACCAAATTATCAGGAAGAAATAATGTTTATAAAGAAATACTTATTTTCAAAGCATTGCAGCCCCATTTTCAGTGATTGAAGGAAGCATGTGGAGAAATATTTTAACTATCTGTAAAGCTGAAGGCCAGGGTTCCTCAACATTCTGTCATCCTTGTGAGTGCATCTAGATTAGGAAGCTGGCAAAAATATCAATTGATGGGGATTCAAAATGAGCTGATATTGACAACCACAGTGGAGGTTCTCACTGTGTAATGATGGTATTCAAGACCTTCCAAAAAGTGTCCGGTGTTTAGAAGCCATGCCACATAATGAATAGTTATATTCAGCATGTAAAAGAGAATAAATATGGTAGCTGAACTTGGGTTTTTGGGACTAGGTTGTAGAAGGGGCAGTGGACTCATTAGATGACTCAGCAGAACAAAGATGGATGGGTGGCAGTTCTATGGAGACATCTATGTGCAGAAGAAAGAACTTTGGGATGATTGGTGTTGCCCAGCAGTGGGCAGGGCTGCCTTTTGATGTGGGCATGTTCAATGGACTGAGACTGGAAACCCACTTGTTGGAGAGACCTTATGGGAATACAAGAAACTCGGGTCGAGTGGGAGATTGGAAGTCTTTCCAGCTCCCAGACTCAGTTACTCCTTGATTTTCAAACCAAGACTCTGAAAGAGCTGTTGAAAATTATGCCAGCCCAACATGGGATAAAGCTTATCAGCTACACTACAGGTCTAACTCGTCACTACAAATTCTTCTCGTTCAGGAGCACAGTACCATGCAGAAGCTACATTGCACACAAGTTGACAAAATTGTGGCGCAGTATGACAAGGAGAAGTCAACTCATGAGAAAATCCTAGAGAAGGCAATGAAGAAGAAGGGGTAAATGCTGTTTATGTCCTTCTGGAGGCTGTTTGCCTTTTTATGTTTTGTCTTTTCCCACAGTTCAACTGCCTGTTTAGGCCAAGGAAGAACTTAGTCTTAACTGTGTTTTCATCATTAACAATGATTCCTGGAAAATAAGCGACTCACTCAGCTGAAGGGAGTGACTGAAGTGGAAAAGAGGAGCTTTATTCAAGTTCTGCAGCTGTTGGTTAATGAAGTAATAACTGTGTCTTTCATGGTACCTTTAAGGTGAATGGGGGTCAAGCGGGAGAAGGAAGGACAAATTACAGTTGGAAAAATTCCAGAAATCATTTTGCATTGCTAGGTAATAAATAATAAGGTTGATACACTCAAGGAAAAAAAATGCAATTTTGATGTTTAATACTACAAGAATCCTTAGCTTATGCCAACAGATGAAACTGTTGAATAAAACCTATCACTGCATTTACCTTGAAAGATTTTATCTATTGATAGAATTAAGCTGGGGGAATGTTTCTGTGATGCTGTAAGCTCACTGAATAACAGAGCAGGAGGGAAACACACTCAGTGCCAGCCATGGAGAAGTGATAAGTTGGATGTTTCGAATGTGCCTCTCAGAGACGCTCTCTATTAATAATATGATGAAGCACTCTGACTTAGGCCATAATAAATCAGAGCATATATGCTGAAGGCAGAAGCTCAGGGTCTATTCTGGTTTCAGCAATGATATGGATATTCCAAAAGGAAAAATTAATCACTGAAATAAGCAGTAATAGTTGCTGGGCAATTGCCTAGTATATATTTCCTACTCACAATAGAGGAAGAAGCAAAAATTACCCTGCACTGCCAAGAAATGCTATTTTTCTCCCTTGCTGGCATGTGTCAAAGACAAAAATCTGGCTTTACAAAAGTGGAAGAATTGAAAACTCGCTTCAAGGCTGAGGTCCTATTTTTCAGTTCTCATCCTAAATAGTGTATTATTGAATAAATAAAAAATAGCTTGTAGAAAAGCAGGAACCAAAATGGAAACTCTGACAACAAACCTTTAACAATGAAATAATTGTTAGGTCTGAAATGTCTCTTTGTGTAGTAGTTGAATTGAGTAATCACAATACAGATATTTTGTAAGGTGTGCATCTATTACTGGAAGAACCGAGGCTGCCCAGTGAGCCATGGCGTCTCATGTTTGATGAACAAATTGTCTTCATTGGAAGGCTTTGGAGCAAAGGTTCCTGGGAGAGGAAAGATATCTAATGCCTGGCATGCATTTGTGGTTTTCCATTTTCAGGGGAAGTAATTGTCTCGAAATGAAGAAAGAAACAGAAATTAAAATTCAGACGCTGACATCAGATCACAAATCTAAGGTAAGAAAATACCTATTTTTACAGCAGCAACTGCAGAAGATACTGTGTAATTTTTTAGAAGCTGCACCCAGTTTAAATCAGAAATAACAGTAGCCTGGGGCTGGTCTGGGCTCACTGGCTTGGAGAAGAGCCATTTCATGGAACACCTTTTCCTTAATTTGTAAACATATGCTCACAATATCTATGTTGTCTGCCTCAGAGGCATCAAGGGAAACAACTAAAAGGAAATAGTGTATAAAATACAGAATATGATTCCCTATAGAAGTAACATTGATCATAGGACAGAAAACCACCCACCTTGAGGGTTCAGTAGCTCTTTGATACTTATTCTGTCCTAACTTTGCTGTGGAATTTTGAGATGGGAAAAAATCCAGAGCTGAGATTCTAGGAGATGAGCCTAATTACTTGGATTCCCCCAAAGACGCAAGAAAATAGTTTAGGGGACATTAATTAAGATTATGGACATTTTGGAGAGCTGAGCACCAAGGTGCCATCAAGAACATAAATAATTATAATTATAATAATTATAAAAGAAAAGAAACTGTGAAAGAAAATTTCCAACTGTAGCTTTTGGTCAAACCAGCCAGCCTCCGTATGTCTACATGCAGCTCTGTCATCCAGCCAGCGACCCTGCCACATACCTGGGCCAACCAGGCATCCAAGCTGAAGTTCTCTTTGGTGCTGTGTATTTTGTGTCCACTCTGCCATGCAGTCTGTAGAGGCAGTAAGCTGTGTATCTTTAAGAGTTGTTCCCCACTCTCTCTTTCTCTCTTCTTAACTGGAATATGTGAGAATTAACAACTATGCAACATGCCATGATTTTTAAATGCTTTGCATAAATAGGAAAGCAGAAACGTTGGCCACCGTATCAATTTGCTTTTGCTGCGTGAAACACCATGCCGAAATATAGTGGCATAAGACAGCTACCGTGTATTAGCTCACAGTTCAGTGGGTTAAAATTTGGGCTATACTCCACTGGACAGTTCTACTGATTTTGGCTGGGCTCATGTGTGTGTCAACAGTCAGCTGGGATTGATAGCCTCACTCAGCTCTCTGGTGGGTAGCTGACTGCTGGTTGTTTTTTTCCTACATGACCTCTCATCCTCCAGCAGGCTAGCACAGGCTTTACCACAGGTTAGCCTCAGGGTTCCAGGCATAGAAAAAGGATAAGTACTTTCCAAGCTTCTGCTTGTATCACATTTGCTACTGTCTTGTGGCTAAAGCAAGTCACAGGTCAGCCAGATTCAAGGAGGTGGAGAAAGAGAATCTAGCTATTGATGAGCTGTAAAGCCACAGTGTGAAGAGCATGGATACTCTTTGCAGGAGAAGACTTTCTACCCCAGCATCTGTTCAAATGACACAATAAGTCATGATCCAGGAATAAGAGAACACAGCTCTCTATTCAGATCTGTGGCCTTGTGGAAGTGAACCTGGAAAAATATAAGGTGATGAAGAGAATTCTGATAGAATTGGTAAAGGAGCCCAAAGCCCAGACAAACCAGAGTGTGGGCGAGTTAGGCAGCTGAAATAACGAGTCATGATTAAGTATTTAGAGCCAAAGTGATTGCTCTATTTTAATAAGCAACGACTTCCTGATTCCCACTGATTAGTACATATTTTTGCAGGTTATATGGGTATCTACTGATTGACCAAGTAAATTGGTGGGAGGGATCTGAAATGCATGGCTAATACTGTGCTTTCAGTTCCTACCTGACCTGTGAGAATTTTAAGTGGCACCACCCCCTTTTCCCCACGCAGGTCAAGGAGATCGTGGCGCAGCACACAAAAGAGTGGTCAGACATGATCAACACTCACAGTGCAGAGGAGCAGGAGATCCGGGATCTGCACCTCAGCCAGCAGTGCGAGCTACTCAGAAAGCTCCTGATCAACGCCCACGAGCAGCAGACCCTGCAGCTGAAACTGTCCCATGACAGGTGGGAGAGTTAGCTCCAGAAGACACTCCCAATTTTTACAAAAGACTAGTTTTGTGGGGTGTGTGTGTGTGTGTGTGTGTGTGTGTGTGTATGCACCTGTCAAGGTAGTAAGGAAAATCAACTTGACATACAACATTGAGCTTTTACATATATCCTATTGTACAGTTGACGTGAGCAAGAGGAACTATGAGAAATGGCCTCTGCCATCAAAGGGCTTCCAAGTGTTGGCAAGATCTCACACTCCCATGACAAATTAAGTCACGTTACAAGTAGCATATGATACATACTAAAACGTGTCACAGGCTCTACCGCCTCCAAGTGGTCCCAGATGCTTCATAGAATGATAAGGCTGGAGGTGGCCTTTGAAAAATGATCTGGAGCCTCTTAGAAGAGAAGACATAGAAGAAGATAAAGACCAAGCAGTTGAGCTCCTAGAGGGATTGGTTCTGATCACTCAGAGGTACCTGAGGAAAGACCCTTGTTTCCACTGTCTGGACTTCTATGAATTCTAGAAAAGCAGGCCTGATCAAGAAACAGCAAAAAGTATCTGTTTATTTTGGTCTCACCCCATTTCAGCAAATTGCATACTGAAGATGATGAGCTGGACTTTTTCCCAGGGCAGAAGAGTGTTTAGGTCAGTTATGTCTTTTTATCACAGCTTTGTTGCAGCTCGCCTGCACCTTCCTTAGTGCCAACTGTATGCCAAAGTTATGGTCTGTTGATACACACAAAAAAGTAGAAAACAGAAGCATTTTACAAACAAATCAAAAAGAAACTTTTAAAATCTAACTGCATGAATTATCTAGGCACATTCTCAGATTTCCAACTTTATTTTGGAGTGATATACAGCCATAAGGACATGAAGTATTTTTGCCATAGTTTCTGATTCTCACATGAATCAACTAAATGAGGTATACTATGCTGAGTTTCCTGTGGGCTAAGTTTCCAGACCCTATCCATTTTCAAGTATTCTATTTATTTGTATAGGATTAAAAGTTGTCTTTTTTTCCCTTAGAAATGCTCTTGATTTAGTACACAGAAAGGTCTGTTCATTATCCTCCCTTTGACCATTGCTACAATACCAGATTTTAGGTTTCCACCCTTATTCAAAGATACTTCAAAGAATAAGGTACTCTATTCTAATTTTTTTTCTTTTGAAGTTGAATATAGGGAAAAAATTAGCCCACAACAGCAGGCATTGTCTAAAAAAAAAAGTGAATGAATTCTTGCATGACACAGGAAGTCATTTGAAGGAACCATAACCTTAATACTAACTTACCTTAAAAAGTAGATTGATGACAGGGGTATTTTTCAAAAAAACAGCAGCATCAAAGGTTTTTCTCAAGCATCCTGTAGTTGTGTTTCTTTGTCACCATCACAGCTGTCGCTCTCGGTTAAAAAATCTTGCCTTCTTAAGATTCAGCAGCATTATTTGGTTATAGATAGGTGCTTGTTGAGTGAAAGAAGAGATGGTCAATTTAATAACAAGTTATGAAAAATTTTGAGAGCCATTTTCTTGGGCCCAGGAGTTTCTATACATATTCCAGCCCCTGTGGCCCTAAGGTCTCTGACTGAAGAACTCTCTGTTTCAGCTTTGTCCATCCCTTTCCCTGAAGTACAAACACTACTTAAACAACCTCACTCCTTGGTCCCTCATTTCCAGGCAGTGCTTCAAGGAGATTGCCACAGGTTCCAGGGAAGATTCTTTGTTAATAATATTCATTTTAGTATTCTAAATTGTATGCTTTTAATGAACTCTTCAATAATATAAAGATATGAGTTTTTGTGGTACACACACGCATTCACACACACAGTGATCAGTCACATCCTTTTTCCCCCCTATTTCCTATGCTTATTTGAAACCATTTCGTCCCCTTCCTTCCCTTGGGCTGTCAGAAAACAGGATGGTCACTTGTGAGTGTTAGAACATCCTTTCTCTTCCAAGCCATCTGATCCCAAAAAACATGGGGCAAAGCTGGAATATCCTTGTATTTTACTGACCATAAGTGGTTGTCCTTGTGCATTCTTTGATTACTCTCATGCTGTATTCACTATTTACTTTTTTTTTAAATTGTATATAGGTTGGTAAACATGATTGCCTGAGATATTTGTATATAATTTAGGATTTGTAGCTTTTATTATTCAGAATTCTTATGGCATGTTAATGACAGTGTCCTACTCTGGGCAACTGAATATGATCATTGTGTGGTTAGGATTAGCTTAGACACACATAATGTCGCTTCTTCCCAGCCCACCACTGTTACTTCACAGTGACCCACTGCCCCCAGGAGAAGCATCCTCGTGGATCGGGGCTCCTGCCCTCCTTTCCACAGAGTACAAAACAACTTGATGAGCCCAATAGTGAAATAAAAAGTGAACCTAGTCCCGTTGTTACATGTGGAATGTGTTTTCTGTTTACGTTTTCATTTTTTTTATTAGAGTTAAATATCCATAACATGAAATTTACAATTTAACCATTTTTAAAATGTGTGGCATGAAGTATATTCACACTGTTGTGCAACCATCACCACCATCCAACTCCAGAACATTTTCATCTTCCCCAGCTGAAGCTCTATACCCACTAAACACTAGCTCTCCACTCCCCGAATTTATTTTTCTTCTTTCCAGTTTTATTGAGATGTAATTGACATACAGCACTGTATGGTTTCAGGTGTACAGCATAGTGCTTTGGCTTTACATACATCATGAAACGATTACCACAGAAAGTTAGTGAACATTCATCATCTCATATAGATATAAAAGAAAAGAAAAAGAAAAAAATGTTTTCCTTGTGATGGGAACTCTTAGGGTTTACTCTCTGAACAACTTTCATATATAACGTACAGCAGTGTTCATTATATTTATCATGTTGTACGTTACATCCCTAGGACTTATTAATCTCATAACTGGAAGTTGTTACCTTTTAACCACCTTCCTCCAATTCCCCCTCCTCCCACCCCTGCCTCTGGTAACCAGAAATCTGATCTCTTTTTCTAGGAGTTTGGTTAGGTTTGTTTTTCGTTTTTTGTTTTTTGAAGTATAATTGATCTACAACACTATGTTAGTTCCTATGTTAGTACACAACATAGTGATTCAATATTTCTATACATTACAAAATGATCACCACCTGTTTGTTTATTTTTAATACATAGGGAAAGCAAGGAAATGCGAGCACACCAGGCTAAGATTTCTATGGAAAATAGCAAAGCCATCAGCCAAGATAAATCTATCAAGAATAAAGCAGAACGGGAAAGGTGAGTCAGAACGCTCACTGCTGGAATATAACATTGACTTGAAGACACAGACTCGACAATATTTCTGTGTGTATACACACACTCACATTTGAGATATAAACAAACCTATGAGTTCTGGTTGAGAATCCTGCTATTATAACTGCTAGAAGATGTAATATTATTGCTGTAAAACATCTTCTGATTGTTTACTACCACTAGTAAAACAGATTTACATTCAATATATGTGTGCTAATTTACAAACAAAATTATATAAAATATGGCAAGATATCCTTCCCACATCCCATTGGGTCATCCTGTAAGCATCTCATCTGCTCAGGTGTTAAGCCCATTCTGAATGGACTTACAGTCTATATAACAGCACGTAGGATGGTCTTCTTCTCTTGACTGGCCTCGTGCTGTCCTTGACACCAGGCGCCATCTCAAACCACCACCACCCCACACACAGGTTTTCTGGTTCATCCTTGTCTTAGAATGGGTTTCTAGAAACAAAGACAGGAATTTGTGTGCATATGATTTACCAAGGAAAGGATCTTCAGCTAAGGGGAGAGGAGGAAGCAGGAGTGGGCCAGGGCAGGGGCTAAGTAAGGATATGGTCTTGGCTAGAGTTCCTCTTCAGCCTGATCCCAAGCTCTGGATTGTAAACTCTACCATGATCTGTCCCTTTGAACCACAGGTGTCTGGCTTTTGTACTTCTATGTTAATCAGTCATTGGCCACATAGAGTTGGGGGAAGGTTTGTGTGACCTCCAGAAAAGATCCCAGGTGCAAGCCTTTTAGCCAAAGCTGGTAAAGGGGATCTGAGAGGACATCAGTAGTCATAGTACCCAAGAGAGGGAGTTAGCAGCACTTGGTTCCCAGTGATCCCAAAAAGCATCTTCACCTGTAATGCTCATGGCTGCCCTGAAAGCCTCTAAGAACACAGATGCTGGTTGCTCCAGAACTGAGAGCTAGGTTCACACAGCAGTGGTCAAGCACAGCAGGATTGCGTCTCTTGGAGAAATAGACTTGGATAGAATGTGTCTGCTGGCTGAGTTCACCACCCACACAAAGGCTGTGTTTTATGCTCAACAAAATTCAGAGCAAAGTGAAGATTACCTTTGGAGGTTAAAACGTGAGCATGAAGTTTAGGGCTTTACGTCATTCAGCTGTTGACCATAGGCTGAGCTGTTAGGAAACTTTGCAGCTCCAAGCAAAGTACCCCTGTTTCAATTCCACTGTCTACATGGTCTTTTGTGGACGCTTAGTTGATACCTGATGTTTCCTCCTTGTCTTGAACACAGCAGTAACTGCTGTCCAACTACTTCAATATCATTGATTTTTAAAACGCATCTCATTTATTAACCATAATTAAAGTTAAACTTGAAATAGGACAAAATATAAAGCATAATACCATCCAGTGCATTTTTGTGCTGAAGTTTTGTTGGATTAAATATGGTTTGGAATTAACTGGCCAGCAATAGGATTTGGAATTCCACAGTAATTTGACCTGGAAATGAATTGCCTTTTCAACACTTTGGCCAAGAAATTTCCCAGTAAACATGGAGTGTCATTTGTGGCTCTCTAGGGAGATTGTTACTCAATTTAATCAATGCTCATTTACACCATCATTTTGGGGTAGTTATCTGGCTCTTATTTATTTTAACAAAGTGCCACCCTCTGGACGTTATTCCCAGACAAGGAACTTTGCTTAATGGCCTTGTGTACATGGAAATGACATTGTCCACTTTAACTGAAAAACACAAAATATTCATGCCATGATAAAACCTCGTTAAACTGTTTTAGACTGTCCAAACTGAAATATGGAATTCAACATGATAAATGTGCTAATTATTAAATAGCTCTTTATCATACTTTTTCAATTATGTTGCAAAATGGACTTTAACCCAGTTGAGATCAAGTTATCTTAAATTATGAGTTACTGATAACTTAACCAGGAAAGTTTTTTATTTAATTTCCTTATTTTGACGTATTATACTTATTTATTATAACTCAGTATCCAGTGGTTAGGTGACTCTCAAACATCTACAAATGGCTGGTCTCTTAAAAAATAATTTCTCTATGCCAAATGGTTACCTTTTTAAACACATGCTGTGTGTATCCACCTTATCAAACTACTGAGAAATAAAATTAAAAATTTATAATCAGAGACCTAAGAAAGACATGCAGAAGCTGAAAAATACTTCTATTCTTGGGTCAAAGAAGACATTTCAACATAAATGACATGATATTTATAACTGAATGACAACATAAACACTGTTGATCAATGTGTCAGAGTTAGCTGAAGCACACAGGAAGAGAAATAATCAGCAAAATAAAGAGGCAACCTACCAAATGTGTGAAAATATTTGCAAACATATATCAGGTAAGGGATTAATATCCAAAATATATAAGCAAATCAATAAATCAATAGCAAAAAACAAATAATCTGATTTTAAAAGTGGGCAGTGGACCTGAATAGACATATTTCTAAAGAAGACATGCAAATGGCCAACAGTATATGAAAAGATGCTCAACACTATGAATCATCAGGGGATGCAAATCAAAACCACAATAAGATATCACCTCACATCTGTTAGAATGGCAGTTATCAAAAAGACAAGAGATAATAAGTGTTGGCAAGGATGTGGAGAAAAGGGAACCCTTGTGTACTCTTGGTGGGATTGTAAATTGGTGGTGCAACCACTGTGGAGAACAGTATGGAGAAGGTTCCTCAAAAAATTAAAAATAGAACTACCGTATGATCCAGCAATTCCATTTCTGGGTATATATCTGAAGGAAATGAAAACACTATCTTGAAGAGATGCCTACATCCCCATGTTCATCACAATATTATTTGCAATAGCCAAGACGTGGAAACAACCTAAGTGTCTATGAACAGATGAATGGTTAAAGAAAATTTGAGATGTCTATTCAATGAAATATTATTTAGCCATAAAAAGAAGGAAATCCTGCCATTTGGGACAACATGGATGAACTTTGAGAACATTATCCTAAGTGAACTAAATCAGACAGAGAAAAATACTATATATTTGTGGAGTCTATAAAAAAGCCAAATTCATAGAAACAGGGTGGCATGGTGATTACCAGGGGGTGACGGTAGGGGAGTCAATGAGGAGACATTGATTAAAAGATACAAACTTGCAAATATAAGTTTAATAAGTTTTAGGCATCTAATTTCAGCATGGTGACTGTAGCTCACACTGTATATTACTTGAAAGTTGCTAAGAGAGTAGATCTTTTTTTAACATCTTTATTGGAATATAATTGCTTTATATTGTTGTGTTAGTTGCTGCTGTATAACAAAGTGAATTAGCTATACGTATGCATATATCCCCTCCCTCTTGCGTCTCCCTCCCACCCTCTCTATCCCACCCCTCTAGGTGACCACAAAGCACCGAGCTGATCTCCCTGTGCTATGTGGCTGCTTCCCACTAGCTATCTATTTTACAGTTGGTAGTGTATATATGTCAGTGCTACTCTCTCACTTCCTCCCAGCTTACCCTTCCCCCTCCCCATGTTCTTCAACTCCATTCTCTATGTCTGTGTCTTTATTCCTTTCCTGCCACTAGATCTTAAAGTGATATTTACAGTGAAAATTATAGCCTAGATGCATATATTTTTTAAAGAAATGAAAATTAATAAGAAAATGCTCAAAGAGGACATAAAATTAGAAAAATAAACTGAACCCAAAGATGTCAGATGGGAAGAAGTCAAAATTTTAGAAGCAAAAAATATTAAAATAGAAAACAAAAAGCAGTGGAAGTAAAAAAGTGAAAAAAGCAAAAGCAAAAGCTTGTTATTTGAAAAAAAAATCAGTGAACCTCCAGCAAGACTGATAAAGAAGAAAGAGATACCACAAATTAGTAGTATTGGGGATGAAAAGGGAAATAACTACAAATACAGTAAATACTTTTGAAAACCAAGACTACTATAAACAATACTACTAATGAATTTGAAAACCTAGATGGAATGGACCATTGCTTAGAAAAACTAAAATATCCAAAACTGACTGTAAAAGAAAGAGAAGACCTGAATAGACCTATAACTATTGTAGAAATTCAATCAATTATACGTCTATTTAGTCATGAAAAACACTCCACCTCACCAATAATCAGGGGAAATGTGAGTTAAAACAACAGCATGATGCCATTTCAAAAAACTAGCAATTGACAGAAAAGGAAATGTCTGATAGTAACAAGAGTAGGCAAAGATATGGAGAAAGGGTAACACCCAGACACCATGGGTGGGAGTGCAAACTGGGACAGGTACTTTGGTGTAAAGATGAAGTTGTTTACTCCCTACCAACCTGCAAGTCTAGGTTTACACCCTGGAGAAACCTTTGCTCATACGCACAAGAAGATATGTCCTACATTTCATTTATTTAGCCAATAGACAGTGTGCCAAGCATTTCAGGACCCTATGTGCCAAACCATTGTGCATTGTTGGGAAATAACCTACTTTCTATTAATGGCAAAATGAAAATACTGTAATCTACTCATAAACGGAAAAATCCATGCAGCAGATGAAAATAATGGAATCGTTTGAAACATAGCTATATCTCTTAATCATAAGGCTAAGTTTTAAGTTACAGAAAGAAACCCAGAATATGTTAGCATTTAGGTTAATTTGGAAACCATACAAAACAGTATATGTATAGCCCAGAAGCATCAGCATCACCTGGGAGCTTATTAGAAATGCAGAATCTCAGGTCCACCCCAGACCCACTGAATCACACCCTCTGGGGGTGGGTTCAGAAATCTGTGTTTTTGATAGTATCTCCATGTGATTTGTGTGCATGTGAAAGTTTGAGAAACATTTGTGTGTATTACATATGGATACATCCATATGTAATAAAAATATTAAAACATGGATAGGAAGGTCCACACCAAATTCAGAATAGTGGTTACCTCTGCAGAGAGAGAAAGGAGGGAAGTGGAGTGAGGAAGAATACAAAGGGGGGTTTATTTATATCTGCAATGCTTTATTTCCTTTAAAAATATGACACAAGCATGGTAAAACATAATTAATGTTGACTAATCTGAGTGATGGGTACAGATTTTTTTTGTCTTTTTCTTTGTACATTGTACATTTCAAAATTCCTCAATAAAAATTAGGAAAAGGAAGTGATAATCCCATCCAAATAATTAAATGGAATATGACTCTTTCTTATTTAATATCATATCCAACCGACGTCATACCAACTGTTGTTTGTACCTGTTGCTTTTAGGCGGGTCAGGGAGTTAAACAGCAGCAACACTAAAAAGTTTCTGGAAGAAAGAAAGCGAGTAAGTATTTTATAATTTTCTTGACACTTTTCCTTTAAAAAAACTATAAACAGTAACTCATGCTTAGAAAGCAGACTACTAGCTAATTTGCTTAATTTGCTTTTTCTGTACGTCAAACATTCTAGCTTCTCTTCTCCGCTCCCTGAAAGCTAAATTAATCTCTCACTGAAATTTTTAAGGTAATTATTTGCTCCATTTTATACAGAAAATGAAGCCAGATTTTAATCGTGAACAAGTACTCTTGTTTTCTAAGATTTTGGCAGGAACTATCTTGCCAGTAAAAATTATGGGTTTAAACTCTCCCAGTTTTCAGGCTATTTTTCTTTCTTCTTTTTTATTTTTTTTTTATATCCGTCACTTAAGTTGCAAACTACCAACCTTCATCCATAAGTTTTAAGATTACAACCCAAAGTTGACCAGATGTTTTGTTTTGTTTTGTTTTGTTTTTTGCAGCTCGCAATGAAACAGTCCAAAGAAATGGACCAGTTGAAAAAAGTCCAGCTTGAGCACCTCGAATTCCTAGAGAAACAGAATGAGCAGGTATTTCACCTAAAAAGCATAAAAAGTTGTAGGCAGCCAGCCAGCTTTGGGAGGCAAATCCCTTAGGTCAGAGTCACCCTTCTGCTAAAGCCCGTGGCCTGAGTAGTGGCACGGAAAGATGGCTAGAAAAATTTGGTGCCTACTGTACTTACCCCATTTCATCCACCAAGGACAGAAAGTATTCTTTTTTGAAGTGGGAGAGGAATGTGGCTGTGGGGAGAAAAGAATCAAAAGTCATGTTTTGATTAGATTATGGGGATTCTAAGAAGGACATTACTGAGAGGAGGAGAAAACAGGTTACAAATTGTTTCTTCATTTTCACTTAGAGTTTTATCACTTGTACCCTAGAGACAAGTGAGGTTGTATTTAAAAGCAAATGAGAGAGACCACCTACTTTCAACCTCAATCTAAAAGTGAAGTTATAGAACCTTATTAAGCCTTACAAGTGAAACTTAGGGGCATAAGCCACCATAACTCTACAAACCACTGGAAGTGAGTGGATACCATACTCTTGGTGCTAAACGCTAAATATACACAAATAAAAATAAACACAAAAAGTGTACACAAATAAAAAGAGTTATCCAAAATCCAGCTATTTAGTAGCTATCAGGCATATACCAACACCAGGATAAATGTGTGTTTACCTGGAGCAGTACATATAGATGGGCCCATTGGCCATCCGCACTCTCATTTCAATTTGATGGAAGTACCTCTAGCTTATGTGGCAAAATGACCCTCAGCAGCAGTTAAAATTTCAGTCTGTCTCAGTCCAAATACATCTCTTTAGGTGTAGCTGGTTTGGAAGTTTCTAGGTAATTCACTTCAATATAGAATCTTTAAAGAGATTTTGCTGAAATACGTACTTGTACTACATTATTCTTTCCTATTTCCTTTCATATATATAAGGTATATTTTTTAAGAGTAAATGGCTTCCACTGAAGAACACCTAACTGGAAATTACACTAAAAACTACCTTTGAGAAAGTAAAACAAAACCATAAAATCTTTTTTTTTTGTATTGCAATTGGGTAACAAATAAATCCAACTTCTGGTTTCAGATTCTTTACTTTTTGGTTGATAGAAGTTTTACTCATGGGCATACTTCTGAGTTATGTTTCCCATTTCCTTTCCAGCTAAATGCTTCTATTCATGAACAGTCCACAGATCCCTAAGGGGGACAATAAGTGTTTATTTTCCCATGGGCCCAACTCATTTGACCAACTCATAGATACATCACCTTCTGGTACAAGTTACTAATGATTTTGCTCCTAAAGCATTTCTCAGAAAGTGCTGGGGAGGGGGGGGCGGGGGGGGGATGGGGGAATGAGTAGGGGTAGAGCCACCATCTCCAAAACAATAGAATCCACTTTAGTGAATCAGGACTGGGTGGGGATAAGGATGCCTTAGAAGAAGGCACAATGGAGGTAAGATGCAGTTATGTTTCAGTTAGCTAAATTAAGAAACTACTTAGAAATCATTGTGTTGCTTGGCAACAAGTTTGACTAAAGAATATAAATGTGCTAAAAATTACTCATCACTACAATAGTGGTGTATATCAGAGCTAGAGAGTACGGTTACCTAGTCTTTTTAGTTTGAGAGCTAAATTGCATAATTTAAAAATCACTTTGGGCTTTTATCCTAATACATGTGTAACTCAAATCACACCAGAGTTCTTGCACTGAAATACTGGATTAGTGATAACTGTACTGATTGGATCATATTGGGAGAATAGTGACCTTTTGTTCCAAAAATTCATATATAATGCCTTTCAGTGGGTCACAGGTAATGTCTACCACCCACAGCTGATACTTTGAGTCACAGAAGCTTAGGAAAAAACATGAGAAGGCTTGAGATTTGATGAAGATTTAATGAGATTCCATGAAAAGAAATTCAAGATATAGTGACACTTCCAGCAAATGTAGAATTAGGACTTGAATTTCTTTGTTAAGCTTTTCTTTACAAATATGGCCTATTCTATAGCAAATTCAATCCCAGGTATTTCTGGTATACCTTTTTTTTTTTTTTGGAATTTAAAGATCAGAGACCTCTCAATTCAGTTACTCGGTGTGTTTCAACACCGTCATAGACACAGGGCAAAAGACATAGTGACTCTGTTTCTTCCCTCATAATAGGCGAGGTCTGGAACCATTTGGAGAGCTCCATTTATAACCAATATTTCCCAGGAAAACAGGAAAACAGTTTCCTGTCTCCAGGCAATCCCAAACTTGTATAACAATCTCCCAAACTACTGTTAAACCCCAAGACTTTTTTCTGTTTCTAAGCCAAAAATAAATGAATTTTAACATTCTCCCATAATACCTCCCTTTAAGGTTTTTTACTTGCTTTCCTGTGACCCTATTCGCCTAAATTCTCCCAGTCACTCCCAAAGAAAAGCCTGGAATCGATCTACTTCATTAGCTAGACAGTGTTGAGGGCATTGGTAGAAACAACTCAAGTTTTAATATATTTGGGTCCTGACTCTGGATCCTAACTTCATATGGCCTTTTAAAGCCTCCTAATGGCCTTGTCTGCTTGGTCAGCCAGTTATTCATTTAAAACTCCAAAGGGTTTTTGCTGCTGTTTCCCATCGACCTCCCAGCCACACAGGAGCTCATCCTTCTTGACACGCACCATTTCAAACCTGAAATGCTCCATTACTGTCACACCCAAGTTTTAAAAATTGGTTTTTGCCATCAATCCTATCATTTAATAAAGAAAGGTGAGAGGGTCTCGCTCAAGGGAGGGTTCCCCACTCACTGCCCCACAAGAGAGGCGCAGTCTGGGCTAATAGGCATCGGTCGTTTGTTTTGTTCTTTTTTTGTTCCTGTTGAGATCAACTTGGGGGAAGTTTGTCACTGACGGTTGTACACATGTTTTAGTCTTAGCTTTTTGCTTTTCTGTACATGGTTTTGCATTCATTTTTCAAATTCACTTCAGTATTCATTTATTTTCTTTGTTTTGTATGTATGACTCAATTTTGACATTACTATTTTTGTACAAACAGCTTTTGAAATCCTGTCATGCAGTGTCCCAAACGCAAGGTAGGACTGAAAACTCTGATAAGCAAGACATTGCCTTCCTGCTCAACTACATCCGTATTCTTGGTGCTTTGATGATTCACATCTGCTCATGACTAGTTAAGATCACAAGGGTTTGATTTAAAAGTGTGACTATTTAATGCTTGGATTTCTGATGTAATATTCAAACCAAAATGGCCAACATCTTGAGAGAATTATTTCTGATGGAGTTTTAGTAGCCTTTCCACTTGCAGACCTGGGGAACTCAAGTCATGCTAATGAAGATGTACCCAGGCATCAAAAACAGTGATGTATGGTTGTTGTTTGGACAGACCACAGCTAAGACTGGGTCACAGAGTCATATCTTTCACAAACATTAATATGACTGCCATCAATTTTTAGAGCACCCTGGTAAAAGTTCATTGGTGGTTTTTAATGACAAAGAGTTATGGTTTGCATGCAGAAACATTATACAATGTCATTATACAATGACTCTTGGCATGCTTTGTGTTAGATCCAATCTACCAGGGACCTTAATCACCCCTTATAAGTGACCATATGATTTATTGTTCAAACAAGATAGTTTTGAAAGTGAAAGGGGAAGCTGTTCATAATAGCCAAGACCATGGGCATAAATTGAAACCGTCCTTGACAAGTGGGCATGAATGGTCACCCTGCTCATATGAGAAGCTGGCTCTTGGAATCCTTTTTTAGTGTTAATATGATCCTTCTTTCTAAACAGTGTTCAATATTGTCTTTAAATGCTAGAGGGGGAGAAGCATAGGGAATCCTTTATTACTACTTAGTGAACATAAAAGTATTTAATTTCAAGTGCTGATAATGTTTCACTGTCATCTCTTATGAATATTGCTTGTGTCATAGTTTCATGTTTGTATATTTTTCTCCATTTCTTCATTTCTCTATTAGAGCATTATTATATCTCAGGCATAAAAAAATCTGGGGAGGGGGAACCGTCCATCCCAAATGTAAGCAGAAAGTTATCATCTTTAATGTTATTATATCAATCCTCACCAAAATGAAATTTAAAGCCACAATATAAAAATAATGATAAGGGCTTCCCTGGTGGCGCAGTGGTTGAGAGTCCGCCTGCCGATGAAGGGGACACGGGTTCGTGCCCCTGTCCGGGAAGATCCCACATGCTGTGGAGCAGCTAGGCTCGTGAGCCATGGCGGCTGAGCCTGCGCGTCCGGAGCCTGTGTTCTGCAACGGGAGAGGCCACAACAGTGAGAGGCCCGCGAACTGCAAAAAACAAAAAAACCCATAAAATAAACAAACAAACAAACAAAAATAATGATAAGAAGGAACTCACTCTATGGTCTGTGGGTTAAACTAATTTTGTAGCAGGACTTCATTTGGGAAATTTAGATGCACATAGTATGATCTGCAGAGTTGACCAAATCCTCCCAATGACCTTCCATTTGGTTGGAATACCTAAGTAGACATGAATAGTAACATCAGAGCTCATGAGAGTCCTCCTCTTGAGTTATATCTTTCTATATCCATGTTTCCATTTTTAAATGCCCTTTATTTCAAAATGATGTGTCACTAAAAAAGGACAGCGTGCTTTATTGTTCCTCTGAAAGATCCATGTATTGGGTTGGAAGAAAGCATGCGGCTGGAAGGTAAAAGATAAAATGAACCAATTGATTTTCCCTATTTTGCCAGGCAATGATTTGTCATCAGAACCTGTCCCCATATGACGCCTTTCCACCCCCCAAATCAGCTGGTTGTCTTCTTGACAGCCTTAATTCATGAGATTGAGTTCACCGTGGCTTACTTCCTGGGGTGGACCATAAAAAATGAATGACTCCAGAGAAGTGAGAGCCTATGAGGATAGTTTTTGGACAATAGCATTCCAGGAACCCTACATATTCCTGTAACGTTCTGTTTGCAGCATACTCCAACCAAATCAATGTGATATGCTCCCACCTGAACTTCTCCATCAGTGAAATTCTTAGGCAACTACTTTAAATTAAATTTCAGGCTATTTGGGGAATAAATCATGCATAAGCAATGCATATTCTAAAAGTGATCAAATTATCTACACACAGTCAAGGCATGTCAATCTGTAGAAACTAAATCAAACAGTTAGACACGACATAATCTATGAGTAACAGGCATAGCCTCTTCTCAAGTTGTTTTCCTGGTACTGTGTGGACCAGTCCTTCTCAGACTTTAACGTGCATAAAAATTTCCTGGCGATCTTATTAAAATGCAGATTCTGGGTCAGTAGGTCTGGGGTGGAGTCCAAGATTCCGCAAAGATCCCAGGTGATGCTGATGATGCTGGTCCATGGACCACACTTTAAGTAGCCAGGACATAATGACAAGCATCAAATTTACGGGAGAAGAGAGGTTGGGTTTGCTCTATGGCTTCAGGAGAGGATTTCAACATGTAAGGTCACGTTTCTGATGTTACAGGCGAAGGAGATGCAGCAGATGGTGAAATTGGAAGCCGAGATGGACCGCAGACCAGCAACAGTTGTGTGAAACTCCAGGACGCAAACTGAAACCGCAGAACCACTGCATCAAAAGAGCACTCCCAAAGTTCTGAACACAAATTCCGTGGAAGAAAGCTGATGTCTTTTGCGTTTCCTTTATGTATAGACAAGATGTCACCTGAAACCACAGAGAATTACGTACTTCTCTTAAATATTTTGAATACTGAATTTCCTTGGCCAACTAAAAGTAGCTACAAATCCCCCAAAATTACGATTCCAATAAGGCAGAGTTTACCCATTGATCATACCACTTAAACATGTTTGCTATAAAGTACCATCACAGATAAATGAGCTTGGTGTTAACAACTCTGCTTTGTGATGCATTAGGACATGTTTGAGCAACAGCAAAAATAGTGTATTAGCCACGTGATAGTAAGCGCATGCACTAGGGGGAAAAAAAACTCTGTCTACAAATTTATCAGCAGAAGTGGTGATCTGCTAGACAAATAATCTGGGGGAATTTTTCTACATCTAAGTTACCTCATCAGTAAGTGCCAAGTCTCCACCATGCCATAAGAAGCTAACTTCCTGTAACAGTTGTGGAAATTATTAGAACAATAGAAAAAAAAAGAACAGTGTCCCTGTGCCAAAACCCATCAGTGCTCAAAAGGAGAACTCTGTCAGGCACTTTTAAGAAAGTTGACATCTGACATTGCTTTCTAGGAATTGCTTCTGCCAATTCCAGATTATTACAGCTCACTCTTACACCATAAAGATTGTGAAGTGGTTATTGGCAAACGTTTGTAAATGTGACCATGTATAAAGTATTTATACTCCTAATTCTCACTGTCAGAGAGCAAAATCATCTAAGTATTGCCACATGACAAGATTAGTAAACAGGAATACTAGAACTATGTTTGCATGATACACAAGCACCAATTACGACTAATCCGTACACAGTTAACCTAATGCAAGTAAATACTGGTTAAGAAAATGTATGGCACAGAATATAATTTGACTCTCAAGACTTTTAGCATAATGAAGAAGTCTATATATATGTGTATATGAATTATGTGGGCATTCTTGATACTTCAAGTTCTAGTTTCAAAAAAAATACATAACTAATTTAATTTTACACAAAAATATTTATGCAGATTTTCAGAATTTCATATCAGGAAATAACCTTTTTATGTCTGTTAAATATCAAAACAATTTGCTACAGTGTTAATCTGCATGGTCTTTAAGCCTGCTGTAGTTGTGTTGCAGAGAGTGCATGAAGAAGTCCCCCCTGGGAATGGAGCCATGCCCCAAAGCCCAGAGGAGTGCATGGAAACTGTAATCTAGAGCTAATCAGATTACTGATTTTAGGGCACAAACCACCAACTGAATTGTTGTATATGCTTGTACAGATTGATTCTGTGTGTTCCTCTGAATAAAGCAGAGAGAATTATGTTACCATCAATATTGAAATTAAACTTCCAACTTCTCTAATAAAAAATGAAAACACATCTAACACCCGTCAGAGTATTTGCTCCCAAAGATGCTTTCCAGTGTACTTTTCCTGTTTCATAAAAGATCTCTTCATTGAAGGGGGCTTATGCATGACCCAACACATTTTGCTCCTGACACAAAACAGGCTGATTCTAGTTGACTCCCAATGTAAAGTACTTGTTTTTTTTTTTTTCTCATATTTATCCTTTGAACTGGCTTCTGTGAAATTCTCTGGTTCCAAATTTCCTTATCTGTAAGACAGTGGAGTTAGACTATGTATCTTTCAACACTAACATCCCATGAAAAATGATGGCTATTAAAATGGTACCACATTTGGATGGCCAGTTTTCAGAGATTCCAAATGGCTCCCTCATCAAATCAAATAGCTTCTTCCCAGTGCTCACCATTCTGTAGCACTTGACTGAATCCATCACTCCCCTGCTCTTTGCTCTTCTTCTGAGAGAGAAGCAGAAAAAGTAGGAGCAAACTCTTACTTTTCCCATTTTTCTGATTATTTCTTCTCTGGCTTTTCATCCTCCTACACTGCCATCAGTATTTCTGAGGTCCAGCTTAAATCCAGAGCCAGTTTTTTTCTTTAACCCAGATTACTTTCAGTGTTTGAGATATCTTACTCCCTGAAAGGATCCATTGTAATAGGATGAAAATGTACACAGAGCTCAAATGTACAACAAAAAGATGTGTTTATTTTCAATTGTAAGTTCATATTGCACTCAAATCCTGCATTCTTACTTATTATGAAGGAAAAAAAAAATCCTGCCAATTACAGTTACTCAGCCTCTTCCAACTTAAAAATAAAAAACACACCTATTTCAGAGGCATATTAAATTACTTCAAAGTCAAACCCCCAGTTACAGTTCCCTCCCCCTTAAGGAGGTCTCCCTGCTTCTTTCCCCAGGTGGCCTCTTGGTGTGAAGAGAAGCCTGTGTGTCCTCCTGGCAATGGGGAGGAGCATCTGGTCTCCTCTGTGGAGTGGTCCTAACTGCCTGCAAGGTGGGCCCTTCCATCCCAGTGTCTCAAGGTTTCTGCTCAGAGGAGTTTTCACCCTAGGCTCATTTTTTCCAACATTCTTATGGGATACACAGAAACTTCTGGAGTTTGTTGGGAGTGGGAACCAGAGGTGCTAGCTCAGGTTCATCCATTTAAATACCTCCTTTGGCCATTTTTCAGCTTCTAATGCCGTGCTGTTCCAATACCACGGAGGTTTCTCCAGGAGGCTTGTAATTTTCTAGAGCTATGCCACAAGAAGCAAGAAGCAAGCCTATAGAGGTTCTACTACATTTTCCTTCTCTCCAGGACTTTTTGTCCCAATCTGGGGATCAAGGCACTTGACTCAATTCTTAACCTTTCTCCCTCCTATCAGCCCTGAAAGGATATTCAGCCGCTCACGGATGATTGATTGGAATGCTCATACTGGACTGGACTTCTTCCCTAAGTAGGTTGTTCTTCCCCTTTTGGGGGGATAAAAGGCTTCATGGAAAAGAAAGCAGATTGACAAGATAGGGAAACCCATCGGGAAGTACCATATTTCATCAAATCCAAGACATCGTTGATTAGAACATGCCCATTACTATTTTATATTCCACAAAGAATGAAAGCATGCTGCCAGTTAAACTATGACACGCTGTCCAGTGATTATAAGACACATTTCAATTTCAGGGATGTTAAAATGTAGAAAATATGTGAAGCTTGGAATCCATGAAATATATAGTATTTCAAAAAATACTATGCAAGCTACTCAAATCCCAAGTCTTAAAGGGGGTGGGGGGGGACTTAGTTTTAAAGATAGAGCACAAGAGAAACCTTATATCAGAAAACCTAAACTAAAGGACACTTACACGATTGGGTTTGAAATTTAGCAGTGAGCTTCCTGGAAAGCATTTCAAAAGCAGAAAGAAATCTATTTCTCACCATCAGTTCAAAGAATGTTCTTTATGTGTATTTTCCTTAGCTGTTTCATTCAGTCACATGCCTTCAATTTCTACTTCTCTGAATATAATTCTTACTTCTCCTAAGCTCTGGTTCTTCCTCTTAGCTTTTCGGTTAAACAAGTGGCCCACATGCACATTGTATGTAATTAATCAAAAAAAGAGACCCTCCCTCCATCTGTCCTCCCTGTTTAACAGTCCATAACAGGCGCTAAACCTTGTGTGCTTCCACAATCTGTTTATAAAACCCATGAATTCTACCCTGTCTTGGAAGTTGCCTTCTCCCTTACAACTTTTCTCATTCTTCAACACCCAAAATTGAATTTCTTTGCCCCTCAAATCTCTTCTACACCTAGGTTAATTTTCCTAAACAACAGCTCTGATCATATTACTATCTGGCTGGTAAAGCCTGAGTTCCAATCCACTACCTAAAGAATAGTGTTGAGATTACTGATATCAGCATTCACCTTGGGCCCCAGACTGCACCCTCACTTAGCCAATCTGGATTATCACTATTCTCTGTTCACACACGTAGCACACATATTTCCTAGCCATGTCACATGATGATGTTCTATCAATTCTTAAAAGCAACCTCCCAAAATGCCACCTCCAAAACTTCCCTCATTCCCCCAAGCAAGAAATCATCTGCCCTTCTGAATGTATCCATTTATACTTTAAAAGTTGTTTAAGCATAGACTTTTCCACCAGCCCAGACTAATTTCTTTTCAGGCTTTGTTTATTTGCTTTGCAAAGAACAGGTAGTCAGTAACTACCCAATGACCATTTGTTTTCTATGGATGAAGGGTTTGTAACTATCTGTTTGGCCCCTTGTGCAATGTCCTTCAATGAAAGGCTAAAGTAAGTTTCCTTCCCAATTTCAAGAAAAAAATTTTCCTCAGTTCATATTGTTAGCATCCGTTCAAAGCAGTAGGACTCTTACAATAGTTAACAGGCAATGTGGCTCCACCAACACTAAGTGCGATTATGGAGAGTGAAGAGGGAACACCCTGCATTATTTCAGTGCTGAGGTTGCCTCATTCCAAGCCCTCAACAGCTTCTCTTTATCATCACGTGTGAAAGTTTAGCAGAAGACCACTCTTCTCTACAACTTTCCCTTGATGCTTGCCATTTCACAGAATCCTAAGCACAACTTTAATGTCATAATAAATCCTGGGTAGTGCCTCTGGGATGAATCTTTATGAGCCATCTTCTTTAATAATATATCACGAAAAGCGTTCTGCTCCATAGGTTAGAATAATGCAAAAATATTAGGAAGGGAGCGGGGAGATGATTAAAAATAGCAGTGTCATTGCTTTTACATTAAAAGAAAAAATAGGTGGCAGCACTTTACTCGATTAATGAAGCAATGCCTCTTCCTCTCCTGTCCTCATGATACTTCCTTGGAAATTTGGGGCAAGGGACAGTCCCCAAGCTACTTCATCCTGGACATTTTTGAGACCCCTTAAAGTCTCCACCAAGATAAAATTTGGAAAACTTTTCCAAAGGAGGCCACTTTAATATTGTATACCTAATCACTCACACCATGACCCAATAGCTTTAGGTGAGTAGAATGTATTTAAAACATAACAAGAGAGATAAAAGAATTTGACCCTTGATTGTTTCTAAACTTATATAACTTAAACGCGGAAATGTTATACTTGTCGCTCAAAATACTTATTGCTTACCCTTTTCAAGCAATATATATGCTTAATTTTCTCACACACAGCTTTTTTTTTTTTTTTTTTTTTTTTTTTTTTTGCGGTACGTGGGCCTCTGACTGTTGTGGCCTTTCCCGTTGCGGAGCACAGGCTCTGGATGCGCAGGCTCAGCGGCCATGGCTCACGGGCCCAGCCACTCCACGGCATGTGGGATCTTCCCGAACCGGGACACGAACCCGTGTCCCCTGCATCGGCAGGCGGACTCTCAACCACTGCGCCACCAGGGAAGCCCTCACACACAGCTTTTAAACTTTATCTTTCTTCTCTGTAGAAAAAACTTGGTGTTTGTGTTAGAGAGTGGTGCTCATAATGCAGCATGTTGAACCCTATAGACTATAAGACTGAATTATGAATTCTTATATACCTTGACTGACACACGAATGGTTGTACTGAACACATTCTCAGCATTGAACTAACTTTATTCATCAATCAAATATTTATTAGGAGCCCACTGTAGTCCTCTATATGTTCAAATATTGGATTGGCCAAAAAGTTCTTTCAGGTTTTCCATAAGATGTTGCAGAAAACCCTGAATGATATTTTTGGCCAATCCAATAGTTTTTAACTAGTAATATATTAATTTTTTAATTATCTGTAATTATAGTTTTAGGCCATGCCAGTATGACAGATGGGTTGCATTAATGGCCCCAATTTGTCATGCCTTCCTCTATCCCTGCCCTTTGGTAACACCCTGCTGCACTGACTTTGGGCTTGGTCATGTAATTTGCTTCCACCACTGGGATGGCAGCAAACTTGTCAAAGCAGAGGTGCATTTTTGTTTCTTCCCTTGGATCTCTGCCACTGCCATGTGAACGCGTGCAGGCTGGCCTGCTGGTGGTGGGGGAGACTCACAGAGAGTTGAGTCATCTTGTCCACCGTACTAGCTGACAGCTGATGCGTGAGCTTGCATCTAAGACCAGCCAAGCTTTTCCCAAACCAGTAGAACCACCCAGCCAGCCTACAAACTCATGAGAAACAGTAAACAGATGTTATTTGGGGTTGGTCTGTTATGTGGCAATAGTTAATACATCCAAGTCTTGGGAATATGAAGATGATAAAAGTGTCATCTCAGAATTCCAGAAACTGTGCATAAGTAAAGCCACTGGAATCACTGATGTGAGTGGGACATAGTTTTCTCTTCCACTGAACCATGCCAACTACTAAGCTGCCATGTTTGGTGTCTCTTGCATCTCATTGTGTCTGGATCTATTTCCTTTTGGAACCTTCTGAGGGTCTGTTGTTCACTTCTTCTAACTTGGACTGCTGATGCTTTCAACCTTGTCATTTGACATACACCTCTTTCTTCTTCTTTTAATTCCTCCTTCTTTTCTTATTTTTTGTTGTTTGTTTTTAAACTTCTTTTTCCTTCCTTTGGACTCCTCAGTCAATAAAATTATATCATGTGAACAACCCTAGCTACTAATATTCATCAGTTGTTTTTAGATATTTTGTCTGAATTATGAATCCTTAAGTTTCCAGAAAAATGGAAGACATTCAGGTAAATAGGTAAATGGGGGATTACTTTACTACATAACCTTGTCCAATCACATAAAATGAAACAGTGTTTTCTTTTTATTTAATAGTCTAGCAATGGAATTGTATAGTATTGGGAAATTACATAGATTTTTAAAGCAACATTTTAAAAGAAAGATATATATTATATATTAATAGGAAAATTATGAAATAATTTATGTTAAATGATATATACTGAAATAAAATTCAACAAATAAAAATATTTTCTGTGGCTTGGAAATCTATTAAGCTAAACATCCATCGGCTCATCTTATGTTTCAGCAATTCTGCTCCAAGAGAAATAAGTGCATGTGTTCACCAAAAAATATGTTCTTCACTCATAATAGTAAAAAACTAGAAACAATTCAAATGTGCACCAATAGGAGAATGGATCAATAAAATCTGGTATATCTGATGTACGGTGAAATGCACAAAAGTGCTTACATTGTGATTCCATGTATATGAAACTCGAGGTAATCCCAATCTTGAAGGCCAGGATAGTGGTTCCTGTGGGAACCTTCTGCAATGATGGGAATAGTCTCTAGAACTAGTTCTTAAAGTGTGCATCAAGGACCTCTTTGTGGACCAGTGTGTCCCCAAGAGCCCTTCAGAGGGTCTGCCAGGTCATCTTGTATCAAACCCATCTCTGTGGGAAACCAAATTTTCTTCATATACTTCAATGAAAACAGCAAATCACAACAGACTAAGTAAGTGAAGAAAAAGACACAAGAACTCAGATTACTTCTGTGAAGCCCAACATTAAAGAGATTTGCAACAACGTAAAACAATGTCACCCTTCCCACCAATATTTAGAAAACATAGTTGTTTTTATTGAAACATGCTATTTTAATAATACATTGGTTATATCTTAACATATGATGGGTTTATTATTTTGACTTTTCTCTGTTTCCCTTTCTAACATAGTAATATTGACTTTTTTTTTTTTTTTTTTGCATTACGCGGGCCTCTCACTGTTGTGGCCTCTCCCGTTGCAGAGCACAGGCTCCGGACGCGCAGGCTTAGCGGCCATGGCTCACAGGCCCAGCCACTCCGCGGCATGTGGGATCTTCCCAGACCGGGGTACGAACCCGTGTCCCCTGCATCGACAGGCGGACTCTCAACCACTGCGCCACCAGGGAAGCCCAGTACTATTGACATTTAATTCACATAAATAAAAATCCTTTGAGTTTCTTAAAAATTTAAAGGGGTCTGAGACCAAATGGTAACTTTAAATCTTACATGTTTATAGCATTTAACAATCTTTCTCATTTAATCGCCATGTTACAGGCAAATCAAGAACATTATCACTGTTGCACAGATGGAGAAATTATTGAATCCAAGGTCATAAAGCCACATAATGGGAGATTAAGGAATAAAATACATTTATTCTCCAGCTTCTAAATTCCTCTTGCCTACAGAATCACCACCGTGAAACAGAGATCATCATATCTTATACCTGAAAAGCATGATCACAATACCACCTGACATTTTACGAATACAATTAACAAAGTGTTGCCACAGACACAATGTCATTTAATTGTCATGGCAACCTATTAGTGTGGGTTTTATCATCTTTTCTTCAAATGAGAAAATGATTGAGTGAGTCCCAAAGCACAGTGTATAGCACAATAAAGAACAAATAATAAGCTCTCTGCTCTGGTGCTATTGTAAATTAATTTATGTATACAACCACAAGGAGTGCTCTGGGGAAAATGCAAAGGATATTTCCCTGACCTAGAAGGGTTTATTTGTTGATAATACATCAAAACTTGATAAATCCAATGCATTCCTAACCTTAATTAGATTCAAATAATACCAATCAAAAAGGAGCTTAGCTGCATAAAAAAATCTAAACAGGATTTTTCTTTGAAAGTCTAGCCTACAAGTCAGCAAACTATGCCCCACTGGCCAAATCCAGTCTGCTACCTGATTTTGGATGATCTACGAGCTAAGAATGCTTTTACATTTCTAAGTGGTTGGGGGAAAAAATTAAAGAAAACTATTTTTGACTTGCAAAAATTATATGAAATGAAAATTTCTGGGTCCATAAATAAAGTTGTATTGGAACACAGCCACACTTGTCAACTTATGTATGACTTATGGCTGCTCTCATGCTACATACAACAGCAGGGTTAAACAGAGACTGCATAGCCCACAAAGTCTACAATAGTTACCATCTTCTCCTTTACAGAGAAAATTTGCCAGCCCTTGATCTAGCCCACTGGAGCTGAGTAAACAAGAGGGAAGGGGATTGAAGTACCCCAGAGTTGAGGAGCAGAGTGGTGAAAACACAGCTCTCTAGCTTTTGGAGAAGAGAAGCAATAAAGGGCCCTTGGAGCACCCAAAGAATAGGCTTTTTGAAACCCAGGGTCTGGGCAGTGGCAGAACCTCAGATGGGAAGGCTACCTGACTGCTTTGCCAGCCTTTATAGAAGAAAGTGAGATAACAAGAAAGATGGCTGCCTTGGACATGTAGCCCAGTCCATGTTGGCTGGGACAAGGAACCATGGCAGCAGTGCCCTCTGGGACTGAGGAGTGGGTGCCTCCCCCACTCCTCAGGGCTTCCCAGTGTCATTGTATTGTCCAAAAGAAGGAGAAGAAGGCAATTAGGTGATGCTGGATGTCTCAACTTGTGATCTCCAAAAAGCAGGCCCTCAGACAAGAATTTGGGTGCAAGTATTCTATTTTGGAGGTCATCTCAGGAAACATAATAAGAGAGTGGAGTGGGGGTGGATAGAACACTAGCGGTATAATAATGGTCACTGTTACTGCTGTGGGCAACTGGGGCTCCATCCCGCTGGGGACTCTGTGATGGAGAGAGTGTAGCACTCCCTCAGGATTGTCCCACCAGGGGTGAAGACAAGGCTATTCATCCTCTAACTTTCTCATCTTGTTGGGTGAGAGTTGTTCTTGAGGGTAGTAACTCCTCACACTTCCAGCCTGCCCCTTGTGGGCTGAGCAAGTTCCAGGGGCCAGAGAGAGCCCTCAGGAAAAAGCCACGGGTTCTTGAGGCAGGAGGCACGAACACCACCATGTCCTTAAGCTGCCAGGGACCACAGGGAAATAAATGGGCACCAAGAGTATCTGCTGCACGGGACTTCCCCTCAACCTTGGAAAGTTTATGGGATTGGGGGAGGACATTCAGATTAGAATTGTTTTGATTTTAAAAAATAAAGAAATGGTACTTCCAGCTGCCAGAGTGTGCCAGATGTCCATGTATGTGTCTTAACTTTACTATGAGGCAGCAAAGTCCTCAACGTCATGCAAAAGATGAGTCTTGACCTTTGCTTAATGGATTAGTCAATCAAGAAAAAATATTAAGAAGGTTTTGCTTTGACTTTTCTCTTTCACTGCCTGTATTCTGGTATGGAGGTGACTGTTGAGAAATGTAAACAACAATAATAACAATGAAAGTCATGAATAGCCCGCAATATGTTATTCTTAAATGACCAACGTTGATCACCAAAACTGGTGAGAACTAATCAGCACTGGATCTAATCTCGAATGTTTTAACAAATAAGACAAAAAACATGACAGGTACACAGATGCTATCATATGCACTATATTTTAGTAGCAACAAATCTCTAGAGATATGAGTGGGTGGGTCGTGAGGGGTATTTTTTGTTTTGTTTTGTTTCATCTTATGGTTTAAAAATATATACAAAAGATGACAGTGTGTCCAGTTGGAATGGAATCCAGCCAGCCTTCCAGATTTCAAAGGGTTTATAATGGAAGCAATAGCCCATAAGTGGGTCACGAACAGTCTCGTCCATTAATCATCCCAGGTCCGTGGCATGTGCATGCCAGGTGCCAAGGAAGCCACGAGACTGTCTCAAAGACAGTGTGCTTTTCTAAATTTACTTTTCAGTGTGAAAGACTACTATTTGGGTTCACTAATATTTTGAATTTGTATGAGAAGGAGGACACTGCACAAAAGGGCGGGGCAAAGCAACACAGCCCTCTCTTGAAGTAGCAAAAATGATCCCTAGTAATCAGACTCCCAAGTTTATATGTCCGGCAGTTCCTCCTCATTGATCCCCACATAAACCTGCCATTGGGTATATAATAGGCATTTCAAAGTTAGCTCATTTAAAACAGAATTCCTGTTGTTGTTGTTTTTAACTGAAAACCCACTTTTCAGTTACTAATGATATTTCCACCTTCCCGGGCTCAGGTTAAAATTCTAAGAATAATTTTTGATTATCTCTTTTTTTCATCCCCTTGGTCCAATCAATAAGTATTATTGGCTCTTTCTCCAAGCTATTTCTGGAATGGAACTACTTCTCAACACTACTGGGAAAACCACCCTGGTTTTAGCCTCTGTCACTCCTCACTTTGACAACTGTCACAGCCTCCTGGTTTCATTTCCATTCACTCTTGAGCCCCTACAGCCCTTTCTCCACACATGAGCAGAGTGAGCCTCTTGAAGTGTAAATCAGATCGTGTAACTCATCTGCTTAACATCCTCTAATTCTTCCCTCTGCATTAAAAATAAAAGCCATGATTCTTTCCTGAGCCTATATACCTTCCCATGATCTGACCCCTGCTACTTCATTTATCTATGGTTGCATAACAAACCATCCCAAAACAATGCTTGAAGCAACAACTGTGTACTATTCCTTATGATGTTCAACAGAACAGCTGGCCAGTTCTGCTCCATTTGGTACTGGCTGGGGTCACTTGTATGGCTTCGTTTGGTTGGGAACCCAGCTGAGGCTGAAATGTCTAATATGCTTTACTCACATGTCTGGTGCCTCAGCCAGGATGGCTACCTGGGACTCTCCCTCTCCCCATGGTCTCTCAGCATTTAGTGGTCAAGTTCAATTCTTCTTTTCCTGGAAGCTGAATCTCCAGAGGACATCAGAGGAAGTTGCCAGTATTCTTAAAGCCTAAGCCAAAACACACAACATCACTTTCACCATATTCTATTGATCAAAGCAAGTCACAAGGATAGTCCAGACTCAAGGGAGAAGAAGATAGACCTGCCTCTTGATCAGAGGGATATAAATGTTCAACAATGAGAGGAATTTGGGGCAACCATCTTTAGAAATAATCTTCCACAACTTCCTATCTCTCCAGACTACCACTCTGCACTTTTTTCAGTCTACCCAAGCCGCACTGGACATCTTTGTCTTTGGAATAGATGCTGAGATAGAGACTGTTGGCATTCTTTCTGCCCATCTTCTTCAGAAATAGAACTTATGAATTTGAGCAAGGTGCATGACTTCCCAGAATAAATATTGCATTTCCCAGGTTCCTTTGAAGCAAGGTAGGACCACGTGATTACATCCTGGGCAATGGAATGTCAGGAGCCCAGGGGAAGCTTTAGTGCATCTTCTTAAAAGACAACAGTTGTCTCTCCTTTGACCTTGACCCATTTTCTTCCTGTGTCTTTTGCTCCTTACTGGTTGGACTATGAGGAGTCATTGAGAATGAAGACCTTTGCAGGTTGGAGAAGTCTGAATCTCTGAGACCATGAAACAGCCTACCAACCCTGGAGCAATGGCTCCTGGACTTTTCTTTGAGAAAAATATACTGCTATCTTGTTTAAGTCACTGTTATTTTGGGTTTTCCATTCTTCACAGCCAAATGTAATCCTTAATTAGCTCCCAGCAGAGGGATCAGCTAGAGCAAAGGGCCTGAGGTAGCAGCATGTCCAGAATGTTGGCAGAGTGAAGGGGGTAAGGGATTGTAGAAGATGTAACAGTCGCCACAACATAGACAGACTTCCAGGCTTGGTTTTTTCATCTGAATGAAAGAGGAAACCACTGTAGAGTTTGGAGGAAGGAGTGACTGACATGGTTTTATCTACACTGTGGAATCACTCTTTTTTTTTTTTTTTTTGCTCTTGGTCTGAACAACTGGAATTTCTGCTAACTGTAACAGCTGAAAAGAAGCAGGGTTTTGGGAGGTGGAGGCAAGGGATAAATGAGAAGTTTGGTTTTGGACATTGTATTAATCAAGGTTATCCAGAGAAACAGAACCAATAGAACGTGGGCAGAGAGAAATTTATTTTAAGGAACTGGTTCATGTGATTATGGATGCTAGCAAGTCTGCATTCTGCAGAGCAGGCTGGCAGGTGGGACATCCAAGAAAGAGTTGATTTTGCTGCTCAAGTCTGAAGGCAGTCTGAAGGCAGACTCCTTCCTTCCTTGGAGGACCTCAGTCTTTTCTCTTAAGGGCCTCAACTGATTGGATGAGGATCACCCACATTATGAAGGGTAACCTATTTACTCAAAGTCTACTGATTTAAAAGTTGATCACATTTAATTTGTTTGTTTGTTTCTTTTTGCGGTACACGGGCCTCTCACTGTTGTGGCCTCTCACGTTGCGGAGCACAGGCTCCGGACATGCAAGCTCAGCGGCCATGGCTTACGGGCCCAGCCGCTCCGCGGCATGTGGGATCTTCCCAGACCGGGGCACGAACCCGTGTCCCCTGCATTGGCAGGCGGACTCTCAACTGCGCCACCAGGGAAGCCCAGTTGATCACATTTTAAAAATACCTCCACAGCAACATCTAACCTGGTTTTGACCAAACATCTGGGCGCCATAGCCTAGCCAAATTGATGCATAAAATTAACAATCATGGACTTGTTAAGTTGGAAATATCTTTATCTATCCCAGTGGAGATACTAAGCAGTTGATTTATTTGAGGTGAGAATTTGGGATAATCAACATATGCAGTTCAGTTAAAGAAACAAGACTGAATGATTTAATCAAGTGCAGGAAGAGAAAGGAAGAGGTTTGAGAACTGGGCATTCTAACTTGAAGTGGGCAGTGGCTAAACTGAGGTTCTATAAATTAGGCTTCTCCAGCTTAGATGTTCATAAGCCCCCTAGGCTCCCTTTTTCAATGGAGCTTCTGATGCAGGAGGCCTGGGTGGGGCCTGAGATTCTGCAGTAGCCAGGTGAGGGTGATGCTACTGGCCCATGGATCACACTTCAGTCTCTGGGCAGTGCACTGTCTAGATGCCCTGACCCTTGTGATGCTTTCCTGGCTCCCTAGAGAGTGGCCACTCTCCCAGAAGGCAGTTGGGGAGTGGGTGGGCTACTTTGCCCAGGTGCACACCCGGCTGGGGACTCCTTGAGATCACAGGCCTGATCGTCTCAGGCCTCTCCAAGGCCCAGCCTAGGATGAATGCTTCCAAGTAGAGTCAGAGTTCAAGTTCCCAGAGACCTGGAGGAAGATTCTGGATTCCTGGAAGCTGAAACACTTATGGCCTAGAAACAGGAACCCCAGTGTCTGACCCTTCTTTGGTTCTGTCCTCTCATCTGAGCTCAGCCTCCGGCTCCCTCCTGGGTTTCTCTCCTTCCTTCCAGCTCCTTCCTGAGTTGAGGGTGAGGTGCTGAGACAGGGACCAGCAACCTTGCCCTCCCCAGGGGCACACACGGCTTTGTTGTGCTCGCTGGAGTGTCCAAGGGCCCCGGAAGTGAGCGTTCCAATGTGCATTTTCCCACCCACCTTTCTACAACATTCCTCACCGCCGCCTGACTCTCAAGGCCAGTCCCCTGTCTCCCTCCAAGTTTCCCAGAGAGGCGGACCTTAGATGGACCCAGAATGGAGGCTTCCCCACCCCCTCCACACTGTGGCTTTCATGACCTGTTCCCCCACCCACAGCCCTTTCGGGGGACTGGACTGGAGGCCAAGTCCTGCTCTCCTCAGCCTCCCCCGGAAAATGATGCCGCCAGCACGGTGCGAGCGGACGCCTGGAGCTCTGACAACCACCACTGCACTCACAACCGGGGACAAGGCGCTTGTGTCCAGAACAGAAAACCGGAGGAGGGATAACTTCGCGTTGGGAGAGGGAGGGTATTGGGGGTCCTTCTCTAAGATACATATCACACACACACACACACACACACACACACACACACACACACACACACACACACGTGTCTATGCACTCGTGCGGCTGGCTGGGTCCCTACGCCACCCTGCTCCCCCCGGCCAACCCGGCCAGCCCAGGTTCCGGCCCATCAAGTCAGGAAATGAGACGATCCATCAGCTGGCCCTGAGTGCCGGCCCGAGGCGTTCCCCATCTGTGCGCCTCCCCACAAATTCACCGGCGATGATGCGGTAGCAGCGGCGGTACCCAGGCTCCTGACCTCCGGGTGACAGGTGTTGGGGCACGTTGCTCGTGGTGGCTTCAGCGCCCTAAGCTCGAACGCTCTCGAACGCCCGTTTGACTTGGGTTGTGACTCCAGAGACTGGGCGAGGCGGGGACAACCACCTCTACAGACCCTGCTGTTTTGCTGACAAGAAAAAAAAGGGGGGTGTGGGGGGAGAATTAGAAACACAAAGAACCTCCTGGGGCGGGGATGGGGGCTGGGCCTAGACTGCACGTGCAGGTGCCACCGGGGCTGCTGAGCCGGGGACACCTCTGGCAGACAGACCTGGGGCAGCAGAGGCCTGCACCCACAAATTTGCTTTTGAGTTAAAAAGTAACCATGGAGCCGCCATGGATTAAAATCCCGAGCGTTAGTGGGGTTTTTTTAGTGTTAGAATGCGAGATTTAGTGTTATTTGAATCTTGGATTTAATGTTATTTTTATTTGAAAGGGAATATCGGGAGGGTCCCCACAGTGTTTCTCAGGGGTAGGGCCTCCCAGAGTCCTTATCTGGTCTTGTCACCGGAGAAGAGCAGAGCCGCAGGTCCCTGGCTCCGCGCCCTGCCAGCTGCGTGGGACAGCACCCCCGGGGGCGCGGGATCAGTCTCGGGAACTGGGACTTTCCGCAGAGAGGCGGCCCCTGCTTTGTCCCTGGACTCTTTCTCTCATTTGCGACCTAGAGTACAGAATAACCTCCGCTCCCGCCCCCAGCCCCAGATTGAAAAACAAAAACAAAGACAACTCTAACCCTAACCTCACAGGCCTGGGCCTCCAGCAGCCCGGGGCGCCCCGAGGGGGTAGAAGACTCGTGCGTGGGAGGAGGAGAGTGTTTCGGTCCCACTTCTCCTCCAGGTCAGAAGCCTCACTTAGCGATCAGGGACCCTAGCAGAAGGCCCCAGTGAGTCAGTCCACCCTGTCACCGTCCTGTCCCCGGGCCGGGACCCGCCCGGTTCCCAGGCCGCCAGCCCCGCAGGCAGAGCCGTTTCCCTCTGAGGGCGCGCCCTCTGAGCCTCTTCGGGCACCTCAGCCTGGATCTCCTCTCGGCAGAGTCTCAAAACCTTGCCCACGTCTCAGAGTGGTCCAAGGACCGCGCGCCGCGAGGATGCCTGAGCGCTCCTGGCCCTGCGGCGCAGCATCCTCCCGACTTCTGCCCTGGAAGCTGGATCTCTGGGGCCCATCGGGGGCATTTCCCTCCGATGCGGATGCCACCCTGGCAGGTTAGAAAGGAAAAGAAAAAAGAAGAGACGCGAAGCCTCTGCAACCTGGCCTCTTCCCCCTCCTCTGTGTAACACCCTACCCCGCTCAAGCCTCCCCGGCTTTCCTCTGGGCGGGGGAGGGACCCGAGAGGCGCGAGGCAGGCAGAGCGCCTGGGTCTCACCGCCCACCCTCCCCGCCCCAGCGTGGGGTTTGCCAACGCTTCTCGGCCTTGGAAGCGCCAAAGAAAGTCGTGGGGAGCCAGAGAACACTCTGCCAGGAACTTACTTCCTCCCTTTCTAGTCCTAATTCCCCTCGACACCAGAACACAAAAGAGCCCGGAGCTTCTGTCCAGCAGACAAGGCCCGAACTCGCCCAACTCCAGCAACCTCGGAATTGATTCTTCTTACCCGGCTTTGGAGCCGGCTTGGACCACACCTCTGTAAGGTTCCTCTTTCACCTCCACACCGGGAGCAGCTTCGCGAACGTGCGGTGAAGTCCAACCCGGGTGCCTGGCGCCGACGTCTTTCCCCTGCTGAGGTCGCCGCGAACTCGGCGTTCGGGCCGCTGGGCGCACCGCCGCAACGCGCATCTCTTGTCTCTCGGGCAGAAGCAGACAGGTCTGGAGTCCGCAGCCCCAGCCCCGCCAAGCTCCAGACCTCGAGCAACCGGGCCCATGTGACTCGGTGTCACCCAAAGGTAACGCCGAGGGCCGCAATCCGTGAGTCTAGATCTGTGCAGGCTTCTTGCGCGTTGGGATAGAAAGCTTTAGTAATGGAAATCCTCAGCGGGTTTTTTGTTTGTTTTGGTTTTTCGATTTTGCTTTTTTCTTTCCCCTAGAAAGAATTGCTCAGATCACTTCCTAACTAAGGTCACCCATAGAAGCGGGGCATGCAGTCCTGGAGGGATCCTGTAGGAAAGGCATGTTGAAGACCAGAGAGGTGAAACCATTCCTCCCAGAAGTTTTTGTTAGTGGAGTAATAAAGCTAACATATTGCTTCCTAGATTCCCATGCCAGTCGTCTTTCCAATACACTGAAGACTCTTTCCTCTTTCCCTTTCTTGGTTACCAGAGCAAACGTCTTGCAATGGTTTCAAATAAACAGCCATAGAAACATCCCAAACTTACAACATCAGAACACCCCAGGGCAACTCCGGGGCTCCAGGTCCGCACCAGCAAAGCTTCCTTCCAAGCTCAGCTGACTGGCCGCCCCACTCTCACCCTCCCCACCCCATAGCAATTAATATAAATTTCCCTTAGTTCCAACACATCTTCAGGTGAATATGCAGAAATAGAGAACTTAAAGAGTAGGTAACTGGGAATAAGGAACCCCTGTGATACACGATAAAAGAAATTTTAAAGAAGTGCATTATCTCAGAACGCAGATAGCAAGCTGCTGTAAATGAGCCACAGCTTGTCTAACCTTAAGCCTACTGGGATGACTGTTAGTATTTCTTGGAGAAAAAAACTTCTTAAAGGACTTTTTAAAATTCTCAGTTGACTCTTGTCTTTTACAGAAAAGTCCCGGGTCCCCCCCATGTTAAGATTTTCCTCACTGCCAGGAAAGCCAAGAGGACTGATTGTACTCAGTAGCCTAAAATTTTACACATTGAAGCTAGCGGTAGCTATCATAAACTGTTTTAAAAACAGTTAACTAATTACTGGCTCAAGAGATAAAAATAATTCCTGTGCTCTTGAACCTTTCAGGAATGATCACCTGGCCTCACCATCTGCTTATTCAGGTAGTTTTTTTAGAGACACTTTGTCCCCTGCATTCCCTCCTATGTGAAGGCATTTATCCTAAATGAGTTCATAAAAGGACATTTTCTAAGAACTTAGCATGAAGATACATTGCCAATGAAAGGGCTATTATTCTGGTGCCTTGTCTTCTCCGCTGGTTACCCTCATTGCAGAAATAGCTTGGTTTCTTTAAACTAGCTGCAGGAGAGACCAATGACAGGAAGGATGAGGGAAATTTCATCAAGGTCATGCAAGCTGAGTGCATCAGAGGGCCAAACTTAATTTTCTGATTCTTTCCACACATTCTAGGGTTTGCCAATATATGCACAAAATATTTTTATGTATACTTATTTTTCAGTTCCTATCCCAAAAGGATTTCAAAGGTTTTCAAAGGCAGTGATTAAGTTAAATGAAATAATTGTCCAGTGATTAAGTTGAGCACGGAAAATGTTTTGGTAACTAGTAATTTGGGCGTAAGGGCTGTGTGCATCTTGTCCAGTTCAGTTATCCCTCCTTCCTTTATCCATGTGTGCTTCCTTATCTGTGTGTGTGTGTGTGTGTGTGTGTGTGTGTGTGTGTGTGTGTGTGTGTGCTGGGTCAGGGGAGAGCATTAGTGGTGGTGGGAACAGCAGCACCAGAGTACATTTTTACATTTCACTGTAAAGTGGATTGCAACATCAACAAGCCAAATTTCAGCTGCAACAAAGCTTAGCTTTCCACTTTTGATTCTACAGGTACAAGTCAATTGCTTGTGCAACCAAGTATAAAGAGATACACCTAATAAGTTGAATATTTAATTTTATTTAGAATGTTTTGCATATGCCATTCTTTTGCATATACCATATATGGGTAAATTACCAAATAAAGAAGTTAAATAAAGGTTATGTATAAGACACTGTGGATTTGGGAGTCTAATTTCTTCTTTATTGCAAATTGATAAATATGGAGCAATGAAGAATTACATCTTTGCACTGACTCTCCTACTTAATATATTTTTCTTCCATCTGCATTGCCCTTCTTTATCCTTTACCTTAGATCAATTTGTCCACTTCTTTAAGATCTCCTTCTCCAAGAGGCCTCCTTGGTCAATTCCACCCCACCCCGGGGTGGCTATCTTACTTTTTCTTTCCTTAAACATCTGTGCACACATTGTGCCAGGCAACCATACATCTTCATGATTCTTCTCATTTTCTTTCATCCAAACTAAAAGTTCTATACATACAGTGGGTCTTTTCTTCCACATCCATGAAACAGTAACCACTCAATGACATGCATGAGATTCATAAAGACTAATTCAATAAGTAAATACCAGAATTGAAGAGAATCCTTTGAAGGACTTAGAGGATTGAGAAGAGATTCAAAAGCCAGTGCACTTGGGTGACATTTGTATTGACTGCCGGCAGCATTGATGAAAGTTGACACAGCTATCATCCACATGAGTGTACATGTTTATGGCATTTTTTTCTCCTACTTTCTCTCCCACTTAAGAAATGAAGAATGGAATGGATCCTGGAAAACTTTGTTACTATGATTTAATGGTATGTTTTTCTCCTTTATTATCTCTTTAGTAATTTTAAAGAACTGAAGTTTTTTTAAGGATGATTAGAAAGTATTTAATTAATGTTCGTGAAAGTTGTAGGTATAATGACCTGACTCCTATTGCAATGTAAGAATCATTACAGATAGACAAATAAGTTAATGGGTGTTTGTAAAGCTATGTTTAAGATTAAATACCCAAAGGGATTTTAAATTAATTATGCTTTGAAGATGATTCTCTGAAGAAAAGGAGTTAAAATTGCTTCCTTTTTTTTTTCTTTTGACTCATTCAATTGCTGGTCAACAAGGAGATCATTTATGTCAGGTATGGAAAGAAACCATTTTCCAAAGGAACCACTATTTGATTTGTAAATCAACTACAACAACTTAAGATTCATGACCAATGCTATGTCCCATCTAATATTTTATTATTAAAGCAGCTAATCATCAATTAATTCAGTTGCTTTTTTTAACAACTTATAATTAAGATATCTGCAATAATGTGTCACAAGAGAAAGTGTCCTAACTGTTACAGATACCTCTTCTACTTTATAATGGTATTTGTTTATCTTTGGGTTTCCAGATTACCAAACATAGTGCAAGTAGTGGGTACTCAGTTAATGCTTATGGTCTAAATTAATTTGTCTTTTTTTTTAATGCTTTTATAATCATTGGCTCACTTGGCCTAACCAGATATCCCCTGAGCTATTATCCCAGTTTCTTAGGTGAGGAACACTAAAATCTGTACAAGGTCATAAAAAATAAATAGTGACTCCTGGACTGAAATCCATTCATTTCTTTCCTCATTTACTAAAGGGAGAGAGGGAAAGAGAATATATAAATGTTCCATTACCTATATCTCATTGCTTTCTAATTTTTACAGTGCTACAGGAAAATAAGTGTTTACTAACAATTGCTAACATGACAAATCATTAGGCATATATAATTTTTACAAATTCCACTGTCAACTGATAATAATTGCCTTTGTATCAATCACAATTTTGCCTCAGTGCTTCTATATATATTCAGTTATATAAAGTTATTGAGAAATGTTTGGATGAAATATCAAAATACAGAGATAAAAATAAAGATGTAAAAATATAGTATTGATTTAAACATTATTTCATAATTTGAACTGCTATTAATCTCATTATTGATATAGGAACAGGTTTGAAAAAATAATTGTATAAACACTTTGTGGCAAGCATAATGTCAGAATATTATTATACTTCAAACAGCACTCTATACATTTCAGGAATGTGAGCTAGAGATCTTAGGTGTTAGCTTGTTATTTGGTCACTGAATAAAGATTTTTTAATGGAAATCAACGTATGGTATATTTTAGAGTCAAAGCATTATATAAGGAAAAAATGAAAATGATCCCTATGAAGTTAAATAATGTGATTTTTCTATTTTAATTTTACTGACCATGTGACATTGAGGAAGGTCATTTAATTTCTCTGAGCCTCAATTTTGGGGTATGTACAACCACAATAAGGTATATCTTCCCTTGCCTACCTTCTAAGGTTGTAGGGAGGATCAAATTTGACAATGAACATGAAAATACTTTGCAATTTGCCCCTTATTATGACATTGTTTTATGACATTATATTGTTGATTTTTCATATAATGAAATCACCACTAAGAAGTAAAATATTTGGACATCACTACAATTGATTAGGACAGTATGCCTATTGCTGAAAGTGCTGTATTCTGATTTATGGAGCAAAATATTTAAAAATCAAGCAAGCTACTAAAAAGTGTAAATATAGGAATTAGCCCCGTAGTATTTGTTTTTTCTGTCCCACTAGATGCTGTAGAGTATTATATGTGTGCATGCGTGTGTGTGTGTGTGTGTATAACTAGGACTGTCCTAAAAGATGCTACATAACCCTCACAAACTTTGGGTTCACTTACATTCCTCTTAGCAGAGTAGTCACAATATAATGAGCGAGGGTAGGTGACCCCAGAGTTCAAAGTCCTCGTGCAATCAGAGAACAGAACTCACAAAAAACAAGCCCAAATAGACATACTGCATTGACTAACGGCCTCACTTGATGAGGCATCAGTTTAACTTTAAACCCTGAGCTTGTGAGAGCAGGGGAGAGAAGGCGATGTCTCCAAATGCAGGAAGCTGTTGCCATAGCATTTTCCTTCCCTATTCCTGCCTACGCCTCCTCCCCCAAAGCAGCAACAATTTGTGCTCCACCGTCTTCCTTCAGGAGCTAGAAGCATTTTCAGAAGCCAGGACTCCAGTGGTGTGATGTCTTCACCACCTAATCACTGTACTGGTAGGGATATTGAATAAGTCGGAGGGTGCTATTAAGTTTCTCAGGATAGAATCATCTTTGCGGATGCAATTGCAGCGCAGGAAACAGACTCAGGGAGAATTTTAGCCTTCCCAAATTTCATTGGAGCTCTGCACAAGCCCAGCCACAATCACTCCAGCAATACAACCGAATCCTTTCAGCACTCGCAGCCGTGGACAGCTCCCTCGCCACGCGGTCCTTTCCTCTGCAGTGAGCACATTAGCGATCACCCTGCCCGGGTCGGTGCGGTACTCCATCCACACCAAGTCCGCCAGTGCGTACGGAACGCGTGCTCCCTCCCTCCTCCCTCTCGGTGCCCCCGCCCCTCGCTCACTCAGGCTCACTCCAGCGGCGACTTTGAGGGATTCCCTCTCGGGCGGCCTCTGCAGCAGCACCACTGGCCTTATTCGCTGCTCCGCGAGGATGGATCTCCGAGGAAGAGCCGTTCTCGGCATGAATAGACTTCGAGTTCTTCTGATGCTCTTCCGTGAGTAGCGTTTCGGCAACCGCCAGAGCAGGGTGCACTCTTTGCAGAGAATAGAACTGGCACAGTAAAGCCATTAGCTTAAGGTCAAAACGTGGCCCTAATGTTTGGCGGGTTTGTTCTTTTTTGGGGGGAGGAGGGGAGGACCTTCCCATCAGTGGCAGGGAATTCCCCAGAGAGCCACACACTTGTACGCCAATCCCAGACACGATGCTGCACAGGCCTGCTTCGTGGGCTCAGAACACTGGCGAGAAAGCTTTGGTTTAAAAGCCTAAGATGAAGAAAAAGGCCAGTCGGATTACAAATTAATAAGGCTTTAAATGTTTTTTAATTTTATTTTTATTATAAATTAACAGCAACGAAGTCGAATTTGTTGGCGCTAGGTCAGCGAAACGGCTCTCAGAGCGCCCTGCAGCCGGCAAGGAACTTGGGCAGCCCAAAGCCCGCAGACCTCCTTGTCTCTCCACCCCTGTGCCCGAGACGCGTGGGCTCGCTGAGCCCCTAACCGATAGGATTTTTTGTTTGTTTTCTGCAGATACAATGGCTCGAATCATGGCAGAACAAGAAGTGGAGAATCTCTCAGGCCTCTCCACTAACCCTGAAAAAGATATATTTGTGGTGCGGGAAAATGGGACGACGTGTCTCATGGCAGAGTTTGCAGCCAAATTTATTGTCCCTTATGATGTGTGGGCCAGCAATTATGTAGATGTAAGGCACTTTTTCCCTCGCAGCTTGCTCCTAGGGCTCCAGGGACGAAGGGCACCTTCCCTCAAGACCCTGTGAAGACCTGGGTCACCCGCCTTCCCCCCTACACCCTGCAGGCTGCTCCCAAATGCTGCATGGGGGTTCCGGCTTGTAATGCCTTCTGCTCGCCCCGCCTGCTTTGAAAGTAAATCCCTCTCTCTGCTTCCTTAACGGCCGGGTCTGCACGCAAAGCATCTAACCGCATGTTCCTGGACCTGGGAGCGCGCGCGCAAAGGAGTGCCCAGGCGTGCGACCCGGAGTTCGGACGCGCTGCCCTTTACAGCCCCCACTGGGGCTCGCGCGCTGAGGGGGTGCGGGGCGTCTGTGTTCCCAGCTAATCACGGAACAGGCTGATATCTCACTGACCCGGGGAGCTGAGGTGAAGGGCCACTGTGGCCACAACGAGTCGGAGCTGCAGGTGTTCTGGGTGGATCGCGCATACGCGCTCAAAATGCTGTTTGTAAAGGTAAGTGCTAGTGGGGCGCTCAGAGGGGTTGCAGACTCCGGGTGGGTGTGGGTAGGGGCCGCCCCTCCGTTTCCCCACCCAGATCTGCTCGGGCTGTTAACGCGCGCCTGCCCCGCTCGGCAGGAAAGTCACAACACATCCAAGGGACCCGAGGCGACGTGGAGGCTGAGCAAGGTCCAGTTTGTCTATGACTCCTCGGAGAAGACCCATTTTAAAGACGCGGTCAGTGGTGAGTAGAGACCAGCAGGGCTGGGAAAGGAGCCCGGGCAAGCGCAGACACTGCAGGGATCTCAGGCTTGCAGGCCGAATTCCTCAGGGTCAGGGCCTTGCGCTCCCAGGCCAAGGTAGCCCTGGACTTGCTCTCCAAGGTGGAGGAAGCAAGCGGGAGCGCCGGTGGGTCCTCTGGCCTTCAGCCCCTGTAGATGCGCAAGAAACCCAGGGCCTGAGGCCCAGCCTGTCACCCATCACCTGATCCTGGATGAGATGTCTCTTGAGGGACTGTCTTCCTGTGGCTGCTTCAGGATGGCTTTCTTATGATTTGTCCTTTAAAGAAGTATGACTTTCATTCTGGGTCAGAATCTGATGGCCTTCAGATCTTTTGGCGCATTGCTCAGGCCTCACCGCAATCTTCAGTCATCCACTGCGGCCACACCAGAGTGAATTCTGAACAATGTCCTTATTTATTAGCTTTTCATGCCCATCACTACAACAACTACCCAGATCCTCCAAAAATATTGTGGCAAGGGATATCTAGGCTCCAAATAACAATGCTGGGATCTGCAGGCACCATCAAAGACCACATTTAAATTTATGTATTTTTTTATTTTGTAAATTATCTGATCTACTCATAATGAAGCCTTTCATCACCTGGGCACCTGAGTTGGGAAAAGATTTTTACTGAACATGTATAAGAATACATATGTCATCTTTTCCGTTTCACCCCTTATCATCGCAGTAAAAAGGGCAATTTTGTCTCTTCATCAAAATTCATATTCAAACGTTTCACACAGTTAAATTAGACCAAAAAAAGGAAAAAAAAAAAAAAAAAAACCTTAATCCAGAAAAGGAGGAAAAGGGGTGAGGCAGGCTTCCAAAGAATATGTATGCGTACAAGGGCATCTGCTCAGAGTACTAGCAGCAGCCATGCTTTGCTGAGGAAGATATTTTATTTTCTGCAGGCCAGTGCGAGGTGTAGGATACCAAGTCACTGTTCATTGTGGATCTTTGGAATCTCTGTTGTGAGGTCTTATATAGTAAAAAGGGTTGGGGTTTTAGGTATCACTTTATTCTTCCAAAAGGAAATTCCAAATTAATATTTAAGAAATCCATGCTCATGAAAGAATGGGTGCATTCACATTTGCATAGCCCCAGCCGGGCAAGGCAACAGGGCATGTCAGCAGAGGATCAGAGGGGGGGTCTGGGCTAAGAGGCAAAGGTCAACTATCTGGATCACCATAATGAGAGTTCTGCCAGCCCTATAGGGGCCTAACCATTGCTCTGGGCCTTCCCTGCAGCCGGGAAGCACACAGCCAACTCGCATCATCTATCTGCCTTGGTCACCCCAGCTGGAAAGTCCTATGAATGTCAAGCTCAGCAGACCATTTCACTAGCCTCCAGTGATCCGCAGAAGACAGTCACCATGATCCTGTCTGCGGTCCACATCCAGCCCTTTGACATCATCTCTGATTTTGTCTTCAGTGAAGGTAGGTCGGTGGGGAGGCAGAAGGAGAGGGAGAGGAAGGAAGCAAAGGCTGACCTCAAGATGGATGTGGAAGGCAACCTGCCAGGGTACCAGGCTGTTACCACGTGGACTTTCTCTAGGATATCATGGCACTGCCTCCCTCTATAATATTTTTCAAAGACTAAAGGCAACAACCTGAATTGTATCAACTACAATGACTTTCTCTTTCATCTTCCCTCTCTCTCTTCCTCCTTCACTTCCTTCTTTTCCTCTCTCTTTCTCTCCCTTCTTTTTCTCTGTTTTCTTCCTTCCTCCCTCCCTTCCTTTTTTCCCTTATTTTTTCATCTTTCCTTTCCTCCCCTCCTTTGCCAAAAAAGGAAAGTGGATAGGGAGAAAGATAAGAAAGTCAGCTGAAAAAAATATATAATTTTGATGCAAGTTTCCCAAGGAAAAGGCAGCTAAAAATCCCAAGCAGCTATTGAGAGAGCCATGGATTGGAGAAGGGCCTTTGCTTATGTGGGCCTCAGTTTCACCATGGTCTCTAGACACTTCCAGCCCTAGATTCTACCACTGTCAGTCTAAGTTTTTGTGTGACCAGAATACAATAGGTGTGTGTGTGTGTGTGTGTGTGTGTGTGTGTGTGTGTGTGTACAGGTTACAGAGAGAGACTCATGGAGACCTGCCTCTGTACAGCTCTCACCTTTGTGTGGAGGGACACCCATGAGGTTCCAAGGAGGCAAGGCCCCTGATCTGCTCCCTCTGGGGCATGCAAGAAGGCTTCTTCGCAGTCTATGCAAGCCCTGGAAGGGGGTCAGGCAGGATCCAGCTGGAGCAGGTTCAGGGCGTCCATATCTTCCTGGTTCTCTGCATCCCAGAAGAAGGGCAGGAGAGAAGCTCACATTCTGTAATTTGTCCAAATCTAGCAACAATTTACTCTGGGCAAGTGGAGTAAGTGAATTCTCCCATTCATTTTTTTTCTCTCTCTCTCTGTTGTCTGGAGGAGGTTGTTAAAGGCAGTTTGATATTCTCATTTATTCCTTGTGGTTAAGAAATGGGGAGAGATTCTGACTGCTTTATTGATGCCTACCTTTGGGCTGGCAGTCCCCAGGTGAATACAACCATTCGAATGTGTAGGATATTAGGGAATGCCCACCTGGGTCACACACAAATCATTAAATCAGTCCCAAGGAGTCCAGCTTTCATTAAATGCCCCGCCCATTCAAAGTATACGGAATAGAATCCCTCCCCCCATGATTTATTCAGAAGGCATTAAGGAATTCCTAAGTTAAACTGTCCTAAAGAGAAAGGCCTCCTTCTTATTCATCTTTATATTTTTAGCAACAAGTACAGTGCTTGGCACATTGCAGATGCCCTGTTAACTTTGGCTGAATTGATATTCTGAAGCTGTGGGCTCAATTAATAGAGACTTGCAAATGCTTCAAAGCCAGGCAAATCAGAATTTAATACATTTAGTACAGCAGTGCCATGCCTACCTGTTATGGCTCTTACCTGTATGGGCTATTCCATCTTAATGTGTTTTCTACAAAATTGAAACTAAACTAAACGCCAAGATCTTAATACTAAAAAATACTGTGGATTATGAAAGTATTTATAAAATGTAAGTGTCTTTCTTAAACTGAAAATATTAAATGTAATTAAAAGTAAGTGGACTTATGATTATGGATGGCCCAGAATTCATTTTGAAAATATTGGATCACATACTTCTGAGTTTGTATAGGTACTTTCAGTAGTCTCTAGTTACTCTTTGTGTTTCTCTGGTCAATGGTTTTTAGACACTTCTTCATTTCTTGGTACTACTGGTGCTATAATTGCTGCTTTTACTAGTTCCTTATCACAATCTCACCCTAACCCTCTCTGGGTTATTTCTAAGTTGCTGCTTATAGTCATTTATGAATGGAGAAATCAGATCTCATAGATGTCAGAATTGTGTACAAAATAAGAGTAAATGAGTACTGAATAAGGACCAGAGCTGTTTTCCTAAAAATCAGTGATATTCTTGGCATAGATTTAATGACGTTTTTGCATAAAAAGCAGTTCTTATCCACTTCCAGGCTTAAATAGATAGATTTAGACAGTTTGTAAGCATGTATAACTTCCTAAATGCAGATATATTAAGCACAAGCAAATTGCACTTGTCTCACCCAGGCTTTTCTGGGGAATAATTAGGGTGTTGCCTCCTGTATGGTGCCCTGGGGCTCAAGCCTTGACACTCCTGGGAGGAGGCAAGCCTTATTCAGGATCTCTCACTGAATCAATGTGCCTTTGTGTGGCAGGGCTCCTTTTGTTCCTGGTTCCTCCTGTCTGTGCCTCTCAGCACCTGTCCCCAGTGTGTTTCGTAAGAGATCATTTTATTTGATTTGGTGGAATCTGAACTATTCCTTTTGGAGTGCCTTTTCGGAACCTGGCACTTGGACCCCACTCCCCAGAATAGAAGGAGGCTCTGATGTGTTGCTAATGCCTGTGTGGGTGAGTGAAGCCTGCCTGCGTGGCGGTGGGGAGGGCACCTGGTCATATGTCTGACGCCCACTGCAGGACTGTGTGCATGCGTTCTGTCGTGTGCAAGCAGGACATGCAGCATAAGGGCTTCCAATGAAGAGCCTATTCCCTGTGTAAGGGGGTCATGCCTGGCAGTCTGCAGTCTCCCACCTGCCTCCTTCATAGATTCTGAGAAAAGCAAGGAAGGGTCAGTGAAATGAGTTAGTGGACACTCATAGAGGCTGAGAGCAGCCCAGATGGGGATGACATCTTTATCACACAAATCCCTTTAGACCGTTGAGCTTGGCTACTATGCTGATCCCCAATGAAAGTAGCTCAGAGGCTCCAGATCACTGAGCACAGCTCTGGTGATCTTGTTAACATGCCAAGTCAAGTCTGGTTCCGTAGTTCTGGGGGCGGGGCCCAAGAGACTCCATTCCTAGCAAGCTCCTTGCTGATACTGCTGGCCATGGCAAACTGTTAGTAGGGGGATTTGAGGGATTTTGAGCTGATCAAGGAATATGATATGACCATGAGAGGCAGAAACACACAAGCTTCATTGGGTGGCACTTGGGCAGGTTGTGTAAGGAAAGCCCCTCACAGCATGGGACCGTCCAGAAGAAGGCTTACAGCACCCTGGGGACCACTATCCCAAAGGAAAGGAGGATAAGGGATGTCCTGGCAGGGAGAGGGGTGTCAGGAGGGGGCTATGGATCTAGGTGATGTCACTTAGCAGCACGGGGAGGAGTCTTTGGGTCAGAGAGCTCGGGGGGCAGCAGAAGCTTAGGGCCTTATCTATCCTATCAGTGGGTAACAGCTGTTGGGTGAGATTTGTATGCAAAGCAGACAGGCCCTAAATGGCTAAATGTGTCTGTTTGGGCTTTTTTTTTTTTTAAATAATTGGATGTGGGTCTCAGCCTGCAGTGAAAATATAAACCACCGAGGGGCCAATCCACGGAGGCCAGCTTATTTCTATAACAGGTACACTTGGTGTGGCAACTCTCAGCCTGCAGTTCAAGGCAGCCCATGTGTCTCAGCTGGTGTTGGGTAACTTGTCCTTCCACAATTCATTCCTGGTAGTGAGTCCCTTTGAGGCCCCAGGAGAACTCTGACTGTGCTAGCATGGAGGATGCATCACTGGGAGGGAACAGATCAGCCTGAGTACTTTAATGGCTTGAATTAAAGACTACTCTCACGCATAAAGACAGAAGAAACGTAATAGAACACGAAGGTGCCTCTGTGCCCCTTTGTTAAACACTCAGGTTTAATGGGCATTTAAGTCGCCACATATAGACTGGGCCCATCTTAATTCTCAAGGGGGGAAACAAACAAATAAAGAGACCTGTGAAGAAGGTACTGAGATCCCTGTTTACAGTGGAGAAACTGAGGCTTAGGGGTAAAGTTACTGGCCAAGACTGCGCTCCTTGTGGCTGCCAGGGCTGGGACAGGAACCTGTCTTTGGGTATCAGATCCTGTGCTCTTAGCCTCTCCAAGCCTCAGCTGCTGCAGCTGAGCAACTCTACCAGACATGTGAATGCGGGGGGCCATCTTCAGAAAGGTTGTCGGGTGCTCTGAATTCATGAGCTTATCATTGTTTCTAACAGTGTGTTTGGGAGATACCACCTGATCTGTATTTTACCCAGATCTATAGACAAATGACTGTGCTTTAGTGGAAATGAATGTACATCACCCCCAACTGAGCGCCCCAAGACTGGCTGCCATGCTGCAAACCAGGGCATGGTGTGCCGATGCTGATCCAGAGTGCTGTGTGCACCTGTGGTTTGTGTGGCACCTCTCAGCGAAGAAACATGCCACCTGAGCAGGTGCTCCTTCTCAGAGCCTCCTGGGGAAGCATCCAGAGGGAGACAATCCTGTTATTAACACCACAGAGAACTGTGTCGAGGGCTGGAACACAGAGGCCTAGCGCGGGGCCACATAGCCAGCCAGTCGTAGTGTTCTGTGTTCTTGCTACTGCTCTGGAGCCTAGTGTTTTAGGTTGGGTTCCCCAAGAAGCACATCCTCTATAAGTATGTAAGGGCAAGTAATTTATTTAGGTGGTTCTAGAAGGCACTGCTAGTGGAGTGGGGAAGTGAGGTGGGAAGGCAAGGAAGCTAGTACAGGTGCATAAGTGAGCAGGTTACCACTGTGGGCACTGGGGCTCACACTGCTGGAACTTCTGGGAAAGAGTATGGTACCCACCTGAGTTACCCTCCAACTCCCATCTGCCACTGATGGCTGCTGGGGTGGGGAAGGGGGGCGTTGACTCTCCAGGATGTCTAACCTGCCTTGTAGTCAAAGCCTATTGGAATGAGTGGGAATGGTGTATACCAAGGTCATAGGACCCTGTTGGTGTCTGTACACCTGTACACCCAGTACTGGGATATAGGAACTTTCCCTGCCCTGGTGGAGCTTACAGGCTAGTGGGAAAGAGTTTATACAGCTCTTCCTTGTGCACAGGGATGTTTCTGGCACACACTGGCATCAATCAGTAATTGTTTTCTTATTTACTGTTGTGCTTACATCTTGGTGAGAGTATCTGCTTGTCTCCAGCCAAAGATCTCCAAAGCCCACTCATCTTAACATCTTCTCAGTACACAAAATACATTTTGCTGAGGTTACAGGAGTCCCGAGCCAGTCCAGAGAAGATATGGAAAGAGGGGCAAACCTCTCCCTCCAGTTGCCCTATCAGACAGCAGAGGGAAGCACGGCCAGCAAAAGGCTTGCCCACCTTCTCCAACAAGAAAAGTCTGTGGCGCTAGCAGAGCTGGAGAAAGCAATCAGCTTGCCTCCTGGTCCGTGGCCCATCTCAATGCTGTTCATCTGGAGCTGCTTTTCATTAAGAGATTTTACAGTTTGTTTGCCTCAGGGAGTAAATACAACTTTAAAATGCTGTGGTCATCAAACAAAACAAAATAAAACGCACGTCTAGAAAACAGAACCTAAGATGATTCAGGATTGAATTGGGCACACCAGGTTTATGGTTGAGGGGACTTGAACTGGCAGCTGGCAGTTACACAATGTTGTCTGATCTGTCTTCATCTGGTTCTTTGCAATGACTGGGATGGTTGTTGCTTTTTCCAATCATGGGCCATCCACCCTGGGCCTCTGTTTTGTGTTCTCTAGAACTGTAAGTCCAGCCAGGGCAGAGGTGTGAGGGACCCCAAGACCTGTGGAGATGAACAGGGAGTCAGGGATCTCCGAGCACCCAAAGCCAGACTCTGAGCTGGGCTCAAGGGATGCTCTTCTCCCAGACAGAGATCGAGGCAAACTGTCCTTGCTCTATAATCTGTGGGCTGTATAATCAGTTCATTGCACAGGATCATAATCCTGGAGTGCATAGTGTTTGTGTATAGAATTCAAGGGGTCTGTACATTTCAATAGGAAACATCTACATCTTTATTTTCTTTAATTTCTAATTAATGTTTAACATTTCCTTCAATTATAAAGGTAACAACCCACAGTAGTATTAATCATACTTATGACTTTGTCACCAATATAAATTATAGTCTTGTTCTTCCCACATGTTTGTGCAGATCTTGCAAAGTAACAGTTATGCTTCTCCCTACTTTGCAATCACAGCCAGTATACCTGTGTACTAATAAATATATATATAACTGTCCCTCATATTATTTTAAAATATTTTAATATATGAACTTCAGTGTAGTTTGTTTTCTTTGTAATCTTATGTGTTTTATTTTTATGCAATCATAAGTATTCTGAGAAGGGGTATAGTTTCATCACACTGACACTAAAAAGATTATAACCTCTGCTTTAGTGGGTCATGACCAGCACTGTTTTAAATGAAAGAGAATAGTACAGAGGATAAATTATTAGCGGCACAAAGTAAGGAAAACCATTGTTTTATAACACTTTGGTTTTAGTTATATATGTATACGTATGTTCTGGGTTGTAATGTAAAATACTGTTTTTCCTGGGGCGTCAAAGGCAGAGTTTGAAGACAGTGGCTTAAGCCTGAGAGGGGAATGCGTGGCTTTTTTTTATGGGTTCACAATCTCTCACCTAAAACCCTTGGGGCTAGATGTTTTTCAGAATTCAGAATAATTTTGGACTTTAGGAAGATAATACAGTGCATTGTCCATATATTATATAAGACCCAGAAGACTCAGGGAAGCTCCTGTAATCAAACAGATTAATGAATCTGTTTCCTGCAGTGAAACACATGAATCTTCATGCTAAGGAGGAGAAATGAGAATCAGAGCAGCCAGCTTTTGCTGCCACATGAATGATACAAAGTACTTGTGGTTTCTAGAGCTTTGTGGATTTTGGAATGGTGGGTAAGGGAAAGAGAACTCAGGAATTCCCCTTTCTTTGACCACTTAATGAATGGGGATGGGTGGGCAAGGGGATTCAGTATTTTTCATGATAATTTTTGACATCCCCTTATTTTCCCATAATTACTTTTGACTTCTTGTCCATAGTTTAATACTCCCTTTATCTTCTTCTCCAGTGATGTATTTAATTCAGGCTTTCTCCTAAGGCAACAAAACAATTTTTAAAGAAATAAACTCCACAATGGGAGAGACCACAACAGTGAGAGGCCCACGTACCACAAAATTAAAAAAAATAAAGAAATAAACTATAATAATATTTTGACCATAATTTTTTTGCCAAAATACACCATGCTTTTCTCCTCTATCTTCTTTAAAGGATGGTGTATTAGATGATTTTCCCCATAACTATACCAAATTTATTATCCATTTAAAGCTAATACTTTTGGCACCACAATTCTGATACCAGTTCTGATGTGTGTGGTGTAAATCCATCACTCTACACTTTCTTTTTTTTTTTTTTCTTTTTGCGGTACGCGGGCCTCTCACTGTTGTGGCCTCTCCTGTCGCAGAGCACAGGCTCCGGACCCGCAGGCCCAGCAGCCCTGGCCCACGGGCCCAGCCGCTCCGCGGCATGTGGGATCTTCCCGGACCGGGGCATGAACCCGTGTCCCCTGCATTGGCAGGCGGACTGTCAACCACTGCGCCACCAGGGAAGCCCTACACTTTCTTTTTTAAATGGTGGTATAATTTACAGATATCAAAATGCACAAATCTGAAGTGTTACCTCAGTATGTTTTCACCTATACTTGCAGTCACATAACCCTCACCTAAATCAACATTCAGAACATTTCCATCACACCTGAAGTCCTCTTGTGTCTTGTTCTGCAAGACATGCTGTTCCCTACTTCTCTGACTTCAATCACCATAGACTTAGTTTTGCCTGCCCTTGAACTTCATATAAATGGAGTCATACAACATGTACTCTTCTGTGTCTGACAGTTTTCACTCAACATAATATTTCTGAGATGCATCCATTTTGTTATGTGGAGCCATAGTTCATTCCTTTGTATTGTTGTTTAATAGTCTATTGTATGAATATACCACAGTTTATTTATCCATTCTACTCTGATGGACATTTTGGTTGTTTCTGGTTTTAAGCTATTATGAATAAAGCTCCTATGAACATTTATGTTCAAGTCTTTTTGTGTCCATATGTTTTCCTTGTTCTTGGGTAAATTCCTAGTAGTGGAATGCTGGGTTATAAGGTAGGTGTATGTTTATCCTTACCTTACTACAAAGTGATTGTACCATTTCCCACCAATGGTGGACAAGAGCTCCAATTGCTCTGTATCATTGACAACACCTGGTAATTTCAGATTTTCTAAAAGGTGTATTTTGTCTGCGATTCTATGTACATTATACACGAGTAAAAGTTTTAAAAAATTAAATAAACAATAAAAATGATGGTGGTTGTGCCTAATGCCCAAACTCTGAAAATTTGCATAAATCATTTGGAAGCTTTATTGACATTGGCCTGGAATCCAATAACCTGAATATTGCCCTATTTAACTGATGTATTTTTATTTTACACTATGCAGAAATTTTAAGGAATTGGGCCTTAAGTTTGGTTGGGAAGTATTGTTTCTGAAAAAGAAAATATCTCTGAAGTTTCCTTGAGAAATCTTCTCACCTCTATCTGCCTTTTAGTTTTCTTAAGCAAACTATTTTCTTATGATTCAGAATATTTTGGCAGGAGCTCATTGCTTTTCTTCTTCTTTCCCATTTCAGAGCATAAATGCCCAGTGGATGAGCGGGAGCAGTTGGAGGAAACCTTGCCCCTGATTTTGGGGCTCATCTTGGGCCTCGTCATTGTGGTAACGCTGGTGATTTACCATCTCCACCACAAAATGACTGCCAACCAGGTCCAGATCCCTAGGGACCGATCCCAATATAAGCACATGGGCTAGAAACTATTAGGCAGACAGACCCCAGCCCCCCTCCGCTGGCTGGATCAGGTAGAAAAAAAAAAGCACTTTCCACCTGTACATGGGATATACCAACATAGCTTCAATCAAACAGACGTGGGTATTCAAGGCTTGCTTGGCCTGCATCCATGCTTAAATCGCAGGATGGGGGGATTCTTTCGGATTCATGGGGTGAAGGACAGTTGCTGGGGAGTGGAAGGAAGGGGTCAGCCAGCTTTTACACTCATCGTGGCTTGGCCTTGACTCTCCAAGCAGCAACTCATAAAACTCGGAAAGGTATCTGACTCTGAAGTTTAGGGATTGAAACCACACTTCGTTTGGAAAGACACCCCTTAAGGTTCAAGAGGAATATTGGAGGCTTTGCTCCCTTGAACACAGATGGCTTACCCTATACCGTTGTCAACGTACACAAAATACAGCCTCATGCTCCCTGCAGCAAGACCCCTGAAAGTGACCCATGCTTCTGGCTGGCGTTCTGCATGTCTAGTGATTGTCTTGGGAATGTTTCACTGCTACCTGCACCCAGTGAATTCACAGCACAAGAACCTGTTTAATGTAACTATGCAGAGTTGTTTGGACTTCATAGTGTGTCAGGTCCAAGTAAGGGGACCTGAAGAATCAATCCATGTGTGTTTGTTTTTCAAAATGAATTAAAACACACTACTGTCTAACATTTGAATGCTTTCTTGAAACAAGAAAACAGACTATAATGGTTTCTGGGGCACCCAGAGGAGAGAGGGGAATGATGAAGATGGGATTTCATTTCTGCAAGAGGAAAAGCAAAGAAAGAGCAAGGAAACAATGGGGGAGGGGGAGGGAGTTGGCTTTTCCAGGTGAAAACACGTGGATTTATTTTGGCAAATATAAGTAGCTTTAATAATGGCGCCTCTTGAGCGATTGGTCTAATATAGCTTCTGGTGCTTCTTGGTCTTGAGTCTGGCATTTCACTTTGGATTAAAAAGCTGGACTGAACATAGTAGCTTAGGTTGGGTTTTATTTGTGATAAAATGTAATTTACTGAAATTCCCTAGAGAAATGTACATAGTTTGGCTTTCACTCACTTTCTACATAATCATTTTTCAGAAGATCTGAGCAGGGGTAGGGGAAATCCTTTTCTTTGGTGTTAGGGTGGGAATCCCCCTACCCCTGTAAGGTCATCACCACATGAGAGCAAGCGCATGAGTTATCTCCCCGAGTCTTCAATTGTTGGCAGTAGCACATCCTTAGAAGTTCATTATACCAGCAAATCTTGATAACTATCAGCCAGTTGCTCTCCTATTATCCATTTGTTTGCTGCTCCGGCAACCTCAGTGTTTCCCTGCATGACTTCTTCTCAGTGCCTGCCTGGTCAGTGAGGAACAAGCCCTGATTCCTCATGAAAGTTGCCTGTTGCACAAGAGAAAAGAGACGCTTTTTTTTTTTTTTTTTTTAGCGGTACGCGGGCCTCTCACTGCTGTGGCCTCTCCCGTTGTGGAGCACAGGCTCCGGACGCGCAGGCTCAGCGGCCATGGCTCACGGGCCCAGCCGCTCCGCGGCATGTGGGATCTTCCCGGACCGGGGCACGAACCCGTGTCCCCTGCATCGGCAGGCGGACCCTCAACCACTGCGCCACCAGGGAAGCCCAAGAGACACCTTTGGTGCCAGCGGAGGCAAACGACCCCCACCCCACCCACGTGTCCTCCACCCTTCGTCATCTGTGATCATCTCACCCCCACGACCCAAACATGACAAGCCCTTTCCCTTTTAGCATCTCATGTATTTTTAGGAAACTTCCTACTTATCTGGAACCATCCAAGGATCTGGGGAGAAACAGACACTTAGGTGTATCCACTTTAGAAACCATTTTTAGGCTTTCTGAGTCATACTTCTGAAAACTCCATCTTTACTTAATTTAATCTACTTTTACAAAAGTAAATTTGTATTTTTTAAAAATTTTGCTTTCACAAGACAGGACTCATTACTATTTTTGGAATTGTCATTCATTCATTCAACAAACAGTTTTTGAGCACCTACTGAGTGCAGGCTCAGTGCTGGGTGTACAGTAGTAAACGACAACTGGGAGTCTATAGGGGGAGAACAGATAAGAAAACACACACGCATACATGCGTGTACACACACACACACACACACACACACACACACGTCATTCTAAACAGAACAAAGTGCCCTAGCGCTTTACAAAGTGTTGCCATATGGCTACGTCCCTGTGTCTAAGCTAATTAAATCTTTCTAGAATCCAAATTTCTTAATTCTCAAAATTAAGAGTGATTTTTTTTCCACCTGTGATAGGCAGTACATATAAAACGCCTTATTACTATGTCTGTTATTGTTACTATTAATCACGGCATCTTTATTTAGCAGTCCTAAAATTAGGTCTCAAGTTCAGCCTAATTTCTATGAACCTCGCCTTATTTTTCTTAGCCCTTTTTAATCTTCATCATCAACTAAGCAGAATAAAAGGGGGCCTCCTGATGAGGGCAGGGCCAGTGGTCTATGGGTGGACAAAGCAAGGTGTCCAGAGGGATGACTCATGTTCATTGCCATTGTCCTGCATTTCACAGAGGCTCCTGCAGCAGGAACAAGCTGTAGGGTGGCTCATCTATTTGCATTGTTTCCTGAGCTCAGAGACGGGAAAGAAAACAAACAGATAATCCACAGATGCTCAATTACCCCTTTAACTGTCATTTTTCTTTTTTACTGGAGTTTTAAACACAAACGCCTCTGGGCACAAAAGGATGTTGTGTCTGGTTGCTGCTCTGCTGACCTGGAAAAGCCAGGCTGGATGAACCATATGCATGTTTCTTTCGGGGAAGGAGGAGTTTGATTTCAATTCTGAGAGTGGTTCTTTGCAGGGTTCCCCCATTTTCGGCAAATAGCTCCCAGTGAAGCTGCCTCAGAGAACAGGGAAGACTGTTCTCCACCCCAAGAAAGCCCTCTAAACTATAAGCACTCTTTTCTCACCAATTCTAATGTTTCCATTAACAAAGACTTGTCAAAGCCACATGGATGGGGGAGACAACAGAGATATGAGAATGGAGAAGTGGGAGGAAGATGGAAGGAATGACCTGCAGCATCTGGTGGAGGTAGCAGGCAGTGCGTGCACTGGGATTGTTTACAGGGGAGGGTAGTCCAAACCAGCACTGGGCACAAACACCTCCCTGGAACAAACACCCAAGCAACCTGAACCAGACAGACACAACTTTCAATGTGTGTCTCAAAGTGCAGTTTGCAAGCAGCCTGTATCAGAATCATCTCAGGGGGGTCGTTGAAAAATGTCAGTTCTAGGGCATCAACCCAGTGATTGAGAATCTCTATGGTGAGACCCTAGAATTGGTATTCTGACTACTTGCTCTCTCCAGATAATTCTGATTTAGTAGTATGACAACTTCTGGTTAAAAAAGCCTTTGCTATCAGCCTACCTGCAACATTAGCCAAATTACTGGGCTTCTCTGTGCTCATTTTCTCATCTGAAAATGGAGTTCACTGTTCTCTCCTTGCAAAGTTATTTGAGGATGCATGATAGTACATTTAAGTCCCTAGCACAGCACCTGGCACACTGGAAATGCTCCATAAGAGGTATTACTAATGTATTTTTCTAGCATCCTTATTAAAATGTGTGTTCAAATTTTACCTGCCATACATGTACATGAAAGACCCCAAAAGACTAATGCAGGTTTTTTTTTTTTTTTTCAATCTGGCATCCAGTTTTCTGTGTCAGTTTATTTTGAATTCAGAGTATGTTTCTATGCAAGGATTCTCTCCATCCCCAGCCCAGTGAATTGCTCAGGAGGTTGTCAGTTTGGGGGTGTCGGGGAGACGGTTGGAGTCCATGAATTTGGATGAGAAAAAACTACACCTTCAGTTTTACTAACCTCAAATGAAAGGTAGCATCTCCTTCAATTATGAACATAGGCACCAAACCACTGTAGTATAAGCAGGACCTAGGTATAAGTCATCGGCAGAAATGACCACATTATACTTGTTGCAGATACCTCCAAAAATCATTTATATTCCTTATTGGAAATTACGGCAGTTATTAGACCCATCACAGATCTTGTTATTTAATGCATTATAACCATAACATTAAAATATATATTTTGATAACTATGCTTTAATTGGTTTCCTTTGTAAGCCTATGTATTTTACTTTATGCATTTTAAAACATTTTTCTGAGGACTCCAAAGCGTCAGACAGCCAAGAGGGTCCAGGGTGCAAAATTAGGCTAAGAACTCCAGGGCCGATGGCTACTTCAGTTGTCATTTAAACTGACGGAACCTGTCAGGTTGTCTTCTGGGGAAGGTCACAAAGGCTTGTGTGACAAATGAGATAAGTACTTGTTAGCACCGATCTTGTGTTTTATAGACCCTGGTCTCTTGCTGGGGACACATCAGTGAATGAAATAGGTAAGAATCCCTGCCCTCATGAAACAGAACTCTCTCTCTCTCTCTCTCTCTCTCTCTCTCTCTCTCTCTCCCGCCCCCCCGTGTGTGTGTGTGTGTGTGTGTGTGTGTGTGTGTGTGTGTGGTGTATTCAGGTATCATGATTCATGTGCTGTCATTGAACAAGTTGTTGCGGACTTGGTTAGGCTCAGTTAAGGTGGACCATATGTGACCTTGAAGTCCTTTCTAGCTTTAAAGTTTTTTCAAAATGCTGCCAATGATGTTGAGGCATAATTATCAAAGCAGTTGCTATGTGGGCAAACCTTTCAGGATAAGGAATCCCTTTGCTTTTAAAACAGTATATTTTGATTCAGAAATCAGGAACCCTCAGACTTCGTCAAGTCCCCTTTTTATCCTTCATCAGATCTATTTATGTAGGAGACATTGCTGGGGTCCCACCCATGTTCCCTCGGTCTTTCCTGGAGCTTGTTTGCTGACAGTTTCTGTACCTGCCCACAGCTTCCCATGTCTCCCTCCCTCTTAGTTGGAGGGAACAAACTTTGCCCACCTACAGGGCAAGATGGACGTTCTGCGGGATGATGCCCTAGATGGAGCAACTCTCAACAAACCAGGGATAGGAGATGGTGGATAAATACCCCAGCCACTTCACTGCTAGAAGGACGATTCTGGAGCATCTCTCCCAGAAGGTCTGCAGTGGGACTGAGCCCCAGGCACCCATAGTGGTGACCCATTCATTAATACACACCTTTTTTTCAAATTTCTGTCCCTCTTGGTCTCATGTATCTACTCTGCCATGTTGAATGAGCTTCCTGGGATCATCTTCCAGGAAGGACTTGTGTGTCTGTCTTAGGTTCTCCTTTTGGCAGAACCCACACTAAGGTCATCTATTCACTTAACTCAAAATGCACACATTTCAAGGCTTACGTTGATGGGTTTGCTGCACAATTTGGATTTGTACTATATCATGTGACTTTCACAGAACTGCTCCTGCCTGTACATTTTGTAGCTGCTTCAGACCAAATCAGTCGTTTCTCTGCCTCGAATCTCATTACCGTTTCTTTGATGACACAGGGACATTCACTCGATTGGTTTGCCCAACGAGTCTGAACTCATTGAGTTGATAACTTCATGGAATGATTTTATTTTTCTAGTAATTGCTACTGAGTGTGTTCGTCCCAGTGGGTAATGGGGACACAACCATAACTCAGACTGATTCCATCTGCCTAATCCATTAAAAAAAATCAATCTCATTAAAAATCAAAATAACTCCCCTCCCCTTTGCTTGAGCTAAACTTGTATCAGAGAGAAAGAAGTAGAGTGGATAGGCAGTGGCAGGGGACAAGGTGTGCCTTCTTATCCTCCCTTTCTTTCTTCTGAGTCCCTCCTTCAAATCATGGAGTTTCAGACTAACTCATGGCTCAAACCTATGGGGAGCTGTGGGGAAGGGAGATTCCAGTAACCCAGCTGGCTGCAGTCAGCTGCCTTGGATATTCTGTTGAGGAAGAGGAGATGCCTGAGTTTCATTTGTGTCCCCCTGAAAACTACAGCTTCTGCTTTTAGAATGGTCGTGGTGTAGATGATATATGTGGTTTTTAGAGTAAGATTCAGCTCCTCCCCGACCCTGCCCACTGTAGAAAAGCAGCCATATTTCCCTTTGTTTCCCCCCATGGTGCATACCTCCAATGCACTCTTCAAGTTGGGTATCACCCCATTACTTAGTTAAGTGGTTGCCATGTTCCCTGCTCTCTCTCTATGCACCATCATAAGCAGAAGAAATTGGTGTATTCTTCTGTGCCTTCCAGTGGCTTCAGGGACCTGCCTGGGGAAGGTTGCCTTCATATTTCTCTTCCCTGGCACACAATATACTACTATTAGGAGGTCTCATCCTGCTATCTCAGGTTATTTCCTGAGGGTTTTCACTTTCTGAAATTTCCAGGTGAGAAATGAACTCTTTATTTACCAGTATCACTCTCAACTTCATGGGATAAATGTTAATGTCTTCCTTGTCACCCAAACAGGAGGAGGGGGCCCAACACTTTCTTCCAGTCTACCAGAGAGCTTCTCTAATCCAGAACATCTCCTTTTTTATATCTTTCGTGGGTAAAAGCAATCAGATCAATTCACCGTCTTTGGAACAGCAGAGTAGGAACCTTCAGCCATGAATCTGGCTTTCCTTGAATTTGGCCTTCCAGAATTTAATTTTTTTTTCAATAGTGGTATCTACATCATAGTCTTACACTGCTTATAACCTGTGGGGATGGGAATATTTATCTTTGCTTCGTGTCAACATGATATTACATATAATTTTATAGCAACTTATTTGCATTCCTCAAGATCATAAAGACACCATTCTTGTTATTTAAGAAGCAAATTCAGGAAATTACCAGAGTTTCCAATAACACGATGGGAAAAAGGCAAACATTTATTTTTATTTGCAAGTGCGTTTTCTGCCAATAGTTAGTGCTCACACAACCTTTTAAGCTACAGTAACTTTTGGTAAATTCAATGAAGACTTTAAAAAAGAGGCAGTGATAAGAAAATTACAGAAAAATTTCTATTACACTGTCGAAAATGTTTGGAATCCAAAATCCACTATTTTCTGCAATGGTTTTTAATATTTTCTCTGGTTAAGAAAAGATTTTTTTTCTTTCCTTTCTATTTCTACATAGTCCTGGTTAAATGAATACAGTCTGTTCCATGAACTTTTAGGACTTCCATTTTCTGGATTTAGATTATTTTAATTCGTACATACTTATATTAATATTTTAATATTTTACATAAAACATTGATTTGTTGTGTTTTATGAAACAAAATTATAGATACTATTTATAATGAGGCATTTCCAGTTTAGGGAAAAACTGAAAATCTAATCAGTAGAAGGTCATTTGATGCCTTTTTTTTCCTTTTTAACTTTAATAAATAATTAGCAACCTATTAATTACAAACATTCTTAATTAGGCTTAGAGCAACCAGAGCATTTTCACAATTTTAAATTCATATTTGTTACAGTATGTGAAATTAAGAAAAGCCTCTGGTTTTCCAGTTTGGTAAAAAATGGCTTTCATTGGATGCAGAAGTAATAGAAACTAATGATGACTATGTAGCTTTTCCAGAGTCTTAAAGGCAAATCTATATTGGCCTACAGTTAACATGCAAATTCATCCAACAAGCAACACAAAATGTATTGTAGTAGTCATTCGTGTTTATCAACATTCAAGAAGATCTAGTCAGCAGCACAACTCTCCTATGTCGGAAACACAGAACATGGTCACAACTGAATTCGAGTCACACCCGGGAAAATCCCCGCTCCCTAATTCATTCTCTAGAATCCAGACTTCCAGTATGATACAGAAACAATAGCGACGAAGGTAAATTACAGACAAGAGTTTGGTGTGCTAGCACACAGAGTTTTAAAAACAGTAATGAACAAAACCAAACATCTTGCCCACTTCTCTCTTTTTTCCCTTTGTGAGACTGGAATTCTCACAGCCTTCTTGAAACATTCAGTTTGGGGAATGGAGTCCAAATGATCCTAGCACTGGGTTGTTGGATCAAGATGGCGGAGGGGTAGGACGTGGAGCTCACAGCCTCCTACAAGTACATCAAATGATCCTAGCACTAAAATTGTTCCTTGGAGGGGAAATTTGGCCCCAAGGGGACATCATACCCCTTTAAGAGAGGGTACTAGGGGAAACATCCTGCTGTGCAAAAGATGGTTTGCTACTAACAGGCTTGAAGGTAAATGTGATTTTTCAGAATATTTAGCTTTCTCCCAAGGAGTACTTTTGGTGGTATACTGTGGCTCACATTTTATTGTACTGTATTATTTTGGGCTGGATAAATGGAATGTGCACCCCCATCACCATCACTCTTAAGTCTTCTTCCATTACATAAGACACTTGTTAAGATAAGAAAGATATTCTACTAAAGCTGATGGTGATTGAGAGTCATTCAGTATTCAAAGTTCCTAAAGAATTGTTGGTTCTCTGAAAGGGATAAAAAAGTAGGAAAGACTTTGTTCAAACTCTTGCTAGTAAACAGGTATTACTTCAACCAATACAATGGCTACGTGACATCAAAGTACTATAAATTATCAAAACTATTGTACAGAAAAATTACAAATTCATTGCAAAATACATTACACTGCTACCATTAAGAAAAAGTGCTTTTTGTTATCCTTTCTATTTTTTGCCAGAAAAGTATTCTTTCAATATAGAAAATCCTGTGCGTTACCCTGCATGTGGCTAGGATATATCATAACGGAGTTTGTACTGAGTCATTCTGATTTGCTGGATGAAAGGCTGAAAAATATAATAATGACTTATTAAAGCCGTGTTCCAAATGACCACACCAGCTGTTAGTGGAGAGATGCCTGTTTAAGACACAAGAAGATGCCCTGGTCTGCCAAACCCTGCCGGTCAACACACTGTCCCATCAATCAGCTGGTCTGGAATATACAGGTCTGTTACACGTTCTCTGGTTTCCTTGTGTTCTCCTGAATTATTCTCATGTTCTCATCTAGCTTTGTCACCTCTATGAATCCTCTGCTTAGTGATGCCTGTATTGTCTCATGAGGGGAACAATGCAAGATGGCGGACCTGCCAATTTCAAGAATGGATGTCCGAGGAGTTCCTGGGCTGTGGCTCTTTGAGAGGGTTCCCTCACCAACATCAGGTCTAGGAATCCCCGGAGCACTGAAGAAACCTGTGAAAATGCAAGATATCATCTTGAGGACTAACACAGACACCCAACCCACTTCCCCTAAAATGGGTTCCCAGAGAATTCCCAGGAAAGTCATTCTATCAACATCTTCAAATTCCAGAATGTCAGGTTGAGGAGAAAGAGGTTATGGAAGCAAACGCAGTAATTGCCTTTCTTAACATATGCTGTTTTCCTTACCTTCTTCAAGTCTGAAATAATAGGAGTAAATGATGGTATGACAAAGAATATTTACTAAATAAAATAATAGTGGTATAATAGCGACAGTAGCAGCTATTAAGAAGTGCCTACTGTGTATAGGTGCTGGCCACACATGTTTGATGAACAGTGGTGTAAACGTGGAATGAGTTTTCTGTGTAACCACTGAAACCATCTAGGCTTTGTGGAATCCCTTTCTTGAAGAGAAACAAACTTCTGTTAAGGATATCTGACAGAGACAGCATTTTTCCTTTAATTTCATGTAATTTACTTTTTGAGGTATAGCTTACGTATATTCGAGCGTATAAAAAGTTTATATTCTACAGTAGTTTTTTTTAAACACATATTTACACCTATATATTCTCCACCCCTATCAAAATATGGAACATCTCTCCCTCCAGCCCCCTTCCAATAAATATCTGTCTCCCTGCAAAGGGTCACCACTATCCTGACTTCTGATAAGATAAATTTTTACCTGATTTTGTCCTTTATAGAAATGGAGTCATTGGCTGTCAACCCTTCTCTCTCTAGCTGCTTTCACTCGACATCGTGTCTGTGAGATGTATCCGTGATGTGGGTGGCAAAAGCTGTATCCTTTGCATTGCTGTGTAGTATTCACTGCTGAATCATCCCACATATCACTTATCCCTTTGGGAAACAACCTTGGAAGGTTTCCAGTTTTTGACCATTAGGATGAAAGCTGCTCTTGTCTGTGACTTTGAAGAGCATCACACTCCTTCGTACTGGGTGTGGGATTATTTGATACCATACTATTTTAGCCACTGTTTATTATTTAAACCCAGTCCAATGCAGTACAAATTTCAATCTCCTGTTCAATTCAAGCAGTCTCCCATCTTTTTGGCAGATCCACACAACCTCTATGAGTGATTCTATTGGGGTTCTTCCATAAGGTTTAGGGGTGAGGGAAGAGGAGAAGCAACCATTACAAACTATCCCCTCACCTAAGGCAGCCTCACTCCCTCTCTTATTGTCAGGAGGCGGATGGGAGGGGTCAGCATTTATAGAGTTGATCTGTGGAGACAGCACCTCTCAGCAAGCTCTGCCCCCACTGGTGGCCCCCACAGTGGCAGTTCTTTGACTTAGTATCATATGTTCTGAGCTTGGCCCTACTCGACAATCTTTGGACAACAGGAAAGGCCCTACTTGGTCCCTTAAACATGTTGCTCTTTGCCCTGCACAATCTAGCCCCTGCCTACCCTCTGACATGCCTCACCCTTTCCCCATGCCCACTTTGCTCTGGCTGAGGCTCTTCACACTGCTCCTCCCTCTGCCTGGGACATTTTTCTCCCAGATCTTTTTGCATAACTTACTCCTTCTTTCCAATCGGGCTCCAGTCCCCTGAAAGGGCCTCTTTCACCCCTCAGCCAGAACTAGCTTCCAGCCCCCTCTCCGGCCCCTTCCATCACATCACAGTGTTCTATTCGCTTCATAGCAGGTACCACTCTCTGAAATTATTTTATTCATCCATCTGTGTGTGGTTTATTAACTGCTTCCCCAGCTAGAATGCAACCTCTATGAGAGTCAGGAAATGTGGGGTTTTGAGCTGCTATATCCCAGCCATTAGAACAGTCCCCAGCATGCAATAGATTCTCAAGGAGGGAGTGCAGAGTAGAGCCAACCCCATGAAAGAGAAGCAGCTGTACCCCATTTTACAGATGAGCTTCAGAGATGGAGTGGCTGACTCACTTGCCCAAGCGAGTGAACAAGAATAGCAGAGCTCTGAATGCAAGCAACTCGAATTCCAAAGTCCATGCCCATAAACCAGGATCTACTCCTGGATGTGATATGCCAGTCTTTAAAACTACAGAGAGATGGAAAAATCGAAGAATGATGTTGAACTTCAGCAACGGTTGCTGCTTCTCACCTTGTGCAGGTCCTTCACTCTTGGAGGTAAACTGTCCCGGATCCGCCGCATGGCCTGGAGGGGAGGCTCATTGAAGTAGGGGGGCTCGCCATCAATCATCTCTATCACCATGATCCCGAGAGACCAGATGTCCACCTGTTAGGCACACCACACTGATTATCTCAGGCAAAGAGAACCTTCTGAAAGGTTGGATGTGTCAGGGACCCCGATAGATTCATACTCATTCATAAATTAATATGGGATTTGTAACCTCTCAAAATATACAATTCATATATATAGGCTGAATTGTTGAGTGACCAAGTGTTTGCTAATGGTCTTTGTCTGCTTTTAAAATACAACTTCAATGAAGATTCTGACAATTAGATACACGTGAATGTCTTAACACTGAAGTTTAGAACTTTCTTCTAATCCTTTTAACTTGGGTGGTTCATGGTCTACAGGGCAGATGTGAAAACCATCCAAAGTTTTATGTTATGAACAGAGAGGAAAGTTGCATTTAAACCATAAGAAAAGTTTTTGGCATATTCATAACAAACTCCAAAGAGCTACATTGCACAGCACAATATATACTGATTCTTCTATTAATTTGATTTTTAAAAATAGTGTTTTGCCGCCGTATTATTTTTCTTTGTTTTCTTTTTAATTTTTATTTTTTTAGCGGTACGCGGGCCTCTCACTGCTGTGGCCTCTCCCGCTGCGGAGCACAGGCTCCGGACACGCAGGCTCAGCAGCCATGGCTCACGGGTCCAGCCACTCCGCGGCATGTGGGATCTTCCCTGACCGGGGCATGAACCCGTGTCCCCTGCATCAGCAGGCGGACTCTCAACCACTGCGCCACCAGGGAAACCCATTCCTTTGTGTTTTATCACTTTGAAGCAGTGTGCACAAAACCATGATCTATAAAACCATGTTCAGGGAATGGAGGGAAAGAAAGGGAGACAACAAGCAATCATTTCTGGGTAAAGAATGGGAAGTCAGGATAAGGAGGAGCCACAGCCGTGCTATAAATTCCCAGGCACTGTCGCCTCCCCCTCCCAACATCATTACACCTCTTATCAGTTATTCATACTCCTGCTCTCACCCGCACAGTGACCTTCACTGAGAATTGATGCTCTTGGGACCACAGTTATTCATCCAAGGGCAAGTAAACTGGGGAAAGAGAGCAGAGTCCGCCTGAACTTCTGCCACTCTCCTTTGCTCACTGGTCTGTGCCACCACCTGCAGGCTTCTCCTCTCTTAGGATCACCGTCTGCACCATGATGTGTGGAAACACTGTGTGCCCAGGTGAAACGAGCTCCTTACCTCTGTGTGTATGTGTGTGTAGTGTGTGTGTGTCTCAGAGCTTCTACTCACACTATCATCCCCCTAGAAGGCCCTCCTCCACTTCTGGCCCCTCGTTTTATGTATCCAAACCTTGTCCCTTAATAGATTATGAGCAGGTATGGAAGCAATCTAAGTGTCCATCAACAGACGAATGGATAAAGAAGATGTGGTATATATACAATGGAATACTACTCAGCCATAGAAAAGAATGAAATTTTGCCATTTGCAGCAACATGGATGGACTTGGAGGGCATTATGCTAAGGGAAACAAGTCAGACAGAGAAAGACAAATACTGTATAATATCACTTATCTGTGGAATCTAAAAACTACAACAAACTAGTGAATAAAGCAAAAAGGAAGCAGACTCATGGAGACAGAGAACAAACTAGCGGTTACCAGTGGGGAGAGGGAAAGGAGGAAGGGCAGTACAGGGATAGAGAATTTTTTTAAAAAGGGAAGTTTATTATAGAATTATATGAAATCATGTGTGTGAAATTTTTTTTTTTTTTTTTTTTGTGGTACGTGGGCCTCTCACTGTTGTGGCCTCTCCCGTTGTGGAGCACAGGCTCTGGACACGCAGACTCAGCGGCCATGGCTCACAGGCCCAGCCGCTCCATGGCACGTGGGATCTTCCCGGACTGGGGCACGAACCCGTGTCCTCTGCATCGGCAGGCGGACTCTCAACCACTGCTCCACCAGGGAAGCCCATGTGTGTGAAACTTTAAAAAATTATAAAGCACTGTAGAATTTAAAGAATCTTTCATTCAATAAAAAAAGATCAAACATTTTTTTGATTAAAAAAACAAAAACCAATTAAAAGATAGATTATGAGTGATTATTTCCTTTTCAGAGGAAACAAACATTTTGCCATATTTTAAAATATGTTGCAATATTCGTATATGATTTTTCCTATAGCAAAACATTATTTCTCATCCAAATATTAACCCCAATCCTGTGGAGCTTTCTCTGACATTCTATCCTTTGAATCATCACACCTACTCATCTGTGTGTCTCCGGCCACTTTTCAGGTTGCATTTTCTCGCTTTGTGCACTCTTTGGCCCTGAGGGTAAGATATTAGTTTGAGTGACTCTCTCCCACTGTCAACTTGGGACCTAAATACGCTCCTGGATCAATGTTGTGGCAATATCCCAGGGATGGCCAGTCTCCCTTCTTCCACAACCTACTCTGTGACAAGCCTAGTGAATGGGGATCAAATGTGGAGTTAAAAGTCATTACCCTGATCTCCTGTGGTCATTAATGATCTCAGAACCCCTGCATCCAGAGCCTAACCAGACCCTGCCACTCCCCAACAATGACCATCACTCCCTTACCTCTGTCCCATAAGGCAGCCTAGAAATCACCTCAGGTGCCATCCAGTAGGGTGTGCCAACCAGTGATTTCCTCTTTGGCACCTCTTTGGAAACTTGAGCACAGAAACCAAAGTCAGACAACTTTATCTGAAAAGGAAAGGAATGCAACAAACTAACAATATAAAAATACTGGCTCTGACATTTGCAGCAACATGGACAGACCTACAGATTATCATACTAAGTGAAGAAAGTCAGAAAGAGAAGGACAGATACCATACAATATCACTTATGTGTGGAATCTAAACTATGACACAAATGAACTTATCTTCGAAACAGAAACAGACTCACAGACATGGGAAACAGACTCACAGACATAGGGAACAGACTGGTGGTTGCCAAGTGGATGTGGAGGGGGGATGGGAGAGGGATGGACTGGGAGTTTGGGATTAGTAGATGCAAACTCTTATATATATGTATAACCAAATCACTTTGCTGTACCCCAGAAACTAACACAACACTGCAAATCAACTATGTTTCAATAAATTTAAAAAAATACTGGCTTCGAGATATAGAAATATAGAAAGAGTTTCAAATTCAAAACAAAACCACCATCTCTTGTTAACAGGCCTTGAAAATACCAGAGAAGGGGCTATCAGACCCTTTTATTGGAAAGGTACAATCCATTTTAGTGAAAAAACCTCTTATGGCTCCAGCAGGATTGATTTGCAAATGTTTAACTCCTGCTGCTGCTATCTTTTATAAAATTATGAAATCCCAAAATTTACAATACACCCGAAACAAATTCATTAAAATTCAAACCTACTACTTTCATTTAATGTAAGAGATGATGCTTTAGTGTAAGTAAACTGCTATTCTCAACACGAGTTTTGTACAAACTGCTGCAATTTAGGGGTTTTTTTTACACCGAAGACATTTAGATTTCTAAGTACCATGAGATGATTCAAATAACTAACCTCATTTCTATGTTTGAATTATTGCAAGACCCCATTTATAAAGGATGCTGAGATATCACTTTAAGTACTGGCTCCCCTTTTCTTTTGGTTTTCCTCCTTTTCTCAGGACAATTGAAGTTGCCAATGTGAATATCAATGCAAGTGGAAATGAGGGCATAGAAACTGGGTGTGAACAATTAGTTACCAGGGGTACAAGGTGGTCATCTTAATTACCCAATATACATATATGTTATTTACGTTAGAGGTCATCAAAAAGAAAAACACCCTGAAATTAAATACTCTTAAGAACATACTGCACCCTCAGGCACCCTGCCAGTTTATTCTAGGTGACCAGGATTCAGTTTATTTCTGGGAGGCTTGATTCTTGTTCATGGTGACCTGGTCTGAACTTCAGATAGCCTCATTGAAAAAGATTGTTTAGGATTATTGGTGATGACAGAATACATTAAATGAAAACAAAACAAAACAAAACAAAAAAAATCAATGATTCAGGCATTGTTTGGCAATGGTTCAGAATGGTCATTTGAAGTTAAAATTTCCATAGATCAAAGGTATAGTCTCTAAGGCACAAATTCTCCCTTGATTCTCTTGATACCTCTCTGAACTTTTTTCGACCTTTTTTTCTGGCTCTATCTCTGCTGCCCACAACTTAAATACTGGGGCTTCCAGGAGTTTGGGTCCCAACTCTCACCTCTTCTCTTTTTAGGCGCTCTTGCTAGATACTCTTTAACTCCACATGGAGTTAATTTTTGTGAAGGGTATACAGTCTGTGTCTAGATTCATTTTTTTGGCATGTGGATGTCCAGTTATTCCAATACCACTTGTTGAAAAGACCATCTTTGCTCCATTTTACTGCCTTTTCTCCCTTGTCAAAGATCGGTTGACTCTATTTATGTGGGTCTACTTCTGGGCTCTCTATTCTGTTTCATTGGTCTATTTGTCAATTCTTTGCTAATACCACACTGTCTCAAAAAGTCCCAAAGTTAGGTAGTGTCAGTCTTGCACTTTGTTCTTCTTCTTCAATATGTGTTGACGATTATGTTGGTCTTTTGCCTCTCCATATAAACTTTAGAATCAATTTGTCAATATCTACAAAATAACTCACTGAGATTTTGACTGAGATTGCATTAAATCTATAGATCAAGTTGGGAAGAAGTAACATCTTGACAATACTGAGTTCTTCCTATCCAATGTAATACCTCTCCATTTATTTAGGTTTTTTAAATTTTATTCATCTGAGTTTCGTAGTTTTTCTCATATAGATGTAGTATGTATTTTGCTTGATTTATACCTAAGTATCTAGTTTTGGAGGGTGATAATATAAATGGCATTGTGTTTTTGATTTCAAATTCCACTTGTATTGCTGGTACATAGAAAAATGATTGACTTTTGTATATTAACTAGATATCCTACAACCATGTTATAATCACTTATTAGCTCTAGATTTTCTTGTTCATTCTTTCAGATTTTCTGAATAGATGATCATGTCACCTGTAACCAAAGATAGTTTTATTTCTTATTTCCCAGTATGTATACCTTTTATTCCTTCTCTTGTTTTATTGCATTAGCTAGTACTTCTAGTATGATGTTGCAAAGGAGTCGTAAGAGGGGATATCTTTGCCTTTTTCCTAATCTTAGTTGGGAAGCATATTCAATTCTTAAGGATAGTTCAAGGCCCTGATCACTTCTCACTTCCTCCAGAATTTTTCTCAGGAGGCTATATTGATCTCTCCCCTCACCAAATTTGAGAGAATTTAGTATTCATTTAATCTTGAACTGTTTTCTGATGCTGAGATTTTCCCTCAGCTAGAAATGACATTGCTCAGGGGCAATAGCTCTGCCTTTTAATTATGAAGCCTCGCTGTGCTCCTTAAGAGCTGAGAAAACAGTAGATAATCAAAAAACTCATGCTACTAGATTGATATTATCTGATATTGCCATATATATACATACATACATGGGACAACAGATCACGTGATAGAAAACACATTGGTGCTCCTTCTGAAGCCATCATTGACTTACTGAAGACAACTGTTTCTAGAATCAAAGTTGTAACACAGATGAAATGGAGGTAATGTTTTGGAAATTATTATTTTTTCTTTTTCCATTTCCTTGTTCATGATCTGCTCTCTAATCAGGCCAAGACTAGTGGGGTGTGGTTTGGGATGGGACTCCTTCAATTTGGATTGCACCAGATGGAATGCTAGAGAAAGATGGTTTAACAGAGATATGATTTTTCTCAATTGCTTTGGCATAGCAAGAATCAAGCCCAGATGTGTCAGATCACGGAATGTCCATGTGGTATAAAGAAGACTGCCCTGGGAATTCCCTGGCAGTCCAGTGGTTAGGATTTGGCTCCTTCACTGCTGGGGCCCGGGTTCAATCCCTGGTTGGGGAACTAAGATCCCACAAGCTGCAAGACACAGCCAAAAAAAGAAAAGAATAATCCATTAAAAAAGAAAGAAGAGTGACCTATGGCCATGGTAGCTGGTCCATAATCCTTGCTGCCCTATTGTAAAAGGCTTCTACAATTCTGAGAAGTGAAAGCCCTACAGTCCATCACTTTTAGCCAAGGATTATTTGCAGAAGAGGACAAAGAGCAGTAACTTATGTCAGGCCCCAACTCTTTATTATACACCATTTCCTACCACCCCGAGCAGATGGTGGTGTGCTTCAGAAATATCTGAGTAGCATACATCCCCACACAAACAAGGGAGAGGAGCCACATGCATCTGTGTTCAGAGGTAATATTAAAAATATTTAATAACCAGATTCATCTAGACCAGTCAGAATCTAGACATAAAGTTGAGCTTTGTTCTGGAGTTATCCTGTGGGCATTACCATCCTTAATGAGGCAAGGGGCATCCTGGTAAAGGGCTGGGGTCATGGGGGATAATACTCCAATGACTGGAAACAGTGGCTATTAACCAACAAGCATGAGAATATTGCAACATTTTAACAATGGGTGCAGATACACTGGTGAATACCAGCTGCACATCAGCTTTGGCTATGCCCAACATGGCCTCCATGGAAAGATGGCGCAACAGAGTGGGTGGAAATGAACTTGAGGCAATGCTACTGGCTTCCATGGCCTTTGTGTGGTATGCAGGGCTCCCGAAGCTCCTCCAAATCTCAGTGAAGGAACAGGGCCAGGCACAAGCCTATGGTTGACATGAGAGGCAGTCTCAAGGATAGCTTTCAAGACTTGAGGAAAGAGGCTGGAGTAAAATACTGCAGAGAAGCCTCTTCCTGAAAAGACCAGCAGCTGATGGGACCAGCTAATGCTCACTGGTCACGAGTCCAGGTAGCAGAAGAGGCTGTCACGCCAAGGCAGGGACCAGCGAGGAACAAGAAGATGGATCGTATCTCCTTCACCCCGAGGTCCCATAACCCACATTTGTCTCCATCCTGAGGAAGATGGGGGTGGGAGGTGGAAAGAAAAAGCAGGTGGCAGCCAAAACTGAAAGACTGAGGGTTTAAAGGTATCAGTTTAACCTTACAATAATGTGACTGAATTCTGATAGACAATGTTTAAATTATTTAAGCAGACTAAATTTAATAGACTGAATTAAAATAGAGTTTTAAAAAAATTCTAGTCAGTGGGGCTTTGTGAAGAAGTCGAGGTTATGCGTGTGTGTGTGTGTGTGTGTGTGTGTGTGTGTGTGTGTGTGTGTGGTTATTTCCAAAGTTCAAGCCTGAGTAAGTTTGCAACCCTATGACACAGATAGTAAAGGAGGAACAATTTTGCCAATATATTTTGTTTACCTGTAAAATGAAGAAACCTGAATGATTCAGGAGGTGACTGTATCAGCATTTTGGTATTGGCAGTTTTAATTTCAACTGGCTTTAATTTTAAAGCCTCTAGTGTGGCTCTCTTTTTCCAGACATTAAAAAAAAGATACCAAACCTGACAGACTAATAATTATCTCCGTGACAAAATATAAGATGAGAAATTGAAACTCAACACTTGGAAGCCAGGCCTGTTCTTCTGTTGTAGGAGTATAAGTGCTTTTGCATGATTTTTTTACTCATTCAAGTACATAAAAGAGACAATTTTCTAAAAGAACATAATTGCACACAACATTCGTCCAAATAAATCTGCAAGTAGATAATAAGAACTCAGGTAATGAGTATAATAAAGCATTGTAGGCAGTTATTAAAAGCAAATCACACACACACACACACACACACACACACACACACACACAAAAGCAAATCACATAGACTTTAAGCTGAGCCTTATTTTAGATAGGATTGTACAACGTGGGTACTTAGGAAACCATCTCTGTCTCACTAATGCAGTTAGGCTAAGAGAACTGAAGCAAGCATGTTGCCCACCCCCTAAGAGGAGATGTAGCTGGTCCACAGGGGCCAGACAAGGAACTAGAGCTCAGAGGTCAGACAAAGCTGCTACTAAACCTGAGATCTTACCCATCTCAATGCATCCTGGCTAGGAGTAAGGGGCCCCACAAAAATTTGCAAGAGGAGGAGCAAAAGAGAATCTACCCACAAGATAGCTACAGGTTTAAAATAAAATATAAAACCTTCGTTTTGTAAATTGCATATGCTCTAAAGAATTCTTGTATCTGCTCCAGATTTTTGCTAAGGCAGAAAGATGGCTGCTTTTGTGCCTGGTTCCTGGGTTCTTCCTATAAGGCAATGGTACTCAAGTGTGTATCATCAGCTGGAAATTGCTCAGAGATACATCCAGCCTGACTGAATCAGAATCTCTGAGAGAACGGCCCAGGAATCTGTTTTTTGCTAAGGTCTCCAGGGGTTGTGTTGCTCACTAAAATCTGAGAACTTGTTTTAAGAAGAGCAATGACCCAGGGACAAAGGAACAGAGGTAATAGAAGGGGTCAGACTGATGAGGGTGCCTCCAGCTGAAGACTCACTTCTTCAGCAGCCAAACCCGAGAGGAGAGGGAAGGCATCATAGCGGCTGAGCTGGAATGGCTTAGAGGCCTCAGCCAGCCCCTCTGCCACTTGGCACAGCACGGAGAGCGGTAGGAACTTGCCCAAGACTATGTGACAGTTTTAGCAGTGAACTCAACCCTGGGGTCTCCTGACTTTTCATGCTGTGTTCCCTGCATTAGAAAATAACTTCTGTGGAGGGAGTGTTTGGGTGTATCTCAGAGACTACTGGAAAGGAATGAATTTAAGCAAGCTATTTAATATGCCCAAGTCTCTATTTAAGAAGAGCTTCTGGGAGATAATCTTCAGGTCTTCCTCTAATTGTAAAATTCTAGCAATTTGAGAGCCAACAAAATTCAAATGGCTAAAGGAGCCAGGAAAATATTGGGTTGGCCAAAATTCTGCTCAGGTTTTCCCGTAACATCTAATGGAAAAAACCGAATGAACTTTTTGGCCAACCCAATAATACCAACGAATTAAATGAGTCAGTGGAGACAATGGAAAACTAGGGACACACGCCCCTGATAAGGAGACACTAATTTCCAGCTGATTGTCAGGGGCCCAGTAGAGAAGGTGTGGAACACTCATAGGCTCTGGTTGCCCGTCTATGGCCCCTTATTTGTCCTTTAACCCTCCCTTCAAATCCTGTGGGAGAAAGGGCACAAACATATTTCTTATTTCTGGGTGTTATGTTAGTTTGGGCCCCCCTCTCCCAGAAGAAAATGCTGAGACAAGGATTCAGTGTAAGGCATTTATTGGGGAGATACAGGAAACACTAGCAGTGAAATGGGGAAGTATAACAGAGAAGGGAAGGCAGTCAGTCAAGGGTTAATCAGCAAGGAAGTTACCACCATGGGAACTAGAGCTTAATCCTGCTGAGGACATCTGGGAGACTGTGTAGAATATGTGCCTCAGAGCTATTCCATCCAAGGGCGAGAGAGCTGGGGTATTTATATACCAACTCCCATCACTTTTTCAGGGCTGCTCCTGGGAAGCATGAATGTTAATTTCCTGGAATTTCTAGGCTGCTTTGTTCTGCAAAAGCAGACTACAGTAGCCAGAGAAGTCCCCAGGCAAAGAGATGCAGGTGGTGGCATTTGGAGGTGGACTTAGCGAGCACTGAAATGGGAAGATAAGGGTGGGGCACCAACAACATTTGCACCCTCATCACACCACCTCCATTACCGCCATGTGTGAAGTCAGGCACAGTGTTGCCAGACACTTTGATTTTTTTCAAGGGAGACAGGAATCTGAAATTTTATGTGAAATCTCCTAATTCTTAAAGTGTGGCAACCAATTTATAGTAAAAAGAAAAACCATAAAGATTACTTGTAAATGCCTCTTTTTAATAGATGCATTGGGCTTAAGAGGTCATGGGTTTGAATTCTATTTCAGCCAATGAATTTGATAAAAGTTAGTCACTCACTGCCTAGTGGCCCCTAAGTATCATCTCCTAAATGCAAGCCCCAGGCCAAGGAAAAATCGTGGAGGGTTGAGTGGAGGAATTTACTCAACCCTTAGTTGCAAGGGCAGGGGGATTGCCTTCATTCTGAGCATCTACCATGTACCTGGTTTACCTCTTATGGTTTTATACTAGTTACTTCATGTAATTCTTGAAACCACTCTATGACATGTTATTTATTTTCCCTTTCAAACCCCAAACACCACTCCTTAAACACCTCTGCTTAATACAAATTAGTGACTCACTAGATATTATTTCTATCATGGACAAAGCGTGAACGATTTCTTTTCAGTTGATAACAAAAAAATTTCCCTTGTAGTCTTTGAAGAGGCCAGAAAGGACTTATCCTTTTAAACCTGAGCAATTCACTGTTTTAAAAAATATATATTTTATTTTGAAATACTATATATAGGCTCATAGGAGGTTACAAAGAAATGTGCACCCAGTCCTCCCGATATGTTAGCATCTTATGCACTGTAGCTCAATATCAACACCAAGAAATTGATGTTGGTACAGTCCATAGAGCTCACTCAGATTTCAGCAGTTATACATGAACTCATTTGTGTATGTAGTGTGTATGTGTGTATATGTGTGTGTACTCTACAATTTTATCACATTTTAGTCTTGCACAACCACTGTCACAAATAAAGATACGCGACTATACCATCACCATAAGGTGATGGTGCTACCCCTTTATAGCCACACAATTCCAATCCCTAACCCCTGGCAACCACTAATATGCTGTACATCTCTATAATTACGTTATTTCATAAATGTTACATAAATGGAATTATGCAGTGTGTATCCTTTTGAGGTTGACTTTTTTTTTCACTCAGCATAATTTCCTTGAGGTTCATCCAAGTTCTTGCATGCGTCACTCATTCTTTTTTTTTTTTTTTTTGATCTGGGTAGTATTCCCTGGTATATATACACCATAGTTTATTTAATCATTTACCTTCTGGAGGACATTTAGGTATTTTCTAGTTTGGGGCTATGATGAATAAAACTGCCATAAACATTTGTGTGCAAGTTTATGTGTGGAAATAAGTTTCCATTGCTCTGGAATATATGTCTAAGAGTGAGAATGCTTGTCACATGGTAAGTCCATTTTCAGTTTTGAAAGGAACTGCCTAACCATTTTTCAAGAGTGGCTCTACATTTTACATTCGCACCAGCATTGTGTGAATTAGTGGTGTTATTACTATTTTTCATTTTAGCCATTCTTATAGGTGTGTAACGATATCTCATAGTTTCAATTTGCATTTCTCTAAGGGCTGATGACGTTGAGCATCTCCCAACAGCACACCTTGTGTGACAGACAATATTTCCAAAAATGCCAACAACAATACTGTCCAGCCCCTGAGATCTTCTTGACATATGATTCAATTCTCCTCCCACTCAGTAGAGTTTCGTGTTCCTTCCCGCTGGATCTGGAAGGGCTGTGATCATGGTAAAAGCGACACTATGTGACTTTGAGGTCATAAAAATGCCATACTTCTACCCTGTTTTCTTGAGACACTCACTCATGGAATCCAGCCTCCATGCTGTAAGGAAGGCCACATGGTAGGTGTTCTGGTGGAAAGTTCCAGCTCAGCATCCAGCCAACAGTCAGCACTACATTCCTGACATATGCCTGAGGAAGATTCCTAGATGCACCATCTAGCAAGTCAGAGCAGTACTGGCTGGCTGAGCCCAGCCAACTCTCAGTCATATGAGAATGCGAAAATAACTTTTGACTTAAGACCTAAGGGGATATGTTATGATAATAAATGAATATGTCTTCTGCACTATAGAATGCTATAAAAGCTCCAATAGATTAGTATAAATTGTACTCTCAGCCTTTTCTTGGAGTAGTCATACTCCATCTCTGTTCTCTTTTTTAAGGAAAAAAGTTTCCTTTCTCTATAGAAACTGGAGTCAATATGGCACCTTGTTCTTAAACCTGGATGAGCTCACCCTGGCCAACGTGGCTGAGAGTCAGGCTCCTCTCCACATGCTGTGTTCCTTCTTCCTGGAACACTCTCATCCCTGAAGGCCACAGGCCCCGCCCCTCACGTGTCTCTGCTGTCACCACCCCACTGCAGAGGGGTCTTCTCTGAACGGCCTCTACAGACCCTCTACTCTCCACCCTCCACCTTCTTTAGTCTACTTAAGTTAATTAATCATAGAAAACTTAGAATGTATCACCCTGCAATCTGGTGGTGATTTTATTTGTATGTTTATCAATTTGTTGATTATCACACTCCCATTCTCCAAATAAACTGAATGAAATTAGTGATTTTGCTTTATTCATCCTTAGGACCTAGCACTGACCTGGCACAGAATGACGTTTAGCTCATATTTACTGAATGAGTGAGTGAACAAACCATTCAGACTGAAAGCACTGAGGATGTGCCAGTCCCTGTGAGCTCTGCTGGGTGCGTGGAAACTAAAGAAATGTTTGAAACGGAGATTCTGCCCTCAAGAGTGACACTGAATGATCTAGCCTTTCATATGTTGTGGGGAGGGGAGATCTTTAAGTAAGCTAATTAAATAATAAACTGTCTTTGTCTCACATCTGATTTTGACAACTGACAGGTACTCAACAACAAGGGTGAGCCTACACCCTCAATCTCTACAAACAAGGAAAGAAAGCCTGGCAGAAACTGTCCTGATTTTGTTTTCCTGTAAGCTCCAGTCCCCAGAGCCAATGTGTGGACCAGTTCAATGCTCAGCAATGCTCAGTTCTGAGGCCATGGGACCTTGCCCTGGTGCTTTTCTGAGTCAGGCCAGGAGAGAGTTCTAGCCCTTTTCCTATAGCTCCCCTACTCTATGGGAGATGCTGCAAAATGGCCACATGGTCTTCCCCTCTCTGTATCCACATGCTTTTGGATGCAACTTTGCATCTTCTCCCATCAAGAGGCAGTGGTGTTTATGGTGTTATTTCCCCATCCCTTGCATCTAGGCCCAGTTACCTCCACTACCACTGCTGAGATCCAGCCAACCACCAGGCTAATTAGTGAGGCTGTCAACCCCAAACTGACCACAAATGCAAGAGTGAGCTCAGCTGATGTCACGTGGAGCAGAGGTAAGCTGTCCCAGCTGAGGTCAGTGCAAAAGTCGACTCACAGAATTGTGAGCAAATAAATGGTTCTGGGTTTAAGCCACTAAGTATTGAGTGGTTTGTTGTGTAGCAAAAACTGACTGATACATACTCCTGTACGCTCTTAAAAGAAGTTCAGCTAGAGTAATGCAGAAAGCAGGACTTAAAACTGCGCATTAAACATAATACTAAGTTGGTAAATTATGTGTGTGTGTATGTTCATATATATATATATATATATATATATAGGAAATGGGATTATGGGTGATTTTTTTTAAGGTCTTCAAATGCTTGGCTTATTTATTTATTTATGGCCGTGTTGGGTCTTCGGTTCTGTGCGAGGGCTTTCTCTAGTTGTGGCGAGCGGGGGCCACTCTTCATCGCGGTGCATGGGCCTCTCACTCTCGTGGCCTCTCTTGTTGCAGAGCACAGGCTCCAGACGCGCATGCTTAGTAGTTATGGCTCATGGGCCTAGTTGCTCCGCACCATGTGGGATCCTCCCAGACCAGGGCTCGAACCTGTGTCCCCTGAATTAGCAGGCAGACTCTCAACCACTGCGCCACCAGGGAAGCCCCATGGGTGATTTTTATTTTATTCTTTATACTTTTCTGAATTTGCTGAAGTTTCCACAATAAAATTGACAATCTTTTTAAAATAAAAGAAGAAAAGCCAAAGTTCTTGGGTAGTTCCTTCTGGTTGCCCTCTGATCATTCCTGGGCAAATTCTGATGTGACGTGAACGTTTTCCACATGACTGAGGATGCTAGGTGGTAAAAGACAGGTGCATTAAAGGGACAGCTGGCTCCACTCATCACAAGGCTATTACATCTGCTGGGAGTTTCAGGAAGATTAAAAGCGTCTAAATAGGGGGAAAAAAATCTATGCTTCAAAACTCTTCCATCTAACTAAGCCTTCCTGGCAATGTCAACTCATGCATTCCTTGGCTGTTGTATTCTATCTGGTGTGGCTGATGAGTTTCAAGTGAATCCCCTGAGCAGGCTGCAATGATGGGAAATGCAGATATCTGGGCCTGGGGATACACTAGTGTGATGGATATCTTCTGTTTGTCCTTTCAGAGCTGGGAGCCCTGAGCCCTGGGAGGCCAACCTGTGTTGACCATTGATGGCTTCTGATTGGACTCAGTCAATGGGGAGCACCAGTAGGAGACTGGAAGGAAGGAGCAGAGTGAGGTTCGGGTACTTATTGGCCCAGTTCCCATCCAGCAGGTTCACTATGGTCTGGTTTCCACTGAAGATCAGAGCTCCTGCCAGGCAGCCTTCTTCACACAACAATCTCTATTTCAAGATTCCAGTAACTAGTTCTGCACCTCACCTCTTCAGTCATGGGGTAATAAGAGGAGTGGTGTTCCATTCTAGACACCTATGCTGGTCCTCATGACAGTTCCTTTCGGCTTTTCTACATCTCACCTGCCCACACCTTTATTAAACCCTCCTCAAAGCACTGGAATTTGTCATCTGTTTCCTGCAGGGACTCTGAGAGATACTGCAGACATGCGTAGTCACACAAACAGAATGGACACAGTCCTAGAAAAGTCATTTTCTCTCCACCAATGAAAATAAGAATGTGGCAGAAAAATAAAAGAAATTTCTATAGTTTCTATTACTTCCTGCACTTACTGTTAAGGCAGAAAATTATCTGTCAAATTCAGCTCACAGATAGTTTTAAATGACAGGATGACACAGAGGATGGTAATTTCTTCTTCAAAAGCCTCCTGGGAAGGGGAGTGGGTGACTTGCGACTAAGGAAAATTAGAATTATGAGAAAGTGTTCTTAGGAATATAATATCTGTGATAGGTGAAATGACAAGGTAAACCGGGGAGGGACCCAACATGAAAATCTTACCCGGCCATCACTTGTCAGCAGGATGGAGTCACTCTTTATGTCCCTGTGAATCACTCCTTGGTTGTGCAGGTAGGAAAGAGCCCTTAGAACCGACAGACAGACGGTAGCTATTTGTTCTTCATTCATTCTAGAAAGGAAATCACATTGAAGGAGAAAGGTCAGGCTTAAGACCATCTTTGAAATGATCAAGAGAGGTGGCTCCCTTGTGTTCTAGAGAACCAGTCCATGCTCTCCAGCCCATGTCTCGAAAATCTATGGGAAAGGAGAAGGAAGTCTTTGGGACCTGATTCCCAGAACCTAAGGCCTGGCATTGAGGATGATAGGGGCTCAGTATTAGCTAAAGTAAAGAGATCCCCATTGGCTGGCTTTTGGGTCATCAGTGCAAATGCACTTCCTTGGACTCTTATAGGTAATTCCCCAGGTACTGACAAAACTCCAGGGTCCTACAGAGAGGGCACACTGAATGACGCCAAAGTTCCAGGAGGGGCTGCTAGATGACCTTGAGGAAGTCCTTTAACTTCCTCGGGTTTCTTTTTCCTCATCTTGGAAGTGGGCAAGGCCATGGTTCTCTTCAAGGTTGGACTCAGGCAAAGTGGTCTTTAGATCTCTAAGATCCCCCTCTGGGACTTGCCCTGCCTCTCACCAGCCCTTCCTCTCCCTCCTCCAGGAGCTGGAAGCTTCTGTTACTCCAGGTCCCTCTGTCAAGAAGGAAATTGGGCCTAGTTAGTTACTAATAACCAAGTGTGAATGAGTGATACCCTAATAAATAGACCATGGGAATGAGAAAGGCAAGCACAACACTAGATATGCTCCCCCATTTCATGGCTGCACCCTCCGAAGAAGGTATGTCTGGTTTCAGAGGAGACTGAGGTCAGGTGACCTGCCCAAGTTTATATAGCTCAGAAGGTAACCAGATCATGATTCAAACCCCACCTTCTATGAGTTCAAAACCCATGCTTTTCTACTTTCCCCACTGTATCATGCAGCAATTGTAACTCAAAAGAATGGATTTTCAGCCACTGAAGAACCCAGGTGGGAAGAATGATGTGGAGAATGTAGTCCCTCAGTGCCCTCAAAATGACCCATTTAGGCATCTGCCTAACTCGTCTAGGCATAAAACTTCCTCCCTCTCACGGAGATATTGAGAGGCCCAAATTAGCAAAGGTAGAGGTAGCAAATGTGAAAGACCTCCTAAAACAAACTATCAGGCAAACAGAGGAGGCTATCAGGAGACACACTTCATAACTGACCAGAGCCCAAATTAAAGAATTGACTTGGGAAATAATCCCAGGTAACTTTTAGCTCAGCAGGACAAGTAAATAGATGGCCTTGAATCTGCGTTTCAGTCTTGTTGATGCCAACAAACCCCAGCTGAGTAAAACTAGGGTTCAAAATAAAATCCAAGGAGATAACCAATCAGGAGAATGTCAAAGGTACAAAGTGGATGAGTATGAAGAAACATGCCCTTCTCTTTGAAGAGGATTCCTACCACCGCAATGAATTGGCCTCATAGGAAGGCAGGTGTCTGAAACAGAGTGGAGACCTACAACTTCTGTGTTCTTGGTTTTGTGGTAAGTGGGCTGGTCATTATGCTGGATTGTTTTCAGATGACAATTTTCACATCTGCCCAAAGCACACTCCTGAGAAGTTTAGAGCATCAGCCACAGGGACAAGTCCAACTACATCTTAAAATTAATTCAGGACCAAGAATTATCATCTTTAATAAAATAAAATCCATTTTTCTTGGATTCAATGAGATTTGAGTTATTTGGAGCAGGCATAAAGATTTTTCACAGGTCAAAGGTAACAAAAATTAATTGACTCTGAGCCACCAATCACAAACTGAAAAATCCCCTGGAGTTTATAACAAATGCTACTGACTCTTAATTCAATGACTTTGAAATGGACATGGCCCACTGTAGAAAACCTGGTGCTTTCCTACTTCAGCAGGGAGGAAGTCAGGTGGAGATAAAAACACCTCAGTTTTGGAGTCAACTCCAAATTCAAATCCTGGCTCTGCCAATTATTAAATACGTGATCTTGAGAAAGATACTTTTTGCCTCTATGAGTCAAAGCTTCATCCTCTAACAGACAGGCACATCAACACCTACCTTATAGAGATGTGTGAAGGTTACATGAGTTAATGCAAGAACCTGACAGAGCTTGGTACTTTCCTTTCCCTTCTAGAACTGTTTCCTTGAAATAAGTAGGATATGATTTAACAAGATGCTAGATAGGGCTAAAACTTTAGTATGTATAAGAAACTCCTGAGGGGACTTCCCTGGTAGTGCAGTGGTTAAGAATCCACCTGCCAATGCAGGGGACACACGTTCGCTCCCTGGTCCGGGAAGATCCCACATGCCGTGGAGCAACTAAGCCCATGCACCACAACTACTGAGCCTGTGCTCTAGAGCCCATGTGCCACAACTACTGAGGCTACCCGCCACAACTACTGAAGCCCGTGTGCCTAGAGCCCATGCTCTGCAACAAGGGAAGCCACCACAATGAGAAGCACGGGCACCGCAATGAAGAGTAGCCCCCGCTCGCCGCAACTAGAGAAAGCCTGTGCATAGCAACAAAAACTCAACACAGCAAAAAATAAATAAATAAAATAAATAAATTTTTTAAAAAAAGAAACTCCTGAGCATCTGGCTAGATCATGGATTCTTTTAGTCCATCTGGGTAGAGCCTGAGATGCTGTATTTCTAACAAGCTCTTAGGGGATGTTGATGCTGCTGGTCCCCAGACCACACTTTGAGTGGCAAGCAGTTAAATGTTTTATCAACCAATCAATCAATCATTCAATGAAGTACTTATTGAATATCTACTATAGGAAACTCTCTGAACTACCAGCTTAAGGATTTCAAATTCTAAATATCCATGGTATTCCTTGACACACAATTGCTTCTTGCTCTCTGGAGCTACTCTGCCTTCAAGGGGAAATCCATCAACAAAACTAGATGGAGAGAATTAGAAAACACAATGGATTCTAGAGAGGCTGGCTCTTCAGTGAATCCCACGGATACAAAATAAGAACTTGACAAAGTGAGAGCTGTAGTTTTCTGATGCTCTCTGAGGCAAGAAAAAAGCCCCTCCCTTGGACATATTTTTATTAATTGTTTTATATGTAAGTTACATTTGCCTTATTCGTAGGTCTCTTCAGTATACTTGTTGCTACAATTTAAGATGATTAGATAGATAGATAGATAGATAGATAGATACATAGATAGATAGATATGGTGGTTGTATGGCTATACCAGTAGGAATCTGCCAGCTGAAATGTTGGTGATAAACATTTGGTGTCTTCCCTTATGTCCTTTTGTTTTTAGATGGTCTACCGCAGACTCAGAGCTATAGGGAGTCATGATTGAAACACTGCCTCATTTTAGTGGAGAAAAAGCAGCACCTTTGATCTCTTACAGGTTTCTGAACACTTTCTTGCTACCTTGCTTTCCACCTATTGTCGCTCAACTGGATTCACTTATGATTTGGATGCCATTTCAGTGACATCAGCTAATACCCAATGTAGCTCCTTCATGACAATCTTCTCAAATCTTTGGTATTTTATTTACCAGCAGAGCAAACTTAAAGTTTCCCAAATGTAACATGATTTTTTTACACGTCTGTTCCTTTGAACCTTGCTTTTCCAGCGCAGTCCATGAACTAACAGCATTAACATCGCCTGGGGGTTCCTTAGAATGCAGAGTATTATGCCTCCCCCCCATTGAATCAGGATCTGCCTTTTAATAAGAACCACAGGTAATTTGTATGCGTATTAAAATTTTAGAAGCACTGTCTTAGCACATACTCTTTCATTTGCCTTCAATGCCCTTTTCTTCCCACTTGCCTTCTTAGTAAACTCTGATGCATCTCTCAAAACCCATCCTGGACACCACCGTATATTGGAAATCCTTCTTGACTCTCTTATAGAGATATTCAGGTATTCTTCTATGCTACTTATATAATTCTAATTCTGCACAGGTGTTAGAATGTATTTATTTCTAATCTGAGACTTCCTTGGAAGGGTGTATCTGAGCCTTATTCATTTGTATCTTTTGTAGCCCCAGCACTTAGGAAAGAGCCTGGCACATAAAAAGTGATTAATAAATACTTGATGAAATGACCACAACTGACACATCAGAGAAGCAAGTAGCTGAGGCAACAGTGGCAAGCAACCATTGTTACTTGCAAGATGATTTAAAAACAGATTTGAAGAATCTCTCTCTCTCTTATGTAGTTTGTTATTATGACATAAAATTTTGATCTTTCACCTGCCCCTGCCTTCCCCAGGTACCCTTGGTGGTATCAACACATAGCAATGGTATAGCAACTTAGGAGAATGAAACTCAGTTTTAGAAATCTACGTAGGGATGGGAAATTCTATTATTTGTCACTGAAACTCCATTCTCAGCAGCTTGCTGATTTAAAATCAGTGAGTACAAATGAACTTCTGGAGGGCAGGGAGAATGTGAATTGAGTGAATGAACTATACATACATGATATTGTGATAGGCACCTGGGAATACAGAGAAAAAGGGCAGTTGTTTCTCTACCTTCAAAGTGCTTAACTACTTATGAAGAGTTCATAAATATAGTTACTGAGGCCTTACCCTGGAAAAGAATAATAAGCACCTTGAACTACTTGCCTGGATAGTAAAGAAACTTACCTGGTATGAGTAACGATGTCTGTCAAGGCACCACCTTCTAGAAATTCCATGACAACCCAGAGCTCATCATTGACAAGGTAGCTGTTGTACATGTCAACCACGTTGTCATGGTGATAATCCCGCATTATCACAACCTGGGCAAAATGGAAAGACACTGTTTGACTTCGGACCGTGAAATTTGACTTTTTGTTTTCTCATGACTACATTTGGGCTGTGAGTTCAACTGATGGGGAGTACTGATTGTGTGTGTGTGGGGGGGGTATTCAGAAGTCTATTACAGACAAAGGGACAGCACTGAGAGCAGCTGGCAGGAATAGAGGGGATCAAGTTAGCAAATTCAGAGAAAATGGCAGGTCATCAAGACACTGGGTTGGGGGAGAATACAGGGTAAAAACAGGCAGAACCATGGCAGAGTTTGCATTCACAAGAGGGAGTTTAGTTGAATGTTTGGGGGGATGTGATCAGATATCCCATAGGTTACTTTTAAAACACATTGTCCACACTCTGCTATTGGGCAAAAGGGTCACCATCTCAAGGTAAGTGAGTCTCAGAAGTGACTGAAGTAAACAGTTATTAGGGCTGGGGCCACATGACACCAATCTAACTTCTTGGGAGGTCTAGGCCGAGTCTGAAAGAGTTTGTGCTGAATACAAAGGATAAGTCTTTAAGGTAAAAACATTATGACTTAGGCATTAAAAGGCCAACTTGTGTCTGCCTGCTGGAGAGAGCATCCAGGAATTGCCATCCTGTGGCCACTTCTGGTGATATTTTCAGAATGAGTGCTAAATAATAAATTATACAGTTGTTTAAGTTGTATTTTCCCTGTCTGTTCTGGCATTGTGGTTTGGAAATAAGTTCCAGAAATCAGGAGCTGTGGACTGGGAAGAAACTGAATCCCACTCACCCCATGATCTCCGTGAGGTTTGGAGCATGGAAAAGAAATGAACACCTATGGGAGTTGGAGCTGGGTGGAGCCTTCACATAAGCCATCACGGAAGAGGGTCCAAAGTCACAGCTGATTGCATTGTTACAGCTGTATGAACCTACTGACCCTGGGTTAGTAACATAATCTGATGCTAGGTTTCCTTATTGCTAAATGGAGATAACATTTTTCTGTCTATGGTTATTGTGAGAATCAAACCAGACCAATGCTTAGCACAGTGGCTGATCCACAGGAAGTACTTCATAAAGAGGCAGCCATACAGGCATAGAAAAAGGGATGCTATTTTTGTATTTATATTTTCTGTGTTTTCTAATGTCCTAAAATGTATATGTGTTATTTCTGAAATGGGAAAGAAATGTTACATAGGACAGAAAGGATGATCCGAACACACCATCTACCTCATTAAAAAGCAGCTCTCGTCTCTGTTGTTTTCGGAGGTCCATTTTCTTCACGGCGACTTGCTTCCCCGTGTGTTTCTCAGTGGCGATGCACACAATGCCGGTTGACCCTTCCCCGATTTTGATAAAGTTGTCCAAATATTCTCTGGGGTCTCCTGGGCTGACCACCAGCTGCAGGGCTGCCCGGAACTGTTCGTGGGACACCCTGGAGGGCTGCTGGTCTGAGGAGGAGCCCCAGCTGGGTGGGGGGTAGGTGCTAGATGAGATGCTGAGAGAGCTCAGGTAAGACGCTGTGGAGATGTACTGCGAACTGGTCTGGAGGGAGGGGTGGTGGTACAGGGTGGCTGTGTGGTACCCAGATGGGTACTGGTGGCTGCTTGAGGAATAGCCTGCTTTGCTTTGACTTTGAGGTAGTTTGGCAGGGCCCCTGGGGTAGGTGTCGGACCCTGACAGTGGAGGGCTGAGGACCACCTGTGCTCGATCATAATCCACCTGGGAAGACAGACACAGATGGAGAAATTCACACACTACATCTGAATACCATAGCCATCACACAGCTGGTCCAAATGATGAGCACCACTGCACAACCCACTCGTGGGTGAGGCTTACCTCGTGAGGTCCCAGGATGCATCGCTTCCACCCTTTATCTGCCCTCCAACCTCCCCATCCTGCCTATTTCTTCCTCCTTCCCTAATAAAATCCCCAGAAGTAGACTCTGAGACCTGGATTAGAATGCAAGTAGTAGGAGGTGATCCCAGGAGTTATGAAGGGGAAAACGCCAATACAGTAAGTTCCCTACATACGAATGAGTTCCGTTCCAAGATCGTGTTCATAAGTCCGACTTGTTTGTAAGTCCAACAAAGTTAGCCTAGGTACCCAACTAACACAATCGGCTATATAGTACTGTACTGTAATACGTTTATAATACTTTTTACACAAATAATACATAAAAACAAACAAAAAATAAACATTTTTAATCTTACAGTACAGTACCTTGAAATGTACAATAGTACAGTACAACAGCTGGCACACAGGGGCTGATCAAGTGAATAGGCAAGAAGAGTTACTGACTGGAGGAGGGAGAGGAGGTGGGAGATGGTAGAGCTGAAGGATCGTCAGCAATAGGAGATGGAGGCAAGCTGCAATTTCACTCACGCCTGATGTGGATGACACGGGTTCTGGTTCCTTGCTGGATTCAATTCTACCTACCGTCTTGAAAAAAAAACGATCCAGTGATGTCTGGGTAGTAGATCTTTTTTCTCATCTTAGATGATGCGGTAGCACTGGATTGCATTCTGAGCAGCTGCTGCAACTTTGGTGTACCATTCTATGTTCGGGTCCTGTGTCTCAAAAACTAACAGTGCCTCCTCAGATTAAGAAAATCCCCTTGCCATTTCCTGCATCATGAAACTCTTCGGTTCTTCAGTTACTTCTTCCTCTTGTCTCTCTTTGTCCTTTCTCTGGGCCTCCAATTCCATAAAGTCTTCATTAGTAAGCCCCTCATGTTGCACAGCAAGAAGTTCAATGAAGTTGTCCTCTTGCAGATCTAGCTCCAGCTTCTCACTGAGGGTCACTAAGTTGCTGAAAACCTCTTTGGACTCCTCATCCACATTCTCAAATCCATGAAAATCGTGAACAAACTGTGGGCAAAGGCTCTTCCAAACCCCATTCATGGTGACGGCTGTAACCTCACGCCAAGCAAAGTTAATGTTTTTTATGGCCTTGTAGATGTTAAAGTCCTTCCAAAATTGTTGCAAGGTTGTTCCTGATTCATCACTCACCTTAACTGCCTGACAAAAAGTGTGACATACATATTTCTTGAAAATCACAATAACTCCCTGGTCCATGGGTTGGATGAGCGACATAGAATTTGGTGGCAGATGCACTACTTTGATGTTGGGGTGAAAGTCGTCCATGAATGGGGGGCAGCCTGGAGCACTGTTGAGAAGCAAAAGAATGTTGAATGGGACATCTTGCTCCAACAAGATTTCTCTACCTCCGGGATAAAGTGGTGGAAAAATCAGTCCTGGAAAATGGTGTGTGTAACCCAGGATTTGGGGTTACTCTTCCACACAACAGGAAGGGAGCCCTGGGCTATGTTTTTAAGGGCTCTTGGGTTCTCTAAATGATAAACTAAGACAGGCTTCAGCTTCATATTGCTGAAAGCATTGCCACCAAACAACAGAGTTAGCCAGTCCTTTGCTGCTTTATAGCCTGGCATCAACTTTTCTTTCTTATTGATGTAACTTTGGTCTGGCGTCCTTCTCCAGTACAGTACTGTCTCATCCACATTAAAAATCTGCTAGGGGAAATATGCTCCTTCATCAATAATTTCTCAAGGTGTTTTAGGAAATTCCCAGGCAGCTACCATATCTGCACTTGCTGCCTCGCCACTTGCCTTTACGTTGTGAAGGTTGGCTCTAGCCTTGAACCAATGAAACCAGACATGGCTGGCATTAAAAGATGCGCCCTCTGATTCTTCACTGTATTTCTTCTTCAAGTCTTCATAAAGGCTTTTGGCTTTCTCTTGAAACAGCACTAAGCTGAGCAGGACTCAACACTGATGTGATCCTGCATCTGCACACTGAGAAGTTTCTCCATCTCCTCCGCCACTTTTCCACACTTCTTCGATATTACTGGCGACATCATCAATACAGCAGACTTCACATGTTCCATGATCTTGTCCTCGTTCTTCAGAATCATGCCAATGGTTAAACAATTCATGTTATAAGAACTAGCGGTGTCTACCGTCTTATTTTGCCTCGCTTCACTCTCTCAATTATTTTCACTTTTGTTTCCATCGTTATCACTTGGCGCTTCTTAGCAGTACCAGCTATATCACTGCTGCTTTTACACTTGCTTCTGGACATCCTGGGCTTGAAATAAAGATACCGTACAGTACAGTACACAAAAGCACAACCACTTGTAGAGGATGTATGCATGTGACAATGTACACCAGACATGTGAACTAACTTACGTGACTGGACATACGGATGCACATTCAAGTTTGAAAGTTCACAACTTGAAGGTTCATATGTAGGGGACTCACCAAATACATAAAAGGAACAACCTAACTCCCTGTGCAAAGCAGCTTTTCGGACAATAAGATAAACACATACAAATCAGTATAAATGCATAATGTTTGAGAAAATCCAAAATCTGCAGGGCTGTGTGTGTGAAAGAGAAATCTGCTCAGCCCTCAAAAGGATTCAAGGCAAGAACATTCTACTCTGATTGTGAAGAGTGGATTGAGGGGACTTAGTGGATAGGATGGGGAGGACACACAGGGCAGGGGTGGGGGAAGCCAGTGAGGGGCTGCCATGACACTAGGTGTAAGTTCCAGCAATCACTCTCTGGAAAAGTCAAGAAGGAGCTCTGGTCACCCCTGGAATGACTGAGGTCAGGGATGGTGAATATACCACATCATACCACCCTTGCCTCCTTGCCCAAAGCAGAAAGTGCTAATAGATGAATACACTCTTTTGTGTAAGATCCTGATGATAACGAGAGTGTTGGATACATAGAAGGTGTTTGAAAAAGATTCGTTGATTGGACCTCCAGCTCCTTCTTAACACAGAGTCCCAGGAAGTCTCTTCCACTCTACCAGGATGTACATGGAATGACATCCTGGTAGGATCCTCCAAGGATCCAGATTTGCTCTAAAATGATGGTTGCTGGCTACATGTGGCTATTTAATTAAAATCAATAGAAATTAAACGTTAAAATAAAAAATTCCATTCCTCACTCATATTAGTCACATGTTAGGTATTTAAGAGTCACCACATTGGACAAGATATAGAATATTTATAGAACATATAGAATATTTCCACCATCGCAGAATGTTCTATCGGGTGGCACTGTTCTAGTTGAATTCATTGCTCCCACGTGGTCCATTCATTCATTTGTTTAGTGCACAGATTAATATCTAAGCAACTATTATGTGCTAGGCACCATTTCAGGTGCTGTGGGAAGGTCCAGCAGTAATCATAATGGATGGTATTTCTATTGTCCTGGAGTTGACATTCTAGAGAAGGAGACAGATGATAAACAAGAAAATTAATAAATATACAGTATGTGGTCCAGTAGTAATAGGTGATATGAAGAAAAATAAAGCAGAACAAGGGGATTGAGAATAACAAGGTGCCATCTTGCATGGGATGGCCAAGGAAGGCCTTTCTGAGAAGTGTAACATGAGCAGAAACCTGGCTGAAGTGCGGGAGCAAGCCCTGTGACTGCGGGGGGCAGGGGTAGTCCAGGCAGAGGGCACAGCACATGCAGGATTCTGAGGCACACACAGGCTTGAGGAACAGCCTGGAGGCTCTCCTGGTGCAGAGAGGAGGCAGTTTGGAAAGACAGAGAGAGAAGTGGTGAGGGGGCAGATCATACAGACCATGGCAAGGATGCTGGCTGTTGCTGAGGGAAGTGGGAGCCACTGGAGGTTGCTAAGCAGAGGACAGTGACATGACCTTGACTCTCTGGATGCTGGAGAAGAGGCTTTGCTGGCAAGGGTGGAAACAGGGTTGCCAGTTAGCTTACTGCAGTCAATATGGGCAGAGATGAGGGTGGGTGCTGTAGATGGGGTGAGAAATGGGATCCGGAGTAGAGTCTGAAGATGGAGCTGATCCAATTTTCTGATGGATTGAATATGAAGGAGAAGAATCAAAGATGACTCCCAGGATATTATCCTGTGGAGCAAGCCACTAAATAATATGAGGAGCATAGGGGCAGGAGCAGGCTTCTCAGCTGTGAATCAGCCTCCAAGATGGCTCCCAGTGATTCCTGCCTCCTGACATGATTGTGTAGTCTCCTCCCCCATTGTATCAGGTTGATCTGTGAGCAAAAGAATATGGTGGAAGTAATAGTAAGTGTCCTCTGAAGCCAAAAAAAGACATTGTGGCTTCTCTGTCTTCTCTCTTGGATTGCTTGCTCTGGCTTTCTCCAGCTGCCATGTCGCGAGGACACCCCAAACCCTATAGAGAGGTCCTCCTGCCAAGAGCCAGCTAGAAACTGAAGCCTGCCACCAACAGCCATGTGGGCCATCTTGGAGGTGATCCTCTGGCCCCAGTCAAGCCTTCAGATGATTGCAGCCCTGCTGACCTCTTGACTGCAACCTCATGACAGACTCAAGGTCAGAATCACCTAGTTAAGCTAGCCATGGAAACCCACAGAAACTGTGTGAGGTAATAAATGTTCATTGTTGTTTTAAGCCATTAAGTTTGGGGATGATTTGTTACACAGCAATAGATAACTAAAACATAGGGTGAAACCCAGAGTTCCATCATGGCCACATTAAGTTTGAGAGAGCTATTAAGCATCCAAGCAGAGATGCCGCTTAGGTGACTTAGACATGACTCCAGTCCACGGGAAAGTTGACATTAAAGACATGAATCTGAGAGTCATCGGTATTTAGCTGGTGTTAAAAGCCATGGTGTTGAATGTGTAAGAGAAAATCCAAGGACTACAACATCTAGAGACTAAAAAGAGGAGAAGGAACTTGCAAAAAGGAGCAGATAAGGAGTGGCCTGTGATGTAGGAAAGAAACTAAGGGACTAGGATGTCCTGGAGCCCAGGAAGGAAAGTATTTCAAGAAGGAAGGAGTGATGAACCACATCAAATGCCACAGAGAAGTGAAGTTGGATGCGGCATGTTGCTCGTTGCATCTGGCAACATGGTGGTCATCTGGCAGAAGGAAGGTGTCTGAACCTCTGGTCCCTTGCACAGCATGGACAGATGCCTCTTCAACAAGTCAGGGAGCAAGATCTGCACACAGCAGCCTCCTGAAAATTGCCATGGTACCATTCTCAGTTATGCACTGTCCATTGGCTCCCAGATCACACTGTGGCCTCCTGTACTGCTGCACTCAGACAGTCTAGCATCAGCCAGCAGGGGCCCGGGTCCTGCTAAGCCAGGGCCCTGGCCTGATTGCAGAGCAGAGAGAACATATTTGAAGGACATATTGAGGGCTGAATATTGATTCTAATGACTTGAGTCAAATCATTTAGCCTCTCTCAACCTCAGTTTCGTCATCTGTAAAATGAGGGTCATCACACCTCCCTCATGGGGTTTTTATGAGGCTTACCTGGGGAATCCTAGAGCAGCCTGGTGTTTAAGAAAAGACTTTGGACTCAAAAACTTCTGCCATTTACAAGTTGTACGACATTGGGCAAGTTATTTCAACTCCTGTGCTTCAGTTTTCTCACTGGTAAAATGAGAGCAATAAAAATAATACCTACCAAATGATAATAATACCTATCTCCCAAATGATAATAATACCTATCTCCTTAGGTCACTGTGAACTCTAAAGAATTGAATACAAATCAAAGGATTTGAACAGTGACTGTTCCATACAGTCTGCTAATTCATTCTGGGTAGTGTTATTATTATATAAAGTGCTTAGCACAGTAGCAGGCATATAAAATAAAATAATAAATAGTAACTACAGTGGTAATAAGACTAGTGAGCATTTACTGAATATGTACAATGTACTGGTAGCATATATACTCCCATACATTAACCTTCTAAAACAATCAAAGTGTCCCTAATTATAATATATTCAGCACTGTATTATAATTAAAATGCTATATTTGACATCCAGCTGATTTTTGTCTAAGGCCCTGGATTTGTGCCATACACAAGGAAAACTGGCATGTGTATGTGCTGGGCTGGTGGGGAGACGAATGTCAGTGTAAATTAAATAATTCAATTCTTCCTTTAAATTAAGCCAGATTAGCCAAGCCCAGTCTAGTCACAAGGCCAGTGTGTGAGGGCAAGCGGGGTCTGTGACTTTTACTTTTGAAAGTGTGTCCTGGGAGCCGCCACATGCCATCATCTCCTGGTGTCCTCCTGGGAGGATCTCCTCCTGTAGTTTAAGTGAAACTGAATTCATTCCCCACAAGCATGTATAACTGGTCTCTGAAGAAATGTCAGAAATAAAAGGCTGTTTCCTGTAGGAATCACATCCGGACACTGCTCTTCCTTATCAGAGTCTACTCTTCACGGCTGGCATGATGCATCAAGAAAAGGATGCTGGGGCTTCCCTGGTGGTGCAGTGGTTGAGAGTCCGCCTGCCGATGCAGGGGATGCAGCTTCGTGCTCCGGTCTGGGAGGATCCCACATGCCGTGAAGGGGCTGGGCCCGTGAGCCATGGCCGCTGAGCCTGTGCATCCGGAGCCTGTGCTCCGCAACGGGAGAGGCCACAACAGTGAGAGGTCCACGTACCACAAAAAAAAATAAAAAAAGAAAAGGATGCTTGTACCCGGCCTTACATTTAGGTCTTTAATCCATTTGGAGTTTATTTTTGTGTATGGTGTTAGAGAATGTTCTAATTTCACTCTTTTACATGTAGCTGTCCAGTTTTCCCAGCACCACTTATTGAAGAGACTGTCTTTTCTCCATTGTCTATTCTTTTGCCTCCTTTGTCTTGTAAATCAACCATACTCCAATATAAAATAAAATAAAAATTAAATTAAAATATAATTAATTAAAAAAAAAAGAAAAAGAAAGCAAAGGACGCTTGTCTGCACAAATGGGACAATTTCCAGTCAGACAGAATGCAGAGATGTTCAGTGCTAACTAAACGTCTTTGAAACTAGGTCTTGGAGATAAAACGGTGCCATTGTCTTTCATGGCTGCTGGGAAGAGGTGCAGACTCTTAAAAAAGCAATGGGTGAGGAGCAAACACTATCACAGGAGACAGTTTTTGGAACCAGACTCAAGGGATACCAGTCAACGGACCATGGACTTTTGGCTCCAGTGAGAGAATGCATGGTCCTCCTTCCAGACTCCATCCCCTCAAAGAGATGATGGTGGACAAACAGCAGGCTTTGGGAAGGAGAAATTCATAGGTGACTTTGTTCTGGCCACCATCTTGCAGAACCATGGCTCTCAGTTGGGTTTTGATGACCCAAGGGTTCCATGATGGTGACTATCGCTGGCCCACACGTTGGTGGCTGGCCTCATGATTTTTCACTCTAAGAGTCAAACAGAAGGCAGTTAATCCCACTGTATTGATAAAGCTGAGGCTCTGGGAGGTGAAACTGTTCCCAAGCAATCCAAGGCCAACTGCCCCAAACCTCCAAGAAGATTACACAACCCGATTCTTCGGCTCCGGTCAGGACTTCACCTCCAGTGGGAGGGTATCCATATCCCAGCTGCTGGACACACTGGCACCACAGGCCTGCTTTCTTGCCTGCCTTGGCATTTCTTCCACTAGTTGTCACCTCCCTGGCCTACATAATCAAGGGTGGACATTCTCTCTGATAAAAAGTAGGGGTGTTTTACTGGGAGCAAAGTCGGGGCCCCTTCCATTAACCAACTGCTCTGTTAGAAGCTTGTCTCACAGGAGTAACTCACACTGATGTTAATAATGATACCTGACATTTGCTGAGTGCTTCCCATGTGCCAGGGACTGTTCCAAGCATTTCATGTACATGGCTACATTTAAATCCCAAGTTACACAGTGAGATAAAGTCCTGTAATTGTTCCATTTTACAGAAAAGGAAACTGAGGCACCGCGGGTTTAAGTAGTCATGCAAAGGTCTCGAAGCTCCTAAGAAGTCGAGCTGGGGTTCAAATCCAGACAGTGTCACTTTAGAACATGGGTCCATGATACCTTCTCAGAGCTATCTTTCAATGATGAAAAGGTAGACAGGGTCAGGACAGAGGTGGGCACAGTGTAGAGTGACTGCTACGGAGCTAAAGCCTGATTAGGGTGTTTCACTGGGGGCCCAGATGTCTGAGCAGCCTGAGGCCAAATGCAAGAACTGGGCCAGAAAATGATGGATGATAATGCCTGGGGGAGGGGGGCGAAAAGAAAAATTAAGTGTGTGTGTGTGTGTGGGGGGTTGGCTTGGCTTATAGAAATCAGCTCAAAATATACAAAAAAAAGGAATAATCATCACAGCAAAATGAGTTGCTCATATATACATAATTCACTGCTTTCATTTTTACTTTGGCCAGAGCAGAATTTTGTGTTCAGCTGCAATGTCCAAACTTTCTTCTGTGTGTTTGTTCAAGAAAGAAAGTCCAAGCTTTCTTCTATAACAGGGACTCCTGGCCCTTTTCCATGGCTCTTAAACTGTTATAATTATTTAATTGTTCTACTCTAAATCATCTTTCCCATGATATCTTATAATTATAAATGGGTGAAACAAAAATGATGAATTTGTCCATACATACTGTTTTGTACATATATACATGTTTGTGTCTGTAAGAGAGACTTGCAGAAGAGTGAAGCTTGAACTGGGCTACCTTTTCTACAACCTGATTTACAAATATATTCTAGAACAAAAGGAGTACATTTGGAGTCCACGTGGGCAGGACTGTAGCATCTCAAGAGGGATGTAGGATTTTATAATCTAGTGAAACCACAATGTGGTGAAATTGGACCAGGGAAAGGTATAGATATTTAGTAAGCGAGTCCAATGTGCCTCCCGCCATCTGTGCCCCAAACCATTTCCAAAAGATCTATGCATATAGTTTACCTTCTAAGACCTTATTGTAAGGGCATAGGGAGCAGGGGTGGAAAGCCACAAGGCAGGAGAGAAAACAACAAAGAGACACCAGAAAGCCTCCCCCCACTCCTCTAAAGAGAACAGTCCTGTGATTTTGTGGAAAAATATCAATAGTTTCATACAAGTGAGACCATGGCCTGCATACTTTTAAGGGTGATCTCCATATGGCAAGATGTAATAAGAGTAGAACAGATTTATTTGTAAATTATTACCCAGGCTGATATCACCAGACTGCCAAACTGCTTAGTTGATGTCACAGTACCACTAATTGTCATTGGAAATCAGATACATTCTCAGGAGGAATTCTCGCTACAGGACTCTTTAAAAATACTGAAAAGACATAGAAACAGTCTTAGTTTCCTTCCTCTAAAATGGTTAATAACATATATTCATTTTTTTAGTTTCCCAATGCCTTTTAGAATTCAATATAAATTAAATCTTAAAGAAACGGGCTTTTTCATGTCTCTATTCAAACCCAATAAAAAAATAAGAAGGACCAAAAAAAAAAAAAAGCAGTATTATATGGGAATAAATAATCCTCAGTTAACAACTCAGCCAGATTCCCCTTCCACAATGAGCACATCTCCAAGGATAGGACCAGTCACAGGCTTGTGATATATCAAAATTATAAATAATTATAGCAATGAATTCATTTAATCAATCAATTTCACCAGTGGTGTGCTGGGGTGGACAGGGCATAAAACTCCACACAGCTATCAATTATTCTGATTAAAGCTGGCTGTCAGCCAGAATTCCCCTGATCCATGTTAGTTAAATGCACATTAATCTGAATTTGGCAGTGTAATCAAGGACCTAACTGAACTGTGAAATTGAATTCTGCAGTAGAACATCATTTGACCATTTTATGCCAAGGCTAGAAAAAAAGGCTTGGTGGGGGGAGGGAGAGAGAAAGAAAAGAAGGAAAAAAACCCTGCGGCAGCATCTGTTTGTCACTGTGGCCTTCCATGCTGGTGACAGGGAGGCTGCGGCTGGATTGTGCTGGATGTGTGTGTGTGCACGGGCAGGCGTGTGGTAAGCCTGCATCCACAGAATGGGGACTGCAGAGGTTTCCATGAAGGATGGTGTCTCTCTATCCACTCCTTGCAGTGATAGGGGATGGGAAGGCAGCTGGTTCCAGTGCCTGAGTGTGATGCTCCAATACACCTTTAAAAACACAATGAAGCAGACACTGCTCATCCCCAAAGTGAAGAAAAGCCAGACTGCAGGCTGCTTGCTCTCCACAAATCAAATGCAGGATAAAAGTGAATCATAAGGCTCTGAGCAAGTAAAGGACACCTTAAATTGTCCTTACTTGACCCAGAGGGAAAGGTAACAGGACCAGGCTTGACTTGGGGAAAGAAAAACGTCTGCTTGTAAGGATTCGGGAGAGAATCAGTACCTAGCTTTCTCTGTAGGGACATTTTAGAGATTGATAATTAGGGGAAGGGGATTCATTAAACCCTGTGACCTGCATCCCTCCTGTTATGCTCTGCAATCCCACAGCAGGGACGCCACTGATGGCGGCCAGTCCCCACCTGCCTGGCCTGCGGCGGATGGGCTCCTGTGTCTCCATCCATGACTTTCCAGCCTCCACTTCTTCCGCTGAAGTGACTGCTGACACAAGAGCTCCGATTACAGGATGGTAGGGAGTTGTTCCACCTCCAATGGCATCTTAATAAACAATAGCTACTGTCCCCGCTTGAGGCAAAGCCATGCTCATTTTCCTCCGAATTACTTATGTTCATTTACAAAATGGAGTGGCCCTGTTTCAGAGCCTATTATATTGACCGGATGACAAAGAGACACAGCACACACTTTGAGCTGGCACTCAATTTCGTTGAAGGAGGCACACATATCACAGCAGGCAGCAGCAGTCAAGAGCAGGGCCCAGTAGAACCTCAGGGATCAAGGTGTCTCCTTAAGGTGCTGGTGCAAGGAACTTGGGAAGGAGGTTCAGTTCTGGATGATCAGACACTTGCTGGGTTTCCAAACTGCATGTAGCAGAAAGCCATTCACCATATTTAGCATTTTTGCAGGAAAATCTCCCACACCGTGAGGCTGGATTCCTATTTAGGCATGTAGGAATTTACACCTTATGACACGAAGTTTGAAGAGTCGTGTACTTCCCTGCCTTACATAACGGTGGCAAATGCACACGGAGAGCTCTGACAAGTGGCTCATGACCCCTACAAAGAGGCAAACCCTAGTTATTTGAAGAAATGAATCAATCTCCCATCAGCAGGCTCAAGGGGACAGGGTATTTCGGGTTCTTCCTCCACCTCCGAATCAGTATACCCAATTAACCCCCCACCACTGCTACTCCAAACTAAGGATGCATCCTCTATTCAAGAGCAGATTACTCTGCACCGAGCTGATCTCCCTGTGCTATGCGGCTGCTTCCCACTAGCTATCTATTTTACGTTTGGTAGTATATATATGTCCATGCCGCTTTGTGACCACCTAGAGAGGTAGGACAGGGAAGGTGGGAGGGAGGGAAACACAAGAGGGAAGAGATATGGGAACATATGTATATGTATAACTGATTCCCTTTGTTATAAAGCAGAAACTAACACACCATTGTAAAGCAATTACACTCCAATAAAGATGTTAAAAAAAAAAAAGGTAATATGGAATGGAGTGAAACAGGTGGGGGTATAGATAAAACATGACAGCCATCAGTTGGTAAATATTAAAGCTGGATGAGTTCATGGGTATACAAGGAACACTCACAGTATTTTGTATACTTTTGTATATGTTTAAAATTTGTGATAATTGTTTAAAAACAAGACGACACTGTAGAAAACGGTTTGGCAGTTTCTCAAAGGTTAAACGTAGAGCTACCGTATGATCCAACAACTCTGCTACTACCTACACTGCACATCTAAAAGAACTGAAAGCAGGGATTTGAGCAAATATTTGTACACCAATGATCACAGCAGCATGATTCACAATACCTACAAGGTGGAAACAACCCAAGTGTCAATCAACAGATGAATAACAAAATATGGTATATACACACAGTGGGATTCATTAAGCCAAAAAAGGAATGGCATTTTGTTACATGCTATAACATGGATGAACCTTGAAAACACTAGGTTTAGTGAAATAAGCCAGACATAGAAGGATAAATATTGTAGATTCCACTTACATGAGGTACCTAGAATAGGCAAATTCATAGAGACACAAAACAGAATAGAGATTACTAAGGGCTGGTGGGAGGGAAAATGGGGTTGTTACTGTTTGATGGTTACAGAGTTTTTGTTGAGGATGATGAAAAAGTTTTGGTTATCGACAGTGATGATGGTTACACAACAATGTGACTGTATTTAATGCCACTGAACTGCATATTTATAAATGGTTAAAATAAATATGATTTATGTATATTTTACCACAATAAAAAAAAAAAAAGAGCAGATTACTCTGACCCGTGATCTGTCACCGCCTGCAGGGACATGGTGGGGGGAAGGGGGCTGCACGTTTAGGGATTAGTTCACTGCTGTAGAATATGGTTCAAATGTGTCAGGGCCTCTAAGAGCACTGGGACAGACAATGCCAGGTTAGATTCATTTCGTTTTTAATTTGGTAATGGGAAAACCCACTTATAATGACCAAAATACAATTTACTTTGAACCACAAGAAAGTTCATGGGAAGAGGAGCTCATTCATAGGAAAATGATGCCTCAAGTCTCCATGAGAAGGGACAGATGTTAGAGATGTTGCTCTGAATCACCTCTTTGATGTTTTATGAGCCTTAATGAACATCTTGCAGGAGCCCATGTGTAAAGGAAGAAAAATCTATAGGCGATACTATCCATTGTTATATTAAGCACTTTTCTCTCTACCCCTACCCCCCTCTCAGATTTTGGACGCAGCCCATCAGATTTCAACAGCCTCATCATTTCACTGCCCATCAGGCCCTGAAGTGTCTCTGAAAAGTGTTCTGCTGGGATCCTTAGTAGATTAGGAGCTACAGTTTTGTTCCTGGAGCCTTGGTTGAATCTGGGTGTGACAAGTACCACAAAGAATGGTGAGACATTAAACTATTGATTCAGGAAGGCTGAGCACACTGGTTCAATTGCTTTTTCCTTCTAGGGAAAACAAAGTGAAGCTGAGCGGTGAAAAAATCATTGCACTGGTGACTCCAGAAGGAAAGTCCAGGGAACCATGCCACTGTTTTTCTTGCATCCTCTCTCTTCACTCAGAACCCCTTAATATGCTAGCAATTTGGGATGACCTGGGCCCAGCTTTGGTCACTTTGCTGCTCTGTGCAGTGGAGATGAAGAGGGTGAGGTAGAGGGATTGGTTGGCAGGAACCATCACAACTATGCATCTATAGAGATGATGGCTCTTCCCTTAATGCTGCTAAATTTCTGTTCTCTCTTAGCAGCTGTCTTCCATAAGAAGTCTGAGAATGTCATTTCCATTCTGGAGAGTAGAGAAAGCACTGGGGTGGCAGGATTGGGGTCCTCAGGCCAGTTCAGTCACTAAGGCTCTGCATGACCTTGAGGAAGTCACACGGCTACTCTGGCCTTCCGTGACCCATATCTCTAAAGAGACGACAGTAGTAATTATGAGGCTGCACAGAGCGGCCGTGAGGGCAGAGTCAGATAGAACCTGTCCCCATATTTTGAAAATATGTAAAAGATTATACTGACAGGATGCTCCTGTGACTGGCGAGAGCAGATATGGTGACATGTTTTCCAACCAGAAATATTCCTGAGACTAAGGGCTGACACTGAGGGCTTGCCATGTGCTAACTCCTTTACATTTATTAACCTTTTTTTATCCTCAGGACAAGTTCGAAGTAGGTATTGAGACATCCTATTTACAGATGAATGAACTGAGGCACAGACAAGATCACACAGATAGAAAGTGCTGGAATCTTGGGGATCTGATTCTAGAACTTGTGCTCTTCAATGCCTTCTGTGAGAAGGTGAGAAAATCTGGTCTGTCTTTTATAAAATCAAATAAGACCATCACTCAAGGTACAGTGAGTGCATAGGAGAGACTCAGGGATTGCTACTCTTAATGCTTCCTTTGCAGCCCGTGGTCCCAGCTTTACCCACAAATCACAGTCTGCTGATGCTAAGGAGCTTCTTAGAGGATTCCAGCCTACCAAGAACAGAGAATAAAGTGCATTCCCATGCACCTCAAATCCACCTGTGAATCAGTACCCATTCTTTGTCAGCAAGGTGAGGGCTGCCTGCGGTGTGTGCATCTGGGCCCCAAGGCCTCATATCCATCTCTCTGCTCCTTGGTTTTCTTGGTAGAAATGGGAATGTTCTGGAATAGGTAGGCTTTAGAGTGAGACGGACCTAATTTTGGATCCTGGCTCAGCTGTTTGTCTTCATATCCTCAGGACGTCCCGAAAGATATAGTCTCTTTGAGTCTCAGCTTCTTCACTGTAAAAGGGAGATGATCTTGAATTCTTCCAGAGTTGTTGCGAGGACAAAATTGGGTCATGCTTGTAAAATGCCTAGCACAGTGCCTGGCACACAGTAACCTCCAGAGTCACATCACAGCTGTCATCCATCTACACACTATACACACAGACTGATGTATACAGAGGATGCATATTAATAATTAGGCTACTGTAATTATCAACTTATTTAACCTCACTCAACATCATAAGGCAGGGGCAGTCTTTATTCCCATTTCATAAAGAAGTAAGGGCACAGTTAAGCAGTTTATTCACCCAACTGTAAGTGGCAATATCAAGACTCAAACCCAGGGAGTTTATCTGCAGAACCTATAGCCTTGACTGCCAGAAAGCATTTGGGAAATGACAGCTAGAGAACAGTGCTTCTCAGCTGGAGTTGCTTCTGCTCCCCCTGCCCCATATGACATTGGGCGGTGTCTAGAGATATTTTGTTTGTTACAAGTGAGGGAGAGGTGCTACTGGCATTTGTTGAGTAGAGGTCAGGGATGCTGTTAAATATCCTACAGTGCATGGGATGCCCCACAACAATTACCAGGCCCAAAATGTCAATAGTGTCAAGGTTGAGAAATCCAGCTCTAGAATGGAACAGGATGACACAAACCAAGGGGACTTTATTGCTGCAGGTGTTAGAAGGGGCTTGTAAGGAGCCAGGTTAAGGCGTGGCACCGCAGAAGCTATTCCTGTGCCATTGGGGATGTAGCCAATGTCCGGCTGAAGGGGTTGAGCCCAGAAAGCTGGGTCCCAGCTCTGCTCTGAGCAGACTGACTGGGCTGTTTCCTGAGCCTCTCAAAGCTCCGGTGTCCTCATCTGTTCAAAGGGGGCAAGAATTTACAGGACTGTGAAGCTCAACAAGGCAACACACGGATCTGGCAACCAGCCAGTGTTTAGTGAACTGGCAGATCTGGGATGACGCTGGGGGCTTCTTGGCAGCTGGAGCCAGAGCAAGGGATGGATGCGCCGGGCCAGCACCAGACACCCAAGCCAACAGCCTCCTCATCCTTGGAAAGCCTTGGCATGAGCAAAAGCAAATGCACTGGAACAGGGTCTCCAGCCAGTTTCCCTCCCTATAAGGCAGCCTTGTCTGCAGAGGAGAGTGGAAGCAGTCTCTCTCCATATCTGTTTTGGTAGTTCTGTGATCTGAATGGTGCTATATGGATATGGTTTGGGCTTTATCTTTCCCCCAAGGTTTCATCTGCTCAGTCCCAGCAAAAAAACATTTAAAAGTAGAGATGGATGCCAATATCTACAGATTTCATAACATCCTTTATTCCTGTCACACTAATGGGAAAGGTAGGTAGATAACATTGGAGGAGTTTTTTACTGTGGGTTAACATTTGTGAATTTTTTTTTTAATTTAAGCCAAAATGTAAAGCTGGTGTCACACACACACACACACACACACACACACACACACACACACACACACCTCCTCATTTTTGCTCTATCTGGAAACTTACTCAAGTTTCATGCTTTCTCTTATTATTGGAGATGTGAACATTACCCACCAGTTTGTAGAATTTTCCATGAGCCAAAGCCAAATTATCTGAGTCATGATTGCTATTTCTTCTCTCAGCAGGAAAGAGTCTCCTATGAAACATGAAGCAGCAGCTTACTCCTTTGGAGTTCTGATTATAAGGACTGAAAAACACTTGGTAGGAACTGTTATATATATATATATATTTTTTCTGAGCCACAGTAGTAGCCAAATAGCCAAATATAAAGCAGGTCTGCTTTGCCTTATATTTGGAAGTCTGCAAGAAGAGGGAATCAGTGAAGAATTAAGCGATCTATCCCCTCCCTCCCTCATTCCTCCCATCCTCTTCCTATTCCTCCACCTAACCTAAAGTTTTGGTGGCCACTGGGACCTCTCATGGGTTTTATTGGCAAATGCAGTTGAACCCCTAAAACTACATATGCCAATATAATGGGAAAAATACTGAACTGGGAGAAACTGCAGACCTAGATTCTTGTTCTTCTTTTGCAACCAACCAACTGTGAAACCTGAAGTGTGACATATGACTTTCTGGACCTCACTTTCCCCTTCTGTGAAATGAGTAGGCAAAGGATGCTGGTGGTTATATTAAATCTCAAATGCCTCTAGGGATTAGGCTAATGGGAAAAATTAATGAAGTGGGCTGGGCAGAGCCTGTCCCTTGTAATGGGGCAGCTTTTACCTCTAGCCAATTCTATTTCCAATGCTATGTGAAAATGTGGGCCCAGGGATACCAGGTTGTCCCATTTTTCATAAGAGAAATCTGAGACCCAAAAGCTGAGAATTCTAAGTGAAATAGCTTGATTTTTCAGATGTTGAAAATGACTATTGGGCAACTAAACATGTCAATGGGCCAAATACAGCTCCATGACTGAAAGGTTAAAGCCTCTGGACACAATTTTCTCGATGACCATGACCTAAAACAGCTCCCAACAATAAGCATTCAAATATGCCATACACACAAAATCATATTGACCCTGAATAGCCAAAGCAATCCTGAGAAAAAAAAGAACAAAACTGGAGGCATCTCATTTCCTGATTGCAAACTATATTACAAAGTTATAGTAATCAAAACAGTATAGTTTTGGCACAAAAACACACTTAGATCAGTGGAACAGAATAGAGAGCCCAGAAATAAACCACACATATATGGTCAATTAATTTTTGACAGAGGAGACAAGAATATACAATGGGGAAAGGATAGTCTCTTCAATAAATAGTTCTGGGAAAACTGAATAGCCATGTGTAAAAGAATGAAACTGGACCCCTATCTTAAACCATACACAAAAATCAACTCAAATGGATTAAAGACTTGAATATAAGACCTGAAAACATAAAGTTCCTAGAAGAAAACATAGGAGTAAGCTGTTTGACATTGCTCTTGGCAATGGTCTGTTTTTTAGACTTGGCATTAAAAGCAAAGGCAACAAAAGCAAAAATAAACAAGTAGGATTAAATTAAACTAAAAAAACTTCTGCTCAGCAAAGAAAACCACCAACAAAATGAAAAGGCAACTTACAGAACAGGAGAAAATACTTGCAAATCACATATTTGACAAGGAGTTAATATCCAAAGTATACTGGGAAATAATAGTGAGGAATTCAGTAGTAAAAAAACCGCCATATTATCTAATTTAAAAATGAGCAAAGGACCTGAATAGACATTTTTCTGAAGAAAACATACAAATGGCCAACAGGTATATAAAAAGGTGCTCAACATCACTAGTCATCAGGAAAATGCAAACCAAAACCACAGTGAGATACCACCTCACACCTGTTAGGATAGCTATTATTAAATAGGTAAGAGATAACAAATTCTGGCAAAGATGTGGAGAAAAGAGAACCCTTGTACACTGTTGATGGGAACGTACACTGGTACAGCCACAATGGAAAACAGTAAGGAAGTTTCTCAAGAAGTTGAAAATAGAATTACTACATGATCTGGCAATCCCACTTCTGGGTATATATCCAAAGGAAACAAAATCATTATCTGAAAGAGATATCTGTACTTCCATGCCCATTGCAGCATTATTAGCATAGATATGGTATGGAAACAGCCTATGTGTCCATCAATGAATGAATGGATAAGAAAATGTGAACCAAAGAAAAAAAAATATATATATATACACACAAAGGAATCTTACTCAGCCTTAAAAGAGAATGAAATCCTGTCATTTGCAATAACATGGAAGAAGCTGAAGGGCTTCATGCTAAGTGAAATAAGCTAGATAGAGAATGACAAATACTATAAATGGCATCATTTGTATGTGGAATCTTAAAAAAACAAAGGAAGAAGTCAAACTCATAGAAACAGAGGTAGAAAAGTGGTTGCCAGGGTCTAGGAGATGGGGAAAAGGAAGAAGTTGGTTAAAGGTTACAAACTTTCAGCTATAAGGTCTGAGGAGCGAATGTATAACATGGTGACTATAGTTGAGAACACTATATTATAGAAATCTGCTGAGCAAGTAGAACCTAAATGTTCTCACACATAAACAAAAAAGGTAAACATGTGAGGTGATGAATGTCTTAACTCAGTGAGGGAAATCCTTTCACAATGTATATCAGTTCATCATCTTGTACACTTTAAATATCTTATAATTTTGTCAATTATACCTCAGTTAAGCTGAAAAAAATCACATTCTTTATTCCTAAAGTAACCACTGATGTTCAAAAACCAGAGAATGTAACTAGATTCAGCTACAGTATGTATTAATTTGCTTAACTCACTCTAGAACTATTAAGAGGTTCCTTTGGTTGAGTGATGTGCACAGTAAATCGAATAAATGATCTCATGCATCATGACACATGCATATGGCTTCTTATAACTTTGTCTTTTGGTTAGTTAGACAGACTTATTTCCAACCATTGCCCCGGCAAGAACATAGGAAGAAAAGGCAGCCATGATACCCTGATCATGGGGATTCAAATAAATAACACAGTGAGATGGAAAACACTCTCAATATTTAAATTTTAACTGGCAGTACATATTTCAGGTCTTTATTTCCTCAAGATTGATTTTTAAGTTTATATATTGGGAACTAAAGTGATAACTTTTTGCTTTTTCTAAAGTATGGCTTAGTATGACTAAGTATGGCTTAGTCACTCCCAGCATGTCCCTAAAAGACTTCAACATCTTAGATTGGGTTTATGAGAAATAATGAGCAAAGGAAAAATACTGGGTGTTGACAATCAATCAAACAGATGATGCAGGCAGGCTTGCCTTCCAGGGTTTGCTATGCAGCCCATCAAGCAGTTGAAGGGACAGTATTCGGTGAAAGGTCCATGATCACGCTTCAAGAAGTCAAGTCTCCCTCAACTGGTCTGAGACCTCTGAAATCTAGAGCCCACTGCCAGACGTCCCATTTTCACTTTGCTGTACAGGGGAGGCAGCAAAAACATTTCTAATTTACTCCGGGAAAATAACCCCCTGGCACAGTTTCCAAGGCATTTTTGCAAAGTCGGTAACTCCTCCAACAGCCGTTCCCAAACTCTGGGATATCACGGACCAGCCACATTTCAAAGCAAATTTGCTGCAGCTAACATTAGAAAGAAAAATTATCAAGAGAGGAATTACAATAAGACAAAAAAACAATAAAAAGCACACCAAAGAAGGCCCAGCAACCAGATTCCATCTATTATCCCAAAGTTTCATACGAAAAAACAGTGACATTTGAATACTAAACTAGTAGAAAGAACATACTCTCAAAATGCAGGACCATCTCTTGAGTTGAACACAATTAACTTTATTAAAAACTTACCACGTTATCCTGACTTTTTTCCCCCTGTCCACAGTTCCACGTAACCATTACCGGAATGCACGAACCACTGTTATTCTACCTAATGGTCTACAACTGTATACTCCTTAACACAGGACTTAGTGCCATGTGAGCACATAACATTTAACATTAGTATATCAGAATATCTTTCAAATACATAATTTTTTTGGCTTTTAACCAGAAACCTTGTAGGAGCTCCTAAAAGGCTTTGATTTTAATGAATAAATGTGCCTTGCCCTAAATTCTCTGCCCTTGGGGCTCGTGGGTTGAAATCAGGTAGAATTTTGATAGAGATTCTCAGTTATAGACAAATCAGCACTCTAGAATCTGTATAAGAAGGTCATGGGAGCACACCTTTGTGGAGACCCCACACACCAGAAGGAAGGAGGTGGTGGACGTTACCTTTGGAATGCACATTGTGGGCTCGGACAAGCGAGGGTAGGTGTAGGAGCTGTAGGAGTGTCCTTGAGGGTGGGTTTTAAATGCACTTGCTCCGAAGGGCATCATGGGTTCCTGGAGCCCGGAGCCTGACCGTGACCTCTGCCGCATGGTGGGCTGAGGGCTTGTCTGACTCACGTATGATGACTTTGGCCTCCTGTCATAGTCATCCAGGCTGGGTCCCCACTCACTTTCGCTGTACGCCAGGCTCTCCTTGGAGCACCCACTGGTCCCTGCAGTTCTAGAAGGCGTGAATTGGAATGGATAATCCAGAGGGGAGCTGCTTGAGGCTCGCTGGTACCCCCACTTGAGGTCACTGTACTCACTGGGTTTGCTCAGTGAGTCCAAGTGTGTGTGATAATCAACAGGAAACCTGGCTCTGTTGGATTGCAAAGGCTTCATCTCAGAGTAGTAGGCTTCCCCATGTTGCATTTTCATTACGTGCCCATTTTGCTTGGCCGAGTGGCTGCCTTTATAAAACGGGTCCAAATCATCTCCATAGAGACTCTTTTCTTTGTACTTTTCCGTCGCATAGTCAGCAGTGGTATCAGATTCGCTGGAATACTGTGAGAAGGTGAGGAATCCATTTTCTTCCCGATGGCCTTGACCATGGCTGGAGGCTCCCTGGTCTGGGGTGGGCGGGCTTTCCTTCCTTAGGGAGTTGGAGCGGGTCACAGAGATGTTGTCGAAATCCTCCAGAAGGCCATTGATGGAGGTTTCCTTGCAGGGTTTGTTTCCTCTAACGATTGTCTGGGAATAAGAAAGGGAACACTGTTTAAAGAAAACATTTAATGCTTTCAAATTGATGGAAGAATCCCACCCTGAATCCATCCAATTTAAACCACAGAGGAAAATAGGCCCCAGGAACATTTCATTAAAAAAGATAAAAGAAAAAAAAGTCTGTTGGTTGATTTGACTGGTGAAATAAATCAAATATAAACAATAATCTCAAACTGCAAATTCTTCCTTACCTATCTCAATAGAGAGATCAAACATCAAAAAACCATTTAGAAGACTATAGATAGGACATCATTGTCTTATTTGCCAGTTCATTGTTCCTCCACTTAATAATAAACCCTAGCTATCCAACAATAAACTGATGACTATAATTTTAAGTCTATGACTCTTTTGTTATAAAAGGTATATTTATTTTTTATTTATATTTTACATTCGTCTTCCAGATTATTTGCAAAATCAAAAACCTTGGTACTCGAATAGTAACATACTCAGAAAGAGGTGCACATTTTTATACCTTTTTATGGAAGACACATAGTAATTGAAGTTATCAGATTTTATAGAAGAGGAAGAAACTTTCTGAGCTGTAAATAGGGAACCGCATGAAGATTACTTGCATGATTTAATTTGTGATCAAATGTGATGTTCTTATTAAGTATATAAATGTAATGCTTTCTTGGCCACACTTCTGCGTATCATCAGTATCATCACTGCTGAATTTTGGATAGCTTGGTAACGATGTGATTGTACCCGAATCTCAGTGACAAATTGCCAAGCCCAAATGTTCCCTTTAATGAGCCTAAATAACACTGGAATGAATAACAGCAACAGAAAGAAATCAGAAACTACTTACAAAACCAGTCAGCTGCACCTTGACAATAACAAGGTTTGCCATAAAATATGATGGGGGGGGGGGTGGATAAAAGAACAAAGTGTGACTGCAGACTTTGGGATTTCAAGAGAAAAACACCTTTGAGAAAGTAGCAAGGAGTTCAAAGCTATCTCAGTTAGAACAATAGATTTCAAACTGGAAGAAAAAGTCAAAGTTGTCCTAGAGCATATGTTTTTACAGATCAGTGCTTCTCCAACTATCTATAGTGAAAGACAGGTTTGGTCTTTCTTCCCCCAATCAGTCCTGGACTAAAGCCTTTGGTCTCCACCCTTTTCTTGTAAATAAACGTTTAAGTATGGTACTTAAGTAAGTACCATAAGTAAGTTTAAGTAAGTACTTTCAGATTAACAGAGAATCTGCAAAGAGAGTTTTCATATATCCCTCACCTAGTTCCCTGATTGTTAACATCTTGCATTACTATTAACTAAACTCCACAGTTTATGTAGATTTCATTAGTTTTTTTCCTAGTGTTCCAGGGTCCCATCCAGGATACCTCATACCTCATTACCTTTATTTGTCATGTCTCCTTAGACCTGAGACAGTTTCTCAGACTTTCCTTGTTTTTGATGACCTTGACAATTTTACCGGTCAGGCATTCTGCAGAATGTCCCTCAACTGGGTGTGTCTGAAGTTTTTCTTATGGTTAAATTGGGGTTATTGGTTTGTGAGGAGGAAGATCACAGAGTAATATACCAATTTCATTACATCATATCCAGGGTACACATGGCTCATCACTGATGATGTTGCCCTTGATCACCTGGCCAAGGTAATGGTTGCCTGGTTTCCACACTGTAAAGTTACATTCCCCTCCCTTCCCTCCCGCTTTCCACATTTCATTCTTTGGAAGCAAGTCACTAAGTGCAGCCCATACTCAAGGGGTGTCAAGTCAATATCTACCTTTCTGAGAGGGTATATCTACATAAAGTACTTGGAATTCCTCTCCACAGGAGACTAGGCAAGTCTCCCTATTTATTTATTCAATCATTTATTTGAATCAGTAGGGATGGAATCATGGATATTTACTTGTTTTATACTCTGGGTTATAATTCAATACAGGCATACTTCATTTTATTGTGCTTCACTTTATTGCTCTTTAAAGATAATCTTTTGTCTTTTGCTTTTTTTTTTAACAAATTGAAGGTCTGTGACAACCCTGCCTCAAGAAAATCTATTGGCACCGTTTTTCTAACAGCATTTGCTCATTTCTTGCCTTTGTGTAACATCCTGGTAATTCTCAAAATATTTCAAACCCTCCACCAGTAAAAAAAAGTTTACAACTCGCTGAAGCCTCAGATGATGGCTATCATTTTTCAGCAATAAAGTGTTTTAAAATTAAGGTATGTACATTTTTTTAGACATAATGCTACTGTACACTTAACAGACTACAGTATAGCATAAACATAATTTTATATGTACTGGGAAACCAACAAATGTGTGTGTGTCTCAATTTATTGGGGTATTTGCTTTACTGCAGTGATCTGAAGTTGAACTCGCAATATATCTGAGGTTTGCCTGTACTATGTTGTTTTGTTGCTCAAACTGTTCCAGCTTTGGTTATTAAGAGTTTTTTCAGATTGGTTGCTGTGTCCCTATGACAAGACCCCACTCTTATTTTTTGAGCATTTGCTTACTTTCTGGCACTATAAGGTGCTCCAGGCTCATCTTGTATTTTCACTGTCCTTGCCCTAAAATTGGCCATTTCTCCAAGGAGCCTTGGTTCCATTTACTGGAGAATGATATTAGAAACCAATATCTGGGTGCTGGGTATGCACATTGCTACTGGGGTGTCATTGTTCCCAAGCCTCTCTCAGTAAACAGAGCTATGAAATATGCATATGTAAAGTCACCCATGTACACACACATCTATAATTCTATAAATCCAGCTCGATCTATATTAAACTAAACCTGAATTCAGACGGATATCTCTGAATCTAATCTAGTACCACATGGTTCATTCTAGCTTTCCCCCTTACTTGTCTGTAATCCCCACTCTCCCAACAGTGAAAAACCTGGATTCCATCATCTGCTGTTCATTTACCTATTCAATCCCCATAGATATGCATAGCAGTTTCAGAATTATGAACCCACACCACTATGGGAAACAACTTTGCCAACTAGAGTATAGTGTTTATGTGCAGGGTTTTTTTTTTTTTTTTTACTTTAGTCTTACAGTTTCCATTCAAATCACTGTTTTTAAAAGTTACTTAGGTTGGTGTCTTTTTTCCTCACACCCCCTTCAAGGAGGTTATGTCATACACGTGTAATAATAGATTTTTTGTCACACTCTGCATTCCATCTTGGGATGCTCTGATCTCCTGGTTGACATTTTTTTTTATTTGCATATATTAGTTCACTTTTGGTGCTGGAAAGTTCAATGGGAATTGACAAATGCAAAGCATCATGTATTCACCACTGGCAGTGCCATACAGACTAGTTCTACCCTCTCTCTCCTCAAATCTCCTGACCTTCCCCTAGTCAGACACTACCCCTCCCCAAACCCTGTTTTTCATCCTTACAGTTTTGCCTTTTCCAGGATATCACGTGAACAGAGCCACACATTCTGAAGTGTGGTGAAGACTTTAACAGATCTCACCATTTTGGAACATCTTCTATAGCATCGTGATCTTACCATGAAGCTCCAAGCCTTGGAGTTATTGATGAATGAAAGCTGAGTACCACGGAAATTAAGGTATGGTTGCAGGCATTTGAAAAGAAGAAAATCTTATCTATAGTGAAAACAAACAAACAAAACTCCAAGAACCTAAAGCACAGTCTTTTAGCGTTTTCAAATGCTAAAAAGGAGCTCCAAAAAATGCATTTGAAAATGTTTACTGAAGGTGTACATGAATCCCTCTTAAAGGAAACTTTTCTCTCTTTCAATGAAAACTATTAAGTCAGTGTTAACAAGGGGCTTACAAAATGTCAACCTTAAAAATAAATTGTTGACCCACCCTCCAAAAATGTTTTAAAAAGAAGGGTATAATAACCTTATGTAATCAGAAAAAACAGTTAAACTAGAACCGAGGCAATATGTGTTTCCGTGACACAGGTTTCACTTTAAGGAATCCTAAGAGGCAAAGTGATGATAATGAAATCCAAACACACAGAATTCTAAAACACGGTTTAATCAGGCTTCAAAAGGTAAGAACCGCTATTTATTACTGTCAGGATGTGATGTTTATTAAAGCAAGATTGTGCAGTTTTGTAGAGATCAATAATACAATAATTGCAAGAGTACCAGTAAATTTCACACAGAAGAACAGCCAGGCATTAAAAATCAATGCAACCCAATCTACTTGAGTTTAGTGCTGTGGTTCTCATTGTCTCTGCTCTGTGCCTCGACCAGCTCAGCACTGGCCCTGGCTCCTGGTGACAGAGGCCATATTTCATGATGCTCCTTCCTCAGGCTGCTGGCCGGTGATAAGCTATAATGGATATGTGCCTAAGAACAGCTGTCTCCCCTTGTTCCCGGGAAGAGATGAAAAAGTGCCTCTGCTCTCACAAACTGTATTAACCTTGACAATAATAAAGTGTGTAATTAACAGCTTTGCCCTAATAAAACCTTGCATTTCTTTTCCAAAACAATGTCTTCTATCCTCCTCAAGAATGTGTTTCATTTTGTCTTTCTGGTAAACACTTCTCTGGAGGTCAATAAGCCAAAGAGTCCCCTGACTCAAGAATAAGCCAGGACCTCTCAGAAAATAATCGACTTTTAAGCACTCCATCTAAATTCTTACCCTCTTTGCAGAGAACCAATTCCCTGTTTTTATTAAGGAATGTGGCTAGAAACACCTGAGTACATAATCACAACAAAAAGACCTGATACGCTTGGATTTATATGGGAAGAAATGTTGCTTTTTTTAACATCAAAAGAACTCAGACCTTCTATTTTCTTTCAGTTTTCTACATACACTTTTTTGTTGTTGTTGTCTTTTTTTTTCAATTTTTTAAATCTCTTAAAAAAATTTTTTAACATCTTTACTGGAGTATAATTGCTCCTTTGGTAACCACAGGGGGTGGGGCTAATTGGGTGAGTAGTTGAGAATCACATATTCCTGCAAACATGAGAATTATGGGCAGGGTATCTCAGAGCAGAGGGGGTGGTGAGGGTTTCTAACCATGAAAACCCTTTAAAATAAATTATGCAATAATCTTAATCACGTGTGGAATCCAAATAAGCCAATTCCTTTGCTAAAAATATTATTATGTTCTGCACAAATTATTAAAAAAAGTAGAATGCATCTAAGGAAGGTTCTGTGAATTTTGTGGAGATCAAGATTTCCTCATTAAGGTAATTGGAAAATGTTCTATTGTTGGCCATTTTCTCTGCCTTTGAAAGCACAATGAATCTGACACATTTACTCATCAGTTCCATACAAGGATAACCCCTGAAGGTGACTATTTATTGTTAACTTGGATAAGCAAATGTGTAGTTTATAGCCCTGGTTCTTGCTGCTTGCAATGTGGGGCAGCTGGGCTGTAGTCAACTGAAGTCAGTTTGCCCAGAGTTAATAGTCAGAAGGGCTTTATGTTTGTATTTAAAGTCAATCTGAGACTATGAGTACCATAATTGGGAATTTAACTGTTACCTGCTTGCCGTTTTTTGCTTCTGGTGTCTAGGTGGCAATGAAGTTTATGAAGGTATCTCTGCTCAGTAATTTATCCATTTAATTAAACCAAAAATTGTTTCTAGGTGCAGGGAGCACTCTGAGATGAATGAGACAATATCCCGCTCTCCATGTGCTATATTCGTATCTTAGCCTGGCTTCCTCAAAAGCAGAGCTGAGACAATGGCTTGCATGTGAATAGTTTATTTTGGAAAGTGAGGTCAAGGAACAGCGGGAAACAGGGAAGGGGGGAAGGAAATTCGGGGCCACATTATCAAGCTGGTTGTCTGTGGACAATTAGGGGTCAATTCTCAGTCTCAGAACTGAAGATTCAAGGGAATGAAGATGCAAATATTCATCTTCCCATCTCCTCTGTCAGAATGGCTGAGAGGACCACCCCATGCATGCCACCAGGTGGCAGTAAAAAAAATCACCAGGTCCAAAAGCAGAGTGGTGCGACCGAGGTGACATCAGGCTGCCTCAGCAACGGCTGAAGGAAAAAAGGGTGACCTAAAAGATGTGCAATGGGACATAAGAAGTATCCAGTACACCTGTTTTAGACATATATTTCACAATAAAAAATTTAAAATGAAGTAAGGCAGGGCCCCCTGCTCACAAACCAATGGGTGTGAATATCGGTATTCTCAGTTAATGTGGTAGATATGCACCAAAGATGTGCGCTCCCTTTCCATAGGGCAACCTTATTGCTGTCAAGCTATTCCCAGCCAGGGACCATATTTCCCAGCACCCTTTTCATCTAAATGGACCATCAGACCAACTCTCACCCAAGGACCATTAGTAGGTTGTGATGTGTGTCCTTCCAGGTCAGTTACAAAGAAATGTCTTTTCTTCTCTTTATTCTCTTGTCTACCAGCTGGATGGAGAAGATCTAGCAGGATACTCTCAGAAATTGCTAGGAGATGCTGGAGCCATGTGATGGAATCTGCATTGCTCGATGACCATGTGCAATGCCGTGCTCTGGACAGGAACATCCACATTGGATACTGAGTAAGAAATAAACTCCTATTTTGTTGAGCTTATTTACTGAGGTGCATGGGTTAATACGTTATAGCAGCTGGAAGGAATTACCTTAACTCACGAATCATACTGATGACTATAGTGAGTCTGGAATTATAAAGCATTCCTGGAATAAAAGAGAGTACGGAGAGACAGAATTTCACTGGTTTCTCTATCAAGAGTGTCCAGGCTACATAGAGAATAGACTTGGGGGTGCCAGGCGGACGGGGTGGGGAGGTGGAGGGAAGGATGTATTGGGAGTCTGGGGTTAACAGATGCAACTTATTATATATAGAATAGATAAACAACAAGGTCCTACTGCATGGCACAGGGAACTATATTCAACGTCCTGTGATAAACCATAATGGAAAAGAATATAAAAAAGAATGTATATTTATGTATAACTGAATCACTTTGCTGTACAGCAGACATTAACACAACACTGCAAATCAACTATACTTCAGAAAAAAAAAATGTGTCCAGGCTAATCCTCCATCAATGGCCATGGAGCCAAGGTCACCCACACCAGCTCCAGGGATGCCAACTCTGAGTTATGAACCAGACATGCACTGATAATGAACTGCAGCACCTGGAGCCCAAGATGGAGCACTGAGAGCTGTGACTGGAACTACGTATCTTAGCTTGATGCTTGGGTACCAAGAAGAGCCAACCACACATGAAGAAGTGCTTCATTTTTCAGTATTTCAGGATGAGATACAAACTCACACGGATAGCGAAAGAAGGCATCTTCATTAGAGTGTATCACACAAGGGTCAATCCTATAGTTTGATATTAGTCCCTGTGATAGATTGCTTGCAAAATGGGCACCACTAATCCCCTCCCGATGCGATGTGACATTGTAGTTCTTCACATTGGGAGGTGGTGAAGTCTACGTCCCCACCCTTGAATTTGGGATGGCCATATGGCTTGCTGAGACAAAAGAGGGTGGCAGAAGTGACATGACACTAATTCTTAGTCTGGGCTGCAGGAAGCCCTGCTCTCCCTGTTCCCTGCCTTTCCCAGGTGAACCAGCTTAGACTGGCCGTCTGGAGGATCAGAGATGAGCCATCCCTGCTGAGGCCATCCTAGACCAGCCAGCCCCAATTCATCGATGTGCCCCTTTCCTCCACACTGGCCAGAGTAGGGAGATGCAGAAGAAAGGAGGCGCAAGAGCTGGGAGCTGGGCCCATTTATGCTAGGGCAGGTGGACCAGACTGCAGAAGGGGGAAAGGCCTGCGTGCCTGTGGGTAGGGAATGCTAACCCTTGATGTGGCTACAGAAAGGGGCATTTATATGAGTGGAAACTCACTAGAGATGAGTCTGGGAAAACTGGTTTCTCTTAAATGGTGCTACTCATGAAGCCCCCATCGTCTGCTTTTGCCCACAAAGGATGAATTGGCATGGAGTCCAAACAGGGGTGTGGTCAAAGCTTATCCTTGAGTGGGTTTTAGGTTTTTTTATGGCAAAATTATTTGAAATTGACATAGCCTTATGGTTATAATTTTGGTTCCATTTATATGGACTCTAAAAAAACAGGCAAAATGGGCCTTTTAATATTTATGCAGAGTTTCCTATTATCACTTAAGATTTCTTAAGGAAGTCATTAGATATCAGGTTGCTTCAACAAATTTAGGGTACTTGTGAGGTAAGGCATCTATCCCTTTCTACTCTAAGATTTTTTTTTTATTCCATATTTTAAAAGTCCTGAAAGATTGAGATGTTTAAATATATCAAGAAATTTTCAAATGTGGTGACTGGGAAATGTAAAATTAAATATGTGTTTTGCATTATATTTTGATTGGACAGCATTGAGGTAGAACGGGTGTTGGCAAACAATGACCCATGGGCTAAATCTAGCCTGTCTTTGTAAACAACATCTTACTGGCACACAGCCACATCCATTTGTGCAGCTACAGTATGTGGCTGCTTTTGCACCACAACTGGCAGCGTTAAGTAGTTGCAGCAGAGACCCCATGGCCCTCAAAATGTAAAATATTTACTAACAAGCCCTTTACATAAAATGTTTGCATAAAATCTACAGTATCACTAGTTGGACAGGAACATTTTGGGGGGAAAACTGTTCTAGTATTTGATTCATGTGCCACAACAAAAAAGAAGAAAGACTCCCAGTAAGTTGGGTGTGTGGTTTCAGAGGGATGTGGTCACTTGGCACCAAAGGACCACTCTCAGCTTATGGACAATCTGGTTCTGTGGCAGAAGGGACAGGAAGCACAGGTCTCCCCACTCCTGAAGCAATTCAGTTTGTGGGCCAAGTCAATCCACTAGAATAAGAAACCACACCCTGTTCTCGAAGGAATTTTCAAGTGACAGTAGAGAAGCAAGTTGGCTGAGTTTTGCTGGGTGTTGAGCTCAACCTTAGGCATCGCAGATGAGATGGGCATATGTAAGAGTTGAGCACTCCACTCCCTCATATAGGATGTGAGCTTTAAATAATTTGTGAGATGATTGAAATGCCTGCCATCATTCCCTGCACTTGTTTAAAAGAGCTTCCAGTCACTAACATTGACTTAAACAGTCACTGTGTGCCAAGACAATTAGAAGTGTTTTTCCCATATTTAATCCTTACAGCAAGACTCTGAGATAGGGGCTTTATTACCCCTTTGTACAAGGGAAGGAAATAAGACTCAGAGAGGCCAAGTCACTTGCCCGATGTCACTCAGCTGGTAGGTGCAGGGTTTGAAAGGAAGGCCCACTCTTAACTATTACAAATACTGCTTCTCAATATATATGGAAATCACAGCACCTCTGTCAGCACAGGCAACTCTACCCTCTGAAGGGGTAGAAAAGACAGCAAAAGCAGCAGGACAAGCTGTATCACTTTGTGATACAATGAAGGGAATGTAAGCAAACACCATGGCAGCAAAAATAAAATATTTCCAGAAACAAAACTTTCCTAAGAAAGGATGTTTAAAACTCAGAATTATGGGAACTGGGGAAAAACAAGTTGATTTCTCTTTGGAATAATTAGCCCTTGCAGCAACTTCAAAATTCTGTCACTGTAACAAAAGAAGTATCTTGTTACATCGCATTTGCTCAAGATTCTGACATTTAAAAATTTAATAACTAACAAAATGTGTAGTATATGCATTGATTACCACTCTTCCCCTGTAAAGACAAACCAACTGAGTCTTGAAATATTGCTAATATGCAATGCTAAATGTCAACATTTTTTGCTTTCTCTGATAGGCTATATAAGGAAACACAAGGTATGTTTATTTTAAATTTGGTCAACAGAATTTTACCTTTGAGTGTCCAAACTTTTGTTATTTCTTTAACCCGACATTTTAAGCAATCTTAACAAACATAAAAATGATTTCTTCAAGGCATAATAAATGTTAAGAAACTTGTTAATCTGTAAATAAAACTGCTAGGTGGTTAAATGACATTTAAAGTATAAAGTTAGTATTAAAATAATGTACTTAATATTTCAGAAATGGACTGGTCTTAGATGCCAAACAAAAAATATGCCCCTGTGGGGAAAAAGTGGAGAAAGCTGGGCTCCACGTTTTCCAAATATTTCAGAAATATACAAAGTATTCCTAGTTATTAGGAATAATTATTTATTAAATAATAATATTGTTATTAATAGTTATTAGCCCATTTCTTTTTGGTGATCAAAGTCAGAATAATCATTACCTCCAGGGGAAGGATGTTCATTGGCAAGAAGCCCAAGGGAACAAGGGAACTTTCTGGGTGATGAAAAGTTTCTATATTTTGATCTGGGTTGTGGTCACACTAATATATATATGTAAATATTCAGGGCTTCCCTGGTGGCGCAGTGGTTGAGAGTCCGCCTGCGGATGCAGAGGACACAGGTTCGTGCCCCGTTCTGGGAAGATCCCACATGCCACGGAGTGGCTGAGCCCGTGAGCCATGGCCACTGAGCCTGCACGTCCGGAGCCTGTGCTCCGCAACGCGATAGGCCACAACAGTGAGAGGCCCGCGTACCACAAAAAAGAAACAGCCATCCAAAGCAGAAAAGGGAAAATGATTGATTCATAGCACAAAGGGAAGCTCTGGGGTATTATGTTCCTAGAACATGTTCTGTGACTTAATGCTGCAGCACATTTATCCTATTATGACTGTTCAAACATCCCAGAGGGCAAGTTTATGGCTGGAATGAAGGAGTCCAAAAAGAGTTTACTGGATAATCTTGTTCACGCACTCGGGGATACTAACAGAACAGCAAGAGCCCTTGCACCAGCACAGAGAGAAAACCCACTACTCTCCCTTTAGGCAGATGGCAGCTTCCTGGCCAAATTTAAAGAGGGGGTGATTTTACAACTCCCCTTCCCTAAGTTATATCTTAGATTAAGCTGGGATACACACAACACCCACACATGAACCCCAGAAGAGACTCAAACAATATTATCTTTCCTTTTTCCAAAGCCATATTCCATCAATTGTGTTTCATGTGATGACAACAGATTTAACAAAAAGACACTACAAGAAACAGATGAAATCCAGTCCTGCTTTTGCCTTAGGAACTTTCTCCAAGACATGGTTCATAATGTCATTGTGTCCTCACTGAAAGACCTCATGAAACACTTATTTACAAATTGGAGTTAGCAAGCTTGGCTTTCCTGTAGGAAAGACTGTTTCTCTCATTTCCTGTCTCTGTTGCAAAAAAAACAATTTTGCAACTCTTTTAACTCGACTCCCAGGAGGCTTGGGAAAAAAATCAAATTTATACACTATTGATTATGTTCATGTGTGAGGTTTTCACATTTGTGTCTTTTATTATTCTTTTTTCTCGTCCATGGTTTATATTTTTCAGTCCTCAATCTTGTATTTATAATTTGACAAACATTTCTTATGGGGGATTTCATTGTACATAAGTGCCAATCCATTGGGGGAACAAAATAGGTTTAAAAAATTCCCTTCAATACCAGTTCCAGTATTTAAACTTCTTCCCTTGTAAGGACATTTAAATAATTCTCAGCAATTTATAAATCCCTTAATCCTACATCCAACACAGGACACTGGAGTAAAGTCATCAGTTAGGGTCTTTTGAAGGTTGGGTGTACTTATTAAGAAAATACTAGCTCATTGCATGGAGGGAAAACCTAATCAAAAACTGCTAACATCTTTAGCACATTAGAGAGACTACAGATGTAATAGGGAAGAACAAATCTGACTTCATATTGGATCTGTTTCTCTAACTTTAACCTTTGTATCCTGTCTCTTTTGCTACAAATTAAGAATGTTGTCAATAGCCTGAAATACACAGGATAGCCCATTCTCAAGGCTCTGACCTTTAAAGATATAACACTTTTCCAGTCACATAGAGATAAAAATGTTGCGGAACAGAGAATATCATTTGTCTTGTTGGGGGTTTACAGGAATATTATGACCTGACCTACCTTGACAGCTGCAAGAACAAAGGATTCAGACACCAAGAACTTTGCACCAACCAACCACACCCCGTTCTGCTTTAATATAAAAGAAGCCTGAATTCTAACTTGGATAAAATGGTGCTTTGGGACGCTAGTCCACTATCTTCTCAGTCTACTGCCTTTCCGAATAAAGTCACTATTCCTTTCTCCGACCACTTGTCTCTCGATTAGCCTGTGTGCAGTGCAGCAGTATGAGGTTGGACTCAGTAACAGAGAAGTGGTGGCTTGAGAAGCTTTTAAAAATCCTTATTCCCAGATTGCACCCAAGAACAAAGAAATAAGGATCTCTGGGGTAGAGCCCTGGCATCAGTATTTCTAAACTTCTCCCAGTGATTCCAGTGAGTAGCCAAGGTTGAAAACCAGTGTCCCAATGCAATACATCTCAAACTCTGCCCTATACACAAATGCCCAGGGCATCCTGTAAGTTTGCAGGCTCTAGTTCAGCAGGTCTGATGTGGGGCATGAATTTCTGAGTTTCTAACAAGCTCTTGGGTGAGGCTGATGGTCTGAAGGACAACTTTAAGTTGCAAAGTCCTAAAGAACAGATCAAGTTCCTTGAATAACTGAGCTGGGGTCTGTATAGTCTAAGGAAAATGAGATCGTCACTGTGTCCTAGAGAGAGCACAGGATTATGAGTTCAGCAGTCTGGGTTCTAGTCCAAGTTTGGTCATTGGTAACTATGAAGCCTTTGTCAAGCTGCTTTAACTTACTGGGTCTGTGGTTCCCGTTTGTGCTGAGATCTGCCTGGCTCCCTTCCAGCTCCAAAATTCTGTTGTTTTGAAGACTCTCCACATTCCAGCTGCTCCAAGGAGTTACAGCTCCTACAAAGTGCCAAGTTTGCAAAGGAGCTGGCTTGACTGAAAAATAATCTGACAGGTGCTTAATGCCTGGGAGAGAAAATTATGTGCGCTAACTGGAGTTTGTATATACTTTCCTACACTTTTAAATTCCTAGAACAGACACTGACCTTCTATTGTAAACAACTCCTAAATTAGATACATGAGCCCATCCTGCCTCAAACCATTTGGTGTCTTGACATGTTCTGTATTAACAATATCAAACTGTGGTAGGTTGATGCAAAAATGGTGCCAATTTTCCTCTCCTGTCTGTATCCAGGTCCATTCCAATGTGACTCTGCAGCTCCTCCTATCAGAAGATGGTGTCTGTTTCTCTTCCCCTTTGGCCACATGACTTTCTCTGGTCAATAGAACGCAGTCAAAGTGATGTCATATCCAAGCCTACATCTCTAGAGGCTGTGCAGCTTTGGACCCTGCCCACTTGCCATGAGAAAAAGCCTAAGTTAGCCTGATGAACAATGAGGGACTCATAGAGCAAAGATGGGTGAGCCCAGCTGAGGCCATCCTAGACCAGCCAGCCTCCAACCCACTCAGCAGCTGACTCTAGATGCCTGATTGAGCCCAGATGAGACCAGAAGTCCTGCCAGCTGAGCATACCTCAAACTGCCAACTTGCAGAATTGTGAAGAACAACAAATGCTTATTGTTTTCAGCTCTTAAAATCATATTAAAATACAAAATTTACCATTTTAACCATATTTAAGTGTATAATTCAGTGGCATTAGTTACATTCATGTTGTTGGGCAACCATCGCCACTATGCATTTCCAGAACTTTTTCATCATCCCAAATAGAAACTGTGCCCATTAAAAAAATAACTCCCCATCTGCCTCCCCTGAGGCTCTGGTAACCTCAAATCTACTTTCTTTCTCCACAAATTTTGCCTATTCTTTGTGTCTCACATGAGTGGAATCATACAGTACTTGTGTCTGGCTTATTTCACTTAGCATAATAATTTCAAGGCTCATGTTGTAGCATGTATTTGAATTTCATTCCTTTCTAAGGCTGAATAATATCCTATTATATGTATATACCACATTTTGTTTATCCATCTTTCTATTGACGGATCAATTTTTGGCTTTTGACTAATGCTGTTATGAACATCAATGTACAAATATCTGAGCCCCTACTTTGAATTCTTTGGGGCTATGTGACAATAAGAATTGCTGTTTCATATGGTAAGTCTATGTTTAACTTTTGGGGAACCACCAAACTGTTTTCCACAGCAGCTACATCATTTTACATTCTTACTAGCAATGCATGAGGGTTCCAATTTCTCTACAACCTTGGAACTTTTTACTTTCCATTTTTATTTATTAGAAAAAAAATTATAATAACCATCCTAATGAATGTGAAGTGGTATTTCATTGTGGTTTTGATTTGCATTTTCCCCAGGGATGACCAGTGATGTTGAACATTTTTTCATGCACCATTTGTATATCTTCTTTGTAGAATGCCTATTCAAGTCATTTGCCCATTTTTAAACTGTTTTGTTGTTGAGTTGGAGCTCTTTTTATATTCTGGATATTAATTCCTTAGTAGGCAAATGCTTTGAAAATATTTTCTCACATTTGTGTCTTGTGTTTTCACTCTCTTGATAGTGTCTTTTGACGTACAGGGTTTTGAAGAAATCCAGTTTATTGACTTTTTGCTTTTGGTGCCTGTGCTTTTGGTGTCATATCCAAGGAATCACTGCCAAACACAAAGTCATAAAGCTTTTCCATTATGCTTTCTCCTAAGTGTTTTGTAGTTTTAGCTCTTATGTGTATGTCATTGATTCATTTTGAGTTAATTTCTGTATATGGTATAAGGTAAGCCTCCAACTTCATTCTTTTGCATGTGGATACCCAGTTTTCTCAGTACCATTTGTTAAAAAGATTGCTCTTTCCCCATCCAATGGTCTTGACACCCTTATCAAAAATCATTTGACCAAAAATGTGAGGGTTGTTTCTGGGTTCTATATTCTCTTCCATTGGTTTAGCTGTATATTCTCATGCCAGCACCATACTTTGGCTTTTATTATTGTACTAGTTTTCTTATTGTTTTGTAAGTTTTGAAATCACTAAGTGTGAGTTCCCCAAGTTTGTTCTTTAAGAATGTTTGGTTATTTGGGGGTCCCTTGAGATTCCACATGAGTTTCAGGATGGGTTTTTCTATTTCTGCAAGAAACGCTGCTGAGATTTATATAGGGATTGCATTGATCTGTAGATCACTTTGTGTAGTACTGTCATCTTAACAATATTAAGTCTTCTAATCCATTAACACAGGATGTCTTTCCATTTATTTATGTCTTCTTTAATTTCTTTCAGGAATACTTTGTAGTTTTCGGCGTGTTTTAAGCTCTTTGGTTTTGGAGTGCTTTGTTACACAACCTTATTTGTGATAATAGATGACTTTATTGAGAAAGCTCCCAGCAAGAGATTAGCCTTACTCATTTGTAAAACAGGTTGTCAGGGAAACTGCATATCCCCTGTCCTCATGTTTCCATGACAGGTCTTCCACTGAAATAATCCTTTATTCTCTTGCCTCCGCTACTCACTTGTCTGCATGTGACAGGGAGTGTGGCTTATCTGATGGAGGGGAAAGGAGAAGGGTTAGGGCATGTGCATGGCTTGAGGACCCTTCTCTTTATTTTTCTGGACAGTCTTCCTGTCTGCATGGCTTGGGTATTCTTCTACTTCCATGTGTCAGGGACCCAGAACTTCTTGTCCAGAGGTCAGCAATCCCATTCTGATGCCATAATGGTAGGTGATGAGTGTATGTTGAAGTGATCCTCCCTCCCCTGGGTCAATATCAGCTTTGCAGAGCGCTTTCTTATACTTAACTGGAGGGTGTGGTGGAGGTGTGTATTATATGAGGCCTCATTAGTAAGTGGGGCTTCACAATCATAAAGCTGATATCTGGATTTCGATCTCTTTCCCACAGCATAAACACCAAGATGTCCCCATTGCCCTAACCTCATGTGCAATTATAATTATTTGAATTGGTCCTGGAAATGAGAAGAGGCCACACAGGAGAATTCAGGAATTGAAGGAGGAAAGTGCTGCTGGTGGGATGGTGGAGAGAAGAGATCAGGAGAGAAAAAGAGTGCACAGGGAAAGGGCAGATCTGTTACAATCAAGGTACCCTTTATTAATCACTCACTATGTGCTATCCTCCATCTATTGTTTTTAATCTTCCCAGCAGCTCTAGGAGGCAAGTACTACTATGCCTCATGTTACAAATGACCAAAGAGAAGTTATCAAGGTTTGAAGCTTGTTAATGGTTGTAATAGATGAAATATTGTTTTAATTCTTCACCCCCCTCCCCATAATGATTATAAATTCAACCCTTTGTACATGACTTTTTAGTGCCTCTCAGCAGAGTATGTGGAATATATATATCCCCGACCCATTGACTTTGAGCTTAGCCATGGGTCTTGCTTTGGCCATTGAAGTGTTAGTGAATAGACACAAGCAGAGGCTTTCATGTGCTTCCATGGTTTGGCTTCGTTCCTTGAGTTCTTGCCATCTTCCCTGAAAAGAACCTGACTTGGGCACTTGCTCATCCAAGAATATACCAAGAGGCATCCAAAACAGACTTGAACCCAACCTAAACCCTGAAGCCAACTTCAGCTGTCCTGAAGCTTGAAGCAGAGTGACCCTACCAACCTGCAGACCCAAGAGTAAGAAAAATAAATGTCTGTACTTATAAGCCATTACATTTTGGGGGTTGTTTGTTAGGCAGCATTTTTGAAACCATAGTTGACTAATACAGTGGTGAAGTCACGATTAAATTCCAGGACTGTCTGAATTCAAAGCCTTTGCTCCGAACCTCCCTAATATACAACCTAGCGAATCACGTTGCCCATGGCTAGCCCCATTATATGCAAGTGGAGCAGAGCCCCTTGGTGTCTGGGATGCGCTTAGTACAGATGCTCACATGCCACGGATTAATCATCCTTATAGATAAAGCTTCAGGCTGATTTGTCAGTCAGTTCCTCAGAATCTAAAGATTTCTTTTGCACTTCTTTAATCATTTTGCACTGCAGGACTTTTCCATGCTACACTGTAAGCTAGTAAAAAGCTTGGTTTACATGCAACATTTGACAGAGCTGAGATTTCAGAGCTGCTCCAAATCAAACATGACCACAGCATCTGAGCAAAATTACCGAAAGGACCCACTTTATCCACCAAAGTTTGCTTTCCTCTCAGGGAATAATTTGAACTTAATCCAAGGAATTCCTCACCTTGCATAAATTGATATGTAATACAGCTTTTGCAGGCAAAAATAGCCATGTACTTAATCTAGTCTTTAACCAGAAAACAATACACCAAAATAAAAAACAAAAAGCAAGCAAGCAAATGAACAAAAGAAAAATAACATGTACAATCAGTCATGCACTTTAGTTCCTATTCCTCTAAATCACAGATGGTTGAGACAGAGGAGTCTTTAATGGGAAAGCCAAGTTGATTTATTTTAACCCATTTGGTCTTAGCACAGAACCCAGGAAGCTGGATGGGACCACTTTCAACATAGAAGCATCACAAAACATAGCAGGCTGGTAGGTATAGTGGCCTGGAGAGGAAAGATCACAGCTGCCTCTAGATACAAAAATAGCCAAAATCCCTACTAGCTACCTGGCCAATGACATGATGGCTTTCTGGGTAGATGGAGCACATAGGGAGGGATGCCCTCTGGCCTCTCCCAGAAGTGCCTCTAGGTGGGGAGGGAGGACAGGTAAGCAGCAGCCAGCTTTACTGTGGTGGTGAGAGGCGGCCATCCATTTCTCCATTTCTATCCACTCCTTCTCCTCTGTTCTTCCTCCCGTTTCTGCAAATCCCTTCCCCTTATGCCACTTCATTCCCCAAAGGCTTCAAGTTCTGCCCTACTTTAATCAGAGAATCAGTACCTCCTGGTACTTGAGGGTTTCTGTCTCCCCCTAGCTGGTCTCCAATTCACACAGGCTTCTGCCCCAGAGGAAAATTCAGGAGTGTCTTTCCACATTGTTCACTGTGAGTAGCCAATGTCCCTTCTTCATATTAGTCAGCTCACACCCTCTGGAGCCACAGGCCATGACCGTCCTCCAAGACCCTGTCTCTAAAGAGCTTCTGGATTCCAGTTTTTCTAGATTTTCTAGTGATTTTAATGTGTTACACACTGTTTAAAGTTCTCTCTCTCTCCCTCCCTCCTGTTTCTCTCCCTATTTAATCTTCATAACAACTCTATGAGGTCTGTACTACTATTATCGCCACTTTACAGATGACAGATGTAGAACTGAGGCCTGACCCAGTAAGTAGGAAAGCTGTGTACTTGAACCCAGGCCTTCCAGCCAGCACATCCACATGGCTAAAAAAAAAAAAAAGATTATCTTTTGGGATTTATGTTAAGGGCTTTACATATATTTTCAAATTTAATCCACTCAACAACGTTGTAAGATTGGCAGAATTATTATCATCCTATGACATGAGAAAAGAGGGGTATGGAGGTTAGCTGACTCAGTCATGGTCACACAGCCTGTTTAAGTGGAGGAATCAAGGTTTGAAGCTAGGTTGCTTTAGATCCAAAAGCTTTTGCTCTTAAAGAGTTTTAAATCCCTATTCAAAATGGTTGCCTCCAAACTTGGGAAACTGCCCCTTTGTCACCCACACACCAACACCAGCCTTTCTCCTCTCTCCTTATACTCTGGAGGGAAGAGAAAGGTACCTGATTGTCTTGACACTATTTTCTTCCCTCAGAGGGGCCACTGAATGCTGAAACCAAGCATCCTGTGGGAGGGAGGGAAAAACCCAGGGCTTGTATAAGCAACCATGGGTGTTACCTGGGATGTTACCCTATTCAGAGGCATTTGGTACCCCATCAGGGAACTGCAGAGAGAACAGGTATCCTAATCTGGGTTCTTCTGAAAGCAGACCCTAACAAAGGTCTTTAGTTCTTTATATGGGAGAAGATTCCAGGAATCCATGGAGAGACTGAGGAAAGGGCAAAGGATATGAGAGAAATCCGAAATGGGTGCATGAATGAGCTGCTTACCACTGTGGGTGACAGGCTCAGTCCTGTAGTGGCCCCTGTAGGGATGCGTGCAGAATGCATGTCAGAATGATCCCCCTGAGTGACAGGGCAGCAAAGTGTGTCTACCAGGGCCAGTCTCTACCTAATGTTCTGGATGTTCTCTAGGTGTTTGGGGAACAAATGAAGGAATAAGAGACCCCCAATCTGGACGGTGACCTGGGGGGGACAGTAATGACAACTGTATAGGATGGCACAGATGAGAGTAAATCTCATAATGTTGAGTGAAGGAAGTTAGGCACGTTATCAAATGTCTACAAATAATAAATGCTGGAGAGGGTGTGGAGAAGAGGGAACCCTCCTACACTGTTGGTGGGAATGTAAGCTGGTGCAGCCACTGTGGAGAACAGTATGGAGGTTCCTTAAACAACTAAAAACAGAGCTACCATACGATCCAGCAATCCCACGCCTGGGCATATTTCCATTGACAGATGAATGGATAAAGAAGATGTGGTATATATATACACATACACACACATATATATAATGGAGTACTACTCAGCCATAAAAAGAGTGAAACAATGCCATTTACAGCAACATGGATGGACCTAAGATTATCACACTAAGTGAAATAAATCAGACAGAGAAAAATGAAGATCATATGCTATCATTTATATGTGGAATCTAAAAATATGATACAAATGAACTTATTTACAAAACAGAAATAGACTCACATAGTAAACAAACTTACGGTTACCAAAGGCGAAAGGCGGGGGCCGGGCGGATAAATTGGAAATTTGGGATTAACAGATACACACTACTATATATAAAACAGATAAATAACAAGGGCCTACTGTATAGCACAGGGAACCATATTCTATATCTTGTAATAACCTATAATGGAAAAAAACCTGAAAAAGAATATATATATATACGCACACCTATATATAAAACCGAATCACTTTGCTGTACACCTGAAACACCATACTTCAATTTAAAAATAAGTCCAAAAAAATTAGGCACAAGAGAGAAGATCCTGTACAATTCCATTAAAGTCAAGTCCCCAAACTGGCAAAATCTTTGGTGGACAGTGGTTACCTTTGGGTGTGACTGAGAATGGAAGGGGGCACAGGGTTGGCATCTGTTGGGGTAGGGGGTAGGTGCTAGAATATGGTGATTCTAGTGTGTCCCTTTGTTAAAATGTGTTGGGTTGTTCATTTATAATTTGTGCACTTTTCTGAATAAATGTTAAACATCAAGACTTTTTTTAAAAAAGTGTAAGTGGGCGAGTGTAGGCTTGGCTTTTAAGCATTTCTAGGGCTTGCGTCCTCACCGAATGAGAAATACAGAGACACCCAGAGTTAATTTCCCTCTATGTGTATTGCAAAAAATACTTAAGAAAGCCAAGCATTTTTAGAAAAGCAACTAACATTTAGGATCAAAAAACCTTTTGCTGATGGCTGTTTTAAAAATGAAGGACCATATTTCATCTTCTCAAATGACCTCTCCCTCCAATACTTACTACTAATTACAAAGGAGAAAAGAGTAACCTTACAGTGGAGAACCCTGGCACACCCCACCTTCGTCTAGTGAGTCCCACCAGCAACGGGACACATTGAAATTGACCAGATGCAACAGGAAGACCCAGGATCACTTCTCTGATAGGGTTGCAAAGGTATATCACCTGAATCCCATTACGAGGAAGTGGCAGACAAAACCAAATCAAGGGACGTTCTATAAAATTAGTTGCCTAGGTCACGAAGAAGTGTCAAGGTCAAGAAAGATAAAGTAAGGTTGAGGACCTAGTCTAGACTCAATGAGACTAAAGAGATGTGACAACTAAATGCAACATTTCATCATGTCATTTTCTCTTTTCTCTTTTCTTTTCTTTTCTTTTTTTTGTTTGGCCACACCGTGGGGCTTGTGGAATCTTAGCTCCCTGACCAGGGATTGAACCCGGGCCTCGGCAGTGAAAGTGTCAAGTCCTAACCACTGGACCACCAGGGAATTCCCCACAACAGGTGATTTTCAACTAGATCCTTTATGCTATAAAGGCTGTTGCTGGGACACTGGAGAACCTTACTGGGGCCTGAGGATTAAATGGCTGTAAAGTCTCGGTGTTAATGTCCTGATGTAGATGGCGGCATGTGGCTATTTAGAAGATGCTCTTTTTCAGTAGGAAAAACACACTATGGGATTTGGAGGTGGCGGAGCACTGGGTTGACAACTTACTCTCAACAGATTCGGGACAGAGTTCTTTACATGGTGCTTACGACCTCTGTATAAATTTGAGACTATTTCAAACGAAAGTGAAAAGTAAAGGAATTTCCATGAATGCTTTAGCCAAGAGGATTCCCGATCTCAGAGGACAGCCACGCAGTCCAAGAACACGAGGTGCAAGCGCTCCTTCCTGGAGTGGATTTAAGGTGATCAGCGAGCCTCAGCTCTTTCTATGCCGGACAAGGTGATCAGACACCCTTGATCCCGTGTAATGTCTTCTTATTTGATTTTCAATCTTGTTTTCAAAACCAGAGGGAAATATTTTAAATATCAAATATCTTCTCTGCAAAATCTGACAGGGTATTTTTTTTAAAGAAAAATTCCTGTGTAATGTGCACATATTCTCATATTTAAATAAAATTAATAGGAAGACTCTAAAATGAATTAATTTAAAATGAATTAATTTATAGGAAGCTGCTGAAACACGATTTGAATCATTTAGATTAAATCTGCTTTTCTGGACGGGTCCACTTCCACCGTGTTCTATTATCAGTGGTAGATTGGCCTTGACAACCCTAATAAATTAAACTGTCCAGCTGCTGCTCCATCATTGGATGCCACTGGTAACAGAAATGAGACAGAAAGAGGAGAAAGGGAAATGAGGCTATTCATTGTGATGAAGAATAAAGCAAAGCATCTCCCAAATGAGCAAATTAATGATGCCTCTTCACCAAGTGATGGTCTTTATCTGGAAGGTATGAATTCAACCCCCCTCCCAGGACCAGAGGAGGGCTTCCCTTTATAGCCAGACACCGGGCTTTGGGTAACAGGGAACTGATGACCTGCTGATGTGTGTGTGTGTGTGTGTGTGTGTGTGTGCATGTGTATGTGTGTGTAGAGCATTCTCAACGTGGTCTCTTTTTTTTTAAACAGAGAACAGGAGTATTTATTTATTATAAAATTTATTTATTTATTTTGGGCTGTGTTGGGTCTTCGTTTCTGTGCAAGGGCTTTCTCTAGTTGCGGCAAGCGGGGGCCAACTCTTCATCGCGGTGCGCGGGCCTCTTACTGTCGCGGCCTCTCTTGTTGCGGAGCACAGGCTCCACACGCACAGGCTCAGTAGTTGTGGCTCACGGGCCTAGTTGCTCCACGGCATGTGGGATCCTCCCAGACCAGGGCTCGAACCCGTGTCCCCTGCATTAGCAGGCAGATTCAACGTGGTCTCTTTAGCAAGAAAGACAGTCTTGCCTTCCTTTCCCCAGGCCCAGGCCAGCAGCTCTCACTTGCCAGCTGACTAGGTGGTCATCAGGCAGAGTCTGAGCCATAGCGTGAGTCACACGAGGAGGTCACCTGCAGTTGGAGCCCACTTGTGCTGCCCTAAGCAACCGAGCTAGTGCCACCACCTTCCAGACTGACGAGAATCAGACACATCACAGCTTTACCCTGCACAGTCGCCCACATATCCCAGCTGAGGGCAAAGACACAAAAAGGGGCTAAGCAGGCACAGACGCAACCCTTCCTTTCCCTCTGCGAGGCTGACATTTATGATGAGGGAATCAACCAGGCAAATGAGCCCACGGCCCTCGAGCTCTGAAGCCAACCCTCTGCGACCAGCCATCAAGGCCATCAGAGGCACGGACATCAGGGTCTGTCTGCATTTGGCCACTGGGCATGCTCTACTGAAAGATTTTACACTAGCAAAGCAAGAACACACTAAAAAATGACTAACTTTGGCAAACTTTCTATTCTAGGAATTTGGAAATTGTGGCCCTATATTAGCTGGTCGGTCTTCAACACTGATAATGTACTCTCCCATTTAAAACAAGAGGATTCTCAAAAATTGTCCCAAATGGAGTAGCAAAAACAGACAAGACAGATGGATTGCAACACTTCTAAATCTAGTCCACAGAAGGCTTGTAACCAGCCCATGAAACTAAAAGAAGTAAAATGTTGGATGGTAATTTCCTTGGAGGTAGCCAAGCGTAGTGGGTTTTGTTTTTTGTTTTATTTTCTTTTAAAATTACACTCAGCTATTGTTTTCTAAGGACATACATCAGATTTCAGAGTCAAGTCTGCCCCCTGGTGTTGAAAATGGTAAAAGCAACTGCGGCTACTTAAGGTGCTTAAAAGGCATCTAAGTACCTTGCGGATAAGGCTGAAATCACCCTACTATACACAAACCCAACGGTGTACGGTGGGCTAATAAAGTCCACGATAGTTTTTACATTGAATGTATTCAAAACCAGATTATCCACTAAGGAGGATGTCAAAGGTATGCGCTGTGTCCTCCAGACTATCATTAAACACCTCCCATTTTGCTTCCCCAAGTAGAGTCTGAATGTGGCTTCACACACAGGGCCGGTGCTATCAGTTAACTCTGCTGGACTTTATGACTTTCTGAAACAACATTGCTGGGTGTGGGCTGGCATCCCCCAACTGGAGAACCAGCCTGCACAGTGTGCTTGCCCCATCCTTACCCAGAATCATATAGTTAGTAGACTTAACTGAATCGAATATAGGAGATGTGCCTGATATTTGAATTACAAATGGGCAAATATAAGGTGCAGACATATTTACAAGATCCTAAGGTATTTCCTCTTTCTTCTTCTAATTTCTCCTCCAGTCTTTGTGGCAGACACTGCTGATAACCTGCTTGGATCTGCTGGGTCTCTCTTACTGTACCTGTGTGTCCCTCCCCTGGACTCCGTGTGCTTTGCTTCTAATGACTTGCTCTTGTAACTCATCTTCCAAGGACTGCCCTTGGGGCCACTCTGCCTGCATAGACAGATAGCAGTAGTGCTTGGGAATCTACGGTTCCCCGGACCTGGAGGGGCCCTCAGCCAGCCTGCCTGTGGTGGGAATGTGAGAGTAGCTCCTTGCCTCAACAGGGAATAAACTCAGAGGAGTCATTTATGCTCCAGGGCTCCCCAGGGCTCAGGCTGAGACTGGGAATTCGCCTGAAACTGCCCTACTGCTGAGCTTCTTTCTTCCTTCTCTCTGCCTGTTTCCCTTGCTCTCTGGCCAGTTTTTCCTGGGATCACGACCTTCATAAATCCTTTGCACATGAATCTTTGCCTTAAGGTCTCCTCCAGGGAACCCATCCTGAGACAGCTCTGTTCCCTTCTTAAAAAATATTTTAAACAGGTATGAACAATGTTATTCAGCTCCGTTATGGAAACCCAAGGTGCCTGGTCCATTGTGGAAAACACCTCAGTGGTTCATGTTAATCAAACTCTGAAGCAGAATGGATGGTGAACGTCCAAATCCAAAGTTCTCACTGAGGTCTGACCTCAGGGGCCCGAGGCCCCCTGCCCTCCAGGCTGCTGTTCCTCCCAGCTTACTTCACCTTGACACTGGTTGTCATCCTGTCTTCTCTGCCTGGATAGCACATTTCCCAGACTTGCTCCCTCACCCCATTCCCACCGCTGCTGAAATACCACCAGCTCTTCCCATACCACCCTGTCTATTCCCTTCCCTCTCGCGTTTTGTCCCCTTTATTTTTCCTCCTGGCACTTATCACCACCTGGTATTTATTAGCTTTTACTTTATCTCTCCCTCATTAGAATATAAACTCCACAAAAAACAGAAACTTTATTTTACATATCATTAGACCCCTATCACCTAGAACAGGGAATAACACAATTTTTCTGTAAATGCCAAATAGTAAGTCTTTTTGGCTTTGTGGGCCAAATGGTCTCTATGGCAATGACTCAACTCTGCCACTGTAGCACTAAAGCAGCCAGAAACAATGTGAAAATGAATGAGTGTGGTTATGTTCCAATAAAACTTTATTTACAAAAACCAGACTTCCGGTTTCTGGTCCAGCATGTAAGGAGCTTAGAAGTTGCCACTCCATCCTAACAACAAGTAACATGCTGAACAAACTGAAAAAATCAATAGTTCTTCTTAGCTCCATCAGAGCAGTGAGGTCACAGGGCAAATTTTGCCTCCCAAATTGGAGAGATGGGTGAATACAGAGAATCACAACTTCACAGAGCAGAAACCTCCATGGGAACTAGTGCCACAATAGGAAATCTTGGACTCTAACTGACAAATTGCTGGAGGCTCAGTGTGGACAAGTCTGAGAGTTAAAAACTTCAGGGGGATCCAGTCATGGTGTGGCGGGGAGGGTTCCCACACTTTTGTGAGTTTTACCTCTAGGAGCTCAACCAAGTTCTCACAGTAAATATCAGAGAAAAATCCACCCCTGATTCCCACAGCAGGAGGAGAAAAGAAACCATATTGAAAAATGCCCGAGCATTCTGTTCTTCTTAACAAGGCCTGCCCTCAAGAGAAACTATTTTACCAGAGCTAAAGTACTGTGGTTTTTTTTCCAGAGCCTAATAATTAAGGAAGAAATTATACCAATTTTCTATAATCTTTTCCACAAAATAGAAGCAGAGGGAATATTTTCTAACTCATTCTCTGAGGCCAGCATTACTCTCATACCAAAACTAGACAAAGCTATCACAAGAAAAGAAAACCACAGATCAATCTCTCTCATGAACAGAGATGCAAAAATCCTCAATAAAACATTAACAAATTGAATCCAGCAATGCATAAAAAGAATTATACATCATGACCACAGATTTATCCCAGGTCTGCAAGGCTGGTTCAACATTCAAAAATCAATTAATGTAATCTACCACATCAACAGAAGAAGAATCACATGATCATATCAATAGATGCAGAAAAAGCATTTGACAAAATCCATCACTAACTCATGATTAAAAACTCTCAGAAAACTAGGATTAGGGGAAACGTCCTCAACTTGATAAAGAACATCTACAGGAAAGCTATAACCAACACCATACTTAACGGTGAGAAACCAGAAGCTTTACTGCTAAGATCAGAAACAATGCAAGGATGTCCCTTCTTACCACTCCTTTTTTTAATATTGTACTGGAAGTTCCAGCTAATGCAATAAGATAAATAAAAGAAATAAAAGGTATCCTGATGGATAAGGAAGGAATTAAACTGTTTGTTTGCAGATGACATGATTGTCTATGCAGAAAATCTGAAAGAACTGACAGAAAACCTCCTGGAACTAAAAAGTAATTATAGCCAGGTTATAGGATAAAAGGTTAATATAAAAAGTCAATCACTTTCCTATATACCAGTAATGAACAAGAGAAATTTGATATTAAAAACATAATACCATTTATATTTGTGTGCTTTAAAATGAAATACTTAGGTAGAAATCTAACAAAATATGTACTAGATCTACATGAGGAAAATTGCAAAGCTCTGATGAAAGAAACCAAAGATGAACAAACACATGGAGAGACAGTCTATGTTCATGGATAGGAAGACTCAATATTGTCAAGATGTCAGTTCTTTCCAACTTGATCTATAAATTCAATGCAATCCCAATCAAAATCCCAGCAAGTTATTTTGTGGATACTGACAAAATGATCCTCAAGTTTATATGAGAGGCAAAGATCCAGAATAGCCAACACAAACTTGAAGGAGAAGAACCAAGTCAGAGGACTGACACTACCTGACTTCATGACTTATTATAAAGCTAGAGTAATCAAGACAGTGTGATATTGGTGAAAGAACAGAGAAATAGACCAATGAGACAGAATAGAGTGTATAAGAACAGACCTGTATAAATATAGTCATCTGATCTTTGACAAAAGAGTAAATATAATACAATGAAGCAAAGATAATCTCTTAAGAAATGGTGATGGAAAAACTGGACAACCACATGCAAAAAAAAAAATTAATCTAGACACAGATTTTATACCCTTCACAAAAATTAACTCAAAGTGGATCATAGACATAAATGTAAAATGCAAAACTATAAAATTCCAGAAGATAATTTAGATAGATGACGTTGGGCATGGCAATGACTTTTTATTTTTTTGGCGGTACGCGGGCCTCTCACTGCTGTGGCCTCTCCCGTTGCGGAGCACAGGCTCCGGACGTGCAGGCCCAGTGGCCATGGCTCACGGGCGCAGCCGCTCCGCGGCATGTGGGACCCTCCCGGACTGGGGCACGAACCCATGTCCCCTGCATCGGCAGGCAGACTCTCAACCTCTGCGCCACCAGGGAAGCCCGGCAATGACTTTTTAGATACAACACCAAAGGCATGATCCATTAAAGAAAGACTCAATAAATTGGACTTTATTAAAATTAAAAACTTCTGCTCTGTGAAAGACACTGTCAAGAGAAGACAAGACACAGACTTGGAGAAAAGATTTGCAAAACACACATCTGACAAAAGATGGTTATCCAAAACATACCAAAAACTGTTGAACTCAACAATAAGAAAATGAACAATCTAATTTAAAAATGGGCAAAAGACCTGACAGAAACTTCACCAAAGATGGCAATTAACTGTATGAAAAGATGCTCAACAACCTATGTCACTAGAGAATTGCAGAATAAAACAATGGGATACTACTACACACCTTTAGAATGACCTAAAGTCAAAACACTGACAACACCAAATGCTGGCGAGGATGTGGAGAAACAGGAACACTCATTCATTGCTGGTAGGAATGCAAAATGGTACAGCTACTTTGGAAGACACTTTGGTATTTTCTTACAAAACTATGCAGATTCCTACTATATGATCCAGCAATTGTGCTCCTTGGTATTTATGGAAATGATTTGAAAATTTGTGTCTACACAAAAACCTGCACACAAATATTAATAGTGGCTTTATTTATAATTGCCAAAACTTGGAAACAACGAAGATGTCCTTCAGTAGGTGAATGGATAAATAAACTGTGGTCCATCCAGACAATGGAATATTATTCAGTACTAAAAACAAGTCAGCTATCAAGACATGAAAAGACATGGAGGAACCTTAAGTGCACATTACTAAGTGAAAGAGCCAATATGAAAAGGCTGCACACTATATGATTCCAACTATGCGGCATTCTGGAAAAAGCAAAACTCTGGAGACAGTAAAAGGATCAGTGGTTGCCAAGGGGTTAGGGAAGAGGGAGGAATGAATAGGAAGAGCATGAGGATTTGTAGGGCAGTGAAACTATTCTGTAGGATATAATAATAATGGATACATGTGAAAATCCATAGAATGTACACCACCAAGGGTGAACTGTGACATAAACTGTGGATTTTGGGTGGTAATGATGTGTCAGTGTAGGTTCATCCATTGTAACTGATGTACCACTTTGATGTGAGATGTTGATAGTGGGGGAGACTGCGTATGTGGGGCAATGGGGTGTAGGAGAAGTCTCCCTACTTTCTGCTCAGTTGTGCTGTGAACCTAAAACTGTTCTAAAAAATAATGTCTGTTAACAACAACAACAACTCCAAATCAGATGGCAGGCTAGGTTTGGCCAGTAGGTTTAGTTTGTTGACTCCTGACTTAGGTCTCTTGTTGAAGAAATAAATGAAAGAATCCCAAAGCCACATAATGAATGATCCCCAAACAACTGGTATTTTGCTCATAATTGTGTGGGTCAGGCACTTGGGAAGGGCGTCGGCTGGGCAGTTGTCTGTAACTGCAGTCAGATACTGTCTGGGGTGGCAGGCACAGGGACTGGACGTCCAGGATGCTCACTCACATGGCAGCTGGTGGCAACTCCTTCCTGGGAGCTCAGACAGGCTGTCCGAGCAGCTACATGATGCCTCTCCAGGGTGGCAGTTTCTTACACCGTGCCGGGCTCCTCCCAGAGCTTGCATCACGGGAGAACCAGGTGGAAGCTGCAGGGCCTATCCTCATCCAGCCCCGAGAGTCCTGCGGTAGCACTTCCCACACATTCTCCTGGGTACCAGGGAGTCAGAGCCCAGCCTGAATCAAGGGGAGGGAAAGTAGACACCACCTCTGCTAGGAAAAGTATCAAAGAACAAAACCATGTTGAAACTATACTCAACTACATTTTCACGTGGAGTGGGGGTGGATGGGTAGAGAAGGAACAGATACTCATAAAGGGCAGACTATGAGGCAGGCATTAGGCCAGGTGCTTTATATACGTTAGCCTGCAACTCCCCGAAGTAGGTATCACAGCCCCCGTATTACAGCCAGGAATTGGAGGCAGAGAGCGATGAAGGAGCTGCCCAGACCACAGCGGTGGTCAGGGGCAGATTCTGATGCCAGAGCCAGATCTGCCTGATATGCATCCTTTTAGACTAGTCGATGCTCCTGGGGATGCAGCAAAGGGAAGCAGCACATTGGGAGGCAAATCAGAGTTCTCTGGCTAAAACCTCTGTGTTCTCTAGGACGGTGCTTCTTAAACTTTACCATGCACGTGCATCACCTGGGCATCTGGTTGAGATGCAGATTCTGATTCAGCAGGTCTGGGGTGAGCCTGAGATTCTGCATCTAAGAAGCTCCCAGGGGTTGCTGAAGCCGGCCTGTGGCCTGCACCTTGGGAAGCGAGGCTCTATGGTACAAAAGGGGTTCGTTGCCCAGACAGGGCCCGTGACCCAAGAAAAGCATGTCTCCTTCCCGAGGGGCCTGATAAACTTAGCTCTCTGTGGGCAGTTAGACCCTAAGGATAGAAGTCTGGGGTGGGTGGCAGGGGGTGGAGGAAAGCTGTTGGATTCCTTGGCAGTCTGCCGCTTCCCACCAGTAGGAATGGGGAGGAGTGAGAAATTGCCATTTTCCTCTGCAAGTCTTTCATTCCATCACTTTGGTCTTCCTGGAGTTGTGTGTAAAAATATAGATAATTGCAAAAAGCTGGACCACTGCAATTGTGTGTGATTCTGCCACAATAAGGCTGAGAGGCATAACTGAGTTCAGAAAAAAAGACTAAGTCATAAATCGAAAGGGAAAGCAAACCAATTATTCCAAGTGACTCAATGGGATAACACTGACTTATCTCACAACAGCCTCGGCTTAACTAATTAACTGCAAATACTATTGCATTTATAACTGGAAAAGCTGACAAATTAAAGCTTCAGTATGTCCTTATTGGATGTAGCAACATGAAATTGCAGGTGCCGCCACTGCTACATCCATTCAGCTAATGCTCAGCGTGAGGCTGTACAAGTTGTTCAGGACCTCTAGGCGGCGCTGCAGCATCTTTATTTACAAAACCAGAATTTAAAACTGGAATCAACCGAAAGAAACCTGTTAGTTCAGTGGTTCTCAAAGACACTGAATCGAATTCTGGAGGCTGGACCCTGGGAATTAGTATTTTAAGTAACTCTTCCCAGATGATTTTTCTACACTGCCCGTTGATGTGCTGGCATGAGCTGGCATTAAAAACAGCAAACGATTGAAACCCATTACTGAAAAATAAGGAAACTGAGGCTGAGATTTATTCAGTTTGCAGGGACCAGACAAGGAGCCAGGAATCCCGCCGCTTGTTTCAACGGCTTTGCTACCAAATCACGGAAAACAAAAAGTGAGAGAATTTTAAACACGTTTAATTGTCAAAGCATCAAAGGATTGTTAAACCTCTAAAGTGTGTCCCGAAATCGAAGATACACCATTGAAGAAAAGGTAAGGGCTATCAAAAGAAATTATGCAACTTTTAACCTTCAATTGAGCTAATATTAATATAATGAAAAATAAGCCTTTTGTTAAGTATACAAAAATGGGTAGGCTTGTAATGTGGCCCCAGCACCAGTAGATGGCAGCATACCCTTAGGAATGCACAATGCTTGGCCCCCCATCTAGAGTAAAGCTGTATGTAATACAGTAAATACAACTTTTAACAGATGAGCTAAATGCCTAACGTGTAAAGTTTAAAGTTACGTTATGTATACGGATAAAAAAACATCAGGAACTTCCCAAATGTTATTAGCCTACTACATTATAATCTGAAGAAACAGCTCTACCCCATGTGGCTGCAGTACTTTCTATGTTAAGATCTCCTGCCAGGTATTATTGCTGGGGCATATGTTAATACATATGATAAACTATTATGAGCTGGAACGTATTAATTCAATCATCAAATATTTATTGAGCACCTGCCCGGTGACAGGCACAGTTCTATAAGTAGAATGTACAAGCAAATTAAAGAAAGCCTAGATGAATATTTCATAACATAGCATATGTTTCAGGACTAAGGTTTTGAGAGGAGGTAAGGAAGGTAGACTCTATTCTTAATTGTTTTACTCTTGGTGGACCAGAGAGGAAAAGAGAAGAAAAAAAATTGGAAAAAAAAAAAAGCATGGCTATATCCAATCTTAGGGAACTTAGATGTCCTCCAGGATTTGTAAAGATATAATTGAAAAGCAATTCCATTCTTTCCTGACTTCTCCTTGAACAAAGGGCACACTTCTCAAACCTCCTACCCACTCCCTTTCCACTCCTCCCAATACCCTTCCCCCTCCTGGGTGTCCTCAGCCTCTCGGACACCAAGTTTCCCAACAAATGTCTCTATTCCAGTCCTTCCTGGCCTTTACTGCTGCCCCATCTGCTGTGTCCAGCTCCCTCCTATGTGTGTAGTTGGACCAATACTTTCCAAGGTAGCCCCATCCACTGCCAGAGAACACACACTGCTTCCAAAACCTGCTCTACTCAGTGTGCAGCTCTGAGGCCTCTCTGTGCTCGCTCTACTTTGCTCTGCCTGTGTTTCCTTCCAGGGGATTCCTAGAGGATCCTGAATTCCCCTCCTGTGGGGCAGCCACTCAGTGATTGAAGAAAGCCATCCTGCACCTTCCTCCCCAGAGTCTTTGACCAGGGATTACCAGTGTTCTCAACCATCTGCCAAACTGCCTCTGTCCTAGACTCCCCATCATCTTGGCCACCTTTGTTTGTATGCACTGGTTAAACGCTGTCCAAAGATGAAATGGAATGAATAGGACACCTTTAGAGTGAACCTAACAGGGCAGGAGGTTTGTTGTGACAACTAGGTGGGCATGGAGAGCAGAAATGTGAGAAGGACACACTGCCGTTCCATCACAGCCCTCCAGAGTTCTATCTCTGGACCACATCTGTCATTATTTCCCCTCTAGAGTAAACATTCCTGGAAGGACTCTTGCCTGAGTTATCCACTGCTGCATCCCCAGCATGCAGCATGGGGCAGGCATTTGCTGAAACAAAGTAACCTGAAATGGAAGAATGGAAATTTGCATTCAGGTCTCTTTGGAAGGAACACAGAAGGCAGAAAGGAGGAGGATTCTGGAACCACGATGACCCAAACATCGCTCCCTCCCTCTCCATGTTCAATTCCAGTCTGTCTACTTCTCTCCACCAAATGGCTTCCGAGGCCAATGGGCAGCTGGACATTAGCAAGGCCTGGGTACTGAGGACGTCTCAACAGAGGAACTGGTGGGCTGGATAGAAATGTAAAATAATTTCATCAAAATTTAAAAGTTTGGGAGGTGTTTGAGAAATAAAAGCATCCGTATTGAGTGGATAACGGGAAGGAGGGGAGTCGAAGAAAGTTTTCTAAACATCTTATGAGAACACAGGGTAGGGAGGAAATATAGTATCTTTTGAGGGGACACAGTGCAGCTCATTGAGGGAATTAGTTGGGGTTTTGTTTACAAAATATAGTAAGGAAGGAGGAATCTGATCCCAAGAGCAGAGAAAGGGGAGAGATATCCATTGATGGAATGGAAAAGTGGAGCCTCCAAGTTAATGAATGAAAAGCAATGAAGAAAATTAGCAAAAAAATAAGGAAAAGAATAAAATAATAATATACATTAAATGAAACACTAATATGGCAGAAATAAAATCAAGCATATGAGTCATGATACTGAAATATAAATGTACTGAATTCTTCTAATAAATGACAGACTGAGTGAAGATAAAATATCATAAAACCAAATACCTAAATGCTATGTGCAAAAAAATGTTAACACACACAAAAATACAGTATTAGTTAAGGATATATCAGATAAGCATAAACAAAAAGAAATCAGGTTTGGAAATGTACATATCAGACAGGGGGGCATTTAAAATTAAATGCACTGAACTAACTTACTAATGAAAAAGGTTTTGCAACACAACTGAGAGGACTGGAAAACCAGTAGGAAAATTGGCAAACGATCTGAAAGAAGGCAGTTCACAGAACGAGTGGTCCAACAGTTAACAGTGATATGAAGAGATAATCAAACATATTAGCAATTAGAGAGAGGAAATGAAAACCACAATGACACTTTCCTTAGAGCTGAAAATATTAGAAAGGTTTATCACTGTCATGCTAAGGCATGGTGAGGGTGTAAGGAGATGAGCACTCCTGTGCTTTACTGGCTGGGGTGCAGTGGTGTCACTGTTCTGGATCGCCATCTGGTGGTGCCACTAAATTTAAGTGTACACATGCCCATGACCAGCAATCCCACTCCAGAGTGACAGTATGCCCCGTAGTCAAGAAAAAGTTTAACTCAACGCTGCATCTGAAGTCTAGCATCAGAGAATAAAATGTTACAAGAAAAGTATATTAAAAATCACAATCCTAGAGAGAGACTTAAATATACCTCTCTCAGAATTTGGCAGAAATAGAGAATTTTGCTATAAAAAGAAATAAGGCAAAGGAGAATTGTGTCGGGAAATTCAAATCTGGTCCGATTCTATACACATTTTAGCCTCTGCTAGTTATCTCACATCTCAGCAAGCACTGCACCATGCCCAGCTTGATGAACAAACGAAATGCTGAAAACCTACCACAGGTATCTATGCAGTGAACAAATCAGAAATCAAGAGATCTTGAATGCTTGGAAGGTGCTTACAGGAAGGTTTTTCATGCAATGCCCAGGATTGGGCTAAACTTCATCACTGCTCTTCATTCATTAACTTGGAGGTCCCACTTTTCCATTCCAACAATGGATTCTCTCTCCCCTTTCTCTGCTCTTGGGATCAGATTTCTCCTTCCTTACTATATTTTGAAAACAAAATCCCAACTAATTCCCCCAATAAGATGCACTGTGTCCCCCCAAAAGATGCTATATTCCCCCCTACCCTGTGCTCTCATAAGACATGTAGAAAACTTTCATCTTTTCCCCTCCTTCCCCTTATCCGCTTACAGAGATAATGCAAGCAGAGTTTCTTCCAACTCATCTGTGCTCGTGATAATTGAGGTTTCTGGTTTCTCCGCATAGCCCCGCCTTGTAATATGCTATTAATGCCGCTATACCCTCAGCAACTACCATCTGTCTTAAACACAGTTTTCGAGTTCCAGCTCTACCATGTGATGGTTGTGTGGCCTGTGCGAAGCGCCTGTGTGCTCTGAGCCCAGATTTCCCATCTGTAAAATAAGGTTGACGTACCGACCCTCACTTAGTAGGGCTCAGATGAGGTCATATCTATCTATTCAAATGTGTTAGTACAATTAACCCCAGCCCTGCTCCCCAGAGGGAGTTCACATCCCTCCCAGAGAAAACCACGTTGAGAATCTGTTACCAGCAGATTTGGAAGCAAGAAACACAAGTACCCAACATTCACACTGGTTTGCAGACACTGAACTTTATAACTGGGCACAAAAGAGCTGTGCACTTTTTCCATCTACAGGAAGCCTTTCATGAAGGTTTAAAAAGTATTATTACTACTGTCCCTACGCCCATCCCCACCTCCACCAACCACCTCCATTATTATGCCCACCATCACCACCTTTATTCTTTTTCTTTCTTTCTTCTTCGACTTGACTCACATAATAACCTTAAAAGGCAGGAAGATGTAGTTTGGAGCTGAGGGAATGTTAACCGAGCACAGGGCAGGGATCCATCCTTAACTGAAGACGTAACTCCCACCCTGAACTGTTGTCTATAAAACTGTGCCAAGGAGAGAAGCGAAAAGCTGAGTAGCAAATCGATGTCTTTCCTTGTTGAGCCAAGCGCACCAACGGGGTAGGAATAGTGCTGAGCCCAAGTTTTTGGTGTGAAGCTACCAAAAATCAGAGTTTTGGGAATTTGACCATTTTTTTTAAACTTGCCTACACTGTTTTCTGTGTTCTAGGTTAATTTCTCTCCAGCTGTTGCTAATTTACAAAGTCTTGTCAACTCCTTGGCTTTATTTTTAGTCATTAACTTGGAAGTGTGAAGCATGGCCCATGGGTTACAAAATTGCTTCCTGTTTTAGGCTTATTGCTCCTAAAGCCAAATCACTGACAAAACCATGAGGATCATAGGATCTAGAAGACAGAAAACCATAGCATTCACGATTGCAGGTGCTACCAGCTAATTAGGCTAACTGGGCTCTGAAACTCCAAGGTGAGAATGTAAACAAGCCAAATAACTATAGTAGGTAGTAACTGTGCCCTCACATATTCCACTTTTTTATCAAAGAACAGAACTTCTTACCTTTTTGAAGATAATGAACTTATCAATAAAAAATAAACTAGTAATCAACATAAATTTTCAAAAATACGAGGTTTTCAAATCTTGACACATTTGTCCTAATGTGGCCACTAAAAATAATATTGCAGAAAATATAACAATACGTTAGGTTCATGGTACCCAAACTGTATATCCAAATGCCCCAGAGGACTACTGTGAACTCTCATGAGTGTGGTAGGATATTTGAAATTTTTGAAGGAGACAGCAATGTCTAACCTTTTTAAAAAACAATTCTGAAGTTGACAAGAATTTTTATTATAACATTTCTTATTTGTGCATGATTCTATCAACAAATATATTTTTCACCCTTCATCTAAATACTGTATATATGACATGACACCTTGTAAATTACCAGCTCAAGGTAGTTCAAGGTTCTACACTCAATTGCACTACATGCCTGTTGATGACATCACTGAATGTAAAGATGTGTGTTTGGCAGTTGTCACGATAAAAAAAGCGGGCTTTGTGAAAATCAGTGGAACAGGAAATGAGTGTGAGGTATTGAGGGATCCAACCTGCTTCCAAGGCTGAAGAAGAAGTGCAGTGCTCAGCAGATGTGCACATTTTCATCAGTTTCTTTCAGAATGACATAAAATATCTTAATTTTGTGTACTATTTGTTAGGACATAAATACTTAAGTTGTTTGGATTGAACTATGTATTTATGTCAATAATAAACAAAATGATTAACTATTTCTTTTTGCCTAGGGGGTGCTGTGACAAAATTACTGAGACAACAGATTCACTGGCGCTGTGAACTGAGAAAGTCTGGGAATTGCTGCATTAGGTAAAAAAGATGAAATAAAAACTGCATCAACATTGTAATCAATCTTGCTTTTCCCGAATGTGTGTGTTTGTGTGTGTGTGTGTGTGTGTGTGTGTGTGTGTGTGTGTGTGTGTTTTCAACCAATGGAAGAAAATACATCAAAATTCAACAGTGGAGATGTGGCAGGTCTTTCTTCTCCATACTTTTCTATATTTACGAACCTGCTTGTGATGAATAAGTGTTATATGCTAAAAACAATGAAAGGTTATTAAAAGTGACTCCCTATGGGAGCATATTTGCTTCTCTGAATAAAAATAGCTGCTAAACATAACAGAGAGTTTCATTTTTGAAGAAGATTTTATTGCACTCTGCTAACTTCTCCAGCTTCCTGCTCCAAAAATGCGGGATCTGGCTTTAGGACACTGAGGTTTTGAAGAAACCTGTTTCTATGTGTACCTCTTCTTTTGTGCTTTTTTTTTTGTTTGTTTAAAAAAAAAAAAACACCCATTTCCCACCCCTGCAGCCCTCAGATAGTGAACATGGCTTGGAGTTTCCCGTGGATGGGGCTTCTCACCCCAAAGGCTGGCAGATCTAAGAAGATGCTGCAACTGACAGGGCAGAGAGGCGGGGCCTGCTGATGTCACAGATGCTCTGTGGGGACCGTCATTTCTCTGGCTCCTGCTTCATGGTGGAAGGAATGGCCTGCAGCATCCTGCAGGTCTGAGGTGGAAGATGTCACTGGGAGTCTGCCCTGAGGAAATTCACATGTGAAAGTACTCCTGAGTGAAAGAGGTCTAGGGTGTTTTGCTGTTAAAATTGATGAACTCCTGAGAACTCACATTTTATAAAACTACGGGGTTATCTATACCACTGAGACATATGCATGTGGTCTTTGATTTATTGATTGTGGGAGGAAACAAAGTCAAAATATTTTTCTCCTACAAACTTATGGTTACCAAAGAGGAAAGGTAGGGGTGAGGGATAAATTAGGAGTTTGAGGTTAACATATACACACTACTCTATATAAAATAAATCATCAACAAGGACCTACTGTATAGCACAGGGAACTCTACTCAGTATTCTGTAATAACCTACATGGGAAAAGAATCTGAAAAAGAATGGATATATGTATATACCTGAATCACTTTGCTGTACACCTGAAGCTAACACAATTTTGTAAATCAATTATAGTCCAATGTAAAATAAAAGTTAAAAATTAAAGAAAATACAAAATTTTCTCCTAAAAAGGCAATTTTCATTACACTTTGTACTTGAGATATTTGGGTTTGTTTCCTTTTTAAATTTATTGACCACTAATATTTTAAATGTATTTGACTGTTCAGCCCTTACACCAGCCCTATGAGGCAGTACTGCTATATCTGCTTTTAACAGATTAGGAAACTGAGGTACACAGAGGGCGAGTAACTTGCACAAGATCAAACATCTAGAATGAGCAGGACCAAGATTTGGGGCTTATCTTGGATAGTCTGGCTCTAGAGGGCTCTTAAGCAAGACGTTACTGCCTCTTTGTAAATTTATGTTCTTATCTAAGGGGTATTCTTTCATTAGGAATGAATAGAAGACTACACTCTTTCAAAATCCAAAGATCACACCTTCCCTGCATTTTCTAGGAATTCATTCCACTCTCAAAGTTTTCATAACAAAGTGTTTGTATAATCTATTGTTATATATTCTATTAAGTGTTAGATATTCTATTTTGTCTTTATATTGATAAATCTACCTCCCCCACTAGACTGTGTGCCTGTAGAGGGGGGACCACGCATTGTCTTACTCCAGAGCTTCACTGCTGAGAAGACAGTAGGTCCACAAAACACATTTGCTGAAGATGTGAAAGCCGGTGTTATACTGATAGCAGCTGCACCGGTGCTGTGCCTTTAAATCCTCAGCCCACTTAGGAGGCCACCTGCAGCCATTTCCTGTCCTCGCTGAGGGCTACCCAAGTCTCTTTACCTGAAGGCGTCCTCTGGCGCTGGGGAATGCTTGGCCAAATATGGGGAGGCTGGATTTTGCCAGGAATTAGCTCCCAGGAGCAGTCTACAACCAGGGAGGGACTGGAGTTGGTGGACAGATGGCCCAGTTTCCTCGCTTCATGCAGGGACAGTTCTGAGCTGTGTCCTGCAAAGTCACATCCTCAGCGGGACTGAGACCCAGTTGCACAGCAGCTACCTGCTCACTAACACACCTCCTCTTGGCTTCTCTTCCTTTCTGGTCTCAGTACTCTCTTCCCTCAAAGCCACAGGCAATGGATTCTGCCAACAGCCTAGATGGACTCTGAAGTGATTCTTCCTGACTTGAGCCCCTGGATAGGAAAGCAGTTGGGAGGGCCACTCACTGCACACCCTGATCTCTGCCTTGTGAGATCCTGAGCAGAGGATCCAGCTAATAAGCTGTGCCCAACTCCTGACCAACAGTGAGGATAGTAATATATATGTGCTGTTGGAAGCTATTAAGTTTATGATAACGTACTACAATAGAAAGTACAATACAGTGGTAGCAATAGAAAACTAATACAGATTTTGGTGCCTGGAAGTGGGGTGCTGCTGTAACAAATACCTACAAACCTGAGTATTTAGTTTGCTAGGGCTGTCATAACAAGGTACCACAGACTGGTACTGGTACATTTCTTAGCCAACAGAAATTCATTTCCCACAGTTCTGGAGGCTGGATGTCTGAGGTCAAGGTATCTGCAGGGATGCTTCTCCTGAGGCTGCTTTCCTTGGCTTGCAGACAGCCTTTTCTCTGTGTTCCTGTGCATCCCTGGCACCTCTTCCCTCTTCTTATAAGGACACCAGTTGTACTGGATTAGGGCCCCATCCTTATGACCTCATTCAACCTTAATTACCTCCCTTATAGACCCTATTACCACGTAAAATCACATGTGGCTTTTGGCGGGGATTCAATACATAACAACACAGGGGTTCTGCAACCAGAAGTGGGTGGAGGCTAGAGGGATGTTGAGGAACAGGTAGAGAGAGTCTAACTTGCCATGAACAGCCTCTTACTAGAAATCTGGACTTTGAGGATGCAGATGGTGAGGGCACAGAAACAAATGAGGAACATATTACTGGTAACTGGAGGAAGGGGGATCCTTGCTATGTACCAGCAGAAAGTTTAGAAAAATTGCCTTCTGGAGTTATGTGGAAAGCAGATGCTGTAAGTGATAAATTTCATGACATATCTACAGAGGTTTCCAAGAAAAGCGTGGTCACTGCTTCCTGGTTTCTTCTTTCTGTTTGCAGTAAAATGTAAGAGGAAAGAGATTCATTGAAGGAAGAACATTTTTTAAAAAAAGGGAACCAGAATCTCATGACTTAAAAAATTCTGAGTCTCTCTACATAGCAAAGGTGAGAAAATGAAGAGATGCACTCAGGAAAGCTTGCTTGAAAATAAAGGCTGAGGGTGTGACAGTACAACCAACTCTCAGTTAAAAATTCAAGAAGGGGACTTCCCTGGTGGTCCAGTGGTTAAGACTTCATCTTCCAATGCAGGGGTTGCAGTTTCGATCCCTGGTTGGGGAGCTAAGATCCCACATGCCTCGTGGCCAAAAAACCAAAAACAGAAGCAATATTGTAACAAATTCAATAAAGACTTTAAAAATGGTCCACATCAAAAAAAAAAACCCAAGAAAGACCCAAGGTCAGGGTATGCAGTCACATAAAAGACCTTTTGAAGAAATTAAGGGTGTGCCCCACAGACCTTCTCAATCAAACCAGAAAACTAGGAAGCTTAAAGGCACTGCCCCTCAGCCATCTCAGGTGAGGCCGAGGTTCGGAAGGGTTCATCTTAACAGTATCTGTGGATGTTGAGCCGTTGCCTCATGGAGGGGACCACAGTGATAACCACACAATGTCTACGACGTTCTTGAGAAATTGTTTCAATACAAGTACTGCCAACTTGGACAGCAAGGGACCAAGATATTACATCAGGAGGTTTTCAGAGCCCCCCTTCCCCAATTCCACCGGCAATAGAAAGCAGGCTGATAAAACTACTTGGCTGCAAACACGGGCTACTTTTCATGGAAAAGAAGGGCAGAAACAGTGCCCTGAGAGCAGGGCCTGAGCCACAGAGGATTATCCCCAAGTTTGAAACCTAACCAGTGAACTCCCAACATTTCCCAGGCTGGATTTCACAGCAGCTTTGGACTGGTGACTCCTTTTTACCTTCCGTTTCTCCTGTTTTGAACCAGAATGTCTACAGTGATTATCCGATGCCTGCCCCACCATCGTGTGTTGGGAGGGCTGGGGGTTCACAGTTCCACAGATGGAGGGCAATGGTGCCCCAGCAGTTCTGTCCACACCTGACCCCCACTGAACTTGAGGTGATGCTCTAACAAGATGAGATGGGAAACTTGGGCTGGCATAAATACATTTTGCATGTGGGAGGGACAGTGAGAACCAGAGTGGACAGGCATTAGGGTGGCTCTTCAATGATTCCAGTCTCCTGGTGCTCGTGTCTTTGTGTGATCCCCTCTCCATGAGCCTGGGTAGGACCTGTGCCTTGCTTCTAACCAATAGAACATGGCAGAGGTGGTAAGATGCCACATCCACACTTGTGGGCTATGTTATATGGCAAAGGTCATGGGATGTCACCTGCCCCATGGTTATGTTACATGATATGACAACAGTGATGGGACATCACTTCATGATTATTTTATGACATACACGTAAAACTCCAAGCAGGTAGCTCTTGCTCTCCTGCTGGCTGTGAAGAAGCAAAGTGCCATCAGTTCTCCAAAGCAAGGAGGCGAGTTCTGCCAACATCCTAAACGAGCTTGGAAGTGGATTCTTCCCCAGTCAAGCCTCCGGATGGCAATGAAGTCCAGCTGACCCCTGACTGCAGCCTTGCGAGAGCTTGAGCAGAGAACCCAGACTCCACACTCACAGAAACTGAGATAATAAATGTGTACTCCTGTAAGCCATGACGTGCGTGGTCATTTATTATGCAGCAATAGAAAACGAATACAAAGATTCTCAAGAGGCAATGGATTGTGTGAGTACAGCAAACTCTTAGATGACTGCCATCTTGGGTACAGCTTTTGCATTGCAATTTTCACCTTATAGGTAATAGTAGTAGCATCCAATCAGTTGGATGGTGATGTGCAGCTTGGAAATGATCAAAGCATTGATGAAGTTCTTTATTACTAGTTTAGAGTCGATGATTTAATGCTTATATTTAAAATTATATGACAAAACGATTAAAAACTATAGGATTTGACAGTGCCCCCCAAGAAGCCTACAGCTGCCATCTTAGTGCCCCAATTTCTTTGAGATGCTAAATAAAAGATAAAATTAAACCTTTCAAGTTTCAAGCATGTATGGGAGCCACAGGGAGCCACATTCTTTTGCCTTTGGATTTAGAAGGACTATTTTCAGTTAGGTCACCCCTGCCAGGAGAGAACAGCTGGGGCAAATAATGCATCCCTGAGAACATCATCTCTGTATATAGAATTTCCCAGTTATCAAAGCACAACCATCCTCACTGGAGGAGTTCAGCTGTCAGAAGTTCAGAGCAGGCCACTCAACGGGAAACCAACACGAGTCTGGAGCAATGCCTGTGATCTGAGGGTTCGTGTTTGACCTCAGATATGATCGGCTCAGGGAGTAGCGAGGCCACCATGGACAGAAAGGGACCAGCAGGCATGTGAATGCTTACTCGTTTGCATCTTGGTGCCTGTATTCTGTCGCTGTGTGGGATCTGTCCATCTCCTCCCTGGAGCTACAGTCAGAGACCACAGTCACCGCAGGAATGCTGGGCCAGGGATTTTAGGCTGAGAGGAGGCACTCGGAAACAGACCTAACCATCAATTAGTCATAAATTACTTTCCAATACAACTGATGATTGACAATTGCTTTAACATGGTACATTCTATTTATGTTTACCTTTAGGGCTAGGCAGATACCAAACTCTTGAGAGGAGGTGGCTAAGAGCATTTGTTCATGGGGCCTTAGTGGTCCACTTTTCATTGAAAACCTAGGATCTTCCACATTGTAGGATCATGGAACATGAAAGTCTAGCTGTTTTCTACTTGTCCCATGAGCTGCAGGTGTGAGATACAGTCATTTGTGAGTATAGAAATGTCACATGGGTGCCGGGATGAGCCAGCTGAGAGCCCAGATGAGGTGTGTGGTTAGTATCCTGCTCTCTTCAAAATGGAAGAAGGGGTGAGTACCTGCAGGGGTCACTCTCCTGTGATGATTCCTTCTGCCCTGAAAACATCAGCCTTTGTTTTTTGGAGTAACAACTAGGCTATATGAGCTTAAGGCTGCTCCAACTGAAAGGAAGTAGCTTAAGTGAAACACTGCAGCAAAAGAAGAAAGATGGTACGTATAAGTTGTGGATGTCAATTTTTATTTTATTTTATTTTTTTTAATTTTGGAGGTGGCTGTGTGTGGGAGGGTGGAGTGGAGATGGGGGGCATGGTGGGCATGGGGCACACCAAATACTAACCCCATTTATACAATGGAAAATGGTTTTCAGAAGTTTCCAGATTTGGTTGGATCATAGAAATGAAGATAGATAATGAATCTGGCTTTGGGTTTGGCCTTATCCACTCCTTTGGGACAAAGCTTACCTTGTCCAAATCTTCTGAATTTAGGCAAGTGAGAGAATTTGGGGTCAGTGTAATGTTTTTCTTCCACAGTCTCTGTGGCAGTGGGAAGGTTGAAAAGGCATATTGAAAATGGAAGAAGAGGTTTCAGAAAGTAATGGGCACCAAGAGAGTGTGAGAGGCCAAGTCTGTTGTCCTCACTGGTTTAATAGTGCGGAAATATTAGAACTTTAGCAAAGGTTAATCACCTGTCCTCTCAGTGAGCACTTTGGTTCCAGTCAACTTAACAGACACTGCTGTAGGTGTTTCCAAGTGGTGTTTTTGTTGAGAGGTTTTAGAATAGAGGTAACCTGCCCCCAAAGTTTCATTTCATAATTACCTTTTCTTTTTTAAAAAAATTAACAATCTTTACAACACATGTTATTTCTTCTGTAAGAGGTCTGTGTTTTTCTTAAATGTCTTTTGACAGTCATAGAGTCGGAAGGACTCCCCAAGTCTCAACTATTCATACCCATTTAATTAATATGCCCCTAAAACCTGCAGGATTGCGTATCAAATCAATATCACTGGCACACTTAAAAATTGGATCTGACCTTTAAATGAATCGATTTATTTTGTAATAGAACAATTTCTTGATCTGAGACCTGTGTCCTTCACGGATGAGGGTTTAACCAATAGCACCCCCTGACCATGGTTTACAAAGCCCCACACCATCCAGTCCCTCTTTTCCTTGTGTCTGAACACATCTCCCACCTCCTCTCCCCACCCACTCTGCTACAGCCACAAAGGCTAACTCACCACGCTTGTTCCCACCCTAAGGTCTTTAAACTAGTTCTTCCTTCCTTCCACCTGTGAATTTCTACCCTTCCTGGGCCTTCTCCTTCTTGGTTCCCTCATCCCCTTCATGGAAGGACAATCCTCAAGGACTACAAATGGCTGCACCCTTAGTTACTTTATAGTATGATGATATTTTCTTTTCTTCGTCACATTTATTGCTACTGTAGCTGTGTTGTTTGCTTATTTAAACGATCACTGTCTGTCTTCCCATGAGAATTCCAGCTCCCCAGGACAGAGACCTGGCATTTCCTGTTCACATGGACAACCCCTTCACCTAGCACAATGCCTGGCATGGAGTGAGCCTCCAATAAATATTAGTTGAATGCATGAGTGAAATTAATGTAAAATTTTCTGCATTCTGGGAGTTTTAAAGATAAAGATCTCAGAAGTGGCTCTGAGTTAACAAGTTTTGGCAACCCTGGGTACATAGGAGGACATAAACTCTGAGAAAATAACAGTAACAATACCACCACTACCATCATTCCCAACAATGACAACAAAAACAACATTAGGTTCTATTTACTGAGTACCTAAAAGCTTGTCTGAGGTGGTATCTTTTATCTTTTAGGTTTGGTAAGACTTTTGTAAGCATAGGAAGGTTTAAAAATAAGTATTGCTGTATAACCTGAGAAATTACAAAATATATATTAAAATAATGAGGAAAGGAAGCAAAACCACAATACCAATATTTTTGTAAGAGGTTAAGTGTTGGTATAACAACATATTTTACAGCCATTATGATGATGATTATGATATTTCATGTGTCTTTACTGTTTTTGTTTGCATGCATTTACTTTTTTGCATTTATGGTTGAAGCAGCCAAGAAAACTTGATATATTCTACCTATGATGTTCTTGAAATATTTAGGAGATTTTGACTAATGTTTAAATGGATAATTTGATCAATGGAATTAAGTTAATAGTAGGTACTGGTATTTTTCTGAAATATTACTTAATAGATCCATAATTTTATCACATTATTAAACTAAGTACAAATATTAGAATGTATTCTCCACACACCAAACCTCCTTATACAGTTAGGATCTGGCCATTCAAGCTTGCAAGAGAAATACCAGCACCCTCATTTTAGAGACAAGGAAACTTCTGTTCGAAGTAGCAGGTAGATGACTCATCTAAAGCTACGCAGTTTGTAACTGGCATCTTGGACTTAGATGTCAGTGTGCCGACTCCTTGGGCCTCCTCTTCCCATTTCTAAATGCTTAGATGGGTGAACATCAGGGCATTGAATTTAGTGCTGTAAGACGTTTCCACACTCAACATTATATTTTAGTGGAAACAGATCTAAAAGAAGGGGTAGATCAAACCACATGGACTTAAGAGGGTAAGAAGATCACTGGGGATCCATGAGCTTTAAGAGGGGACCCAGTGGACAATATCAGGATGAAAATAAAAGGACAGAAGCCACTCAGCCCAGCTGAAGGTCAATGCGAGACTCCCGTGTTACAAGTCACGAAACAGGGACGGGTGCCAGAAAAGTCATGATGAGGCAGCTCTCGGAATTGCTGGAAGTTTCATTCAGTTAAGAGCCTGACAACCATCTGATACACAGTTTGAACTCCCTGATGACAACTCTCAGAAGGTGGAGGTGGCCCTAAAAGAAATAGTCCCTCTAGACTGGATGCTGACCAATGAGGAGAAGCACATCAGTGATGTGGAAATGAGAAGGAACCTTGTGAGAAATTGTTACCTTGGGTCAAAGGGAGATCATGCCAGAAAATGTCAGAGAGTTGTCCTGTGTTTTAGGAAGGCAATTTTCAAAAAACATTCTAGGAGAGTGTGAATCCCATGGAGATAGGGCTAAGAAGGATGATGTGGCTCTGGAAACCTAAATCCTGAATGCAAAGTTGTGAATCACAAAAAGGGAGAAAAGATAGAGAATTACAGAGTAATTAAGATGGGTTCATTCTTCAATAAGACACTTCAACATAAACTATGACATGGAAAAAAACAAAACAATGGTACAAGTCTTCAAGGATGGGGAGGCTGGACCTGAGGATTTACCTCTCCTGATTTTACTTGTTTGTGTGAGTAGAGTGGTTTTTAATGCAATGGTCAGGAGCAGATGAGGATGAGGGAAGCTCAGCTTCGGAAGATTATGAACTACCAGAGACCACGGAGATGACATAGACCCAGGCAGAGCCAGTGTGCTTTGCTAGACTCTGTGACTCTTCAAACTTGAAAGGATAAAAAGAAGATTGTTAGAAAGGATTTGAAGGCTACATTAGAAAAGGAGATGGTAAGGATGGGGGCATTTTACTTTATTATTTTTAAAATAATTTATTTAATTAATTAATTTATTTTTTAATAAACAAAAAAGTTTATTTTTTACATATTTCAAGATTAAATCTGAACTTCATAAATTATCAATAAAAAATCTTAAAACTTCAGCTATTATTTTTAATCCAAAGAGTTTTTAAAAATTGGATCTGACATTTAAATGAATCCACTTAGGTTTTTTTTTATTGGAGTATAGGTTGAAGTTATTTTTAAATCAGCTCCCAAACCTTTGGTACAGATACAGAATGTCTATTTCTAGGAAGAGTTCTCTTTTTTTTTTTAAACATCTTTATTGGAGTATAGTTGCTTTACAATGTTGTGTTAGTTTCAAGTGTGCAGCAAAGTGATTCAGTTATACATACAGATATATATTCTTTTTCAGATTCTTTTCCCTTTATAGGTTATTACAAAATATTGAGTATAGTTGCCTGTGCTATACAGTAGGTCCTTGTTGTTTATTTTATAAACAGTAGTGTGTATATGTTAATCCCAAACTCCTAATTTATCCTTAACCCCCCTTTCCCCTTTGGTAACCACAAGTTTCTTTTCTAGGTCTATGGGTCTATTTCTGTTTTGTAAATAAGTTCACTTCTATCATTTTTTTTAGATTCCATATATGTGATGTCATATGATATTTGCCTTTCTCTGTATGACTTACTTCATTTAGTATGATAATCTCTAGGTCCATCTATGTTGCTGAAAATGGCATTATTTCATTCTTTTTATGGCTGAGTAGTATTCCATTATATCTATGTACCGTATCTTCTTTACCCATTAATCTGTCGATGAACATTTAGGTTGCTTCCATGTCTTGGCTATTGTAAATAGTGCTGCAATGAACACTGGGGTTCATGTATCTTTTTGAATTATGGTTTTTTCTGGATATATGCCCAGAAGTAGGATTATTATGGTAGCTCTATTTTTAGTTTTTTAAGGAATCTACATATTGGCTGTATTAATTTACATTCCCACCAACAGTATAGGACAGTTCCTTTTTCTAGGACGGAGGCATTTTAAATGACTTCAAAACCAGAGAAGTCATGTTCTTGGAGAAATTATATTCTATGACACTAAAAGGGATGAAATATTGCATTCAATAATCTGTGAGACGGCTGTTTATCCCAGAAGATCACTAGCCAACTGGAGAAAACTACTCTCTATTTTCAATTAAAACAACAACAACAAAAAGAATAAGAAGAAAAGAAAACACCAAAAAACCCTGGGTAGTATGTGAGGAGCGAGTTGTAGAAGCCACAGATAATCAAATTTGATGTCAGCGCCAAGACAATGGTTCTCCAACTTTCTGGTCTCAAGAACCTCTTATAATTATTGAGGACCACAAAAGACTTTGGTTTATGTTTTATCTATCAATATTTACTGCATTTGAAACAAACTGAGAAACACGAGAATACAAAGCACAAGATCCATTAGGTACCAGACCAATGACATTAACACACGCCATGTAGATTTTAGGAAACTCTACTGTACACCTGGGAGAGAATGAGAATGAAAATGGCAAATGATGCTTTAGTATTATAATGAAAATAGTTTTTATCTTCCACTCCCTGAGATAGTCTGAGAGACCCTCAGGGGTTCTGGACCAAACTTTGAGAACTGCTGCAAAAAAATGTTTCACCATGTGCCCAAGGGGACAAGAACAAAGATATTAATGACAACATTATTTATAAACAGCACATATTTGGCAATATCCATTTACTGAGAAACGGAGAAGCTGTAAACAGCTATAATTTTTAAATAAATTCATATTGATTTGCAGAAAATGAGTTTATCTTAAAACAATGTTAAGTAAAAAGCAAGTTAGAGCATATTATATACACTATGGCATCATTTAATAAAATTGAAATATGCCAAATAATACTATTATTTCTATGGTTTTACTTGAAAATGAAAAACAAATCTGAAGCAATATTAAGATATGCTATTTGCTCACTTTAAAGAGAAGCTATAAAGACTTTTTTAAATGGCCATTTATTCTTTCTTTTAATTTATTTAAAAAATTAATTAATTAATTTATTTTTGGCAGGGGCTACTCTTCGTTGTGGTGCATGGGCTTCTCACTGCAGTGGCTTCTCTTGTTGTGGAGCACGGGCTCTAGGTGTGTGGGCTTCAGTAGTTGTGGCACACAGGCTCAGTAGCTGTGGCTCGAAGGCTCTAGAGCACAGGCTCAGCAGTTGTGGCTCACCGGCTCTAGAGCACAGGCTCAGTAGTTGTGGCACATGGGCTTAGTTGCTCTACGGCATGTGGGATCTTCCCAGACCAGGGCTCAAATCCGTGTCTCCTGCATTGGCAGGCAGATTCTTAACCACTGTGCCGGGGTTAGTCCTGGCAGTCTTTCACCAGGGAAGTCCCCATTTATTCTTTTTATTTATTTTTTATTGGAGTATAGTTGATTTACAATGTTGTGATATAAAGGCTTTTTAACATTATCCTCTTTATAATTTTTTAGCATTTTTAAATGATTTCTAGGCTGTTACAAAGGGTGATCACTAAGCTCAAGCTTCAGTCCACCTAAAACAGTGGTTCTTAAAGTTGTCCTCCACCCATTAGTAGCGTCAGCACCATCTGAGAGCGTGTTAGACGTGTAAACCATGGGGCACACCCAGAACTACTGAAGCAGAATCTCTAGGGTGGGGCCCAGGAATCTTGGTTTTAATAAGCTCCTCAGGAGATTCTGCTGAAAGCCCAAGTTTGAGAACCACTGGGCAAGAACAAACATGACCATTCATCCTGTCCTTTACGTAAATGTATCTAATTCAGCAGGAATTTTGGTATTATTGCTTATGACATTCTTGCGGACAAAATGATGTTACATATAGAAAGGGGTTTCTCAAAGATATTTGCCAAACGTTTTATGTTTTAAAAAGCACTCCCCACCCCACCCTCACCTTGCCCACACACCTTTGGCTTGGGTACCTGAAGTTTAACTTTTGACACAAATCGGAGCTAACCTGTGGCTCCTGGTTTCTGAGATTATGGAAATGTTGGCCAGTGTAAATGTGTATTGATACATTATGTGGATAAATTCTTTTGTAATTAGCTAAATCAAGGTTTTCAAAGCATGGTCCCCAGACCAGCAGCAACAGCATCACCTGGAAACTTATTAGAAGTGCAAATTCTTAGGCTCCATCCCAGCCCTGTTCAATCAGAGACTCTGGAAATGGGCCCAGCAATCTGTGTTTATCAAGCCTTCCAGGTGATTCTGTTGGACTATAGTTTGAGAGACACTGACCTAAATGAATCTACATAGAAGAGTATGTCCTGGTGATCGTGACATGTACTTTAAAGAAGGTTTGAACAGGAACAGCTCTTTAACCAATCAGAGAAGAGAGTATTGGTTGCAATGGTGAATTTCCATTCAGAACCAGCTGGCTTGACGCTTACTGACCAACCCTGAAGGACCAGCACTTTGCCACCACCTAAGGCACTGTACACCTCTTCCAATACTGCTTTTATGTCATGATCTGTTTTCTCGTTTTCCTTTGTCTGCTTCAAAGGACAAATTGACCAAATTAGAATTGTCAATTCTACTTAACTTAAAAAAACTTTGCCAAAATGGCTTTAAATCTGCACAACTCTACCTATTCATTCCTTTCTATCAATTCATTCATGGCTTCGTATTTCAAAGACTGTTCCAACTTCTGCAATATATACTGCATGGTTTATAATTTGCCCTTCTCAAGTCACTTGCAAGATTTCTACAGAGAAGTCATTTCCAAAGAGTGAGATCATCCAAACCTCATGGCATACTTTGGCCCCTGCAACCTTTTATTTTCCTTATTCCAAGAGGCTGGTAGAGTCAGTAGGATTCTCTTGGACCCCGATTCAATATGTGCTGACAGCACCAACTGCATTCATGGGATTTGGAGAAAGAGAGGCTCCATCTAAAGGAGTTTGGTGAGAGTATGAAATATGGATTTCTTGCGGGTCCTTCAGTTAGAAAGTATTTAATTAGCTCCGCTCTTTCTGGGGAAAATTCAACCTAGCTGACTCTTGTTTTGTCACTCCTTGTCTGTTTTTATTTTTTTCTTGCAGGTAAAACTGTGCCTGAAATTTTCAGAAATCCAGGACTGGATGCATACTCGAGATGTATTTTCCAGACATCTTTCTGTTAGCATTTAAGTGTCCAAAACAAACATTCACGTTTCATGCAGACTGGATACTCACACATTTGGCATCAGGGCTAGGAAGCCCATGACGTGAATAAGAGAATCACTGGGCTCAGGAGCTCAGCAGTTAGGAAATCTTGCTCCAATCAGTGAGGCTCATAAATTAAGCCTGAGAAGATAATGAGCCAGCCCATCCAGGAGACGGAAGAAATGAGCTAGAAGGTTCTCTTAAGTCCTACATCCACTGACCATGGTGGATTATCACTGAGATGGGAGATTCCTACTTCACTGCCAGCCAGGACCTGCTAGGACCTGGACAAGTGAAAAACCATGGTGAAATAAATGGTACTCTGTCCTGACCCTGTAATAATCACACTCCCTGATATGAAAGCACATCGTGGGCCTTTAACTACTTTCTTCCAGAATGTTCCTCATCAAATGATTATACTCAAGGGTAAAAAAATAGCCCTTGTTTCATTTGGGCAGTTTTCCTTTGTCATGTTGATCAACAGCAGATAACTTTTCTGGGCACACTGTGTCTTCTGTTTTCTGGGTTTTACAAAAACTTGGAATATGAGAAAAATAATGAAACTAAAAAGTAAATTCTTTCCAATCTCAACTTCTTTTTAGATAAGGGCCAGCCTATTATTTAGTCATTAGTGAGGCATTAGTCTTTATTTCGGAAGAAAATCATGTTCAGTAGTAAGATACTGCCTAATATTAACCAGTTGAGTTGGTTAATTGGTCAGTTTCTATTAAATATCAATCAATACCTGCTTAGAATAAGAGGTTCCTTTTTGTCCCTAAAGTTTTATCTTCTCAAATATCTATCTCCTTAGTATTTTACATTTTAGCTGGCTTGAAAACTTTCAAAATCTTATCAGAACATCAAATTCACAAGATGCAGGATTAGAACACTCTGTATAGATCTTTGGGCAGAAGAGACCCACATGTTCAATACTAGAATAGAATGACCAAGACCATGCATAAATGATGGAATCACAATTCCAACTTACTTAACTCAGGTGGTCTCTTATAAGAATTTCTTGTAATTTACCAGATAGGTTCCTTCTTTGCTCCCTTTAAAAATGCATCCACTGTTGTTTTATGTATCATTTAAACTCAGTGTATTCAATGTGCGTGTTAATACAGAATAAGGTGTTTATGCAGCTCAGATGCCTACTAATATAAATCTAATCTATTGGATAACATGATGATAAGCTTCAATGATGTTTAACTCCCATAGGGAGCTTTTGGGAAATGACCCAGGGAATTCTTATCATTCTGAGGTGCAGAAGGAAAGTGCAAAGGCTGGACTTTCTTTGTAGTCTCTTGACATATCTGAAATGTACTGGGTCTGAGTTTGACTTTAATGCAATTATTTTGATGAACATTCCTTTTAAAAATCTACTAGCCATTTTTTAAGGTAAATTATAGCCTATTCTAGGACTCAAATGCTTCATCTTTTATTTGAAATAGCTCTTAGACTATGAAGACTATACACATATAATTTATATATATATACTTATAAATATATATTTGATTTTATATATAAAGTATATACACATATGCATGTATGTGTGTACATATATATAAATCATTTATTATTGTTAAAAACTGTTATTACTATTTATATAAAAGTTTAGACATTCTGAGGGCAAATGTAAAACAACACAAAGTTGCCTAACATAATGTCTACTCAGAGATTATTGCCAATATTTACCAGAGTGGGTGGATAATATTCTTTAGTAAAAAGAACAAACACCATTAAAAGTAGAAATGAAAATTTCCTATTTTGTGACTGTATTGTATGAGTCTGATTAAAAAAAAACTCACATCTGAAAGCTGAGGTTCCTTTTTATGTGTTGCAATTTACATGAAAATTAAGTGGTGAACATTATACTCATTGAAGATGATTGTGGATAATCTGTGGATATTTAAAAACAAATACATGATTTACACATTTGATAGCTCGCCCGTAAAGATGGCTCACTGCATCAAATGAGAGAGCATGCTTCTTAAGCCAACTTAAAGACAGAATCCTCGCCATACCTTCATGGGAGCCAGCTGGATGGGAGTGATGCATGAAGGGTCTACCATGGGCTTCGGCCTGTTGGCCGTGTCTGCTAACAGGCTGTGCCACTGCTGGGGAAGGCCGGTAAATTTCTGTTCTTGTGGATCAAACCCAGTATGAACCCTGTGTTCAAAGTTGGATGGGCCAGATATTTCAATCTTTTTCTTTTTCTTTCCAAACATGGTGGAAAACCTGAGAAATGCAAACAGAAACAGGGAGCTGTTTATATGTCGCCAGCAAAAGACCATAGGAAAATTAGTAATTCATTCAGAGTTCTATCTTTTCAATTCTTCCTCTATATATCAGTAGCAAAAGACAGAATTTGTATTTTTAGGGTGTGTAGATTAGATAACTTCATTCAAAAGTTTGTGTTCTCTTCTTGCACTTGCCATATATAGTTTCCTGACCCACAGAGTTTGGATTTGGCCATGTGATTCTCTTTGACTAATGGACTGTGCGTGGAGGAGAACATCCTTCTCTTCAGGGTGGAGGTTTCTGAAGGTATTGTATGTTTCCACTTCCCTCTTATGCTCCTGCTACTTGGCATGAAGATCTCTCTAGTGGGCAATACACCCTCAGCCAAGATTCTGGAAGGAGAGATGCATGAAGCAGACACAAATCTGACCTCCAGTTTGGAGCCAAGCCCAACTGAGCCACAGCTGAGTTACAAGTATGATATAAATGTTTGTCATGAAGCCACTAAGATTTTGTACTTGTTTGTTACATGATATTACCAAAGCAAAAGCTGACTAGTACACAGGGAGAAGCATCTCAAAGTGTGGTGTGCACTTAAAATCTAAAACATTTGTGTGGAAAAATATGCATAAACATGAAAAATGGAGTTAATAATTCTATTTGCCACATAAAATTATTATCAGGATTAAACAAGTAAACATTTGTAAAACACTTTGAAAAGTACCTGGCACAAAGTCAGTGCTGCAAGTATTAAAAATACCTCTGGATTAATACACGAGAAACTTGACTGGCTTTGCCTGCAGAGAAGGGAGCCAGGGGGACAAGGCAGGGAAGAAGAGCCACTTTTCACGGAATATTTAGAATTTTGTACAATGTATTTTACTTATTTGAAACAATGTAGTTTACCTAGTTAAAACACCCTATGACAGGGATACCTCTAGAAAATAATGTAAAATGGTTACTTTATGCTTTACGTTTATTGAAAACATGTAAGGTAACCTGGGTTTGAATCCGACCTCTTCACCATGATCTTGGGTAACTGATTTTCTCATTCCGCATTTTCTGTGAACATGACAATCATGATCATTTGGGGAATCCTGACACCCCTGCTGCAGGTTTTATAAAAGATGGTGCTTTGGCTTCAAGGTTGCTTTGTTGGGAAAGCCTTATCTCAGCCCTCAGACTTGAGTAGGTGGGTTATATATATACTTGTAAAGCTCTGTACATATTTTTCACTGCACTTATCCACTTGCTATCAATTAATTGGGTGTAATGGTATGCCCAGTGTCTGTCTTCCCTTCTAGAATATAAGATCCATGAGAGTAGGGATGCTGCCTCCTTGTTTATTACAGTTTGCCAATGCCTGGCATATGGTAGGACTCAAGAAATATTTGCTGACAGACTAAAATCACCCAGAACAAAACATTCAAGGAAGAGCACCTGGGGTCAGAACTCCATAGATGTTAACATCTTCCTTTCCTCTTTCCCTCCTTTCTCTCTCCCTCCCTCCCCTTCATCCTCAGTTAAAACTTCTGTTTTCTCTTTTAACCATTTATCCCTGCTTGGCCAGCAGGGGCTTCCTCCTTTCCTTCTAGTTTTCTAAAGCTCCTAGTCCATCCTCTACTGATGCAAGTCTGAGCTGCTATAACAAAACACCAGAGACCAAGAGGTTTATAAACAGCATAAGTTATTTCTCACAGTTCTGGAGGCTGGAAGTCCAAGATCAAGGTGCTGGCATATTACCTGCCTGCTGAGAACCTGCTTTCTGCGTGGCTGCCTTTTTGCTGTAACTTCACAGGTTGGAAGGGACAAGGGAGCTCTTTCTGGTCTCTTCTTATGAGGGCACTAATCCCATTCACAGGATGGGATGAACTGATCATCTCCCAAAGGCCCCACTTTCTATTGCCATCACCTTGGGGATTAGTATTTCAACATATGAATTTTGGAGGGACACATTCAGACCACAGCACTGCAGATATATTCTCCTGACAGGGATGAGACTCTTCACAGCATTAACTTCTCAGAATTTATTAAAACCCATTTTCCCATCCATCCTGGTTGTTATTTCACACTAATTTAGAAAACTCACGTAGGGTGATAATGAAAAACTAATGAAGGATGATAAGGGCTCAAAAATACCTTGATGTGTGTTATCCCTCTTGGAAAAACTCTATGCCAATAAAATGGACAACCTGGAAGAACTGGACAAATTCTTAGAAATTCACAACCTGCCAAGACTGAGCCAGGAAGAAATAGAAAATATGAACAAACCAATCACAAGCACTTAAATTGAAACTGTGATTAAAAATCTTCCAACAAACAAAAACCCAGGACCAGATGGCTTCACAGGTGAAATCTATCAAACATTTAGAGAAGAGCTAACACCTATCCTTCTCAAACTCTTCCAAAATATAGCAGAGGGAGGAACATTCCCAAACTCATTCTACGTGGCCACCATCACCCTGATACCAAAACCAGACAAAGATGTCACAAAGAAAGAAAACTACAGGCCAATATCACTGGTGAACATAGATGCAAAAATCCTCAACAAAATACTAGCAAACAGAATCCAACAGCACATTAAAAGGATCATACACCATGATCAAGTGGGGTTTATTCCAGGAATGCAAGGATTCTTCAATATATACAAATCAATCAACGTGATACACCATATTAACAAATTGAAGAAGAAAAAACATATGATCACCTCAATGGATGCAGAGAAAGCTTTTGACAAAATTCAACACCCATTTATAATAAAAACCCTGCAGAAAGTAGGCATAGAGGGAACTTTTCTCAACATAATAAAGGCCATATATGACAAACCCACAGAAAACATCATCCTCAATGGTGAAAAATTGAAAGCATTTCCACTAAGATCAGGAACAAGACAAGGTTGCCCACTCTCACCACTATTATTCAACATAGTTTTGGAAGTTTTAGCCACAGCAATCAGAGAAGAAAAAGAAATAAAAGGAATCCAAATCAGAAAAGAAGAAGGAAAGCTGTCACTGTTTGCAGATGACATGATACTATACGTAGAGAATCCTAAAGATGCTACCAGAAAACTACTAGAGCTAATCAATGAATTTGGTAAAGTAGCAGGATACAAAATTAATGCACAGAAATCTCTGGCATTCCTATACACTAATAATGAAAAATCTGAAAGTGAAATTAAGAAAACACTCTCATTTACCATTGCAACAAAAATAATAAAATACCTAGGAATAAACCTACCTAAGGAGACAAAAGACCTGTATGCAGAAAATTATAAGACACTGATGAAAGAAATTAAAGATGATACAAATAGATGGAGAGATATACCATGTTTTTGGATTAGAAGAATCAACACTGTGAAAATGACTCTACTACCCAAAGCAATCTACAGATTCAATGCAATCCCTATCAAACTACTAATGGCATTTTTCACAGAACTAGAACAAAAATTTTCACAATTTGTATGGAAACACAAAAGACCTAGAATAGCCAAAGCAATCTTGAGAACGAAAAATGGAGCTGGAGGAATCAGGCTCCCTGACTTCAGACTATACTACAAAGCTACAGTAATCAAGACAGTATGGTACTGGCACAAAAACAGAAATATAGATCAATGGAACAGGATAGAAAGCCCAGAGATAAACCCATGCACATATGGTCACCTTATCTTTGATAAAGGAGGCAAGAATATACAGTGGAGAAAAGACAGCCTCTTCAATAAGTGGTGCTGGGAAAACTGGACAGGTACATGTAAAAGTATGAGATTAGAACACTCCCTAACACCATACACAAAAATAAGCTCAAAATGGGTTAAAGACCTAAATGTAAGGCCAGAAGCTATCAAACTCTTAGAGGAAAACATAGGCAGAACACTCTATGACATAAATCACAGAAAGATTCTTTTTGACCCACCTCCTAGAGAAATGGAAATAAAAACAAAACTAAACAAATGGGACCTAATGAAACTTCAAAGCTTTTGCACAGCAAAGGAAACCATAAACAAGATCAAAAGACAACACTCAGAATGGGAGAAAATATTTGCAAGTGAAGCAACTGACAAAGGATTAATCTCCAAAATTTACAAGCAGCTCATGCAGCTCAATAACAAAAAAACAAACAACCCAATCCAAAAATGGGCAGAAGACCTAAATAGACATTTGTCCAAAGAAGATATACAGATTGCCAACAAACACATGAAACAATGCTCAACATCACTAATCATAAGAGAAATGCAAATCAAAACTACAATGAGGGGCTTTCCTGGTGGTGCAGTGGTTGAGAGTCTGCCTGCCGATGCAGGGGACATGGTTTTGTGCCCCGGTCTGGGAAGATCCCACATGCCGTGGAGCGGCTGGGCCCGTGAGCCATTGCCGCTGAGCCTGCACGTCCGGAGCCTGTGCTCTGCAACGGGAGAGGCCACAACAGTAAGAGGCCCGTGTACCACAAAAAAAAAAAAAAAAAAAAAAAAAAAAAAAAAAAAACACACACACACACACAAAACAATACAATGAGCTATTATCTCACACCAGTCAGAATGGCCATCATCAAAAAGTCTATAAATAGTAAATGCTGGAGAGGGTGTGGAGAAAAGGGAACACTCTTGCACTGCTGGTGGGAATGTAAATTGATACAGCCACTATGGAGAACAGTATGGAGGTTCCTTTAAAATCTACAAATAGAACTACCATATGACCCAGCAATCCCAGTACTGGGCATATACTCTGAGAAAACCATAATTCAAAAAGAGTCATGTACCAAAATGTTCATTGCAGCTCTATTTACAATAGCCAGGAGATGGAAGCAACCTAAGTGTCCATCATCGGATGAATGGATAAAGAAGATGTGGTACATATATACAATGGAATATTACTCAGCCATAAAAAGAAACAAAATTGAGTTATTTGTAGCGAGGTGGATGGACCTAGAGTCTGTCATACAGAGTGAAGTAAGTCAGAAAGAGAAAGTCAAATACCGTATGCTAACACATATATATGGAATTAAAAAAAAATGGTCATGAAGAACCTAGGGGTAAGACAGGAATAAAGACACAGACCTACTAGAGAATGGACTTGAGGATATATGGGCAGGGGGAAGGGTAAGCTGTGATAAAGTGGGAGAGTGGCATGGACATATATACACTACCAAACATAAAACAGATAGCTAGTGGGAAGCAGCCACATAGCACAGGGAGATCAGCTCGGTGCTTTGTGACCACCTAGAGGAGTGGGATAGGGAGGGTTGGAGGGAGGGAGATGCAACAGGGAAGAGATATGGGAACATGTGTATATGTATAACTGATTCACTTTGTTATAAAGTAGAAACTAACACACCATTGTAAAGCAATTATACTCCAATAAAGATGTCGAAAATAAATAAATAAATATGTCAATTGATTTTAAACATTTGAGAACATCTCAGCCAGAGTATAAAGAAGTAAAGGAGCCCAGCCGTAGTAGACTGCCACAGGAATGGCCCCTGGTGTTTCATGCCTCTCAGTGTCCAGCCCTCGGGTGGGTGTCTCCCGCACTGACGCTGGACCAGGATATGTAATCTACCAAGGGACAGTAAAAACCCTGACACAAGCACGAAATGTGCTTGCCCACTGGGGCTTGCCTCCACGCTGCTCTTGGAACCGGCAGCCAGCATGAGAACAAGGCTAGGCCATCTTGTTAGGGAATGACAGACCATGCAGCCCAGTCACTCATCAGCCTAGGCAACAACCAGCCCTGGAAATGGAGCTGCCTAGCTGACCAGCAGCTGTCCACTAGCGAGCCCAGTCAAAGCCAGCAGAAAAAAAACCCAGCTGAGCTGGACTCAAAGTGCCAACATATAGAATCAGGACACAAATAAAATGGCTTTAAGTCATTACTTTTTGGAGTAGATTGTTGCACAGAAAAAGCTAACTATGATTATCCCATACCTTGCATCTTCAGATGCCCATCATTTTTCTCTATTTTAGCTGCTTCAAGTAACAAGTCTCAAGTAACAATGCTCAATCTGGTTAACTATATTAAATGTTATACAATTGTGTCCACTCAGAGGAGTCTTCATTGTGATCTTGTTGTCTGGTTTGTCAAGGGCCTAGAAGGATTTCAGTGGACAGGCAATTATGCCAAATAAGTAAGTGACTCTATACACCATATCTCAGTATTATTTTATGAAAATAAAAAGTATTTGAGGGATTTCCCTGGTGGTCCAGTGGCTAAGACTCTGTGCTTCCACTGCAGGGGGTGTGGGTTCAGTCCCTGGTCGGGGAACTAAAATCCCACATGTAGTGCAGAGCAGCCAAAAACATTTTGTTTTGAAAATATAATCTGGTCATGCATTGGCTGAGTCCACTTGACATTTTAATAAACTTTATGATCAATTTTTTAAAACAAGGGAGCAATTGTTTTTAAAAAAATCATTTGAGAAGAGTTCTTTTGCATGTATTCATACCTGAACAAGCACTGAGAATGTTGGATCAAATATTTTTAGAACCAGAATAGAAATGTCTTACTATTCCCCTCCTGACTGTGCATTTCTCAGTGGTTGCTATGCCATTCAAGTGAGAATATAAAAAAAGAAAATATCAATGAACTAATACCATTCTTGTTTTAAAGTAAGACAGTTGTGGAGAGGAAACCCACAGCTGAATTAACTTGCCTACATTTCATTGTGTGATACTACACAACTGTAATTTAAATGGTAATATATATACAGTTCTAGCTGTCTAATAAGTTTGAGTTAAAGAGGAAGCAACTTAAAAAGAAAATGAAGAAGTTCTAAACCCTAAAGTCATGTTCCTGTGAAGCTCACACTTGACAGAAAGCAGAGAGGGAATCTCCAAGATGTATAGTGATGTTCCATGAGTAATGGCCATTCCTCTGACAGCAATGAGGAATCTCACACTCAGGTGAAAGACACATGGGAGGGAACCCTCCTCAAATCCAGACCTGCCTTGGTAAATGGTTTCTTCTCTTTGATAAGCCCACGCTTAGTCTGTACCTGGCAAAGTGCTAAATGCTCTAGGTGCTTGATCTCACTTAAAACTCACAATAACCCAATGGTGGGGGTCCCCAAGACCACCCCTAGGTTTGATTTGTTAGGATAACTCACAGGGCTCGGCATAGAGTTATACTCACGGCTCTGATTTATTATAGTAAAAGGATACAAAGCAAAATCAGCAAAGGGAAAAGGCACGAGGGCCAAGTCTAGAGGGACCCAGGGGTAAGCTTCCAGGGGTCCTCTCCCAGCGGATTCACAAAGGATGTGACTAATTCCTCTAGCACTGAATTGTGACAACATATGAAATGTTGTCTACCACGGAAGCTTGTGAAAGTCTCAGTGCCTGAGGATTTTATTCGGTACCTATCACATAGACACCACTGTCTGGTCTGTGCCAAAACTTCAGATTCCAGAAGGAAACATGGGTTCAGCTTAGACCATATTGTTTGAATAAACAGTTTAGTCACAGGGAGCCATTCTTACCAGGGAACAGTGGGAACCCTCCTAAAATCCAAGTTCCCAGATGCCAGCCAAGGGCTAAACTTGCAAATAGGTTTCTCTAAGAAACGCAGCCTCAGGCCTGCTATGTTAACTCCTTTGGCACAAGAGGTGTTATTATCATACCTCCATTTTACAGAAGGAAAAACAGGAGCTCAGAGGTAATAAACTGGCAAAGCTGGAGACTCAGAATCTCAAAGTACGTGCTTTCAATCACTGGGCAGATTGTATGATACAGCTAAATTCTATCTACCATAACAGAAAATAAAAGGATGGAGATGCCTAGTATTGATAAAACTGCATACACATATTTGTTGTTAGAGGTAAAAAACTGAAAAAAAAATTGCCAAAACCAAAGGAATGTCATGGTGGCCTCTGGGGAAACAGAACTTGGAGTTATCATAGGGTGAATCAGGAAACCACTGGATTTTTTTGGTAAACCATGTGTGGTATATGTATTTTCTAAAATATTTTTAAATCAACTCAAAAGAAACACTTGTTAAGGGGGAGTTCCCTGGTGGCCTAGTGGTTAGGATTTCGGGCCTTCACTGTCATGGCCTGGGTTCAATCCCTGGTTGGGGAACTGAGATCCCAGAAGCCATGCAGTGCGGCCAACAACAATAAAAGTGGATTAAAAAAAATAACAAACTTGTTAAAGTTAGCATGTATCAGAATATACTGAAATAAAACTTAAAAAATTCATCCTTTGGGTTAACATTCAGAAGAAAAGATTGATTTACATGAATAGCAGAGTAAAAAGGGGGCTAGCAACCCTCATTTTGAAATTATATCTAGAGTAGCCATTCACAAATGATTCAAGAAGCTGCTATCTCTTGGGAAACATATCAGATGACAACTTGATCTTCCCGATGGTGCCAGTCAGTTTAGATTCTCATCTTGCCTGAGAACTGGCAGTTCACACAGAATGAGTGTTCAGTAAGGTGCTGAATACTGAGTAGATTTCTAATCTTGGGTCCTTTTACCCTTATTTCTATTGCTCTACATTAAAGGTTTTGAATATTGGCAAAACCTACCTAATTCTTTGGTAGCCATGTCCACTGAAAGTGGCATGTAGCTTAGGAAAGAAGTATTTCCTTTGATTGCTGAATTGCACATTTACAACTGGATGAGCAGGTAGAGACATTTCAAGCAACCACATATAACAGATAGACATAAACTAATGCCCCCATTTCTAGCCTCTCTAAAATGTCTCTTAGCTCATAGGTCCTCAGCTTATGAAATAAGCATTGTATTAGTCAGAATTCTCCTGAGAAACAGAACCAATAGGATTTATATATTACAGATGTATATAAGAGGGAATGTATTATAGGAATTGGCTAATGTGGTTATGTTGGCCAAGATGCCCCATGATTTGCTGTCTGCAAGCTGGTGAACCAGGAAAGCTATCGGTGTAATTCAGTCCATGTCCATGGCCTGGAGAATCAGGAGCTGGTCCCAGTCTGAGTCTGAAAACACAAGAACCAGGAGCACCAAGGTCCAAGGGCAGGAGAAGATGGAAGCCTCAGCTCAAGCAGGAAGAGAGTAAACTCACCCTTCCTTTGTCTTTTTGCTCATTTGGGGCCTCAAGAAATTGCACGATGCTCGCCCACATTGGGGAGGGTCATCTGCCTTATTCAGTTCACCAATCTGAATGCTAATCTCTTCCAGAAACATACCCAGAAATAATATATACCAACTATCTGGACATCCCTTGGCCCAGTCAAACTGACACATAATATTAACCATCACAAGCATGTATGGGAGAGCTTATAAGAACATTCTTCTTGTTTATGCAGAAAATGAAGTAACATTCCAGGTAGATTTTAAAACTATACTTGACTGCAAGCATGCCTACTGGCCTAGGAAACACATGACTACAGGCCACTAACACTTTTTATTCTCCTGAATATTTTTGGCTCAAAAAGTCTGTTTCAGGGGACTTCCCTAGTGGTCCAGTGGTAAAGAATCTGCCTTACAATGCAGGGGACGCAGGTTCAATCCCTGGTCAGGGAACTAGGATCCCACATGCCACAGAGCAACTAAGCCCATGTGCCACAACTACTGAGCTTGCACGTCTCAACTAGAGAGCCCACGTGCAGCCAATTACAGAGCCCACACACCCTGGAGCCCGTGCGCCACAACTAGAGAGAGAAAACCCACATGCCACAACTAGAGAGAAGCCCGCGCACCACAACAAAGAGCCCGCACGCCACGACAAAAGATCGCACATGCCTCAACAAAGATCAGGCGTGCTGCAACTAAGACCCGGCGCAGCCAAAAATAAATTAAATAAATAAATAATAAATAAATCTGTTTTTAAAAAGTCTGTTTCAGGACTACAAATTCTATTTTCAACTTCCTTGCTCAAAGTATAATTTGTTATATATATATATATATATATATATATATATATATATATATATCTGGTAATTTTATATTCTTTTTACTACTTTCCCATTCTTTATTAATATGTACAGTTGGAATAATCAGTAAGAATAGTGCTATACTGATAGAATACCTCTAGTTTTCAAAATGTTGGCATGCTCATAAAGGGCTTTGAAGTTCGGGCCAGAGTATAAAAATTCACAAGGTATTATTCTGCTACTGTATTCAAAATTATTAAAAAATATTTGAGACACAGGCAACAGTGTGGATGAACCTCAAAGATATTACACTAAGTGAAATAAGCCAGACCCAGAAGGACAAATATGGCCTGATTCTACTTATACGAGGCACCTAAAGTAGTCAAATGCATAGGGCCATGGAGTAGAATGGTATTGCCAGGGGCTGGGAAGAGGGGAGAATGAGGATGTATTGTTTAATGGGTATAGAGTTTCAGTTTGGGAAGATGAAAAGGTTCTGAAGATGGATCGTGGTGATGGTTGCACAACCTTGTGCACGGACTGAAGGCCACTGAACTGTACATTTAAGGATGGTTAAAATGGTCAATTTTATATGATGTATATTTTACAATAATAATAATAATAATAACTAATGGTATGGACATGTCCCAGGAGCTTTGGCCTGTACGGGGGAAAGTAGTTAGCAGAGAGGGAACACATTGAAGATGGGGTGTGGCAGAGAGGTGAGCTGAGCTGGGGCCAATCTATTAGATAATCTTTTTGCTCTTATCCTCTCTCCCCATCAAAACTGTATTGGTCTAACCTTTGGCACTGACGACTGCTTAGTCTGTGCTTGCAGGCCCTACAGCTGAAGTGAGGACTCAGTGTAACTACTAGACTATTAAGGTTTTCAGCTAGACAGACAGCTGGCTGCTTAGAGGAAGACCACAGAATTAAACGATGGCGCCTTTAACATACATCTCAGGGGTGATCCTTTTCTCGTTGACCCCCTCATGAAAAGATTTTTCTTTTCTTAGCCTCAGATCCCTTTTGAGGAACTTGGTAAATGCAGTAATGGATATTTAAGTACTTCTGAAATACCTACCTGTGTTCAGATAATTTAGGGTTAATGACCTGCCTATCATTGGTTGAAGAAAGATGGCTATTTGAGAAACTCCTCTGCAGAGAGGATGAGAGCAGCCACACCATGCCCTTGTCGAGATGCCATTGCTCAGATACGCATTTGGCACAGCCTCAGATTTGGGAACAAAGGATTCACCACAGGGCTTCCCTGGTGGCGCAGTGGTTGAGAGTCCGCCTGCCGATGCAGGGGACACGGGCTCGTGCCCCGGTCCAGGAGGATCCCACATGCCGCGGAGCAGCTGGGCCCGTGAGCCATGGCCGCTGAGCCTGCGCGTCCGGAGCCTGTGCTCCGCAACGGGAGAGGCCACAACAGTGAGAGGCCCGCGTACTGCAAAATAAAATAAATTAAAAAAAAAGGATTCAGCAGGCTTTTAGTTAAGTTGCTTTTAAGTAAAATGTAACATGGATATAATTTGGGGTTCAGAGGAAAATATTAAAAACTTGGGATGGATCTATAATATCATCTAAAAATAAAGTTGTTTCCTAAGAAAAATTATTGTATCATGTCCAAAACGGTGTTAAGTGATGTGGTTTCGTTTCCTCGGATTCTTTTACTGCAGTGTGTCTCCTGGACATCACCCACGAGTGGGCAGCCACTGTTCCACCGGGTGCTTGCCATTCCAGAAAAGCTGCTTCAAAGCATGTTGGGTCAACAAAAGGATTATTCTTTACTTGGTCCCCATTTGTATTTGTACAGACACTCATGATCCAGATGCACCCTGCTCTGTGCACTCTTCTGATTTGCTCCCTAGTCCAACTACACCTGCCTTCTCAACCTCCTTGGAAGCATCTGACTCTGGCTTCCAATTTTTATCCTTTGGATTTGAACTCAGCCTCCAAACCTGACTCCTTGCTTCTTCTTTGTCCTTCTCTACTATGGGAATCTCTTGTATACCTCCCACTGATAAAGTTGTTTGGATCTAATGTATCTGCTGGCTTCTTCTCATCTAAGCTTTCTGATTCTGTCCTCATTCTGGAATCTGTGACTGCAGTTGGATTTATCATATCCATTTATCCAACTCCACATTGTTTGACCATCCACATTGCAAGATCACTCTAATCTAACTCAACTCTCCATTCTCGCTTTAATTCTTCTAACTCGTATTTTCTGATACCCAACACCCAGGATGGACGAAAGGCATGCTTTGAGGAAAACATTTAAATTCTAATCATTTTCCACACTGTCCAGAGTGATAACATAATGTTAAAATAGGAGCAAGAAGAAAATTATGCTTTGTAGAATAGCATCAACAGAGTATACACTCCAAAAAAATACAGAAAAAAATGTGTTAAATGTTATAGTCAAAAGCTATTATTTCACTATGGTCTCATCCTATACCACATGTTTCTTCTTCCTTATGCCAATAACCACACATATAAAGATGTAGCCCAGACTCCTTTCCTAAGCTCCAGATTTACGCATCCAAATCTACTCTAGGATTCATCCCACTCTTGAAACCCAGCATCTCCAAAACATAAGTCACAATCTTCCTACTTGTTCAACCTGTTCCTTCTCTAGATATCCCAATCCTAGTATATGTTGAAGTACCATGTTGTATGGAATTGTTGAAGCAATTCTGGGAATCCATTTTGACCTTCCCTTCCCTCCCATCCTGCACATCCAATCACCACCAGTTCCTGTCCATTCTACTCCCCAAATGTCCACTACATCTGTACACCTCTCAGAATTCCCAATATTAGTTTTCTACCGCTACTGTAACAATTACCTCTAACTTAGGTAAATTCATTATCCTAGAATTCTGGAAGTCAAAAGTATGAAAAGGGTCTCACCAGGCGAAAATCAAGGTGTCAGCAGAGCTGTGTCCCTTTCTGGAGCTTCTAAGGGGGAAGCTATTTCCTTGCCTTTTCCAGCTTCTGGAGGCCACCTGTGTTCCTTGACTTTTAAAACCTTCCTCCATCTTCAAAGCCCGCAACAGTACATTTTTATCTGACTGTTCTTCCTCGTACATGGCTCTGCCCAACTCTCTCTTCTGCCTTGCTCTTCCACTTTTAAGGACACAATTGTGATTGCATTGGGCCCTTTTGAATAATCTCCCTATTTATTTACTTGCCCCCTTCCAAGCAGCCCTCCACCTTGCAGGCAGACCAAGTTTCTAAAATGTTAAATCTGATCGCCTCATGCTGTCTCTTTCCTAAGCCTTTTCTATGACTTCTCATTGGCCTTAAAAACAAAACAAAACTCACCAGCCTCCCTAGGTCTATCCCTTGCATAGCTCTCTAACTGCCTACATCCCTCTCCCCTTCATTAAGCCTTATTATCCTTAGTCACCACCATTAACTTAAAGGTCCCCAACCCTCCAACATCTGCCTTCCCCTGCCCCAGCCCCCCACATCACTCTAAGTCTTCCTTCCTGCCATTCTTGAACCCCAGAATCCCTTTCTTCTTATGTTCTCCATAGCTCCTTATATAACTATTGTGCTTATTCCAAATTACAGAAGTAATGCATGAGTAATACACAACTTGGTGTGGACCATTCAAACAATAAAGAAGCATACGGAATAAAAGCTAAAAGTCAACTGGCATACACTTTCCCACCACAAAATCCCAAACATGGACCTTTTGTTGTTTGTTTCTGCCATCCCTGCATACAACCTGAATTTTCATACATAAACATGACCACACTATGCACACTGTTGTGGGATTTGCTTTTTTTGTCATTTAACATAATTTGGCTGTTATGTTTAAAAAAAAAAAGCAAACCTTGGCTATCTTTCCATAGTAGTACACATATCAGTACTTGTCTTTAAGACATCATAGCATTTTATAAAGTGGAATGTATTATAATTCATCTATTGATTCCTTTATTGATTAATATTTAAGAGGTTTTTTTTTTGGTTCTTAAAAACAACATTCTGGTGAGAATCCTGGTGTATGTATCATTCTGCATAAATATGAGCAGTTCTGCAGCAAAGAACATCAGATATGGAAATGATGGGACTAAAGGCATATGTATCCGCTTGCTAGGGCTGCCATATAAAGTACCACAAACTGGGTGCCTTAAACAACAGGAATTTATTTTCTCACAGTTCTGAAGGGTGGATATCTGAGATCAAGGTATCTGTAGGGTTAGTTTCTTCTGAGGCCTTTCTCCTTGGCTTGTAGATAGCCATCTTCTCCCTGTGTCTTCATGTGGTCTCCCCTCTGTACCCACCTGTGTCCTAATTTCCTCTTCTTATAAGGATGCCAGTCATATGGATTAAGTCCCACACTAATGATCTAATTTTAACTTAATTACCTTTATATAGACTACATCTTCAAACACAGTTACACAGGTATTGGCAGTTAGAACCTCAACATACGAATTTGGCATGTGGGAGGATGGGGGATACAGACAATTCAGCCTATAACAGCAGATTTCCATCTTATCTGTGCCTGGGATATAGTAGGCGCTCAATAAATATTTGTTGAATGAGTGGTCACTGGGACAAAAATATTTACCTCTCTAAAGACAATTTGTAGTTTAACCACACTGGCAGCCCAGAGGGTGAGACTGGCTGTGTGTGACAGGCATGCATCTGAATCCCTGTCTCAGGTTCAGCTTCTAAGGAACCCAACTTAAACATTCAGCTGCCATTGGCAGAGTGGGAAAGAGAACCCAGGTCTCTCAAACTTTTTCCTCATAAGTTTTTATCACTCCTTCAAAAATATTTCTAATCATTTAACTATAGACCATTCTATCACACCATTCTATCACATGTTTAGATTCATGTAACCTCCAGCATAATCAAGATGCAAAACTGTTTCATCACCACAAAGAGCTCCCTCTTGTTACCCTTCCCACCTCCTCAGCTCTGGCAACCGCTAATCTGTTTTCTATTTCCATAAATTTGTAATTTTGAGACTGTTATATAAATGGCATCACATGGGGTATGACCATTTGAGATTGGCTCTTTTTGCATGAAGCATAATGCCCTTGAGATCCACCAAGTTGTTTTGTGTACCAACAGCTTGCTCCTTTTTATTGCTGAGTAGTATTCCATGGTGTACCACAGTCTGTTTAACCATTTACCTACTGAGACATAGTTTGGTTGTTTCCAATTTTTGACTACTATAAATAAAGCTGGTATGAACAACAGTGTACAGGTCTTCTGCAGTCATGAGACTTACTATTTTTTATATTAATTATGTATTAAAATGATAATACTCTGGATATTTTGAATTAAGTAAAATATATCATTTAAATTAATTTCACTTTTTACATTTTAAAATATGGCTACTAAAATATTTAAAATTAAATATGACCTCATGTATTTCTATTAAATTATCACAGTGATAGAATAACTTTTGAGGAGAGTAGTTGTGTGGCTACTTGTGATATGGATATTGGTGAATAATGTTTAGAGTTCAGCCTTTATGAATAAGAAGGTGTAGGTCTTGAGAAGTTGAGACAGAACAATCCAAGCAGAAGGAACACTGAGGATAATGGCCCCAAGAGAGAAAAGAACTTGCCTTGTTCAAGAAACTGAAGAAGGCTGTGTGTCAGAAGCAATATGCGTTGAAGGGGGAATGGTGTGGCCCACCATCTTGAGATAGACATTACCTACATAGCTCCAGATTCTCTAGTTTTCTTTTTTATTCTACTCCATTGATACTAATGCCAAAATATCCTCAACTACTTTCTCTGAGGGTAATGGGTAGGAAAACTTAATACAGAAAGTACTTTCAAAGTGATTCTTTAAGTGGAGCAGAGATTCCCAAATAGACATTGGCTGATGTATTAATTCTGGCAATACTGCCATTTGTTTAAAATTTACTGTAAATTATAAGACTAGTGTATTAGTTAGCTTTTGATACATAACAAACAATCCCAATAATTAGTGACTTAAAATGACAACCATTTATTTAGCTCACAATACTGTGGGCTGGCAATCTGTGCTAAGCTCAGGTAGGTGTTTCTTCTGGCCTTGCCCATGCTCGCTTCTGTGGTCTGTGGTCAGCTGTGGGTTGGCTGGAGACTGACTGGTCTAGGATGGCCACATGGACTCTATTCTTTCAGCAGGATAGCACAGGCTTGTTATGGTGGTATCAGGGTTCCAAGAAAGTACAGAAGTGAGGCCTCTTGAGACCTAGGCTAGGAACAGGCACACCTCTGGTTCTGCTATAATCTATAAACAATGCAAGTCGTAAGTCCAGCCCAGGTTCAAGGTGTGAGAGATAAAGTCCATCTCCTAAAGGAAGAAGCTGCAAAGTCACATTACAAAGGGTGTGGCTGCCAGGAAAGGTAGTGAATTAGGACCATGTTTATAATCTACCACAGTTAGTCACAGTGGTATACTGGTAAATGGTTAATGATTTGCTCTGGCAAGGACGTTAGAAAGGAGCAAACAGCCCTTACTGTAGTGTTTTTCAATTTCTGTGGTGCAAATATTCTCACTATGGCTGATGTCAAGCTACCATGTGACACTGCCGAACAAGGATACATGTGATAGGCTCTCAACAGCCCACATGAGCCAGCTCCAGCACAGCACTGAGAGTGACCTCTAAATCCGGAAATTGGCAGTGGAATTCTCCAATTTTTGGCATTCACTATTCAGGATAGCACACTAAGACCCCTGCCCTCTCTTAAAAAGGCTATTGCAGGGAGCTACATTCCCCAGCAATAGGTACAAAGGCCTCCAAATACCCATATCAGTTATAAAGATTTTAGAGGTCTTTGCAACAGAAACTATGAAATATATGGTAGATGTGTCATCATCTAATTCTCCAACTTCCCAGGTGACTGAAGATAGGATAATGCATGTGTGGTGGCAATCAAAACAGATCTCCTATAAATCATAATTGGAAACATTGTCAAGTTTAACAATATTAGAGACTTCTTTCTTTCCTTCAGTCAAGAAGATAAAAACTGATGCATCAGAATTTCACAGGGAGCAAAAGAACCTTAAGTAACCTTAATTTTGCTTGTTTTAGATTGGTCAGATGAGTTGCACAAACACTTGCCTAATATTGCTCTTACTCACTTGAGGTCAGATGCTAACACCACCTCCAGTGAGAACATGGGCTTCACCTGGGCAATGGCACCTGTCTTATTTCCAAAAATAAGTTATTAGCTTTGCCGCCAGCTGTTTGAAAAAAACCTCACAGAATTGGGCATTTGCTGGAGGTTACTGGAAGAACTTGGCAAACTGTCTACTTCTAAAGTCTCTGACCATGTGTAGTTTTAGAGCATTGGGTGTAAGGAACTCTTCCCTGTTGAGGAATATTGGTCAAAACATAAAGAATGGATTTAGCTTCTATGGGTAAAGAAAGGAACCTCCTTGGTAGTTACTCCAAACTCAGTACAATTTCAGACAAAGAATCACTGGGTTTGTGGGGGTCGGGGGTCTTGTTTCTTTCTTTTTCTTTTCTTTCTTTCTTTCTTTTTTTTTTTTTGGTACGTCTTCAAATCATCCAACATCCTAAATCAACAGAAGCCGTACTCCTACTGATGTGTCAGCTTCAAACTGAAGTTTCCATGTGTAGAAACTCCTGCCTTGGGACATAATGTTCACCATCTGGTTCTCCTCCTCATGCTTGCTCCTCCATGACATGAAAGGGGAAGAATCAGGATGGGTTAGTTCATGCAGCCCAAGTCAGATCAGCTGAGGGGCCCAATAATGCCACCACCATCAACAATAACCCACCTCTGATTCCATAACTCCCTTCCAAACCTTAAGGTGCCCACTCCCACTGTAAGACTGTCCAGAGCAGCTCATTGAATGCCTGTCACCCACCCAAGGCCCTCAAACCCCAGAAGACCCTGAGGATGATGCTGGCAGCAGGAGGATAAAGGTGACCAGTGCACTAAAGGCTTTCAAGATCACACAAGGAAGCAGAGGCACTGCAAGCAAACTGGCTGTGTGCTCAGGAGATATGATGTGATGTGCATTCCAGGTGGACCAAATCTGTGGTTGAATAAGATTATTTTAAATTACCTCTCCAGTCTGTCTTCCTTCATCCTCCCTGTACCTTTTCTTCAACGAATATTTTATTGAGCACATACTAAATGGCAGGCACTGTTCTGGGTGCTGAAGATTTAACAGAGAAATAGACAAAGATCACTGCAACACTGTGGGACTCATATTCAGAGAGGAGAGAAAAATAATAACAAATTAATAAGTAAATTACTTAGTACATTAGAAGGCGGTAAGGCCTAGGAGGACACACACACACACAGGAAAGGCAGGGGAGGGGGACAGGGAGCCTGGGTGGGGAGGAGATATATTAAATTGTGGGTCAGGGAAGAGAAGATGTCCCTAAGAAGGTAACATTTGGGCAAAGAACTGAAGGCAGTAAGAGTGGAAACCATGAGAACATTTGGGCAAAGGGTTCTAGTCCGAGGCAAAGGCCTGGAAACGTGGACATGCCCAGTGAGCTCATGAAAGGGGGCTTGAAAGCTGGAGAAGGGTGAGCCAGGGGACAGAGACATGTGAGGACAGAGATGAAGGAGGACAGAGTTCAAGTGTGGCCCCAGACCAGCAGCATCAGCATCACTAGGCAGCTTGTTAAAAATGCAAACGTGGAGGCTCCACCCCAGACCTAATGAATCAGCAAATCTTAGGGCTGGGTCCCAGAAATCTGTGTTTTACCAAGCCCTCCAGATAATTCTGATTCACACTGTGGTTTGAGAAGCCAAGATTTAGGGTATCATCTGTCACTGCAGGACTTTCTTTTTTTTAATCTGAGTGGAATAAGAGGTGATTTGAATGTTTGGTGATTTGATTTGAAACCATATCTGATTTCAGTTAAGATGTGATTATCTGGTTGGCTGTATTCCATATACATTCATTTTCCTAGACCACAGGGTAGAATGGTGGAGAGATGGTTATGTAGGGTCCGCCTCCTTAGCATGGCCTCCTTGGGGCTCTCTTCAGCCTCTCTGGACAGTGGCTGGTCCTAGAAGAAAGGATGCCCATGTGATACTAACACCCTGCAAAGGAAGCCTGGGTTTAGCTGCAGATCTCTCTAACCGTGACTCTCAAATACCTGCAACACAGAATTTTTTCTATATATGGTGGTTTAAGATCTAGCCTAATTTGGGGGATCCCCTACCTGATGGGGATCCATTTGTTAACTCAGCAAAATGCTGTTAGTGGTGTACACGCTGCATTGGGTGTTATCAGCAACTGTATTTCTTACTGTGATGACTCCTTGGTCATCTTTTCTAAGATAACATGATGGTGTTCCATTTGACTATGGGATGCTGGAGCAGAACGGTGATGCTATAGAGAAGAGTACCTAAAATGTTAATAGCAACAACATCAAAATGATTCACAATGTATATGGATTTCACATGCTCCCCCTTCTGTAATGTGGAGCTCACCCTAGGCGGTGTGTGCCCAGCCTACCAGACTACATGCACCCCCAGCTCCCTTTGTATCCAAGTATTGCCATGTGATTTGTCCTGGCCAACAGAATGTGTGCAGAAGTGAAGTCAGTCAATTCCAAATAAGAGCTTTCATGTTGGCTGGATGCAGAGAAAGACGATGTGCATGGAGGTGGTAACATTTCAAGGCAGAAGGAGCCTGGGTCCCTGAGCTGTTGCCTGGAGGCGACCCACCTGCTGACCAGGAGTGCCTGCATTGGACTTCATGCAAGAGAGAAATCAAATTCTCCTGGGTAAGCGAATGAAATTCCAGGGGTTAGCTTTTATAACCATGAACAATACCCTAATATGCATGTCACTTTTTTCTGCTGTTGACACTATCCTGTCAGCAAATAGCTTTAATCTCATATCAAAGAGGAAAAAACTGAATATTAGCATGAAATCATTTGCCTAAGGTCACTTGGCTAGCTGGTGGCTGACATAGAACCCATGTCAAACTCTTCTGGCTTTTAATGTAAAGGTTTTACATTATATTTAATGAGCGAAAGAATGACACACAAATATGCAGTAGCAGCAACAGTGATTATTAGCCACTCTGCAAATTTTCAGCATTTATACCCTAAGGAAGACTGCTAATGAAGTTGTTGACAAAATTATTGCATACTTTGGAAGATGGATTCTACTGCGATGTGCAGATAAAGATTTGCTCCTTTAAATATATAAATTAATAAACAAAAATCATTGCAATGGTAAAATCTGCAGTGGTTTGGGGCAGTGTTTTGTTTTTACCAAATCTTGGTTTTAGTCTAGAAGTTGTGTGTTCCTATGAAGTTATCCCACTATGTGGTGACTGGTCAGCCTAGTAAGATAACCTTGAGGAAGGAAATACTGACAGAAAAGTAATTCCTCATTTCTGCATCTTGAAACTGCGTCTAAAATGTATGGAAGTTTCTAGAGAGGGTTATTTAAATAGCATTGTCATTTCCCTTTCTCTGTTATGCATAATAATAACCCTTTGAAATTCAAATCTTTGAAAAAATGTCAAAATGCATTTTCCTCTCCAACTTATTACTACGGTTTAATTTGGGTATGTCTGTTGGAGAACAGGGGGATTTCTGGCTCTTTTAAAAGGGAAGACGGGCTTACTGTCTCTACTCTCTATAATGTCAGAATTATGAAACATATACACTCAGCAAAGACTGCCCCTCCTGTTGAACATGTGAGTCCAGGCTGTACCTTGGAGGTCATAACCAGCAGGCTTTCTCTGAGCTCTCAGGTAAATATAGGGAACTTACATTACCACTAAGAGGGTCAGTTTTAAAATCCACTCCGCCTCAGTAGAAGAGAAGAACTTTTTGAAAGAAAAGAGTGTTTAAAATGATTGTTTTCCACGTCTACTTTTCTACTTTTCATTGTCTACTTGCTCAAGAATCCCAAACTATCTTTCTCTGTCTGACTTACTTCACTTAGTATGATAATCTCTAGGTCCATCCATGATAACACTTATATGTGGAATCTAAAAAAAAAAAAAAAGTACAAATGAACTTATCTACAAAACAGAAATAGAGTTACAGATGTAGAAAACAAACTTAAGGTGACCAAAGGGGAAAGGTGGGGGGGAGGGATAAATTAGGAGTTTGGGATTAACATGTACACACTACTATAAATAAAATAGATAATCAACGAGGACCTACTGTATAGCACAGGGAACATTACTCAATACTCTGAATTAACCTATATATTCTCTGGGACTCAATTATCTCATCTCAGCAAAGCTTGAAAGAGAGAACCTGTAGATCCTAACCAAGCCTGCAAAGTTTAATCCAAACTGAATGATTTCCCCTTCTCTCTCCAAACAGGTCAATGGATTGACACCCTCTTTTGTCTGAGAGCAAAGTGATCACAAGAGATTCTTCCACCTCCAATGGTTTCCTACAGTAAATCAGACCCCCAGTGACCCCATCCAGCTCTAAAATTCTATGATTCTTTGATGCGGTAGGAATTGGGACTTTGAAAGTTAACAAGATGTATAGTTTAAATGGTTGAAAAATTGCATATTACTGTATAATTTATCCAGACACAAATATTTTGGTTAGACAATGGAACTTTACGACATCCTTTAAATCCCATGGAATATCATTTCATTTTTCTGAAGAACCAAGAATGTATTCGCTGCTGCTGTTGTTTGAAATGATTTCTCTCACTTTCTTCTATAGTTATCCTGTATCCTTGGCAGTGCCAAAGGCAATTGTCATGCATGGATGATAGTTATTGTTTTAAAAATAAATGGCTCATAGCTGCAAGCTTCACGCTACGTATCATAGCCTCATAAATACAAAGCTAAAGGACATTTAAAATCAGAAAACTATTCGCAGATACACAGCCCTGACCCATAAATGTCAAATTATTTTATTAAAGAAGAGACTCTCAAAAAATGGGCATGGGGAGGCATACTTTGGCAGTACGACTTGTGGGATGTGGAGGAACAATTAGATAGTTGCTATTGTATGTCAGTTATACAAAAGTTGAGCTGTTTTATAGAGCAGCAAATGTGGCATACAATTAACTGTGTGCACTACCAACCCCCACCCCACCCCGCCCCTGCCTCAACCCACCCTCAAATCCCTCCTACCTGGCCACCTGAATACCTGGCTAGAAACTACAATTCCCAGAGTCCCTTACTGTTACCTGTGATCATGTGACTAAATTCTTACCATGGAGATAAATGAAAATTATGTGTGCAACTTCTAGGTCATCTTCTTAAAGATGTAGAAAGCTTGCCCTGGACTTGGTCCCTATTTCCTCCCTGCTGCTTGGAAATGATGGCAATAAGAAGAATATTGGAAACCACATCCTGAGGATGGCTGAGCCTCTCAGAAGGGATCCCTGAATTATGTTGTGGAGCAGAGCTTGCTTCCATACCCTAGACTATTAAGAAAGAGAGAGAAATAAACATCTATCTTGTGGGGCACCTTGTATGTTTGAGACTCTTTGTTACAGCATCTTAACCTTTACCTTGACTTACTTAAGAAAGAATGTACTTAAGAAAGTGCCTTGTGTTTACTTGTAAATGAGCTGAAAAAGAAGACAGGAAGGAGGACAAGAAAGATAGAGCTTGGCACTATTTCTTAGCTTCTTTCTGAGAAAGAATCCAATATAATTTTAACAAAGACATTTCTACACATGTGCCCCTTTAGAAGGAATAATTTGAGTTACATCACTGAAATTTGCCATCCACTATATTGAAACAAGTATGATACAACATCCTTACTGTCCACAGGAAGCAACTAATGGCAAACACAAGTCCCGTAGGAGTAACAGGAAGGAATGAGAGGGCATGCTTCATTCTTCAATATGACAGGCATTCTGAGAAAACATCTTCAATAAAAGCAAAACCAAGTGGGAAATAGTAAATTTTGAGTTACAGCATTATGTTGCCTGACCAGTGATACCTTCCTATTTTCGTTTTCTAAGAGGCCTGCTTACTCCTGGCTACAATGTCCTCTTCCCCCACCCCCTTTATAGTTCAGATGAACTACAAAAAACTACAAATAACAGCAAGAACTTAAGTATTTTGCATGTATATTTGTATCTGTGTAGGCTGTGTTGCTTATCACATAGACTTATAGTACAACACCATGAGATATGGATAGGTATTATCACTATTCTTTTTTTTTTAGATGAGAACATGAGAAAGTGAAAGCTTCACATCTAATCAGTTATAGAACTACTCTTCCACATTCTTAACCACAATACTGTATGTCTCCCTGTTAGCCAGGGCACAGAGTGTGACAGATTAAACATGGCTGCAAATTTGGTGTCACTCCTCCCACTGGGATGTAGAGGATAACTTCCCTCCCCTTAAATCTGGGCTGCTTACAGGGACTGTTGCACAAGTTATGCTATACCAGGAGTTCTTGGCTCAGGCCTTAAGAGTCTGGCAGCTTCCATTTCCTGTTTCCTGAAATGCTACTGTTTCCTGGAATGCTTGCTCTTAGAGTACCAAGTCCAACAACCCTGAGACCATCAAACTGGGTTGACCATGTGCAGGTACTCCAGTCAACAGCCCCAGCTGAGCCCAACCTCCAGCCAGCCCCACCAAGGTCCAGACATGGAGGTGAAGCTGTCTTGGATTCTCCAGATTAGTCCATCCGCTGGTTGCATACTACTGAGAAATCTTCATCAATACCATGTGAGATAAAAGTATCACCTAGCCAAGTGTGGACTAAATTCATGCCTCACAAAATCATGAGATATAAAGCTGTCTTTTTTTTTTTAATCACGAAGTTTTGGGATAGTTTGTTACAAAGCAATAGATCACCAGAACACAGAATTTCCTAATTTAAAGCCCATGATGTATACATGCAGATTTTTATATATATATATACATGTGTGTATATGTGTGTGTGTGTGTGTGTGTGTATTCCCTTATATTCACATATTTGAAAATGAATTGTTGCATCCTGTTAATATATTTCCAAAATACTTCCTTCTTAAAATGTTTAACAGCATTTCGAATCACTTAAGAAATAATAACTTGTTAGTATTAAGAACATTCTATTTTGAATGTATAGTTTATAAGTGTATCAAATAGATTAGAATAGAAATTAAGACATGGAAATTTGAGCAGAATTTTCTTGATCTTTCTTAGTTAATCATTTGAGTCATTATAACCTCCATTCAGGAAGAGAGAAAGAACTTTTTTTATTTTAGAACTGCTTTTGTATGATTTCTGCCTTATGAAAACAGTAGTCAAGTACTGGAATATCTCTATTAGATATTCTCTATTAGAATATAAAATACACAGCTCTCCCATACAACCTAAAAGAGGACATGCACTCATAAACTCATACTGAAAGCAAATAAGACCATTCCAAGGGGTGACAGAAACCCAAACATAAAACAGTATAAAACGGCTCTCTATGCCTCTGTACTTTTCAGGGGAAATCTTGGACCCTACACTTTCATTCTTTTTCCTTTGTGATTTATTGCCTGCACTGTGGATAGAAGGCGGTCAATTCCTGCCTGGATGTAAATCTCCATGGCTGGAAGAATAACATAGTATTGTATTCACTTACAAAGATGATATTGACATACCTTTAGCAGGATGGCACTTCAGAAGAGCTGTTCACTCTTTCTCCCCTGCCCTTTCTCATGACCAAAAAAAATGGCCAGGATTAGGTAGGCAGTCGATGGATAGATCAACAAAAAGGTAACTGGTCACTTGGAAAGGAAACACATGGACTTTATCAGAGCATAACACTGAGGGCGAGAACCATATTTTGCACACTGGCATTAGTGTCATGCTCTAACCAACAAACAAAAGCATCTTTGGAAGCTGCATGTGCTGTTTTTGGACACCACTGAACCACTGACTTGATGATGTAATAACCTCTGTCCTGTTGGGAAAATTTGTTGAGCCATTATCAATTTTGCTAATCTGATTGGGGGATGCTACATCTAAGACACAGTTACCTAAATGCAGAAACAAAAGGGAATGTGCATTTATACACTGGACACTCTACTAGGGAGAGGAGGATGGAGCCCTCCTGCAGATCAGCACAGACTCCTCAAGGGGCCCGTCAGTGCCCACCAGCCACAGCGTATTCAAGAGGGTTCCTTTCCTTGAGTGCACAGTATCACAAGTGACATTTTTAAAAAGTGAAGTATAGTTGATTTACAATGTTGTGTTAATTTCTGCTGTACAGCAAAGTGATTCAGTTATACACATTCTTTTCTTCATTCTTTTCCATTATGGTTTGTCACAGGATATTGAATATAGTTCTCTGTGCTATACAGTAGGACCTTGTTTATCCATGCTATATATAATAGTTTGCATCTGCTAATCCCTAACTCCCAATCCATCCCTCCCCCACACCCCCTCCCCCTTGGCAAACACAAGTCTGTTCTCTATGTCTCTGTGTCTGTTTCTGTTTCTTAGATAAGTTCATATGTGTCATATTTTAGATTCACATATAAGTGATATCATATGGTATTTGCCTTTCTATAAGAGACACTTTTTAATGTAACACGGACTACAAAATCCAACCTTGCGTTAATTGCAGAAGTCAGTGAAAAATTTTATAACAAAAGGCATTTGACATAAATATGGTTGTAATTGTAATTACACATGTTGTAACATGCCTTTTAAAACAAAAAAATTCAAATGGCAGGCCATATTCACTTTTTGGAGGTAAAAAGTGATTTGGTTATTATTTTACATTTAGTAAAGTGTATCTAGGATAGTTTCTCTGGAACTCAGATTACTATTATATTTACACACTATTTTAAATTTCTTATATATTTATCTATATACCTGGTATTGTTAAATATTTAACTAGTGTCCTTTCAGAAGTACCTCAGAGAAACTGTTTTCTTTTGCTTACTACCATTTTTAAGTGATTATCTTATTTTTAATAAGCTTTGTAAGAAGGTATGTCAAAACAGGATTTTGTTTTTTCTCAAAGAAAAGGACTGTATGTATCACCATCCAAAGAACATCCAAGTTGGGGCATCTCTGCCATGGTTTGGGACAAGAATTGGCCACACAGCTGTTTCAACTTGGCTTTTTGATTTATCCTTTTGAGGAGAAAGCCAGGCAAGCATTAGTGCTTGTAAAGGTAGCCTTGAGTTTAAAACAGACCCTGCTCCTGTCATAGAACTCTTAATCCTTCCATGAATCAGCCACATCCTGCAGAAAGCCAGATTAGAGAGAGCTCTGTCCTTAGTCTTTGAATGTAGAATTTGTTGAAGGAAAGACAAAAAGGAGAGAATCAGAGAAGGAGGAAGAAAAACTGTCTTATAGAAGTAGTGCTAGAAATGGTGGTACACTGTGAGTTACTTTGGCTTGTGAAGGCAGCCTAAGAACTAATGCATCACTTAAAACAATGGTTTCCATGGACATGTTTTACTCCAAATCATACTTACCAAATGTCCTTGGAAATGCAACCCATTTATACACATAACATTTATCAAATGCCTACATCGGTGCTTATGGTTACTGGATTTAATATATGTGAAATCCTGGCACAGACCAGACACTCAATAAATTCTAAAAAGCAAAAATTACAAATGAGTATCTTCTCAATCCCCAAATTAGAACAGTGAGTTTTCATTCCATTTTAAAAATTCTGTCCACATACACAGGTAGGAGGTATCAATACAAACTGATGGCTCTTAAAACACAGTCTACATTTGGTAACTCTTGAGTAGAAATAACTTCACCCTGTAAAGGATGCAGCAAACACAGTCACCACATTAGATGGGGATGGTATATAGAAGACATGTGAGGTTCCTTCTGATGCTAAGGTGTAGAGACTCAAAAGAATAATGTTTACCTCTTCTTCTTTCTACCCGTTCGTCTCGGTGCAAAACCATTCCCCATACAAAAGAAAGAACTGCATGGGCAAGAAAGAAATCTTAACAGGAACGGACAGGCACAGAATGTGTTTAGTGTGTTTGACATCTTATTGCATTTAAAATAACTACAAAATACCAGTTGTCCTTCCTGTTATAACAGATGGAAGGAATCTGGCACCTTGTCCTTAGTGTGTTTCCAGGAAAGAGACTCAAAATGTGTTTATTACCGTGTTTATTGGAAAAGAGAAAAAAGAACTCAAAAGAAATGAACCTCTCAAATCTCCTCCTTTAAAAATTTAAAAACAAGCTTTTAAAAGGCTGTTCAGCAGAACTTTCTACAATGCTCTATATGTTGGGCATGTGAGCTGTCTGTGAAGCGGCCAGGAGCCACATGTGGCCTTTGAGCACCTGAGATGTGTTGGTGCAAGTGAGGAACTGAATTTTTTATTGTATTTAATATTAATTTTTTTTAAACTTCAATAGCCACATGTGGCTTGTGGCTACCATACTGGACATCTCTAAAGGCTAGGACTTCATAGGTTATCTGAAGGGAAATCAATAGTACAAATGATTCCCCTACAATTTATCTGATTGAGTTAATGATACTTCATCTGCCTCCCAAATGGCCGAATATCTATTCTTAAAATAATCAAGTCAAAAACTCCTTTCTAGCTCATAGTTGTCCACTGGTATACCGTGACAGATTTTATGAGACATTTCTGCCCATAGACACCCTCTGGGCAATTCACTATCATTCACAGTCCTACCGAATGGGAACCTAATTGCTGTGAGCTGTACGACCACCCCCCACCTACCCCCAGCACTCCTGGAAGGGCTACTGACCCCAGTGCAGTCTATTCATAGGCTGGCCAATTAGCATCTTAAAACCCGGTGATTAAAGTTAAACTGGGCTGGGCTTCCCTGGTGGTGCAGTGGTTGAGAGTCCGCCTGCCGATGCAGGGGACACGGGTTCGTGCCCCAGTCTGGGGAGATCCCACATGCTGCGGAGCGGCTGGGCCCGTGAGCCATGGCCGCTGAGCCTGCGTGTCCGGAGCCTGTGCTCCGCAACAGGAGAAGCCACAACAATGAGAGGCCCGCGTACCACAAAAAAAAAAAAGTTAAACTGGGCTAATGGGAGACATGGATTTAGAATCAGAAATCTGGGAGAGTCTGCTAGTTAGCATGCAAATGGGACCAAAGTAATACAGAATGACTTAACTGTGCTACAGAGGGATGTGCACAGCATAATGGCCTTGAGTAAACTGGAAAAGGGAAGAAAAGCCCCAAGGAAGCCAGGAAGTCCCGCAGCAGAAATAGGAGGAGAATGGCAGAGCCTTGCTGAAGGAAATACATAATTGCCTCAACTCCTGACAAGCAAGACTAGCTCCAAAATGTATTTTCACTATGATCACTATGTTTTAGATATTCCTCAGATCCACAGTTCTAACTGTGACTCCTCACCCTTTTTTTCTGAGCTAATCTGAACCTAAGAAAGTCTTTGTTCACTAAGATACATAGATTTAACATACATATGTAGAACTAAACCATCCCTTACCACCAAAGGAAAAAGAAAAAAACTTGAGACCCCATGAGTCCTAAAGTTGATGAACCTGGGGATCAATCCTAAAGGAAGAAGATAACGTGCTTTATAGGGTGGATTGCTTTTTCTTACATGTCTCTCTTTGAGGGTCTTCACTTGCTAGGTATTGCTGCTGAGTAATCCTTGCCACTGGAATATGTTTTTTTAATGTTGGAAAGAATCTTCATAGTTTTTGTTTGTACTTTAATTTTTTTTAGGTTTTTATAGGAATTAATTCTTATACAGTACATCTTAGACAATACTGTCTGCAGGCAGATGCTCCATTTACTTCAAGAGATACAAAACAACTGGAGCCAGTAAGACAGTTAAGTGATTAGAAACAATGCTAGATACATGGACCCAGAAAATCATAGAGGATCTAATAAATTGTTTTAAAACCCATTTGCGATTGGCATCTTAACTGACTCTGTTATTTGAATATGAGGAAGGTCACGTGGAAAAGGTTAGGATTTTCTAGTCTGGCAGACAGAGGGTAGAAAAACCTGGCATGATTCTTGCTGTCTTTGGTTGGGTTCCAGCAGAGCCTGAAGCAGGGACTTGGATACATATGACTTACTGAGGAAGTGCTCTCAGGGGACCAGGGTAGGCAGGGTGAAGAGCTGAGCAACAATGAGCCTGCTCTCAGCCTGATCTCAAAGGGAGCTCTGGAGCGTTATTTGCCTCACAGGCAAGGGGATTAACATTCTGTACTCCTGGGTCAGTCACTGCCTGTGAATGTAGCATCTTGGATGGAGAGTCTTCCATTGGCTGAAGGCAACTCCCCAGAGAAGGGGCCGGCTGTGGCAGCCAGCACTCCCCACAGCTCAGGGATGGTACACAGGCCCAGTAACAGGATCTGGGGAACTGGGTGGGGTATTTACAAAATCTACCACACACCTCTTCCTAAACAGGAACTCCAGTCCCCAGGAGAAAATGTACATTTAAAAATTGTAAGTATTGAATTGAGCAAAGGGGATTCTTCAGACTAAGAATGGTCAAAGACATGGAGATCTTGTGAACTTTTTAAGGAGACAGAACTGAATATAGGTGATGAACAATGAAATACAGAGAGGGCAGGAATCAAAACAGTCCAGCTGAACACCAACAGAAGCACAGAGAAAACCTTTCTCTAATGCAAGGATGACAAAATGAGGGGTTCTAATACTTGGCAGTGACAAAAGATTCAATTTGGATTGAAAGAGCAGATAGGACCAATGGTGCTTAGCACAAGGCATGGCACATAGTAGAGGCTTTAAATATTTGCTTGACATTTGAATGTAATAATGAATAAATGAATGGATAAAACCCTAAACAGGTCAATAATTAATTCATCATTCCCAACATGCACTTCTTCCTCATTCTGTTTACATTATTCAGTTCACATTTTTTAAGTTAAAATTTACTAGAGTAAAGAATGTTTTTAAAGAAGAAAATCTATACAGCCATCCAAAATATTTATGGAAAATAAACAAATTAGTCAACTAATACCATGTGTCTTACTGCTTATTTTGGTAGTCACCAGGCTATTTGGTGACAACTTGCTATGAGGAATGTTTAATTTCCAACTCTATAGCACTTCTTTGCAACATCACTGTAAATTAGTAAAACAAGACAATGAAACAAATAACTACTCTAAGCAATGTATGAATTATTGCAATTGGGTCAATCCAAATCTTTTATATGAATATATAAAATATCACACACACAATAATTTTTAAATTTCATAATTTATTATTTTTGAAGGACCTAATAAACTGATTACTGTCTCCCTGGAAAGGGAAATAGAAGAGTATTCAGTGAACATTATTGATGTCATTTTTAAACAAACAAGAAAGAGGAGGGGGTGGTTTCCATTTCAGTTTTGCTGAAAAACATGGTGGAGAAGGAGAGGTAAAGGGAGAAAAGGACTTTTTCAGAATTCTCACCTTTTGTTTCAATATGAAAAATCTTTCAAAAGCAACAAATAAAAGAAAATTTAGGAGAATACTGAAAGGGTATATCAGTATAACCACAGACATATAAATACATATGTATGTATGAAACACAATCTTGTCTTTGATATAAAATCATCCTGACTGTGACAATTCATTTCCCAGGGGGCAAAAGAAACTATGTCCATCAACCCTCATAATTCTGCACACAGTTTTGTATATTTGGTGATTTTCAAAATGTTTACAATCATCCCTCAGTATTTGCATGGAATTCGTTCCAGGACCCCCTGCAAATACCAAAATCCATGGATGTTCAAGTCCTTTATGACACTGTATTTGTACATAACCTATGCACATCTTCCCATATACTTTATATCATCTTTAGATTACTTATAATACTGATACAATGTAAATGCTATGTAAATAGTTTCTGGTAAGCAACAAATTCAAGTTTTGTGTTTTGGAACTATGTGGAATTATTTTTTGCATTTAAAAATATTTTTAAATTTTACATTAGAGTACAGTTGATTTAATTTTTCACATATTTTTGATCTGTGGTTGGCTGAATGCACAGATGCAGAACCCATGGAAATGGAGGGCCAACTGTACATATTATATATATAATTTTTATAATTTATTTGCTGCATCTGTATTTACTTCAGGTGTTGCATTTTATGTATTAAGTACATATCTGATATTCTAACAATAAAATAGTGGTTTTATTATAACCACTTATAAAAAGAGACTATATTTATTTATCTATTTACAATAAAATATAGTGGGTCCAAATGGTTGTCTAGTATTTCAGGGACTCTTGACACTTTACCACTGATGAATATCTAAAGACAGAGGAAAACAGATAGATGTTCCTCAAGGAACTGAGAGCCATATTGTTAGGGGCACAAAATGGTATTCTGTGTATGTGTGTGAGGAGAGGAAGGGCACCTTCTCTTTTATCTCAGAGGAAGAATATTACCTTTCACTTTGTAATATTTTCTGCCTTAATATGAAGCTCAGGTTTTCCTCCGCACAACTCTAACATCCTTTGGCATTCTAATAAGATGCATCACATTCATACCCTGGTTTCTGCACTCCAGCCCCAGCCCAGCGCTCCGTACTTACTGGGAGGAGTAGAAAAGTGCCAGGGCTGAGAGGCTCAGGCTGGTAGAGCCCAGAGGCATTTACCTCCTCCTTCCTAGTTTCAACCTGAATGTTTGGGAGGTTGGGCTGGCACCCAGGCTGTGGTGGGCAGCCTTAGACACGAGTGTATCTGGCCACACTTATGCTTCTAAAATGATGCTGGTTGCTGCAATCCCTCCCTTGACAACATTCACTGGCTTCCACATGCTTGCAGATAAAATGTCTAAACTCTTTTGAACACTAGCCAATTTCTCACCCATGGCTTCTTTACCTAATCCTGAAGGGCTGGAGCTTGGATGGGTAAAATTAAACATTTATCTTTATTAACCATTAATAGAAACCGATTATTTCCTTCAATGATGCATGGAGCAACAGACCATAAAAGGAACAGAGTCACTTGTGACACTTTCACTTATGGGAATCACAGATATTTTCATATCACAAGTTTTTTTCAATGTTCTGGTAACTGCAGTTCAAAAAAATTGAAATGATTCTGAGACAGGCCTACAGGGTTCACCAGATCGCCACCCTTGGCATAAACCAAGGTTAAAACCCTATTCCAGCCTGTTTCTACTACTGATTCCCTCTACCTACTCCATGATTCTCCTATAACTAGGTGCTGTTCTTCCAAAAACATTCCTTTGCCTTTCGTGACCTCATGTCTTGATCTCATAGCTCTTTTCTTGGGATCTTCATCCCTGTTGGAAAATGTGCCCTTTAAGAATGTTCTGGGAAGAACAAGCTTGATGAGGTTTCCCCTGATGTTTAAATATATCTCCTCTGTGCTTTTAAAACTGTTGGTGCATTCCCCATCTTCAGTCTTTAGCAGATTCTAGTTTGAGTCTGTGTGTCTGTCTGTACCATCACGCCTATGTCTCTAGATGATAAAGGTCGCTTTTTTTCATCTCCCAATTCCTGGTATAGTAATTTGTTACATTGCAGACACTCAAAAAATGTTTAAGGAATAAAGGAAAGGCTATTTTCCCAGGAGTAATAGATTAATAAAGCTTTCTCAATAGTCAGGGCACAACAGCAGAGTGGCACAGTGATGTGGCAGGACCTACTTGCTTTCAATGACAATTTCTGAGTATAGGATGGTGCTTCCATTTCCAAACAGAGTTTCCCTTAAAATCAAATTACTGATTGATCGCAAATAAAATTCCAAGTCAACACAGCATCTCTTCATGTTATAAGCAAGGCTGACTCCAGGCAAAATGTGACAAGCAAAACCTGTCTCAGGAACCCTCACATTCTGTCTCATCAGCCTTGTCCTTCCACAAAAGCTCTGAGTGCATCTCCCAGGCAGGCCCTGAGGGCTCTTTTGACATCTTGGCATGTCTAGGGATACTTCCTGCAGCACGTAATCCAGGCCTGTCCTTCTAGGAGTTTACACTTGTCTCCACTCTCTCCTTTTTAAAACCTTGCCTGTGTGATCTGTTCAGGCAGCCTTGTCCTGAGAGAGCTAATGATGGCTTTCAAAACAAGCCTCATTCATCGATTTGACAACTGCTATTGGGTATTCACTGAGCACTTCTTATGCGCCAGGTGCCATGATCTAGGATGCAGAGATAAAAGTAGAGTCGCTGCCCTCAAAGAGTTCCCTATTAAGAGGCAATGGGCAGTTGTAACTTACCTGGTTAAAGCTATGTTAGGGAGCACAGATAGAGGCACTGTCTTAGTTTGGGTTCTCAGAAGCAGACCTGTGCACAAGAGTTTCAGTGTGAGCCTTTTATTTGGGAGGTGATCTTAGGATGCATGGAGAGAATATGAGGTAGTTAGACTGAAAGGATAAAAGCAGTCAATACAGGGTATGTTTTCAAGCAGGTTATGCCATGAGCAATTGGGGTTTAGTCCTTATAAGCACCTCTGGGTGATGTAGAATGTACCCCAGCATTGTCCTACCTGAGAGGTCACAATTTATTCAGCAATTCCCATTGTTCACTGGTTGGAAACCTACCTGGCATGTTAACTCTGGAGTTTCCAGTTTGAAATGTGTGTGGCCTAAGCAAGGTCCTATGAGGAGGCAAAGTCCTCAGGAGAGCATCCCAGGTGCTTGCAGAAAGAAGCTAAAGGCATGTGGGAAAATGATGAGTGCTAAGGAACACTGACAGGGTCTGCTCAGACCAGAGTGGGGGCACTGCCAAGGAAGGTTTCCCAGAGGACAGGATGCCTGAGAAGTGCTTTGAGAGATGAAGACCACTAACCTAGCACATGATCACACTAGCAAACATTTCACGTCTACTTAGCAATTGAAGGATGTTTACTCTTCAATTGCTAAGTGCAGTGTCTTATATGTCGATTAGTTCAAGTTTACAAATTATTTTGTCTGAATCTATAACTTACTCTTTTTGTTCAAGAGTTACCAAGACTTGTGGATTTGTCTCTCTTTTTAGTTTTATCAAATTTTGCTTACTGAATTGACCCTTGAACAACACAGGTTTTAACTGTGTGGGTCCACTTCTACACAGATAATTTTCAGTAGTAAATACTACAGTACTACATGGTCTGTGGTTGGTTGAATCTATGGCTGTGGAGGAACCATGGTACAAAGGGCTGAGTATAAATTACAGGCAAATTAATCCCCAAGTTGTTCAAGGGTCAGCTGTGTGTGTGCGTGTGCGTGCGTGTGTGTGTGTGTAAGCGAGAGTGCAAGACTTTATTGTTTGGCACAGAGACAATAAAAATTGTTGTATCTTTCTGGTGGAATCACCCTTTAATTTTATAAAGTATGATATATTTTTCCTTCTAAAAATGCTTCTCGTCTTAAAATCCACTATAGTTTTATAAACATATCTATACTTGCTTTTTGTTTTAAATTTTGCACCATCTATTTTATTAGCATTATTACTTCAACATTTGTATACCATTATATCTAAGATTGTCTCCTATAAGCAGCATATAACGGTTATTTCTTTTTTATTTAATCCAATCTTAAAGTTTTAGATATTTTTTAACATCTTTATTGTAGTATAATTACTTTACAATGGTGTGTTAGTTTCTGCTTTATAACAAAATTTATCAGTTATACATATACATATGTCCCCATATATCTTCCCACTTGCATGTCCCTCCCTCCCACCCTCCCTATTCCAATCCTCTAAATGGTCATAAAGCACTGAGCAGATCTCCCGGTGCTATGCAGCTGCTTCCCACTAGCTATCTACTTAAAGTTTGGTACTGAATATATGTCCATGCTACTTTCTTGCTTTGTCCCAACTTACCCTTCCCTCTCCTCTTATCCTCAAGTCCATTCTCTAGTAGATCTGGGTCTTTATTCCCGTCTTGCCCCCAGGTACTTCATGACCATTTTTTTTTTTTGGATTCTATATATATGTTAGCATATCGTATTTGTTTTTCTCTTTCTGACTTACTTCACTCCGTATGACAGACTCTAGGTCCATTCACCTCACTACAAATAACTCAATTTTGTTTCTTTTTATGGCTGATTAATATTTCATTGTATATAAGTGCCACATCTTCTTTATCCATTCATCTGATGATGGACACTTAGGTTGCTTCCATGTCCTGGCTACTGTAAATAGAGCAGCAATGAACATTCTGGTACATGACTCTTTTTGAATTATGGTTTTCTCAGGGTATATGTCTAGTAGTGGGATTGCTGGGTTGTATGGTAGATCTATTTTTAGTTTTTTAAGGAACCTCCATATTGCTCTCCACAGTGGCTGTATCGATTTACATTCCCACCTACAGTGCAAGAGGGTTTCCTTTTCTCCACACCCTCTCCAGCATTTACTGCTTGTAGAATTTTTTGATGATGGCCATTCTGACCGGTGTGAGATGATATCTCATTGTAGTTTTGATTTGCATTTCTCTAATGATTAATGATGTTGAGCATTCTTTCATGTGTTTGTTGGCAGTCTGTATATCTTCTTTGGAGAAATGTCTATTTAGGTCTTCTGCCCATTTTTGGATTGGGTTGTTTGTTTTTTGATATTGCGCTGCATGAGCTGCTTGTAAATTTTGGAGATTAATCCTTTGTCAGTTGCTTCATTTGCAAATATTTTCTCCCATTCTGAGGGTTGTCTTTTCATCGTGTTTATGGTTTCTTTGCTGTGCAAAAGCTTTAAAGTTTCATTCGGTACCATTTGTTTATTTTTATTTCCATTTCTCTAGGAGGTGGGTCAAAAAGGATATTGCTGTGATTTACGTCATAGAGTGTTCTGCCTATGTTTTCCTCTAAGAGTTTGTTAATGTCTGGCCTTACATTTAGGCCTTTAATCCATTCTGAATTTATTTTTGTGTATGGTGTCAGAGAGTGTTCTAATTTCATTCTTTTACATGTAGCTGTCGAGCTTTCCCAGCACCACTTATTGAAGATGCTGTCTTTTCTTCACTGTATATTCTTGCCTCCTTTATCAAAGATAAGGTGACCATATATGCATGGGTATATCTCTGGGCTTTCTATCCTGTTCCATTGATCTATCTTTCTGTTTTTGTGTCAGTACCATACTGTCTTGATTACTGTAGCTTTGTAGTATATCTGAAGTCAGGGAGCCTGATTCCTCCAGCTCCGTTTTTCATTCTCAAGATTGCTTTGGCTATTCAGGGTCTTTTGTTTCCATACAAATTGTGATTTTTTTTGTTCTAGTTATGTGAAAAATGGCAGTGGTAGTTTGATAGGGAAGTAACTGAACTTGGAGATTGCTTTGGGTAGTAGAGTCATTTTCACAATGTTGATTCTTCCAATCCAAGAACATGGTATATCTCTCCATCTATTTGTATCATCTTTAATTTCTTTCATCAGTGTGTCATAATTTTCTGCATACAGGTCTTTTGTCTCCTTAGGTAAGTTTATTCCTAGATATTTTATTCTTTTTGTTGCAATGGTAAATGGGAGTGTTTTCTTAATTTCACTTTCAGATTTTTCATCATTAGTGTATAGGAATGCAAGAGATTTCTGTGCATTAATTTTGTATCCTGCTACTTTACCAAATTCATTGATGAGCTCTAGTAGTTTGCTGGTAGCATCTTTAGGATTCTCTATGTATAGTATTATGTCATCTGCAAACAGTGACAGCTTTACTTCTTCTCTTCCGATTTGGATTCCTTTTTCTTCTCTGATTGCTGTGGCTAAAACTTCCAAAACTATGTTGATTAAGAGTGGTGAGAATGGGCAGCCTTGTTGTGTTCCTGATCATAGTGGAAATGGTTTGTTTTTCACCATTGAGGATGATGTTGGCTGTGTGTGTGTAATATATGGCCTTTATTATGTTGAGAAAAGTTCCCTCTATGCCTACTTTCTGCAGAGTTTTTATCATAAATAGGCGTTGAATTTTGTTGAAAGCTTTCTCTGCATCTATTGAGATGATCATATGTTTTTTCTCCTTCAATCTGTTAATATGTGTATCACATTGATTGATTTGTGTATATTGAATCCTTGCATTCGTGGGATAAACGCCACTTGATCATGGTGTATGATCCTTTTCATGTGCTGTTGGATGCTGTTTGCTAGTATTTTGTTGAGGATTTTTGCATCTATATTCATCAGTGATATTGGCCTGTAGTTTTCTTTCTTTGTGACATCTTTGTCTGGTTTTGGTATCTGGGTGATGTTGCCCTCATAGAATGAGTTTGGGAGTGTTCCTGCCTCTGCTATATTTTGGAAGAGTTTGAGATGGAAAGGTGTGAGCTCATCTCTAAATGTTTGATAGATTTCACCTGTGAAGCCATCTGGTCCTGGGCTTTTGTTTGTTGGAAGATTTTTAATCACAGTTTCAATTTCATTACTTGTGATTGGTCTGTTCATATTTTCTATTTCTTCCTGTTTCAGTCTCAGAAGGTTGTGCATTTCTAAGAATTTGTCCATTTCTTCCAGGTTGTCTATTTTATTGGCATAGAGTTGTTTGAGGTAATCTCTCATGATTCTTTGTATTTTTGCAGTGTCAGTTGTTACTTCTCCTTTTTCATTTCTAATTCTATTGATTTGAGTTTTCTCCCCCCTTTTTTTTTTGATGAGTCTGGCTAATGGTTTATCAATTTTGTTCATCTCCTCAAGGAACCAGCTTTTAGTTTTATTGATCCTCACTATCGTTTCCTTCATTTCTTTTTCATTTATTTCTGATCTGATCTTTATGATTTTTTTCCTTCTGCTAACTTTGGGGGATTTTTGTTCTTCTTTCTCTAATTGCTTTAGGTTTAAGATTAGGGTGGTTTGAGATATTTCTTGTTTCTTAAGGTAGGATTGTATTGCTAAAAACTTCCCTCTTAGAACTGTTTTTCCTGCATCCCATAGGTTTTGGGTCATCCTGTTTTTATTGTCATTTTTTTCTAGGTATTTTTTGATTTCTTCAGTGATCTCTTGGTTATTAAGTAGTGTATTGTTTAGCCTCCACGTGTTTGTATATTTTACAGATTTTTTCCTGTAATTGATATCTAGTCTCATAGCGTTGCGGTAGGAAAGATACTTGATACGATTTCAATTTTCTTACATTTACCAAGGCTTGATTTATGACCCAACATATGATCTATCCTGGAGAATGTTCCATGAGCACTTGCAAATAATATGTATTCTGTTGTTTTGTGATGGAATGCCCTATAAATATCAATTAAGTCCATCTTGTTTAATGTATCATTTAAAGCTTGTGTTTCCTGATTTATTTTCACTTTGGATGATCTGTCCATTGGTGAAAGTGGGGTGTTAAACTCCCCTACTATGATTGTGTTACTGTCGATTTCCCCTTTTATGGCTGTTAGCATTGCCTTATATATTGAGGTGTTCCCATGTTGGGTGCATAAATATTTACAATTGTTATATCTTCTTCTTGGATTGATCACTTGATCATTATGTAGTATCCTTCTTTGTCTCTTGTAATAGTCTTTGTTTTAAAGCCTATTTTGTCTGACATGAAAATTGTTACTCCAGCTTTCTTTTGATTTCCATTTGCATGGAATATCTTTTTCCATCCCCTCACTTTCAGTCTGTATGTGTCCCTACATCTGAAGTAGGTCTCTTGGAGACAGCATATATATGGCTCTTGTTTTTCTATCCATTCAGCCAGTCTATGTCTTTTTGTTGGAGCATTTAATCCATTTACATTTAAGGTAATTATCAATATGTCTGTTCCTATTCCCTTTTTCGTAATGGTTTTGGGTTTGTTATTGTAGGTCCTTCTCTTGTGTTTCCAGCCTAGAGAAGTTCCTTTAGCATTTGTTGTAAAGCTGGTTTAGTGGTGCTGAATTCTCTTAGCTTTTGCTTGACTATAATTTGCATTTCTCTGTCAAATCTAAACGAGATCCTTGCTGGGTAGAGTAATCTTGGTTGTAGGTTTTTCTCCTTCATCACTTTAAATATGTCCTGCCACTCCCTTCTGTCTTGCAGAGTTTCTGCTGAAAGAGCAGCAGTTAACCTTATGGGGATTCCCTTGTATGTTATTTTTCCCTTGCTGCTTTTAATATTTTTTCTTTGTATTTAATTTTTTGATAGTTTAATTAATATGTGTCTGGGCATGTTTCTCCTTGGATTTATCCTGTATTGGACTCTCCGTGCTTTCTGGACTTGATTAACCCTTTCCTTTCCCATATTAGGGAAGTTTTCATCTATAATCTTTACAATATTTTCTCAGTCCCTTTCTTTTTCTCTTCTTCTTCTGGGACCCCTATAATTTGTATGATGGTGCATTTAATGTTGTCCCAGAGGTTTCTGAGACTGTCCTCAATTCTTTTATTTATTTTTTCTTTATTCTCCTCTGCAGTAGTTATTTCCACTATTTTATCTTCCAGGTCACTTATCTGTTCTTCTGCCTCAGGTTTTCTGCTATTGATCCCTTCTAGAAAATTTTAAATTTCATTTATTGTGTTTTTCATCATTGTTTGTTTGCTCTTTAGTTCTTCTAGGTCCTTGTTAAACGTTTCCTGTATTTCTCCATTCTATTTGCAAGATTTTGGATCATCTTTACTATCATTATTCTGAATTCTTTTTCAGGTAGACTGCCTATTTTCTCTTCATTTGTTAGGTCTGGTGGGTTTTTGCCTTGCTGCTTCATCTGTTGTGTGTTTCTCTGTCTTCTCATTTTGCTTCACTTACTTTGTTTGGGGTATCATTTTCACAGGATGCAGGTTCGTAGTTCCTGTTGTTTTTGGTGTATGCCCCCAGTGGCGAAGGTTGGTTCAGTGGGTTGTGTAGGCTTCCTGGTGGAGCAGACTGGTGACTGTGTTCTGGTGGGTGAGGCTGTATGTTGTCTTTTTGGTGGGAAGGTCCACATCTGGTGGTGTGTTTTGGGGTGTCTGTGACCTTATTATGATTTTAGGCAGCCTCTCTGCTAATGGATGCGGTTGTGTTCCTGTCTTGCTAGTTGTTTGGCATGGTGTGTCCAGCACTGTATTTTGTTGGTCGTTGAGTTGAGCTGGGTCTTGTCATTGAGATGGAGATCTCTGCGAGATTTTTGCCATTTGATATTACATGGAGCTGGGAGGTCTCTTGTGGACCATTGTCCTGAACTTGGCTCTCCTACCTCAGAGGCACAGCCCTGATGCCTGGCTGGAGCACCAAGAGCCTGTCATGCACACGGCTCAGAATAAAAGGGAACAAAAAAAGAAAGAAAGAAAGAAGAAAGATAAAATAAAGTAAAATAAAATAAAGTTATTTAAAAATAATTAAAAAAAAATTTAAGTAATAAAAAATAAAAGAAAGAAGAGAGCAACCAAACCAAAAAACAAATCCACCATTGATAACAAGTGCTAAAAACTATACTAAAAAAAAAAAAAAAAATGGACAGACAGAACCCTAGGACAAATGGTAAAAGCCAAGCTATACAGACAAAATCACACACAGAAGCATTCATATACACATCCACAAAAAGAGAAAAAGGGAAAAAAATATATATATATCCTTGCTCCAAAGACCGCCTCCTCAATTTGGGATGATTTGTTGTCTATTCAGGTATTCCATAGATGCAGTGAACATCATGTTGATTGTGGAGATTTAATCTGCTGCTCCTGAGGCTGCTGAGAGAAATTTCTTTCTCTTCTTTGTTCGCACAGCTCCTGGGGTTCAGCTTTGGATTTGGACCCACCTCTGCATGTAGGTCACCTGAGGGCATCTGTTTTTCACTCAGACAGGACGGGGTTAAAGGAGCAGCTGATTCGGGGGCTCTGGCTCACTCAGGCCGGCGGGAGGGAGGGGTACCAAATGCGGGGTGAGCCTGCTGTGGCAGAGGCAGGCGTGACATTGCACCAGCCTGAGGCATGCCCTGTGTTATTCTGGGGAAGTTGTCCCTGGATCACAGGACCCTGGCAGTGGCGAGCTGCACAGGCTCCCAGGAGGGGAGATGTGGATAGTGACCTTTGGTTGCTCACAGGCTTCTTGGTGGCAGCAGCAGCAGCCTTAGTGTCTTATGCCCGTCTCTGGGGTCCGCGCTGATAGCTGCAGCTCACACCCGTCTCTGGAGCTCCTTTAAGCAGCGCTCTTAATCCCCTCTCCTCACGCACCAGGAAACAAAGAGGCAAGAAAAAGTCTCTTGCCTCTTCTGCAGTTCCAGACTTTTTCCCGGACTCCCTCCTGTCTAGCTGTGGTGCACTAGCTCCCTCCAGGCTGTGTTTAAGCAGCCAACCCCAGTCCTCTCCCTGGGATCTGACCTCCGAAGCCCAAGCCTCAGCTCCCAGCCCCCAGCTGTCATGGCGGGTGAGCAGACAAGCCTCTCCGCCTGGTGAGTTCTGGTCGGCACATCCTCTGTGACAGAATCTCTCCACTTTGCTCTCTGCACCCCTGTTGCTGCGCTCTCCTCCATGGCTTGGAAGCTTTCCCCCTCTGCCACTTGCAGTCTCCGCCCGCGAAGGGGCTTCCTAGTGTGTGGAAACCTTTCCTCCTTCACAGCTCCCTCCCAGAGATCCGTTCCTATTCTTTTGTCTCTGTTTTTTCTTTTATCTTTTGCCCTACCCAGGTACGTGGGGGAGTTTCTTGCCTTTTGGGAGGTCTGAGGTCTTCTGCCAGCGTTCAGTAGATGTTCTGTAGGAGTTGTCCCACATGTAGATGTATTTGTGATGTATTTGTGGGGAGGAAGGTGATTTCCACGTCTTACTCTTCCACCATCTTGAAGCTAGCTCATTTTTTAAATTTTTAATTGAAGTGTTTAGTCCCTTTACACTTAATATAATAGAGCTGGGTTTAAATCAACGACCTTGCTTTAAAAAAAATTTTCCCCCCACTTGTCCTATGTTCCTGTTTCTCTGCTTTATGGGCTTCTTTTGGATTAATCAAGTATTTATCATTCATTCATTCTGCCCCTCCCCACCACCATTAGCTGGTTAATTCTATATTGTTTTGCTCTTTTTTGAATAGTTTCCCTAGAGATAACATGAATCGTTTTCTTTTTGGAATAATTATAATGTAATTATATGTGAGTAATTTTACTACTACCTATTCAATGTAAGAACTTTAGAATGCTTTCACTCCATTTACTTCATATTATCTTTGGTAATTCTGTACAAATTTAAAAACGCTTTGAGACATCATTATTATCTTATATGGTAAATATTCATTTGGAGTTACTTTTTATCTTGCTCTTCTTTCCTTTCTGCATGTCTGTGTTTCCCTCTTAGGTCATTTTCTCTCCACTAAAATTCTCTTTGTAGTGCAGGTCTGCTGGTAACATTTTTTTTCAGTTTTATTATTCTGTAAACATCTTTATCTTCCCTTAATATTTGAAGGTTTCTTCACCAAACGGATAATCTACAGTTTCCTTTCAGAACTATAAAGATATCATTCTACTGTTTACTGTTTTTCACCATTTCTGTCAAAAATTCAGTTGTCAGTATTATTGGGGTTCTCTTGAAAGTAGCATGTCTTTTTTCTTTGATTGTTAGGATTTGCTTATTGTCTTTAGTTTTAAGCAGTTTCATTATAATGTGCCTACATGTAGATTTTTTTGAATTATCTTGCTTGGGATTCTTATGCCTTCTTAAATCTCTGAACTTTCATCTTTTCAAACAATTTTGGCTATTATTTCTTAAACTATTACTTCTGTATTATTTCTTCTGCCTTTCAGACTTCAATTATGTTAAACTTTCCATGGGGTTATGTACGTCTTTTGCATTCTTTTCTATGTGTTTCAACTGTTTTCTTCTCTGTATTTCAGTCTGGACATTTCCTTTTGACCTATGTTCCAGTTCACTAGTCCTATCTTCTCTTGTATTTAATCTGTTTTAAACCCATTTATTGAGTCATTCATTTCTGTCATTATATTTTCAGCTGTACAATTTCCAGTTGAATCTTGTAATAGACTTCAGTTCTCTGAAGAATTCTCCAGTTTATTATCTGTATTCTTAAACATACTAAGCAAACTATGCAAAAGTCCCTACAAGACAGCACTAATAACTGTGGGTATGTTTCTATTATCCGTTTTGTTTCTCTTGTTTTTTAATCATTTGATCCTACTTTCAGCATTTCTGGTAAATTTCTTATTAAATGCTTGACATTGCATAAGAAAAACTGTGATAATAACTGAAGCTATGGCTGACATTATCTTCTTAGACTGGAGTACAGCTGACTCTTGAACAACATGAGGGTTAGGGTTGCCAACCCCTGTGCAGTTGAAAAACCATGTACAACTTTACCGTTGGTCCTCCATGTCCATGGTTCTGCACCTGCAGATTCAACTAACATGGACTGTGTAGTACTGTAGTTTGTATTTACTTTTAAAAACCCATGTATAAGGGGACCTGCACAGTTCAAACCCATATTGTTAAAGAGTCAACCATATTACTTTTTTAATGGCAGCAGTTATAAATAGGGGTAGATAAACTTAATTCTGTCTGGCATTGAGCTTGGTCTCAACTGGTTTCAGTGTGTGTGTGTGTGTGTGTGTGTGTGTGTGTGTGTGTGTTTAATGGCTAGTCTATAGCTAGTTTACCTTATTCCTAGGCTGGCATCCTTCTGTTTACAGAGCCCCTTTTTCATGGTGTACCCTGAACTCCCATTTGCATCTGTCAGGCCCCAAGAAACTGAGCCTGATGAAAGCTCTTCTTAGCTTTCTAACCTCTTAGATGAAGCTTTCTCTTTGGTTTCTTAGCTTCTCAGTCTTAAGCCACTATTTTAACTGCTTTGAGACAGAAAAGTTGGTAAGGGAAAATGAACCTAACATTTGTTGCACAACTACAATGATCGAGGCACATTTTAAAATTAGATCATTTGAGCCTCATTCATATCCTATGACACACATAGCATTATCCCTATGTTCCAGATGAAAAGTCTGAAGCACAGAGAAATGAACAGGACAAGTTACACAGCTGGTAAAGTAGTAGAGTGGAGACTCCACTCCACTCTTTGTTACCAAAGCCTTATGGTTAGAAATGACAGATTTAAAAATAAACAAGATTTCTGAGATCAAAGAAAGATGGTGGTGTTTAATTTTAACAACCAATATGCATATTGTATTTTGCCAGGCATACTAATGGCATTTAATAAATATTTTAAAATAAATCATATAGCACCTGTCTATACCATGGCTTTTTTTTTTTTTTTTTTTGGTTTATAGAGTTTATTACATGCCATTATTTTAAGGTTACTCAAGCAAATTTGGGTCAGGGTGGCTGGGTAGATAAATAGAATTACTGCCCACTGATACAGTGTGATTTGAAATTTTCAAGTAAGTTTCTTTTATCATAAGCATTTTACCACTGACCTTTTCCTTTGGCTAGAATGCAGAAACCATGCACCTCAGATGGGACTTGAACACATGTACCAGGACTCAAACCCAGCCTAAACCCAGATTGGGACTAGAACCCACATGCCGGGACTCAAGCCAGCCAGAACCCACTGTCTTTCAATTGAGATCACACACCTTGTCTCAGGACTTAATGAAGTTCAGGTTCTTTACATCTCATTGCAGAAAGAATTCAGTGAGAGACAAAAAGTGATAGGTAAGAAGTGGATTTACACCAGTCAGAATGGCCATCTTAAAACATATCTACAAACAATACACGCTGGAGAGGGTGTGGAGAAAAGGGAACTCTCTTGCACTGTTGGTGGGAATGTAAATTGATACAGCCACTATGGAGAACAGTATGGAGGTTTCTTAAAAAACTGAAAATAGAACTACCATATGACCCAGCTATCCCACTACTCAGCATATAGCCTGAGAAAACCATAATTTAAAAAGAGTCATGTACCACAATGTTCATTGCAGCACTATTTACAACAGCCAGCACATGGAAGCAACCTAAATGTCCATCGACAGATGAATGGATAAAGAATATGTGGCACATATATAAAATGGAATATTACTCAGCCATAAAAATAAACAAAAATGAGTTATTTGTAGTGAGGTGGATGGACCTAGAGTCTGTCATACAGAGTGAAGTAAGTCAGAAAAACAAATACCATATGCTAACACATACATATGGGGTATGAAAAAAAAATGGTTCTCACGAACGTAGGGGCAGGACAGGAATAAAGATGCAGACTTAGAGAATGGACTTGAGGACACGGGGAGGGGGAAGGGTAAGCTGGGATGAAGTGAGAGAGTAACACTGACATATATACAGTACCAAATGTAAAATAGATAGTGGGAAGCAGCTGCATAGCACAGGGAGATCAGCTCAGTGCTTTGTGACCACCTAGAGGGGTGGGATATAGAGGGTGGGAGGGAGATGCAAGAGGGAGGGGATATGGGGATATACATATGCATAGAGCTGAGTCACTTTGTTATACAGCAGAAACTAACACAACATTGTAAAGCAATTATACTCCAATAAAGATGTTTAAAAAAAAAAGAAGTGCATTTATTTAGAGAGAAACACATTCTACAGACAGAGTGTATGTCATCTCAGAAGGCAAGAGGCCCCAAAATATGGGATGGTTAGTTTTTATGGGCTGGGTAATTTCATAGGCTAACAAGTGGGAGGATTATTCCAACTACTGGGTTGGCCAAAATGTTCATTCGAGTTTTTCCATAAGATATTACAGAAAAACTCAAACAAACATTTTGCCCAATCCAATATTTTGGAGAAGGGGTGGAGATTTCCATGAACTACGCTACCGCTCACTTTTTGGCCTTTTATGGTTGGCCTCAGAATTGTCATGGCACTGGTGGGTATGTCATTTAGCATGCTAATGCATTACAATGATCGTACAATGAGGCTCAAAGTCTACCGGAAGTCGAATCTTCCACCATCTTGGATCTAGTTGGTTCTAACCAGTTATTGTCATGTCCTATGGTTACTATTATTCTTTTAAAGGTTGTGCCCTGCCCCCTTCCCTCCACTATTCAAATATACCTTTTTAAAAATTGTTTTTGGGCTTCCCTGGTGGCGCAGTGGTTGACAGTCCACCTGCCGATGCAAGGGGCACGGGTTCGTGCCCCAGTCTGGGAGGATCCCACGTGCCGTGGAGCGGCTGGGCCCGTGAGCCATGGCCGCTGAGCCTGCGTGTCCAGAGCCTGTGCTCCGCAATGGGAGAGGCCACAAAAGTGAGAGGGCTGCGTACCACAAAAAAAAAAAAAAAAAAAAAAAACTGTTTTCATTTCTGAAAAGGGTAGAGTACAAACCCTTCCACCTAAAAAAACTAAAAAAGCTTGACAGTTTATTTTGAAATCATGTTCACAGGCACTAGAAAGCCACTAAGGTAGCCAGAACTTGACAGATCAGGATGTTGGAGAAAAGGGAAGCACATGAGGTGAGAGTCTAAGCTTCATTTCCTTTCAAGGCATTTACTGACTCAAGGACTTCAGATCTCGAAACTCAAAAGCATGTACAAAGCAGTGGCCAAAAGGGAGAGATTTCAGCAGTCTAATTAGTCTGGTGAATTTAAACGTTAATACTAGGGCTACAGAAAAAAAAGTTGAGTTCCCAAGGTCCTGAAGAAATGGGAAACACTTTGAGGTGAGCCCAACAATTTCTGCCACCGTATGTTCTTGAGGTTCTTTATGTTCTTAGACAAATCTAAGGAGGGATGCCTATCCCTACGTCTTCCCTTTGTTGGTCAAAGGAAGCAAGAAGTGGTTGCCATCTTGCACACTGGAATGCTAACATGCTATGTATGGAAGGATCCGTGGGTCAAGTAAAAATTCCTAATTGTGTTCAAGCTCCAGGAAGTAAGTTTATGGATTCTGTGAAAGCAGCCACAGGGTTGGCATTTACTATAACTCCATTCCAGAAATTATAGTGCTAAGATTTAAAACTTCATACTTAAGTAAACTACAATCTCAGAACACTTGATACTAAGAGGTAAGCTGACAGTCTTCCCTTTTGGGACTGATGCAATCCTACTGTAACTGAGCAGGAGCCTACAGGGCCTTCCTGGGACAAACCCCTCCCCCATATCCTCTGCTTTAGTTCCTCTCTGAGGTACATAGATAAGTAACTATTGCACATTTCCCGGGTTGTTTTACGGATGCTAAAACCCCCACCAAATGGAAGAAATTAACTCATGACCATGAAGATGTATCCCCCAGACCTACTGATGCCTAAGGATTGATAATGTTAACCCCTGTGAAACTGCTCTGCTACTTCACCACCAACCCAAGAATTGTGCATGAGCTGATCACATACCCTGTGACTCCCCTCCTTCACTTTACCTTTAAAAATGCTTTCTTGAAACCCATCAAGGAGTTCCGGTGTTCTGAGCACTAGCTGCCTGGACTCCTTGCTTGGTTCCCTGCAATAAACGCCACACTTTCCTTCACCACAACCTGGTGTCAGTAGACTGGTTTTACTGTGCGCAGGTGAGCAGACCCAAGTTTGGTTCTGTAACACTACATTGTTCATTAGAAACCTCCAGAGGAGGTTTTACAAACCTACTGAGGAATTCTGTTCAAATATTCACATACTCTCTCTCAAACTTCTAGTTAACCAAAAATATCTCATGCTACAATTTAGGCTCCTGCCTCTGGTTCTGTTCTCAGAAGGAATGGAAATATACACGTCCCACACTCTGTGAATAATTATATTCTTACATAGAGTGGTACCTCAATTAGCCATTCTCTTGGGAATGAAGTTCCTATAAACGAACTCATTCATGTTGAAGATAATTGGTATTTCTCAGAAATTTCAAAAAGCAAAGCTATGTTTGCAGAGCTGCCATATACTTTCTATTAATGCAGGAACAAACGAAGGTAAGAAAGATTCCTTAGGAGATATTGTGAAATCTGGAGGAATCTAATTCTGCCTCTCTTTCTTTCTTCTTTTGTTCCCACATGGATTGGTCTGAGATGTGAAGTTGTACCAGAAACCATTTCTCTTTTTCTCCATTAGATTATACTTCCCAGCCAGCCTTGCAGTTAGGTATGGTCATGTGATTAAGTTTAGACCCATGAAATGCAGATGATAGTTGATTTACCCCTTCTAAGCATGGCCCATAAAATTCCCAAAGTGATCCCCAGCTTTTTTTTTTCTCATATGCCAGGTAACAGGGAGGAGAGGCAGAAGCAGCGTGGGTTTCTGACAGAGCACGTGAAGGGCTGCCAACCAGAACCACTCATACTGGATAGTGAAGTGAATGAGAGATACACCTTTATTTTGCCAGGTCATTGGGAATTTGGATTTTATTACAGAAATAAGCCAGCTATCATTACAGAGAGACTGGAACCAGGATCCACAGATTGTTAAGCACACATTTAACTCTCTGGAAATAGACTGCCCATGTTCAGATCATGGTTCTGCCACGTGTACTAGTCATGTGACTCTAGGAAACTCCCTGAGGATTCTGCTTCCTGAAGGAAGGCTGCTGGACCAGAACTCCTGCACTGGACTGGGAAATGAAGGAGAAATAAAAACCTATTGTGTTAAGCCACAGAGTTTTGAAGTTGTTTGCTACACTGATTTGCATACTCTGACGAAATCAAAAGGCACTGAAGATTGGAAACTCATCAAGGCATGGAAGGCTTCAAGAAAGGGCAGCATTAAAGGCTTGGGAATGTGCAGAGAGGAAGCTGTTGATAATTTGCCAGTTTCCTTTCTCATGAATAATTTGGGAACATTGGTTTGCTAAGGCAATTGGTTTGCTAAGGCGACACTCTGACAATCTTTTCCCTGCCCTTTCTCCTCCTGGGGATGTTCACACTGCATCCGAATGGCCTCTGTTGCTTTTCTAAAAATAATCTCTGTTCTCTACCCCCATCTAAAAACTAATGACCTAATTGATTAAACTCATTCATGCAGGTGTTTCTTCAATCAGGCATTAGTATTCTTGAGCCTTTTAGGTTAACGTATGGAGTGCCCCCCTCCCTTTTCCAGTAAATGGGAAAAAGGGCCCTCAGCCCCAGAGCTGCACAAATTGGCAGCTGGGAGAAAAGGGAAAAGCTCAGTGTATAGGGGTGGCACTCGGAGACCAGCTCCCGCACACATCAAGTCTACGCACCTCTCATTTCAGGCATGCTGCCGAGATTCTCCTTTTAGGGAGGCTTTGGTCACATCATCCCTCCTGGATATAATGCAGTGACATTTTTGCCTGCAGTATATCATTTTCCATCTCACTTGCAAACTATTTCTCCTCCCTAATCAGGGTTCCTTGGTCTTTTCTTTACTGGATTTTATCCTGACACTTTCAATTTTACTGTATCATTCTGAGTCCTGATTTCCTCTGTTGCACACTGAAAAGATGACTTGACACCATTCTCATCATCCAGGGGCTACTCTGGATAAGAATCAGAACAAGGATTCTTCAGGTTTCATGTTTTGCAAAGACACGGGGCTAGACATATAAATATACAGTGATTAATTTCAAATGTTTCAAACAGTGGTTCCAAATGTGGTCAAACACATTTTTTGGGTCATTAAGGTAGGTCACTTTTTCACTCAATTAGCATTTATGCTGTGTCTGCCATGAATGGGACACTGAGAATATACTGACGCATATAAAAAGGTCTTTGTCCTCATGAGCAGTCAGACAAATAGATAATTGAAATAGACTATGATGAGTGTTTGCATGAAGAAAAGCCTGGGGAGGTGTGTGTGTGTGTGTGTGTGTGTGTGTGTGTGTGTGTGTGTGTGTGTGTGTAAGAGAGAGAGAGAGAGAGAGAGAGAGAGAGGGAGATTATCTAATTGAGGGTGGGATCAATGACATCTCTGAGATGGCGAGAGGCAGGGGCCAGGATAAGGATGTTCCAAATATTTAAGCAGACACCCAGGTGAGAGAGAAACTGGTGCCTTTTGGTTACCAGTGGTAACCAGTGGTTACTCAAAAAAGAAAAAATAGGACTTCCCTGGTGGCACAGTGGTTGAGAGTCCACCTGCCGATGCAGGGGACATGGGTTCGTGCCCCGGTCCAGGAAGATCCCACATGCCGTGGAGCGGCTGGGCCCGTGAGCCATGGCCACTGAGCCTGCGCGTCTGGAGTCTGTGCTCCGCAATGCGAGAGGCCACAACAGTGAGAGGCCCGCATACCGCAAAAAAAAAAAAAAAAAAACCCGAAAATATGGAACTACAATATGACCCAGCAATTCCACTCCTGGGTATATATTAAAAAAAAAACACAAAAAAACACTAATGCAAAAAGATACATGTACCCCAATATTCAGTGCTTCATTGTTTACAATTGCCAAGATATAGAAGCAACCTAAGTGTCCATCAACAGATGAATGGATAAAGAAGATGTGGTGTGTGTGTGTGTGTATATATATATATATATATATATATATAAATACACACAATGGAATACTATTCAGCCATAATAAAGGACATTTTGCCATTTGCAGCAACGTGGGTGGACTTGGAGGGCGGTATCTAAAACTGGCTGGAGCATAGCCTTAGCAGAAACCGAGGGCAAGGGATGGGTTGAGATGCAGAGCAGCAGAGGGCAGACTTTGCTGCCTTCCTTCTTCCAAACATGACTTCCTCTGTGAACCCCATGAAGAGCCACTGTGCAATGTTTTGCTTCACACAAATTCTGCTTTTTTCCCATGTGCACCTTGTATCATTTAAGAGATGATAGAGCATTGCCCTTGAATTTGAACATCTTCCTCAAAGGGGAGATGAATCTATTCCAAGGAAGAGAGGGAAGACACCTGTGTGTTCACTCGATTGGTAACGAATCCTGACTCAGGGCATCCCTGCTTCTCCCCATCTGTTCTGCACAGGCGTGGAGCTCTCCTGGTTGGGGCCTCTTCCCTGGCTGACAGCACCCTCATCTGCCCAGTGATGGCCCCTTCCTCATTCTCCCAGCATAGCCAGGTATAGGCAGATTCTGGGAAACCTTGGTAATTCCTCCCAGCACACTGAGAGGTAGGAGCCCACAGAGCTTGTGCACAGGATAGGAACGAGCAGTGGCTCAGGGGCACTTAAAACATTTCCACCTTGGTGGCAAGGCTGTGGAGAAAAGGGAATCCTTACACACTGTTGGTAGGAATGTAAATTGGTGCAGCCACTGTGCAAAAGAGTACGGAGGTTACTCAAAAAAGAAAAAATAGAGCTACAATATGACCCAGTAATTCCACTCCTGGGTATATATTCAGAAAAAACACAAAAACACTAATGCAAAAAGATACATGTACCCCAATATTCAGTGCTGCGTTGTTTACAATTGCCAAGATATGGAAGCAACCTAAGTGTCCATCAACAGATGAATGGATAAAGAATATGTGGTGTGTGTGTGTGTGTGTATATATATATACACACACACAATGGAATACTATTCAGCCATAATAAAGCACATTTTGCCATTTGCAGCAATGTGGGTGGACTTGGAGGGTATTATGCTAAGTGAGATAAGTCAGACAGAGAAAGACAAATACCATATATCATATATATGTGGAATATAAAAAAATATAACAAACTAGTGAATATAATAAAAAAGAAGCAGACTCACAGATATAGAAAACAAACTAGTGGTTACCAGTGGGGAGAGAGGGTGGAGGGGCAACATAGGTGTAGGGGAATAAGAGGTACAAACTATTAGGTATAAAATAAGCTGTAAGGATATATTGTACAAAACGGGGGATACAGCCAGTATTATATAATAACTATAAATGGAGTATAGCCTTTAAAAATTGTGAATCACTACACTGTATACCTGTAACTTACATTATATTGTACATCAACTATACTTCAATAAAAAAAAAATCAACCTTGGATCTCCTTGTCTCAGTGTCCCCATCAACACAAAACCATCCAGGGATGTCATTAAATGTGGTATCACTGAAAATAATTTGCCTGGCAAAAATGACTACTATCATAATTTTGACTAGTCATTTTTCTAGCCAGCCCTACAAAGTGATGACAACCAAGTGATGAGAGCCTCGGTTGGCTATAAAGTACAGTTGCATCCATGCAGACACAGTCCCATCACTGGAAGTGCAGGGACAATGTGGACTCAGTCCCATCTTTGTAGATATACGTTTGGAATCCTTAGAAAATAGTTCCCTCAGACCAACAGCTTCATTTACATCAAAGTAATATTCCAAACTGTTCTCAAAGAACCGTGAGACTTCACTATCTTTGTTTCATATCATTAAGGTCTGTAGTTGAATATTTCTCTCCTCAGGTACTGCCTCATTTGTTTTCTGAGTCAGGAGTCACCACTGCTCTGTAAACACCCTCCCTCTGCAGAAGCCAGTGGGAGGGTCTGTCTGCCACATCCCAGTCCTCCAACTCAGCTTCAGAAAGGAGGAAATCAGGATGCAGGATAAATTCACCCATAATTTGCTTCCTTTCATTCTGTGGCCAGCCTAATTATCTACTCAGCCAAATACCAATTACCTGTAATCAGTGTTACAATGAAGTTCAATAGCAGATGGACACTCAATTGATTTCAAACAGACTCTTAATTGTTTCTCCTCCTTTAACCCTCTTCTTTCTTTGTGTCTATATCCAGCAGTTCTCTCTCTCTCTTGAGTTCCCTAACCTCCCTAGCAACTCCACCAAATGAACAATTACTCCTTCCCCCAGCCTTCCCACTTCAAGCATTTAGTGATCTGGAACTTAGCTATGAAACTTCCAATAAACAAGAGACATCCTGCAAATTGGTCTGGAGAAAGCTATCTTTGGTAACTTGAACCAGATAAATGGATTATTCAGACTCTAAGTCTTTATCTAAAATGACTTTTTGATCCCATGTGTCCCATAATTGTTACTTTGAGGTTGGAAATACATTGGAATTTAGAGTGAGAAGAATAGTTTAGCAGCCAAAGCTCTCTTGGGTGCCTCTGTGGATTCATCTGTAGACATATTATGTGCATATTTATAGTCATGTGTAACCAGAACACACCTGACCTTCTTGGGCATTTCTACGGTTATATGATGACCACACTGACCAGCAGGCAGTAGGAATTTACAGGAACCTTACAGGGCACCTTCATATGCAGATGCCCACAGATAAAATTCTTATTTGACGGCAAGATGCTTTACTCTAGATCTTTGAAAAAGCATACCCAATTCTACCCTCAAAATACAGTCCCCTTTGCCCAATGAGTCAACCAAAAGTACCATATAAATAAGTGGCTATTTATAGGTAACTCACTTAGGTCAGTTGATAGAAAAACTGTCAGTAGCTCTGCCCCTGGTCAGAAAACCAAAGGAGAGCTGTGGTCATGGGATGAGAAATCAAGATGGCAGCCAGAGTCCTGCAGAGGGCAGGCTAACAATGACACAACATCTAACACCCCTGCCGGGAGTTTGCAGTGGCTACTCAATAGTGTGGATGGCTAATTCCCAAAGAGAACTGCCTTCTGATCAAACACCATGTAGGTATGGCATATCACGTCATTTTTGAAAGAAGTATGTTGTCTCAGGTGGGGTTGTCCCAGGACACAGACTCTGGGACAAGGATCTGAGTGCAAGTAGTTTATCTGCAAAGTGGTCCTGGGAAGCAATGGTGGGAAGGAAGGCAATGATTCAGGGAAAGAAAGGCTGCCAATGGAAGCTGAGTTAATGAGCAAGTTACTGCTGTGAGCAAATGGGTCTCAGTCCTGCTGGAGAACCTCTGGAAGACAGTGTAAAGGTGCCTCAGAGCTGTCACCTCCTTGGTACCCTACATCCCACCAGGGAGTTAGGAAGTTTCAGTATTTATACATGGGCTACTAATCATCATATGCTGAGAGATGCTCCCAGAGTATGAGTTCTTCACCACTTCTGTCTGCCCCCCCACAGAGAGGCTGGGAAGCCAGAGAAAGCCAAGGGGAGACAGGCAGGGCAATAATAGCATCTGTGTGTATTACAGCTGCCTCACAGAAACGTATGCTCAGACATGCCTGGGAGGAGATGCCCTTGGACGTGTTTCAAATGCAGGGGTCCCTGGGTACCAAGAGAAAACTTAGACTTGCAGTAAACTGGATAACATCTGTGCCAAAAGATGAATGCACTTGGTTACTGAGGACACAGTGGGAGATGGTGGTGGGGGAGGGTGAGAGGGTTAGAGAGGTTGGCGGGGGGCAGTGTGATGAAGAAAAAACACTGTTCCTGGAGTTAAAAGCACTCTAAAGGCCTTAGGCACCTCTGCCACCCAAATCACAGACTCTGTGGAAAGAAGAGGATCTACAACCATCTTCTCAAACACCTATCCCATCGCTAACATGTTCACTGAATGGCCCAAGTTTTGTAGGGTTTAAATGGGAAACCACCTAATTTTTTTTCTATCCTTTTCTTGGAGCTCCTTTCCTTGATATGAACAAAAAATGGGGGAAGACACTGTAGATTACTGGTCACTCTCAGTTATAAGAATCATCTAATTTTAATAATTAAGATTCATAAGTTAAGTCACAAATCTTATTCTATTATTTATAAGGAAAAGAAAATGAAATCACAAGTATATGACTGTAAGGAACCTTCTTATGTTCTTCATATCCAAGGAATGTGACCCATTACCTCATTACAGAACAGCACTTATTTCCTCTCAAGAATACCCCATACTCAGTGTGAAATTTAAGATACTTTATTTTGATAAACACTTTTATTTGGGGTCATTTATTTTGACCTTTGATTTAAAAAGAATGACTTGTTTTCCAAACATCTGACAGCTGATCACAAATCTCAATTGTGCCTTACCTTGAAATGGGGCTGCTAGGCCCTCACTGTACAGGCCTCTAGGATTGTTAAGCCTACCTTGCGATGCAGAATCAAGTTTAAATCCATGTGCAAAGAGATCACGGAACCTGCCCAGGTCCACACAACACTCGTTCAAACTTTGCTTATCATACATTCTCCCTTCCAGAGAATGAACACTTAGTGATCGCTCATTCTAATAGAGTTCCTGAGATTTAAAAGAAATTTCATGTAAAATAAAACAGACATTAGGACCTGTTTCACCAGCACTGCTTCTAACTTGACATTACTGTCAAGAAATTCTAAAGCCACATTCATTGTGCGAAAGCAACGAGAAGGTTAAAGATCATTGTTGCAGTCCTCCTTTTAAATTACTAGCTTGTATTATACCTTGTATTATATCTTTTATATATACTAAAATGCAAATAAACTCCTGGAACAGGCAGGAATCAGGCCTGTAAGTACCCATCTTTGCCACTGTATGTATAGGGCTTTATATCTGTGGACCCTAGTAAGGGTCAATCATAATTTTACTTCATTTGGCAGTTAGGCTAACTTTTATTCCATGGATAAACTTCCATATAACATGATTTAAATTGAGGTATTTGATAATGAAGGAATTCCGACCCTCAGCGATTTTTTATAGTTGGTGATTCAACTTCATTCAGTTACTTTAGAAGGAAAAGAAAAAGCACTGGGAAGTAATCATAACCCCAGTTATTAAGCACTCATGATGCCTTTTTATATAGTTGTAAAATATACATTAATACTTTGGAAATGTGCAATTACAGCATTAAAAAAAATTAGGTGGGGTAATCTGGGTGTTACCCTGGAAAGAGTGTGAGTTTTACATGGGTCAATACCAGCTTAGCAGCTGTGTGAACCTGGCAGACATGTACTGTGTTAGTTATTTATTCAAAAAAAACCCACAAAGAAACACACAAACAAAACCCTCTGCCCCCTCTCTCTCAACATGCAAACTTACAAAACAAAAAGTTCACCTCATAGGTTTTAGTAAGAGAAGCAATGGTAGTTCCTTCCTTACCAGCAAATCACAGATCAATATTATAATGTATTTCCACTTTATTCTATGTACCATGCAATTTGAATGAATTAACATCTGGTCCCATGAATGACAAGTCCTCTATGATGAGAGAATGTAACTGAACACTTGTGAAGGTAACTGATATTCCTTTTTCAGAAAAGGGATAAAAAGCCTCTTTCTTTATAAATTTGACATTATCCTTGATAACCTAACTGTGGGATAAGATCTTCATTTAAAGTGATGCTCTGAAACACTATGGCAAAGAGAAATTGATTTGACTTTTTAATTCCACTAAATGAAGGAATCAACGAAGAAATGAGTCTGATTAATTATAGCATGTGTTTCTCTCCCTCTTCCTCTTTACCTCCATTCTTTCTCTATCTTTCCTTTACCCCTCCATTTCTATCTTTCCCCCCCTCCCTCCCTATGTCTCTCTCTCTCTCTCACGCATAGCCCCCAAAATATGCAATCTTAATAAAGCTAAAGAACAGTAATTATAGTTATTTCTAACTCAGAGGCATATAACACATTAGATTAGCTGGTAATGTGTCAGTAATATAACATTTCAAAGCAGTTATGCATAGATATTACATGCTACTATACTGCAATCATACACTTCTATACCTAAACCAAAAGTTTGAGCAAATCAGTTTTGAGTCATATAATTTTTAGTTCATTAGTGCTTTAGAAAAATACACATTAAGACCAACTTCCTACTGGCAAAGAATACATCAGTATACTCATGAAGGCTTTTGAATAAGCTGTGTTGAACAAATTGTTTTCTAAAACAATTCCTCTATATAATTTATCACCTCCACCTAATGTAAATAACTGGATGAGAGTTGTATAAATTTATGACTGTCAAAAATCTTTTAAATCATATAAGACTTTTCAAATCCTGTGACCTATAGAACATGCCTCCTATCAAGGTTCTTTATTTTTTTACGTTTTTGGGGACAGTTTGAATAATATAAGATCTCTATTAGCTACATGATATCTAATTGAATACAGAATCCATTAAAGTTCTATAATTTAATGGCTATTATATTTTTTATTTTCAATGCTATGTGTTTAGTAAGGAATTTAACTAATTAAATAAACTGATAGTTCCAATATCCTCATGATGTTAAACAATTTCAATAAGTCAATTGCAACCTATACTTTTACTTATTTTTTCAATCTAGAGTTATAAGTTATGGGATACAGCTACGGTTAGTGTGTGTGTGTGTGTGTGTGTGTGTGTGTGTGTATTTTAAGGAGGTAAGTTACTTTGGGGGGCAGTCATGAAGGTTTGACTTTGTGTTTCCTGTTCTTTTTGTCAAGTAAACATTTTATTGAAGTACAGTACACATACAGAAAAACACACAAATCATAAGCATACAGCTTAATGAATTTTCACGAAGGGAACATATTCCTGAAACCACAGTAAAAACCAAAGAGAAAAGTGCCAGAAGCCTCCCTCAAGCTGTACTAGAATCATCATCTTCCACCAAAGATAAGTCATCATTCTGACTTCACCGACAAGAGATTCGTTCTGCTTGATTTTGAACTTTATATACATAGAATCACACAGCAAGTATTTTTTTAGGTCAAGTGTCTATGATTCAACAGCTGTGAGATTTATCCATGTTGCTGAATGCCACACTCCTTCTCCTTGCTGTCTAGTGTTTCACTGTGTGGTGATACCACAATTTATAAGTTCACTTTCACGTTGATGGAAATGTGGGTGGTGTCCAGTCTGGGGCTATCAGAAATAATGCTGCTACGAATGTTCTAGTACTTGTCTTCGGGTGAATGCAATGCATGATGAATCACTGGTGGGTGTATACATATACCCACCATTATATGTATAGGATTGGAATTGTTGGGTCAAGGTTATGTGTATATTTGGCTTCAGTGTATATTTCCAATCAGCCTTCCAAGGTAGCTACAAACTTTACACTCCTACCGGCAGTTCATGAGTTGCTTACATCCTCATCCACACTTTCTACTGTCAATCTTTTTCATTATAGCCATTCTAGTGAGTGGGTAGTGGCACTTTTTTGTGGTTTTATTTTGTATTTTTCTAGTGACTAATGAGTCTGAACACTGTTCACATGCATTGGCCATTTGGATATTCTAGTTTGTAAAATATCTGTTCAAGTCTTTTGCCCATATTCCCATTGGATTCTCTCCCTTTTTCTTATTCATTTGATGGAGTTCTTTATAAATTCTTGATGAAAGTCCGTTGTTGAACACATGTATTTAAATGTTTTCTTATACTCTATGATCTTTTTACTCTTAATAATGCTTTTTTTAAACTTGAAGTATAGTTGCTGTGCAGTATTATATGAGTTACAGGTTACTATATAGTGATTCTGCTGAAAGCATTTCCTCTAAGATGAGGAACAAGACAAAGATGCCCACTCTCGCCACTTTCATTCAACATAGTTTTGAAGTCCTAGCCACAGCAATAAGAGAAGAAAAAGAAATATTATAAAAGGAATACAAAATGGAAAGGAAGAAGTAAAACTGTCTCTGTTTGCAGATGACATGATACTATACATGGAAAATCCTAAAGATGCCACCAGAAAACCACTAGAGCTCATCAATAAATTTGGCAAAGTTGCAGGATACAAAATTAATATACAGAAATCTGCTGCACTTATATACATTAACAACAAACTATCAGAAAGAGAAATTAAGGAAATAATCTCATTTACCATCATATAAAAAAGAATAAAATACCTAGGAATAAACCTACCTAAGGAGGTAAAAGACCACCACTTGGAAAACTATAAGACACTGATGAAAGAAACTGAAAATGACACAAACAGATGGAAAGATATACCATTTTCTTGGACTTGGAAGAATTACTACTGTTAAAATGACCATACTATCCAAGGCAATCTACTGTCTTAATAATGCTTTGGGGGCTTGTCTGGTGGTCCAGTGGTTAAGACTTCATGTTTCCACTGCAGGGGGAGCAGGTTTGATCCCTGGTTGGGGAAATAAGATCCTGCATACCGTGCAGCACAGCCAAAAAATAAAATAAAATAATGCTTTTGATAAACACATGTAATTTAATTAGTCCAATTTAGATATCTTTTTATTGTTTCTATTATATTTTGTGTCCTGTTTTAAAAGTCTTTGCTTCCACCAAGATCGTGAATATATTCCTCCTAAGTTTAGGTTTACAATCCATCTGTAACTGATTTATGTGTATTGAAAAAGGGGTTCAAATGGATTCAAAGGGAAGTTCAGTGGTCTTAATAGCCTTTGCTTCTGAAGAGCATTTCTTGGCAACTCCAAGGAACAAAGAAAACTCAGGAGAAACTGATCCAACAGCTACATTAAGGCATGGAGATGGTCAAGCACCTACTGAAAAAATCTCCTGGTGAATATTATCTTGTGAATTGTTATTCAAAACAAAATGAATAAAAAGGGTATTCCTGAAAAGTACACCACTTATCTACAAAAAAAGTATAATACCATCTTTTCCTCTGCTAGTAACGCTTTAAATTCTGAAAAAATTCCAAATTCTAAAAATCTGCAGCATTCACATTTAGAAAAGCTTTACAGACCAGTTTTGCCCATTAGAAATATAATGCAAGCCACATGTCTTAATTTAAAATTTCCTAGTAGCCAAATTAAAAATTTAAAAATCAGGGGACTTCCCTGGTGGCACACTGGTTAAGAATCCACTTGCCAATGCAGGGAGATGGGTTCGAGCCCTGGTCCAGGATGATCCCACATGCCATGGAGCAACTGGGCCCATGCACCACAACTACTGAGCCTGCACTCTAGAGCCCGTGAGCCACAACTACAGAGCCTGCGTGCCACAACTACTGAAGCCCAAGCGCCCTAGAGCCCATGTTCCGCAACAAGAGGAGCCACCACAATGAGAAGCCTGCACACTTCAACAAAGAGTAGCCCCCACTCTCCACAACTAGAGAAAAGAAAGCCCACGCACAGCAAGGAAGACCCAATGCAGCCAAAAATAAATAAATAAATTTATTAAAAAAAATTTAAATCAGGTCAAATTATTTTTAATAATATATTTTACTTAACATAAGAGATCCAACACATCTTCATTTCCACGTGTGGCAATAGTCACACTTCAAAAGCTCAATAGCCACACTTGCCTACGATACTGGGCAACCCAGCCATAGATAGTTACAAGAATACAATGGCCTCCTTCATAAACATTACAGTTTATATATTTACAGATCAACTAATTTTATATTCATATTATAGCCACATATTTAAAGTAGAACAAGGTGGTTCTCAACATGTAGTCTCTGAATGATCAGCACAGGCATCATCTGGGATTGTTAGAAATGCAAATTCTCAGCCCCAATCCAGACTTTCTGAATCAGAATCTCTAAGGGTAGGCCAACCAATCTATGTTTCTTTGATTTTGATGTGTGCTCCAGAGCTGTGGGAATAACAGGGTTATTTCTGTTTTATATAATGATATTAACTTTGTATTACAACATTATAAATATACTGCCTTATCTGCAACAGAAGCCTTTTGGGGTGTGGGGAACCTCACAGTCAGGTTACCATCTCACATATTCCAAATGAGACCTCTTGTAGCATGACAAATGGTCCACTGCTCTCTGCAACAGACATGTGGGAGAAAGTTTCTTTTTTGTTGGCGAATGATTCCCAATTGCCACAGGCATCTATTAAACTCGCAGAAGCGAAGACTTGGGGTCACACAGTAGTAATCAGAGCAAGGAAACTGTATTATAGAGAAAACCAAATAACTATGTTCCCCTTAATAGCTCTGTATGAATAAAGTGAATACATAAAGAGATGCTTGAAGCACTTTTATTTTTTTTTAAATATTAATCTCTTTGGCTTGGGATATATGATCTTGAAAGGACAAATCTTATTAATGTCTCCTCAAAGGTAGGGCGCTTTCCCCAGGTTTCACATTACTGTATCCCCAGCCCATGGCCCAGTCCCAGGCACCTAGGAGAGTCTCTACAAACGTTGAGTGAAGGGATGGATGCTTGATAAAACCCACTCCATGTCTCAAATTCTGGTTTAGAAAGATCAGTTAGCTCAGTTGCTGGGGTTCCCTTATTATTTTAACACAAAATGAGCTGAATCATTGTTTCTTCTTTTCCAGTAGCAGTCCCCTTTTTTCCAAAATACTTCTTGCCACCTAAAAATTGGAGGAGGAGTATAATGGAGATACAGATCTTAAGGAAAGTTCTTTAAATGTATTCAAATGTAAATTCTATACTGATAAGGTTTTTGTTGTTCACTGCTATATCCCTGGCCTTTAGAAATCAATGTTCAGGGACTTCCCTGGTGGTACGATGGTTAAGACTCCAAGCTCCCAATGCAGGGGGCCTCCGTTCGATCTCTAGTCAGGGAACTAGATCCCACATGCATGCCACAAGAGTTCACATGTCAAAACTAAGGAGCCCACGTGCTGCAACTAAGGAGCCTGCCTGCCACAATTAGACTCAGCGCAACCAAATAAATAAATAAATAGTTTAAAAAATAATCAATGCTCAATAAATATTTGTTGAAACACTAAATTTTATCCTTTTAAAATTCCTTTACAGCCTTCTTTTTACATGCAGCCAGAGAAACCCATCCATTTTTATGTTGATCCAGGTGCTCTACTTCCCTAGAAGGCCTCCCACTATGCTTTCTCCACATCTACTGAGATCCCAACCAGTCTTTTCCACCCAGTTAAAGCTTCCCCTCCTAGAAAGGCACCCCAGAAACTCAAAGTTGTCTAAGTGTCCAAACTTCCACCATATTCAATCCAACATTTACAAACATGATGCCTTTCAGTTATTCTTTTTGCATCGTTGTCTTTCATAAGCTGTCTCTTGCCATATAGGCTCTGGCTTCCTGAATGCTAGAACCACAGCATTTACTTAGTTTTGTTTTTTTAAAAATCTTTCCCACATCTAGATTAATGCATAGAGCATATTAAACAAAATAATGACTTGATTTAAAAGGGAAGCTTTTAAATAATATTATTTTCGGGCCAGAACAGTCCTAGTTTACTACTGTTGTCCTAGCATCATTAACAGCTCTCCTTTTTACTCTCAAACCAGCCCTCATTTGGACAATAAATTATTAAATGTCTTCCCAACTTATGGTCAACACTAAGACGGTAAAACATTGGCCACAAAGTGCCTCCAAGTTCTTGCCAACAGCCCATGATGTGAGAACCGTTTGACCATCACAATGAATCTGACACATGCAATGCCTTTGCTAGTTACTGTATTTATTGGGATTTGTAAGAGAAGAAAACATTCAGATGGTGTGGTAAGTGGGATAGATGGCTTGATTAATCTTCTCAGAACCCTCAACATATTGCTTAGAAACCTTTCTGAGAAGAGAACAGAAAAGTGGTATAAACCCTCAGCTGTACACTCTCTTATTTTGTACTTTTGAATCCTTTTTACACGTATGATTTGTACTTTTGAATCCTTTTTACACGTATGATTTCCTTTGATATTTACAACACTCTTCTTAAGTAGGGTAGCAGATACTGGTATTCCTATTTTAGAAATTAGGAAAACAATTCCATGGAGTTAATATCATTTGGCCAGTCAGAATGAGACAGGAGCTAGAATAATACCCAATATTTTCTGTTATAATTGTACATCTCCTTTTTTCCTATTAAAATACATGCTCTTTACTTACCCTTCCATAAAAGACACTCATTTCGCCTTCCAATAAAAATGAAACATTAGTTCATCCACGGAATGTTTACAGACATGACATTTGGTATACTTTCTAAGCCATAGGGGTAATAATGATCATACCTTCCATTCACCTTACGTTTTACACTTTCCTAGGTGCCTTTCATTTTCTTTCACACTGAACTTCGGGAACAGACACTCTTAAGTGTTTTAACGTTGCTTCCCTCAGTGCTCAGAGAGGTTAAGAAGTCAGCTCAAGGCTGCATTGCAGCCTGTAAGGGATGCAGCTAAAAACGACTGAGGGCACCTGACTCCCAAGTCAGGTATCTTTGGTTTTGCCAAATGAAAATTCCACGGAATAGATGCCAAATTTCCCATGAAGTTTACTGTAATGAGATTTAGCTTGCCTTTAAAAAAATAATAATAGTGATAATTGGAAGTTAAGACTAAGATCATTTTCCAATTTTTCCTATCTTTCTCACATTACAGAGAAGCAGGTTAAGTGCTTTAAAGAGATTCTGAGTTGTTTGATGCTTTTGAGTATCGTGTGTGGATAACTGAAACTTTCAACTAGGAACAAAGCCCTTAGGGATGCAGGTGAGAACACCAGCTGTAGGCTGTGAATGACACAGCATCCTTCTCTGTATCCCCTACACTTTTGACCAGATCTCAAGCTCCTTCCTGCATTTCATGTCATATAAGTAATGAGCTGCAATAAACAACTACTACCTACACATGCATTTGGAATCCAGTCTTAATTATGTCATCAGAAGCCCTTCCTGGTTAAGGGCGCAGCGTATGTTCCCTCTTCTTCAGTTATTCCTTTGGTTTTTATTGCAGACTCTTTCTCCTTGGCCCACTTTCTGCCTTAAAGAGGAGATGCCAAAGAAAATATGCTGGGCTCTTTTAGGTCCCTTCCAATAGCTTCCTGTTGGGACCTCACTTACCAGTCCCTGAGGCAGGAGAGACAATCTGTATGGTGACTCAGATGTCCAGTAGCAGAGAAATAGGGGTGCATATTTTCTTCTCCTGAGTGTATTCCTTAGGAAACTTTAAATAAATATTAAGCTTGTGAGTGAGGGGAGAAGGTTACTCTGCTATGTATTTTTTTTTTTATGTGCAGAGACTAGGGTGCTGCAGGGTAAGATAGGGGCTCACTGTTCACAAGGAATGCCCCTCAAAGTGCTACTTCCTCAAGCTTGGTAGGTTTTATAGAAAACTCTAAATGTCTATGATGGCTAAAGGAAGTCGTATCTCATAGGTGCGGAACCTGGAGGACTTGGAAAAACTGGACTGTCATCAACATGGGGATGCAGATGGCCTTCACCTCTACACACATGTATTCGCCATGCCGACATCTCATGTGGGAAAGCAATGGGAAGAATCGGCCTTCAAGCTCCAGCCCTCTCATGCCTGTGAAAACAGGGATCCATGGAAACCTCCTTCAAATTACTCAGAGGTTATCCTTGAGCTGCAAAACCATAAAGTTAACTCAATTACCAACCACTGCTGCCCATTTAGTTACTTATTTACTTTTTATTGCACACAGAATGCAGAAATCTTAACTGTTTACAGCTATACAACCACTCCCTGGGTCATGAGATAGACCGTTACTAATGCCCTAGAAGGCTCCTGTGTGCCCTCCAAAGTTCTATCACCATAAACTAATTGTTGAGTTCTATCGCTGTTGATTCGTTGTGCCTGTTCTTGAACTCCATGTAAATGGAATCACACATCACCCTTTGTTGTGTCTGGCTCCTTTTGTTCAACATACTGTCTGTAAGATTCATCCATGTTATTGTGTGGATCAATAGTGTGATCTTTGCATGGTTGCACAGTATTCCATTGCATGAACAAACCAAGTTTTTTCTTTTAATCATTTTCTTGTTGAACATTTGGCTTATTTCCAGTTAGTGTAGCTTTGTTGAGATTCTGAGCTGTTTCCATGTTTCTCTCTCTCCCTCTCCCTCTCTCTCTCCCTCACACTCATTCTCTCTCTCTCTCTCTCTCTCCCTCCCTCTCCCTCTCCCTCTCTCTCTCTCATACACAAGATCTTTGCATGTGTGCAGCTTTAGTTGATAGAGCATCCACTAGGCTTTTAAATTTTACTAGGGGGAAAAATCCCAAGCAGAAAATCAAGCAAAGCAAAAATAAATTAGACAAAAAGCAGTTATTTTCCTTGATACAAAATAATCAAATTGCCACACTGATAGGATTTACATTTTGAAAGTTTTTGAAAGTTATCTCAATCTACATGCTGTCAATTTGAACTTGTCTGCAGAAGAAATTCATTTTGTCAGTTGCTACAAATGTGTTTTGTTTCCCTGCACAATCGGGTTCATTGTGGTTTGCATATTTGCATTTGTTTTTAATAAACCAATGTTTAAAAACTGGGAGAGCTCGTATCAGAAAACTCCAGTTTTCAAACTTCTCTTAAAAAATTGGAACATCTGGGGACTTCTCTGGTGGTCCAGTGGTTAAGACTCGCACTTCCAATGCAGGGGGTGCAGGTTCGATCCCGGGACCGGGAACTAAGATCCCACATGCTGCACAGTGCAGCCAAAAAAAAAAAAAAAAAAAGAAAAATTGGAACATCTGGTAGACTTGGCCCCATTCCCAAAGAGCAGCGACAGACAGGAGTTAAGTGTGGGTCCCTGCAATCAGACAGGCACACATCCCCCTGTTTACAAAGGGCCAACACCACCTACTGCTTGTTAACTGCCTGGTCTGTGTAAGCATAAGAACCCTGTTCCACCCTATGACCTGTCAGTCAAATTCATTCACGCTTCTCTCCCTTAGAGTACATGGATTTGGCAATTGCCTGTTGATGAGAGTGTTTTGGACAATTAAAAATTTGTTTTTACATGTGTCCAAAGATCTTTCTAAAAGTATTATATACTAACCTAGTTCCAAAAATAATGGCTGAAATAAGAGGAATAGCTCAGAATACATTGAATCTGTGTGTTAGATGTAGAAGATGAAATGGGTAGAGAGGAGAGACAGTTGTCCTTGTTTCTTCTGCACAGAGAAACTTCACTCAGGATGTCCACCCACAGGCCAGTCTTCTGTCAACATCTGTTAGCCATGTGGGAGGATATCTGACAACCAATGAGAAAAACAGCCCCTCTGATCCATTCAATTAAATACTTCCTGGACCAGGGCTTCCCTGGTGGTGCAGTGGTTAAGAATCCGCCTGCCAGTGCAGGGGACATGGGTTCGAGCCCTGGTTCGGGAAGATCCCACATGCTGTGGAGCAACTAAACCCCTGCACCATAGCAACTGAGCCTGCACTCTAGAGCCCGCAAGCCACAACTACTGAAGCCCATGTGCCTAGAGCCTGTGCTCCACAACAAGAGAAGCCACCGCAATGAGAAGCCTGCGCACAGTAACAAAGAGTAGCCCCCGCTCACCGCAACTAGAGAAAGTCGAGCGCAGCAACAAAGACCCAATGCAACCAAAAATAAATAAATAAATAAAATACAATAAAAAATAAATACTTCCTGGACCAAACCCAATTCCATCATGATTGGTGCATGGGGCAGTTGCTAACTCCATTTAGTCATTTTCATGATGTCAATGATGTTAGTGGGAGCCAGAGTGATTTCCTTTTGCAATCTAGATAAATCTGAAGGCTCCTTGTGCTAAAATACAGATGTCTCCTGGATACATTTTAAAAATGACAAAATGTTGCTAGGCTCACTAGATAGTAAAGGAAATATCTGAGCACTCCCTGCCCCCCCCCCAAAGAAGTGACAGAAATGAAATCTGAGAATCTATATAGAGAATAAACTAATGCAAAAGACAGGATAGCCCTAAGCAATCATGATAACACGGATCTGGAGACCAAGCCTTAGGCCCTTTGAACAGGAAAGGCAGGGCAGTTAAGCCTGCGAGACAGAAACCTAGAATGGCACTTTGGAAGAAGCTAAAGTTGTTCCTGCCTTAGTAGAAGCAAAGCAACACTCCCCCTAGGAAAACATCCTGATTTAGGCCCAGAGGATTCCTATATATGAACATTGATAATCAACTATTACTTAACCACACAAGGAGAAATATCACCAAAAATAACTGTTGACAAAAGAACAAGCTGGCTTCCAGCACCCTTGTACTTCATGTTTTAGAATCAGCGGATAAATACAAAATAGCTATGCATAAAATGTGAAAACAATTAAAAATGGAACAAAGATGAGCTTGAGTTAGTTGACTGTCATAATTTCTTTGCCATCTGAGAACTGAATTAGAGGTGGAAACTTGGTAAGGGACCATGATATTCCATGGGTCATATTTTCTTGAACTTTTTTCTGATTTTCCAAATTGTGCAGCATCCCAGTCAGCTGTCCAATGATTTTGTCCCAAAGATTTCCAGGCTCTCTTAGCCACTGTCATATACCTGTAGTTCAAGATACCCTAGAACTTTAATTTGCTGCCCAGAATGGTAGTTAAGTCCACCTTGCCACTTACAGTAAGTGCTGCTACAAACACTCTGTTATTCTGAGTCCCATCATCCATCATCCCAGTGATATTAGGAAGCTCAACTCCTAGACAGCTTCCCAGCACATCAACCTAGAAGCCAGGCTTAGACGACAGCCTCCACAGAGCTTCTGGAAGATGCCAGCACCCTTCTGCAGAGAATACTTATTGTCTTTGTAAAGGGAGTATCCTCTGGGCTCTCTCAGTCGGTAAGAAAAATAGTCAAGTGATAGGTTCTCAGATGGTACCTAAAACCATCTTTGCATCCATTCTAACTTCCCTCTTCCCTAAGCTATCTGACTCTTTATGAAGACAGGGTCAAACTACCATATGATCCTACAATCCCACTCCTGGGCATATACCCGAAGAAAACCATAATTCAAAAAGATACATGCACCACAATGTTCACTGCAGCACTATTTACAATAGCCAAGACATGGAAGCAACCTAAATGTCCATCGACAGAGGAATGGATAAAGAAGATGTGGTACATATATATTAATACAATGGTTACTCAGCCATAAAAGAAATAATGCCATTTGCAGCAACACGGATGGACCTAGAGATTATCATACTAAGTGAAGTAAGACAGAAAGACAAATATCATATGATATCACTTATGTGTGGAATCTAAAAAAATTACACAAATGAACTTATTTACAAACAGAAACAGACTCACAGACTTAGAAATCAAACTTATGGTTACCAAAGGGGAAAGGGTGAGGGGAGGGAGGGAAAAATTAGGAGTTAGGGATTAACATATACACGCTACTATATATAAAATAATCAACAAGGAGCTACTGTAGAGCACAGGGAACTCTACTCAATATTCTGTAATAGCCTATATGGAAAATGAATGAATATATGTATATGTATAACTAAATCACTTTGCTGTATACCTGAAACTAACACAACATTGTAAATCAATATACTACAATATAAAATATACTACAATATAAAATAAAAATTAAATTAAAATTTAATACGTGAAAAATTAAATTAAAATTTAATACCTGAAACTAACACAACATTGTAAATCAATATACTACAATATAAAATATACTACAATATAAAATAAAAATTAAATTAAAATTTTAAAATAAAATAAAACGTGAGGGGAAAAAAAAGACAGGGTCAAAGAAGTTGTGGACTTTTCTCCTCATTTGATATAGGCCCTCAGAGCAAACAGCCTTCAAAGAACCATTGTAGAAAGCCATTAGGACCAGCTTCAAGAATCCTTGACATTCAGGGGGGTGCTGGGAAGATGGCGGAAGAGTAAGACGCAGAGATCACCTTCCTCCCCACAGATACACCAGAAATACATCTACACGTGGAACAGCTCCTACAGAACACCTACTGAATGCTGGCTGAAGACCTCAGACCTCCCAAAAGGCAAGAAACTCCCCACGTACCTGGGTAGGGCAAAAGAAAAAACAGAGACAAAAGAATAGGGACAGCACCTGCACCAGTGGGTGGGAGCTGTGAAGGAGGAAAGGTTTCCACACACTAGGAAGCCCCTTGACGGGCGGAGACTGCGGGAGGCGGAGGGGGGAGCTTCGGAGCCACGGAGGAGAGCACAGCAACAGGGGTGCGGAGGGCAAAGCGGGGAGATTCCCGCACACAGGATCGGTGCCGACGGGCACTCACCAGCCCAAGAGACTTGTCTGCTCACCCGCCGGGGCGGGCGGGTCTGCGAGCTGAGGCTCGGGCTTTGGTCGGAGCGCAGGGAGAGGACTGGGGTTGGCGGCTTGAACACAGCCTGAAGGGGTCAGTGCACCACGGCTAGCCGGGAGGGAGTCCGGGCAAAAGTCTGCACCTGCCGAAGAGGCAAGAGACTTTTTCTTCCCTCTTTGTTTCCTGCTGCGCGAGAAGAGGGGTTTAAGAGCGCTGCTTAAAGGAACTCCAGAGACGGGCGCGAGCCGCAGCTAAAAGCGCGGACCCCAGAGACGGGCGCGAGCCACGGCTAAAAGCACGGACCCCAGAGACGGGCGGGAGACGCTAAGGCTGCTGCTGCCGCCACCAAGGAGCCTGTGTACGAGCACAGGTCACTATCCACACCCCTCTTCCGGGGAGCCTGTGCAGCCCGCCACTGCCAGGTTCCCGGGATCCAGGGACAACTTCCCCGGGAGAACGCACGGCGGGCCTCAGGCTGGTGCAACGTCACGCCGGCCTCTGCCGCCGCAGGCCCGCCCCGCACGCCGTGCCCCTCCCTCCCCCCACCCCGGCCTGAGTGAGCCAGAGCCCCCGAATCAGCGGTTCCTTTAACCCCGTCCTGTCTGAGCAAAAAACAGACGCCCTCCAGCGACCTACACGCAGAGGCAGGGCCAAATCCAAAGCTGAGCCCCTGGGAGCTGTGAGAACAAAGAAGAGAAAGGGAAATCTCTCCCAGCAGCCTCAGAAGCAGCAGATTAAAGCTCCACAATCAACTTGATGTACCCTGCATCTGTGGAATACATGAATAGACAACGAATCATCCCAAATTGAGGAGGTGGGCTTCGAGAGCAAGATCTATGATTTTTTCCCCTTTTCCTCTTTTTGTGAATGTGTATACTTCTGTGTGAGATCTTGTCTGTATAGCTTTGCTTCCACCATATGTCCTAGGGTTCTATCCGTCCATTGTTTTTTTTTAAAATTTTTTTCTTAATAATTTATTTTATTAACTTTATTACACTTTACCTTCTTTCTTTCTTTCCTTCTTTCTTTCTTTCTTTCTTTCTTTCTTTCTTTCTTTCTTTCTTTCTTTCTTTCTTTCTTTCTTTCCTTCCTTCCTTCCTTCCTTCCTTCCTTCCTTTCCTCCTTTAGACAATGAATCATCCCAAATTGAGGAGGTGGACTTTGAGAGCAAGATTTATGATTTTTTTCCCTTTACCTCTTTTTGTGAGGGTGTATGAGTATGCTTCTGTGTAAGATTTTGTCTGTATAGCTTTGCTTCCACCATTTGTCCTAAGGTTCTATCCGTCCTTTTTTTTTTTTTCTAAATAATTATTTTTTAATTCAATAACTTTATTATACTTTATTTTATTTTACTGTATCTTCTTTCTGTCTTTTTTCCTTCCTTCCCTCCTTCCTTCCTTCCTCCCTCCCTCCTTTCTTTCCTTCTTTTCTTCTTTCTTTCTTTCTTTCTTCCTTCCTTCCTTCCCTCCTTTCTTTCTTTCTTTCTTTCTTTCTTCCTACTTCTACTAATTCTCTCTACTTCTTCTCCCTTTCATTCTGAGCCATGTGGATGAAAGGCTCTTGGTGCTCCAGCCAGCAGTCAGGGCTCTGCCTCTGAGGTGGGAGAGCCAACTTCAGGACACTGGTCAAAAAGAGACCTCCCACCTCCACATAATATCAAATGGCGAAAATCTCCCAGAGACCTCTATCTTAACACCAGCACCCAGCTTCACTCAACGACCAGCAAGCTACAGTGCTGGACAACCTTTGCCAAACAAATAGCAAGACAGGAACACAACCCCACCCATTAGCAGAGAGGCTCCCTAAAATCATAATAAGGCCACAGACACCCCAAAACACACCACCAGACGTGGACCTGCCCACCAGAAAGACAAGATCCAGCCTCATCCACCACAACACAAGCACTAGTCCCCTCCACCAGGAAGCCTACACAACACACTGAACCAACCTTAGACACTGGAGACAGACATCAAAAACAACGGGAATGAGGAACCTGCAGCCTGCAAAAAGGAGACCCCCAAACACAGTAAGATAAGCAAAATGAGAAGACAGAAAAACACACAGCAGATGAAGGAGCAAGATAAAAATGCACCAGACCTAACAAATGAAGAGGAAATAGGCAGTCTACCTGAAAAAGAATTCAGAATAATGATAGTAAAGATGATCCAAAATCTTGGAAATAGAATGGACAAAATGCAAGAAACATTTAACAAGGACCTAGAAGAAATAAAGATGAAACAAGCAAAGATGAACAACACAATAAATGAAATTAAAAATACTCCAGATGGGATCAATAGCAGAATAACTGAGGCAGAAGAACGGATAAGTGACCTGGAAGATAAAATAGTGGAAATAACTACTGCAGAGCAGAATAAAGAAAAAAGAATGAAAAGAACTGAGGACAGTCTCAGAGACCTCTGGGACAACATTAAATGCACCAACATTTGAATTATAGGGGTTCCAGAAGAAGAGAAAAAGAAAGAGATGGAGAAAATATTTGAAGAGATTATAGTTGAAAGCTTCCCTAATATGGAAAAGGAAATAGTTAATCAAGTCCAGAAAGCACAGAGAGTCCCATACAGGATAAATCCAAGGAGAAATACGCCAAGACACATATTAATCAAACTGTCAAAAATTAAATACAAAGAAAAAATATTAAAAGCAGCAAGGGAAACACAACAAATAACACACAAGGGAATCCCCATAAGGTTAACAGCTGATCTCTCAGCAGTAACTCTGCAAGCCAGAAGGGAGTGGCAGGACATACTGAAAGTGATGAAGGAGAAAAACCTGCAACCAGGATTACTCTACCTAGCAAGGATCTCATTCAGATTTGATGGAGAAATTAAAACATTTACAGACAAGCAAAAGCTGAGAGAGTTCAGCACCACCAAACCAGCTTTACAACAAATGTTAAAGGAATTTCTCTCGACAAGAAACACAAGAGAAGGAAAAGACCTATAATAACGAACCCAAAACAATTTAGAAAATGGGAATAGGAACATACATATCGATAATGACCTTAAATGTAAATGGACTAAGTGCTCCCACCAAAAGACACAGATTGGCTGAATGGCCAACAAAAACAAGACCCATATATATGCTGTCTACAAGAGACCCACTTCAGACCTAGAGACACATACAGACTGAAAGTAAGGGGATGGAAAAAGATATTCCATGCAAATGGAAACCAAAAGAAAGCTGGAGTGGCAATTCTCATATCAGACAAAATAGACTTTAAAATAAAGACTATTAGAAGAGACAAAGAAGGACACTACATAATGATCAAGGGATCGATCCAAGAAGAAGATATAACAATTGTAAATATTTATGCACCCAACATAGGAGCACCTCAATACATAAGGCAAAAACTAACAGCCATAAAAGGGGAAATCGACAGTAACACATTCATAGTAGGGGACTTTAACACCCCACTTTCACCCATGGACAGATCATCCAAAATGAAAATAAATAAGGAAACACAAGCTTTAAATGATACATTAAACAAGATGGACTTAATTGATATTTATAGGACACTCCATCCAAAAACAACAGAATACACATTTTTCTCAAGTGTTCATGGAACATTCTCCAGGATAGGTCATATCTTGGGTCACAAATCAAGCCTTGGTAAATTTAAGAAAATTGAAATTGTATCAAGTATCTTTTCTGACCACAATACCATGAGACTAGATATCAATTACAGGAAAAGATCTGTAAAAAATACAAACACATGGAGGCTAAACAATACACTACTTAATAATGAAGTGATCACTGAAGAAATCAAAGAGGAAATTAAAAAACACCTAGAAACAAATGACAATGGAGACACAACGACCCAAAACCTATGGGATGCAGCAAAAGCAGTTCTAAGAGGGAAGTTTATAGCAATACAAGCCCACCTTAAGAAGCAGGAAACATCTCGAATAAACAACCTAACCTTGCACCTCAAGCAATTAGAGAAAGAAGAACAAAAAACCCCAAAGTTAGCAGACGGAAAGAAATCATAAAAATCAGATCAGAAATAAATGAAAAAGAAATGAAGTAAACAATAGCAAAGATCAATAAAACTAAAAGCTGGTTCTTTGAGAAGATAAACAAAATAGATAAACCATTAGCCAGACTCATCAAGAAAAAAAGGGAGAAGACTCAAATCAATAGAATTAGAAATGAAAAAGGAGAAGTAACAACTGACACTGCAGAAATAAAAAACATCATGAGAGATTATTACAAGCAACTCTATGCAAATAAAATGGACAACTTGGAAGAAATGGACAAATTCTTAGAAATGCACAACCTGCCAAGACTGAATCAGGAAGAAATAGAAAATATGAACAGACCAATCACAAGCACTGAAATTGAAACTGTAATTAAAAATCTTCCAACAAACAAAAGCCCAGGACCAGATGGCTTCATAAGCAAATTCTATCAAACATTTAGAGAAGAGCTAACACCTATCCTTCTCAAACTCTTCCAAAATATAGCAGAGGGAGGAACACTCCCAAATTCCTTCTACGAGGCCACCATCACCTTGATACCAAAAGCAGAGAATGATGTCACAAAGAAAGAAAACTACAGGCCAATATCCCTGATGAACATAGATGCAAAAATCCTCAACAAAATACTAGCAAACAGAATCCAACAGCACATTAAAAGGATCTACACCATGATCAAGTTGGGTTTATTCCAGGAATGCAAGGATTCTTCAATATATGCAAATCTATCAATGTGACAAACCATATTAACAAATTGAAGGAGAAAAATCATATGATCATCTCAATAGATGCAGAGAAAGCTTTTGACAAAATTCAACACCCATTTATGATAAAAACCCTGCAGAAAGTAGGGATAGAGGGAACTTTCCTCAACATAATAAAGGCCATATATGACAAGCCCACAGCCAACATCATCCTCAATGGTGAAAAACTGAAAGCATTTCCACTATGATCAGGAACTAGACAAGGTTGCCCACTCTCACCACTATTATTCAACATAGTTTTGGAAGTTTTAGCCACAGCAATCAGAGAAGAAAAGGAAATAAAAGGAATCCAAATCGGAAAAGAAGAAGTAAAGCTGTCACTGCTTGCAGATGACATGATACTATACATAGAGAATCCGAAAGATGCTACCAGAAAACTACTAGAGCTAATCAATGAATTTGGTAAAGTAGCAGGATACAAAATTAATGCACAGAAATCTCTGGCATTCCTACATACTAATGATGAAAAATCTGAAAGTGAAATCAAGAAAACACTCCCATTTACCATTGCAACAAAAAGAATAAAATATCTAGGAATAAACCTACCTAAGGAGACAAAAGACCTGAATTCAGAAAATTATAAGACACTGATGAAAGAAATTAAAGATGATACAAATAGATGGAGAGATACACCATGTTCTTTGATTGGAAGAATCAACATTGTGAAAATGACTCTACTACCCAAAGCAATCTATAGATTCAATGCAATCCCTATCAAACTACCACTGGCATTTTTATAGAACTAGAACAAAAAATTTCACAATTTGTATGGAAGCACAAAAGACCCCAAATAGCCAAAGCAATCTTGAGAACAAAAAACGGAGCTGGAGGAATCAGGCTCCCTGACTTCAGACTATACTACAAAGCTACAGTAATCAAGACAGTATGGTACTGGCACAAAAACAGAAAGATAGATCAATGGAACAGGATAGAAAACCCAGAGATAAACCCACGCACATATGGACACCTTATCTTTGATAAAGGTGGCAGGAATGTACAGTGGAGAAAGGACAGCCTCTTCAATAAGTGGTGCTGGGAAAACTGGACAAGTACATGTAAAAGTATGAGATTAGATCACTCCCTAACACCATACACAAAAATAAGCTCAAAATGGATTAAAAACCTAAATGTAAGGCCAGAAACTATCAAACTCTTAGAGGAAAACAGGCAGAACACTCTATGACATAAATCACAGCAAGATCCTTTTTGACCCACCTCCTAGAGAAATGGAAATAAAAACAAAAATAAACAAATGGGACCTAATGAAACTTCAAAGCTTTTGCACAGAAAAGGAAACCATAAACAAGACCAAAAGACAACCCTCAGAATGGGAGAAAATATTTGTAAATGAAGCAACTGACAAAGGATTAATTTCCAAAATTTACAAGCAGCTCATGCAGCTCAATAACAAAAAAACAAACAACCCAATCCAATAATGGGCAGGAGACCTAAATCGACATTTCTCCAAAGAAGATATACAGACTGCCAACAAACACATGAAAGAATGCTCAACATCATTAATCATTAGAGAAATGCAAATCAAAACTACAATGAGATATCATCTCACACCAGTCAGAATGGCCATCATCAAAAAGTCTAGAAACAATAAATGCTGGAGAGGGTGTGGAGAAAAGGGAGCACTCTTGCACTGCTGGTGGGAATGTGAATTGGTCAGCCACTATGGAGAACAGTATGGAGGTTCCTTAAAAAATTACAAATAGAACTACCATATGACCCAGCAATCCCACTACTGGGCATATACCCTGAGAAAACCAAAATTCAAAAAGAGTCATGTACCAAAATGTTCACTGCAACTCTATTTACAATAGCCAGGAGATGGAAACAACCTAACTGTCCATCATTGGATGAATGGATAAAGAAGATGTGGTACATATATACAATGGAATATTACTCAGCCATAAAAAGAAACGAAATTGAGCTATTTGTAATGAGGTGGATGGACCTAGAGTCTGTCATACAGAGTGAAGTCAGAAAGAGAAAGACAAATACCGTATGCTAACAAATATATATGGAATTTAAGGAAAAAAATGTCATGAAGAACCTAGGCGTAAGACGGGAATAAAGACATAGACCTACTAGAGAATGCACTTGAGGATATGGGGAGGGGGAAGGGTAAGCTCTGACAAGGCGAGAGAGTGGCATGGACATATATACACTAACAAACTTAAGGTAGATAGCTAGTGGGAAGCAGCCGCATGGCACAGGGATATCGGCTCGGTGCTTTGTGACCTCCTGGAGGAGTGGGATAGGGAGGGTGGGAGGGAGGGAGACGCAAGAGGGAAGAGATATGGGAACATATGTATATGTATAACTGATTCACTTTGTTATAAAGCAGAAACTAACACACCATTGTAAAGCAATTATACCCCAATAAAGATGTTAAAAAAAAAAAAGAATCCTTGACAAAAGATTGAATCTTGAGTTAGTGAGTGCCCCTATATCAATAAATCCTCCCTGTTCCAGCTCCATGTGGGTTTCACCCTCCCCACCCTACACTCAAAGTTTGCTTTCATGTAGGTTTCCTTGGTTCTGAGAGTGCATATCAGTTAGGTACTTCAATTTTTCAGTGGGTATGCTACTTCTTCCTGCAGAAAGGCTGGTACTTCTCTGCTGAGACTATACTCTAGTTATCAGCTTGGAGGCAATGAGGAGTGGCAGAGAAAGATCTTAAGAAGTATGAGAATCATCTTAGGAGGCTTCAGGGAATGTCCCTGTACAGCCATTTGGTGGGAAAGGTTGTTCTCCGTCAAGGGAGAATGGACTGCTCCTGTCTTACAAAATGGTTTAGGGATATTCAAGAGTTCAAGGTTCTCAAGCTCATCCACCCAAATGAACTCGTCCCAGGTCTCAGAATCCTTGTCAGGGCCCCGAGTGTGAAATAGGAGACTTTACAAAGCTGTCTATTTAGTCTCCTTTACAGCTCTGCTGACTTAATAGTCAGATCCTGGGTCTGAATTTCATCACAATGGCCAAAGATAAGCCTCCTTGAAAGCTGCCATAGATGCCCTCTGGCTTCAGTATGTTCCTTAAGTTGGCAAGTTGGCAATTAACTACCCTCAGCCTAACACTTTTTTGGCAGGTAAAAAGTAGTCACCTTATTCCACAATCTGTATAATTATCATTGCATGTTGTAGCTATTAGATATCTCAACACTTGACCACTACCTAAGTCTTGTCTCAATTTACTACAGGTGAAAGCTTAAATAATCGTGATGCTGCTGTATACCAGGGTTAATTTTCACTCCAATTACTACACAAAAATGTGGTCCCTGTTGCTTTCAGACAGGTTAGTGATCCAATTCCAAAATCCTATCCACAGGGTATCCTTTCTACACCCACTTGTTTTAGTTCAGTTTCCTAGGGACAAGCACTAATACCTTGATCAGAAGATGCAATCCCAAGGTAGGAGAGAAAGGAGAAAAGAAATGAGGCAGGGAAGGATAAGAAGTAAGACAAAGTCCTATGTTACTGTCCTGGCCCCCACATAAACCATGAAGAAACACAGTCAGGAGCTCAGCAAATGCATCTGCTAAGGGACATGGGAAATCTCTAAACATGCTGTACAGGGACATATGCCATGGAATAGGCCACCAGAGAGACACATGGAGAGGGAATTTATCTGCCTTGCTACTTCTCTCTCCCCCAGGAGCAAGCTACTAAGGATATAGGTCAGTGTTTTTCAGCCAGGTACAATTTTGTCCCCCAGGGTTACATTTGACTAGAGATATTTTATGTCTAGAGATATTTTTGTTATCATCACAAATGGGAGAACCTATTGGCATCTTGTGAGTAGAGGCCAAGGATAACTTTAAACATACTACAATGCACAGGACAGTCCCCCACCAACAAGAATTATTCAGCCCAAAACATCATTAATGCTACTGTGACAAACCCTGTTCCAGGTGGTGGTAAACCCAAGAGAATATGCAGAGGTGCCTAAGGTGTGGCTGACAAAACAACCAACAGGAAAAAGATGTGGAAGACATTTCATAGAAGAGAAAACACAAACGGAGAGCAAAACATGAAAAGATCTGAAGCTCATTAGTAAACAGGGACCTCAAATCGTGGTAGACACCATTTGCCACTCAACTGAGTGGCAAAAATAAATATCTTGAGAACACCAAGCATGGGGAGATTGGGTCTCCAGGGGAATTCTCATTTACTGCTGTGCTGGTCAGGAGTGTAAATTGCTACCATCTCTTTGGGGAAGAGTTTAGTATCATGTCGTAAATTTGAACACATACATATTTAAGGTGGCCACTCATGCCAATCCTGGTTTTAACGCTGTAAGGTCTGCATCTTAGGAAACTCCGCAGTTCCAGGAAAACTGGGATGACTGGTCACCAGTATATCTTACATCCTAGCAACCTATTCCTATGTATATAACCCTAAACAGCTCTTGCACAAGCACCAGGAGATATATAAAAATGATCACAATATCATTTTCATAATAGCAGAAAATGGAAATAATAGCAGTGTCAATCTACAAGAGAATAAATTGTAACATTCGCACAATGTAATGTTTTTTAGCTGTGAAAATGAACTACAGCTACATGTAACAATATGAATGAATCTTAGAAACAACCGTTAGATAAACTGAGCAAATCTGTAGACTATATGACTATAAGACTATTATAAAGCTCAAAAGGAAGCAAAAATACAACATTTCATAGAGATATATTCATGTTTGGTCCAGTTTCTTCTTAAGCAAGAAAATGGTGAATGGTAGACAAATTTAGCATAGTGGTTACCTCTGGAGGGGAGATGAGGAAATGGAATGGGAGGCTCCCTTCTCCCCAAAGAAAAATAATCAGTTATTACATCCCCAGAGAGTGTTCACTGGATTTTGTATCTTTGTTGTCAGCTTTAATGGTGTTATTTATTTCCTTTTTGGCTATGTTATTTTCTGTTTATTTTACCTCTTTTTAAAAAAATTCATCTTTATCTCACTTTTTTTAGAAATAGAGAACAAAGGATTAACAATAGTATCTGGGAGAGAAGAATGAATGTAATACATTTCCCAAGCCAATGAGGGTGGGTGGGCATTTTGGCCCCGGGCTCTCAATTCATGGGTCTTGCCAGCATGTATTTCTGCAGTCAAATTCCCATTCTGCTTCCAAGGAGCTGGGGATGCTAATGTCAGCCTGTTAAGCCTCACCTACTATTGGCTGCACCTGGTCACTTGGGAGAGCACTACACTTAAAACACAGGTCCAGGAGAACAATAAAAGCTTAGGGAAAACTGCAGACTCGGGCTGCTGTTTAATTTACACCATTTAGTCTCAGAGTGAAGAAATCCATGAACTGAAAATTACCATTTCATACACACATCCCAGTGGAAACACACATGCACAGATCTCTCTATAAAACGTTCCTAACCTGCCCCAGAAACTTGACCCTGGGAGAGTCTAGAGCCTTGGAATTTCAGTTTGGGACCATAATCCAAAAATCCTTTATTAGTTTCCACTAAAACCCACTCAGTTTGCTTAGGAAGAAGATGCTTACAGAAGGTGCATCACAGGAAGAGATTCTATCACGTAATCTGCATCATTGCATTACCTCCCTGAAGCCACAAACACAGTTATACACTGAAATTTTCTTACATTCAGGCCCACTCTGAATCTCATCTTTTTCTCCAATCACCAAAGTACTTCCTTCCTTTTTCCTTTCTCCCTCCCTCTCTGTCTTTGAAATAAATACAAATCCTATTATTCTGCCTGCAAGTTAACTTTCATCTTCCTGAATTCTGGTACATTTTACGTATTTCTAGTCTTTAATCTTGCTCCCTTCTGTGTGCAATTCTTGGCCCTTCTCTTGCCCTCACCCCTGTATGCCTTCACTTCCAAATTACCTGACAGCATCATGGGATATCTTTTTGTGTGTCTTTAAGCACATACTACAATCCTTTTCCTAAATTTGCTTCCTTCTTTATTTTGGCTGAGGAACACCTACTCACCTTGTATGTTTCAATCTAGATGCTTCTGCTCTTGGTAAATTGCAATCTCCCTTCCTGTATGTGACTTTGAAGATCTTCTCACCAAGAGGTGGGATCTATTTCCACACCCCTTAAATGTGGGCTGGCTTTGTGATTTGCTTTGGTCTATATAATGAAGCAGAAGTGACTGTTCTGAGCCTAGATCTCAAGAAAACTTGCACACTTTCATTCATTCTCTTAAACCTTCCTCAGCCCACATGATCGAGCCTGGGCTAGCCTGCTGGAGAGCTGAGTTGCCTCAGCTACTTCCGATCAATTATCAGAAATGCGAGTGAACCCATCTCAGACTATCCAACCCCTAGCCAACCAGTCAGCTAATTGCAGACAAGTGAGAAAATCTAGCTGAGATCAGTCAAACCTAGCCCAGGTCAGAACTCCTCAAGTCAACCATAGACTCGTGAGCAATAATACTGCTTATCGTCTTAAGCTACTAAGTTATGGAGTTATTTGTTATGTGGCAACATCGTATATTCTTTCTTGATCCTATTTAATAGCTGCAACATACTTACATCAAAGCCCCTTATATCACTACATAGTTTCTTGTGTTTCTCTTCCACAAATGTTCAGCTCTTTGAAAACAGGAGCAATTTTTATTTTGTATCCCCAAACCTAATGGCACCTGCCAACTTTTCAATAAATGTGTGTCAGAAAAACATCAATGATTAATTAATTAATTAAGAATTATAATGATGGTCAAGGGATTGTTTTGGAGGCAGACAAACCAGAATTTGAATCCCAACTCTGTTTCCTGTGTTACTCCAGAGATTTTGGTTAACCTCACTCAACTTTATCTGCCCATGTATAAACTGAAAGCGAGAATAATGTATATGCGCAGGATTGTGGTGATAAGATATATATTCCCTCTGCCCCCAACCTGGCACAGCGTGAGTGTTCAACAAATAAGAATTAAATGATAAAATGTTCATAAAGCATTGAGTATATAGTACATGGCTTAGAGTTACTCAGCAAATATGATTAATTAATATGATCTATGATCTGTTAATAGGATCATGATCGTCATCACTGTTGTCACGTCTTGCAGGAGAAACTGTAGATGCTCCATCCATAACCCCTTGGCATCATCATTTCTATGCATGCTGATCTGATAGTGGCTTCCAATGGAAACACCTGGAACTCTTTGCCTGAGGGCTTCCTTGGTCCACATACATTGCAGGCCACAAATGCCAGGGAGTTAACACCCCTCACTCCCACCCAGAGGAGCAGCCCTCAACTGTGGAAGATGGAAGAAGGTGGCTTTGTATCCCAATTTTCTTGCCCTTGGTTAGGATAAATCCAAGGTAGGTTCTATACTATATCCAGAGTTACCTAGTGAGATTGTGTGCCTTGGTCACAGCAGGGATAAAGCACCTTTTATTTCTTCTCTTCCCCATCTCACATCCCTACTCCCCTACAAAGGTATACTAGCATCACCCCCGAACACACACCAGTATCCAAATTTAGAATCACCATCTGATTCTAGGGAAATCAACTTAAAACAATATTACTCTTAGTTTTATTTTACCCTTATTGCTTCAGAATCTAACCACTTCTTCCAGGAATTCTGAATTCCACTTGAAAGCTTAGCCTTTTAATGATCTCTCCAGCTAATCAAAGAGTTGTATCCAGCCCAGTGATGACAAAAACAAGCACAGAATTTGGTGTGCCATCTTTAGTCTTCTTGGATGTTTTCATCATAGCTCAATTCTCTGAGTATATGAGGACAGAGTTAACTTGTAGTTAATCTTGGGTAACTCTGTGCTCATCTTGAAGGGCACCTGAAACCATGATATTGATGTTTGGCCAAGACAGAGGTGAAATGCATTAGCTAGTGATTTTTAATGTGCTGTTAAAAGTCGAAACCCACCCCAGGCATCCTGTACCAGCTTGTCTACACTGTTTCTTGAAACTGTACGGATTGATGGTTTGCACCTGTTTACCTGTTTGCAAAGTCTGCTTTTGGCTACCTGAGTTGTGGAATATAAAATACCCCTCAGGGAGTTTGAGCCTTGGATCTTCTGAGACACATGTATCTTGGTGGTTCATGATCAGAAGACAAAGTACACCCCGTGTGATGGAGTGGGGGCTGTACCTGGAAGTCTCAGTCCTCTCAGATGTTTGCTGAGCTTGCTTTCTCCTGCTGGCCCCTATTCTTTGCTTTTATGTGTATACTTTGTGGCATCTCAAGAGTCTTTACAATTATCTGACACTATATAACTGCTGTACTGAGGCTCTTTTCTGACAACTAAAGCTTTTTGATAGGGGTTTGGAGTGAAGGAAGGAAGGGTCTACAGCACACAAATTTAGAACTGTTTCCAAAAGTTATGATTCTTGGAAAGCTAGGCTCAGTACTTTGCTGAGCTCTTAAAGCGCCGTTTGGCTGGGTTTCCATTTCATAAAAACCCTTCCAAACACAGACTTGAAGTCGGTCCATGCTCCAACAGTGGCTGTGGGCTTGAAATCTTGGACCCACCTGCCAAGGTCACTGCATAATTCCTTTTCCTCCCACCAAGCCCCTGTGAGCTTTGCTCAACGGTCACACACTCCAACACATGAAGCCCCGTCTGTGGGGAGCATTAGTTTCTCTGGCAAACATTGCTTGAATCCACATATTCCTATCTTTTTTTTTTTAAAACTGAAGTATAGTTGATTTACAATGTTTCAGGTGTACAGCAAAATGATTCAGTTATACATACATGCATATATGTGTGTATATTATATATATATATTCTTTTTCAGATTCTTTTCCATTATAGGTTATTACAAGATATTGAATATAGTTGCCTGTGTTATATAGTAGGTCCTTGCTGTTTATCTATTTTATATATAGTAGTATGTATCTGTTAATCCCAAACTCCTAATTTATCCCTCTCCCCCTCCTTCCCCCTTTGGTAAACCATAAGTTTGTTTTCTGTCTGTGAGTCTATTTCTATTTTGTAAATAAGTTCACTTCTATTATTTTTTTAGATTCCATATATAAGTGATATCATATGATATTTGCCTTTCTCTGTCTGACTTACTTCACTTAGTATGATAATCTTTAGGTCCATCCATGTTGCTGCCAATGGAATTATTTCTTTCTTTTATGGCTGAGTAATATCCATTGTATATATATATCACATCTTCTTTACCCATTAATCTGTCGATGGACATTTAGGTTGTTTCCTTGTCTTGGCTATTGTAAATAGTGCTGCAATGAATATTGGGTTGCATGTATCTTTTTGAATTATGGTTTTCTCCAGATATATGCCCAGGAGTGGAATTTCAGGATCATATGGTAGTTCTATTTTTAGTTTTTTAAGGAACCTCCATACTGTTTTCCATAGTGGCTGTATCAATTTACATTCCTGCCAGCAGTGTAGGAGGGTTCCCTTTTCTCCACACCCTCTCCAGCATTTACTATTTATAGACTTTTTGATGATGGCCATTCTGACTGGTATGAGGTGGTACCTCATTGTAGTTTTGATTTGCATTTCTCTATTAATTAACGATGTTGAGCATCTTTTCATGTGCCTGTTGGCCATCTGTATGTCTTCTACAGAGAAATGTCTGTTTAGGTCTTCTGCCCGTTTTTTAATTGGGTTGTTTGTTATTTTGATATTGAACTGTAGGAGCTGTTTGTGTATTTTGGAAATTAATCCCTTACATATTCTTGTCTTCTTAAAACACCAATTTTAAGTAGTATTTTCATTTTTCCTTTAGTGTTCCACCTAGGAATAATCCAGTATGAAAGTTTTAGTCTTCGAGTTATGCTTGACTAACCTAAGCTACTAGTCCTTTAAAAACTCATTATCCAGAAGGGTACCCTTCACATGAGCTACCTCTCTGTGGCTCATGTAACAGTGTTCTCAGAAGTCAGAAACCATGCAGCAAGGAAGAGAGTTGTTGCAAAAACGTCTGGAAGGCTCAAGTCTCAAAGTGTTGCAAGATAACCTGCCTTGATCATGAGATTTCAGGGCAGAATTTTGTGCCTTTTCACAGTGTGACATCAACCCCCTCTCAGTTTCAGAAGCTGCAAATATATACATCATAAGCTGTTCTTTGAAACAGCAAAATAATTACCAGTTGACTACTGTACATTAAAACACAAATGACCCCATACCTTACATATGACAATTAGAATTATGTTTGGGGATTCATAAAGAGCATTGGTGATTGTCTAGTTTCATCTGGTTGAAGGAGATCCAAAATCTATTTTAAATCCATCTATCCCCCATGCCAGGTCCCTAAGCCAACTCATCATCATCTCTCGCCTAGGTGACGGTACCCTGTTTTCCACTATTACTGAGCCCCCTACCCCTTAGTTAAATAAAGCAGGATGGCCTTTTAAAAATATAATATAAATTCACATCTCTAATAACTCTCTAATGGCTTCTATCTTTGTTGGAGTACAATCAAGATACTTTTCCATGTCTAAAGCCTCTCCGACTTCTTCTCTACATCATGCTTCTCCAAATACCCTCTCAAAGCAATAAAGGCCTCCTTTCCGGTCGAGCCTTGAACATATCTGTTTGGATCCTGGTTCACAGCACATGCAAGGTCCTATCTTCAAACTTTTACCATGCTGGCTCTTTTCCATCATTCAACTAAAAATTCTCTGAGTGTTCTGCTCTGACACTCAAAGGGAAGTAGCCCTTTATTCATTCTCTACCTCATTAACATGTTTATCATGTTTATAAACATTATAAATGGCTGCCAGTTTCCTTTGCATTGATTTACAATCATCCCTTGGTGTCCGGGGGTGATTAGTTCCAGGACCCCTGTGGATACCAAAATCCACGGATGCTCAAGTCCCTTATACAAAATGGCACAGTAAAGTTGGCCCTCTGTATCCTGGGTTCCCCATCCAAGGATTCAATAAGGATGCAGAACCCAAGAATACAGAGGGCCTATTCTACTTACTTTCCTCCTCCCACTAGAATGTCAGCTCCTTCAAAGCCATACCCCTGTCTTTTTTGTTCACTATTGTATCCCTAATTGCTTAGAACAATATGCAAGCATGTAGAAGTCACCCAATAAGTATATGTTGAATAAAAAAGGTACTTTTTTGTCTTCTCACCATTGTATCAGTTAAAATAAAAATTTAAAGGGAAAAAAACGTAATGTAATTTATTCCCGAACCTTTTTTATGATGGCTGTGGATGAATCAGACTCCAGAGGAGCGTGGCTATTTCTGGTCTGCAGCTTTTTGTTGGCGTTCTTCACCGTTCTTCATTTTTCCTCAGTGTTCATTTTGGCAAGAGGTCGAAGCATTTTGCCACAGTGTATTTCTGCAACAACATGGTACCAACATGAGTCAGAATCCCACAAACTTATGCTCTGTTTAAAAATAAACATAAAATCTCATTTACTTCATGTCTATCCATGCTGTACGTCTTTTCTTTTCTGTTTCAACCCTTTTCTCGGACATGCAGCTACTGATCTGCGTGCTATTACCTGGACAGCTCCAGGCAAAGTCAAGTTCCCCTTAGCACTGCCTGCGTCTGTCACAGCACTTTCTCTAATCATTCCACTGTGAGTCCATCTCTCCCATCGATGGTGAGCCCTCTGGGGACAGGAACTGTGCCTATGGCCTGTGAACCTCTAGGGCCTCATCCACTAACTAGTTATTAAACAGGTTTAATACAGTTGATTCTCATTATTTGTAGTAGTTATGTTCTATATAGTTGCCACCAACACTAAATTAGTGATGCTGAACCATTGTTCTAAGAGGAAATACAGGATTAGGTTTCTGCTAGTTTCTGGCCCCAACACTTGTACCAATCAATCAATACACAACCTTACTGTATGGTTCTATGTGTGTTTCCATTTAAAGACACCTCATTTAGTATACATTGTTCATTTGTTAACATTCAACCCACAGCCAAGAGCACTGTAACTCATGCCTGAACGAAGCTTCCCCAAGACATGTATTTTCTCTGTAAGGTACATCACAGCCTTCTTACACTTAGGAACACTAGGCAGTACTTCAGTACTACACTGGGGAGCCATTTCCAAAAGCAAAATCACCAACAAAAAGCACAGAAATGCAAAAAGCATAAGAAGGTGAGCTTGCAAATACAAAATCCATGAATAAGGAGGACGGACTCAATACACATTGCTGAATTATATGCACTGCCATTTAAATGAGTAAAAAATAAATACTACTGACAGGGTAGAAAGGGACTAATACAGATTTCATATGCTTCATGAAAGATCCAGAAACTGAAAACAGTTATTCTCTCCTATCCTTTGAAAAGGACAAATTCCAGAGCCTAGTTCTTTTCGTCTGCCCAGCATTACTCACTGTTCATCCCATGTTCAGACAAGTCCAAAGAAAATTTCCTTGAGGATAATTATAGGTTAATAGTCTACCTTATCCATGATGACACAACCCAAACTTCTCCCAGAAGATGGTTCCATTTTTCTCCTGGGATTATAAGAAGAAATACCTGCTTTTATTTCATTATACTCATCAGTTAACTGTAAGTACACAATGTACACACTGTAGAGACTTATATTTTCTGTAAAAATGCCAGTACTCTGTGACATAAACAACGCAGGTATCATATGTTAAGTATCTACTTTCTAATGCACTTGAAGGACATTTAAGACTTCCTTAGGAGGAGAGGAACCAAGATGGCGGAGTAAAAGGACATGCTCTCACTCCCTCTTGTGAGAACACCAGAATCACAACTAGCTGCTGGACAATCAACAACAGGAAGAAACTGGTACTCACCAAAAAAGATACCCCACATCCAAAGACAAAGGAGAAGCCACAATGAGATGGTAGGAGGGGTGCAATCACAGTAAAATCAAATCCTATAACTGGTGGGTGGGTAACTCACAGACTGGAGAACACTTATACCACAGAAGTCCACCCACCAGAGTGAAGGTTCTGAGCCCCACATCAGGCTTCCCAACCTGGGGGTCTGGCAATGGGAGGAGGAATTCCTAGAGAATCAGACCTTGAAGCTTAGTGAGAATTGATTGCAAGACTTTGACAGGACCAGGAAAAACAGAGACTCCACTCTTGGAGGGCAAACACAAAGTAGTGTGTGCATCGGGACCCAGGGGAAGGAGCAGTGACCCCAGAGGAGACTGAACCAGACCTACCTGCTAGTGCTGGAGGGTTTCCTGCAGAGGCCGGGGGCGGGGGTGGTTGTGGCTCACCGTGGTGACAAGGACACTGGAAGCAGAAGTTCTGGGAAGTACTCCTTGGCATGAGACCTCCCAGAGTCCCTCATTAGCCCCACCAAAGAGCCCAGCTAGGCTCCAGTGCTGGGTTGCCTCAGGCCAAACAACCAACAGGCAGGGAACCTAGCCCCACCATCAACAGTCAAGTGGATTAAAGTTTTACTGAGCTCTGCCCACCAGAGCAACACTCAGCTCTACCCACCACCACTCCCTCCCATCAAGCCTCTTAGATAGCCTCATCCACCAGACAGCAGACAGCAGAAGCAAGAAGAACTACAATCCTGTAGCCTGTGGAACAAAAACCACATTCACAGAAAGATAGAAAAGATGAAAAGGCAGAGGGCTATGTCCCAGATGAAGGAACAAGATAAAACTCCAGAAAAACAACTAAATGAAGTGGAGATAGGCAACCCTCCAGAAAAAGAATTCAGAATAATGATAGTGAAGATGATCCAGGACCTTGGAAAAAAGATGGAGGCAAAGATCAAGAAGATGCAAGAAATGTTTAAAAAATACCTAGAAAAATTAAAGAACAAACAAACAGAGATGAACAATACAATAACTGAAATGAAAACTACACTAGAAGGAATCAATAGCAGAATAACTGAGGCAGAAGAACGGATAAGTGACCTGGAAAACAGAATGGTGGAATTCACTGCTGTGGAACAGAATAAAGAAAAAAGAATGAAAAGAAATGAAGACAGCCTAAGAGACCTCTGGGACAACATTACATGCAACAACGTTCACATTTTAGGGGTCCCAGAAGGAGACGAGAGAGAGAAAGGACCAGAGAAAATACTTGAAGGGATTATAGTCAAAAACTTCCCTAACATGGGAAAGAAAATAGCCACCCAAGTCCAGGAAGCACAGCGAGTCCCGTACAGGATAAACCCAAGGAGAAACATGCCGAGACACATAGTAATCAAATTGGCAAAAATTAAAGACAAAGAAAAATTATTGAAAGCAGCAAGGGAAAAACGACAAATAACATACAATGGAACTCCCATAAGGTTAACAGCTGATTTCTCAACAGAAAATCTACAAGCCAGAAGGGAGTGGCATGATAGGGAAGAAACTATAACCAAGATTACTCTACCCGGCAAGGATCTCATTCAGATTCAATGGAGAAATCAAAAGCTTTACAGACAAGCAAAAGCTAAGAGAATTCAGCACCAGCAAACCAGCTCTACAACAACTGCTAAAGGAACATCACTAAGTGGGAAACACAAGAGAAGAAAAGAACCTACAAATACAAACCGAAAACAACTAAGAAAATGGTATTAGGAACATACATATCTATAATTACGTTAAATGTGAGTGGATTAAATGCTCCAACCAAAAGACACAGACTTGCTGAATGGATACAAAAACAAGACCCATATATATGCTGTCTACAAGAGACCCACTTCAGACCTAGGGACACATACAGACTGAAAGTGAGGGGATGGAAAAAGATATTCCATGCAAATGGAAATCAAAAGAAAGCTGGAGTAGCAATACTCATATCAGATAAAATAGACTTTAAAATAAACAATGTTACAAGAGACAAGGAAGGACACTACATAATGATCAAGGGATCAATCCAAGAAGAAGATATAACAATTATAAATATATATGCACCCAACACAGGAGCACCACAATACATAAGGCAACTGCTAACAGCTATAAAAGAGGAAATAGACAGTAACACAATAATAGTGGGGGACTTTAACACCTCACTTACACCAACGGACAGATCATCCAAAATGAAAATAAATAAGGAAACAGAAGCTTTAAATGACACAATAAACTAGATAGATTTAATTGATATTTATAGGACGTTCCATCCAAAAACAGCAGATTACACTTTCTTCTCAAATGCACAAGGAACATTCTCCAGGATAGATCACATCGTGGGTCACAAATCAAGCATCAGTAAATTTAAGAAAATTGAAATCATATCAAGCATCTTTTCTGACAACAATGCTATGAGATTAGAAATGAATTACAGGGAAAAAAACGTAAAAAAAAACCAAACACATGGAGCTAAACAATACGTTACTAAATAACCAAGAGATCACTGAAGAAATCAAAAAGGAAATCAAAAAATACCTAGAGACAAATGACAATGAAAACACGATGATCCAAAACCTATGGGATGCAGCAAAAGCAGTTCTAAGAGGGAAGTTTATAGCTATGCAAGCCTATCTCAAGAAACAAGAAAAATCTCAAATAAACAATCTAACCTTACAACTACAGGAACTAGAGAAAGAAGAACAAACAAAACCCAAAGTTAGCAGAAGGAAAGAAATCATAAAGATCAGAGCAGAAATAAATGAAATAGAAACAAAGAAAACAATAGCAAAGATCAATAAAACTAAAAGCTGGTTCTTTGAGAAGATAAACAAAATTGATAAACCACTAGCCAGACTCATCAAGAAAAAGAGGGAGAGGACTAAAATCAATAAAGTTAGAAATGAAAAAGGAGAAGTTACAACAGACACCACAGAAATACAAAGCATCCTAAGAGACTACTACAAGCAACTCTATGTCAATAAAATGGACAACCTGGAAGAAATGGACAAATTCTTAGAAAGGTATAACCTTCCAAGACTAAACCAGGAAGAAACAGAAAATATGAACAGACCAATCACAAGTAATGAAATTGAAACTGTGATGAAAAATCTTCCAACAAACAAAAGTCCAGGACCAGATGGCTTCACAGGTGAATTCTATCAAACATTTAGAGAAGAGCTAACACCCATCCTTCTCAAACTCTTCCAAAACACTGCAGAGGAAGGAAAACTCCCAAACTCATTCTATGAGGCTACCATCACCCTGATACCAAAACCAGACAAAGATACTACAAAAAAAGAAAATTACAGACCAATATCATTGATGAATATAGATGCAAAAATCCTCAACAAAATACTTGCAAACAGAATCCAACACATTAAAAGGATCATACACCATGATCAAGTGGGATTTATCCCAGGGATGCAAGAATTCTTCAATATATGCAAATCAATCAATGTGATACACCATATTAATAAATTGAAACATAAAAGCCATATGATCATCTCAATAGATGCAGAAAAAGCTTTTGACAAAATTCAACACCCATTTATGATAAAAATTCTCCAGAAAGTGGCATAGAGGGAACCTGCCTCAACATAATAAAGGCAATATACAACAAATGCACAGCAAACATCATTCTCAATGGTGAAAAACTGAAAGCATTTCCTCTAAGATCAGGAATGAGACAAGGATGTCCACTCGCACCACTATTATTCAACATAGTTTTGGAAGTTCTAGCCATGGCAATCAGAGAAGAAAAAAAAATAAAAGAAATACAAATTAGAAAAGAAGAAGTAAAACCGTCACTGTTTGCTGATGACATAATACTATACATACAGCATCCTAAAAATGCCACCAGAAAACTACTAGAGCTAATCAATAAATTTGGTAAAGTTGCAGGATACAAAATTAATGCACACAGAAATCTCTTGCATTCCTATACACTAATGATGAAAAATCTGAAAGAGAATTTATGGAAACACTCCCATTTACCATTGAAACAAAAGAAATACAATACCTAAGAATAAACCTACCTAGGGAGACAAAAGACCTGTATGTAGAAAACTATAAGACACTGATGAAAGAAATTAAAGATGATACCAACAGATGGAGAGATATACCATGTTCTTGGATTGGAAGAATCAATATTGTGAAAATGACTATACTGCCCAAAGCAATCTACAGATTCAATGCAATCCCTATGAAATTACCAATGGCATTTTTTACGGAACTAGAACAAATCATCTTAAAATTTGTATGGAGACCCAAAAGACCCCAATTAGCCAAAGCAGTCTTGAGAGAAAACAATGGAGCTGGATGAATCAGACTCCCTGACTTCAGTCTATACTACAAAGCTACATTAATCAAGACAATAGGGCTTCCCTGGTGGTGCAGTGGTTGAGAGTCCACCTGCCAGTGCAGGGGACGCGGGTTCATGCCCAGGTCTGGGAAGATCCCACATGCCGTGGAGCGGCTGGGCTCGTGAGCCATGGCCGCTGAGCCTGCAAGTCCGGAGCCTGTGCTCCACTACGGGAGAGGCCACAACATTGAGAGGCCTGCACCGCAAAATAAAATAAAATATGGCATTGTTTCTCATCATCAAAAAAAAAAAAAGAAAAGACAATATGGTACTGGCACAAAAAACAGAAACATAGATCAATGGAACAAGATAGAAAGCCCAGAGATAAACCCACGCACCTATGGTCAACTAATCTATGACAAATGAGGCAAAGATATACAATGGAAAAAGACAGTCTCTTCTATAAGTGGTGCTGGGAAAATTGGACAGCTACAGGTAAAAGAATGAAATTAGATCACTCCCTAACACCATATACAAAAATAAGCTTAAAATGGATTAGAGAACTAAATGTAAGACCAGACACTATAAAACTCTTAGAGGAAAACATAGGAAGAACACTCTTTGACATAAATCACAGCAAGATCTTTTTGGATCCACCTCCTAGAGTAATGGAGATAAAACAAAAATAAACAAATGGAACCTAATGAAACTTCAAAGCTTTTGCACAGCAAAGGAAACCATAAACAAGATGAGAAGACAACCCTCAGAATGCGAGAAAATATTTGCAAATGAATCAAAGGACAAAGGATTAATCTCCAAAATATAAACAGCTCATGCAGCTCAATATTAAAGAAACAAAAAACCCAATCCAAAAATGGGCAGAAGACCTAAATAGACATTTCTCCAAAGCAGACATACAGATGGCCAAGAAGCACATGAAAAGCTGCTCAACATCACTAATTATTAGAGAAATGCAAATCAAAACTACAATGAGGTATCACCTCACACCAGTTAGAATGGGCATCATCAGAAAATCTACAAACAACATGCTAGAGAGGGTGTGGAGGAAAGGGAACCCTCTTGCACTGCTGGTGGGAATGTAAATTGATACAGCCACTTTGGAGAACAGTATGGAGGTTCCTTAAAAAAACTAAAAATTGAATTACCATATGATCCAGCAATCCCACTACTGGGCATATACCCAGAGAATACCATAATTCAAAAAGACACATGCACCCCAATGTTCATTGCAGCACTATTTACAATAGCCAGGTCATGGAAGCAACCTAAATGCCCATTGACAGACGAATGGATAAAGACGTTGTGGTACATATATACGATGGAATATTACTCAGCCATAAAAAGGAACAAAATTGAGTCATTTGTTGAGACGTCGATGGACCTAGGGACTGTTATACAGAGTGAAGTAAGTCAGAAAGAGAAAAACAAATATCGTATATTAATGCATGTATGTGGATCCTAGAAAAATGGTACAGATGAACTGGTTTGCAGGGCAGAAGTTGAGACACAGATGTAGAGAACAAACGTGTGCACAGCAAGGGGGAAAACTGCGGTGGGGTGGTGATGGTGCTGTGCTGAATTGGGTGATTGGGATTGACATGTACACACTGATGTGTATAAAACTGATGACTAATAAGAACCTGCAGTATTAAAAAATAAACAAAAACAATATTAAACTTTCTTTGGGTTATTTGTATGGAAATATGTTAATATAAATGTTTCAGACATTACATGAAATTTCTGAAAATCGTATATGTTCTGGTATAATGTTATAAGTCATAATTCCAGTTATTACTTTAAAATGTATATCTCAGAAATAACTAAATTTCCTTGTCAATTGCATTATTATGAACTTTCATCAAATCTTTAACCTGGTCATTTTTAAGTCTTTTGTCATTTACAGACAGTTCTGGGTGTACTCTGATGCTTTTGCAAAAATGTTCCTATAAAAGGGTTTCATCTTCAAGGAATTCATGGAAAAGACTCCGACAAGTACAGGTTTCTGGTAACTAACTATACTGCTGAACTGAATGAATAAGCATTTTCAGAACTCTAATGGAAAACTGATGAATTCATAAAACTGCTAACAAAAGATCAAGATTAAAAATTAATTACATGAGACTGAGTGAACTGATGAGGATGATTATAATTTTTGTAACTTTCTGTTTGAATAAAAAAAGAAAAATCCCACAAGGACTCAGAGGCAAAAAATATACAAATCAATTTTCAGTGCAAAGTAAAAGAGCTGTTACAGTGGAGGAATACTGGACTGAATGTCAACATTATGACATAGTATGAGTGTGTTTCGTGTTTGGTAATTGCAATCATTGTTGCTTTTGTTGTGGTCATCCATTTACAATGCTTGGTGTCAGTTTATTTCTCTCTTGTAAAAATAAAATACAGTGTGTGTGTGTGCGTGTGTGTGTTGGGGGGGGAAAGACTTCCTTAGGAATACAGATTTATGTTTTAAAGCTGCTACAAAATTTTTCCAATTAAGTTTACTTCTCAGAATTTTAAACTGTTTAAATTTAACCTTGATTTAGTTGTAGTTCATGGAAAGTAATTTGTTGGTAAAATCACCTCTGCAAAAGCACAACCTATGTTTTAAACTACCATTGCTGGGATCAGTAGGATTTGCCGAAGGCAATGTTTTGCTTACGTGACACGAAATAGAAGGATGATTCTGAAAGCTCACTTCTTATGTGTTCAAAATCATCTAAAATGGACTTCCCTGGTGGCACAGCGGTTAAGAATCCACCTGCCAACGCAGGGTACATGGGTTCGATCCCTGGTCCAGGAAGATCCCACATGCTGCAGAGCAAGCCCATGCGCCACAACTACTGAAGCCCACGCGCCCTAGAGCCTACCCACCACAACTACTGAGCTCATGCACTGGAACTACTGAAACTCCGTGCTCTCTAGGGCCCACGTGTTGCAACTACTGAGCCTGCATGATGCAACTACTGAAGCCCGCACGCCTAGAGCCCATGCTCCACCAACAAGAGAAGCCACCACAATGAGAAGCCTGTGCACCGCAACGAAGAGTAGTGACCACTCACCGCAACTAGAGAAAGCCCGCACTCTAGCAACGAAGACCCAACGCAGCCAAAAAATAAAAACTTTTAATAAGTCAGCTAAAATATAAGTAGACACAATTTCCTTTTAAAGTTTTGTGAGATTCTCTTCATATATTTCAGAGGATCAGAAGATAAGTCACCTTGTCAGGAAATACGATTTCAGGACTGATAAAACCATATGGGTCTATTGCATAACAATAAGATAAATCAACATATTTTACAAAAGTAATACCTTGATGCAGAAAAATAAAATGAATGAAATGCATCTTACTTTATACTTTATTAGTACAGTTATATTACATTTTCCATATAATTAACCAATATTTGCTTTGAGTTTATTTTGTAAAATTTAGCATTTCTTTTCATTTTCTATTTATTCTGCAAAACACTAAGAAAAACAGATGCCATTAACTTACTTTAATATGTGCCTAGATCATCACTAAAACTCTCAAATTTCTTTCTGTTTAAACAACCCACTAAGAAACCTTTATTTATATGTCTCTGATAAAGCCATATCGCCACTACTGACCTAAAAAAAGCAATGTGAATGTTCAGGTAACAGCTATCCCATTCTGAACCTGATGATAATGTGCATCGTAATATGAGGTACAGGTGCAAATTAAATTTCATATTTCCATTTCTAACCTTCAAGAGGAAGGGGTTGGCTTTGAAATTGACAGCCATGGTTCCACCTTGTACTAACTGCATGATTTGGGCCAATTCACTATTCCCCAAATTTATTTATTCATCTGAAAAGTGAAGATGGACACTATTTTCTGTAACCTAGAGTGGTCCTCATGATAAAGTGGAAATGGCCTGTGTAAAGTACCTGGCCAACAGTGAATGGTAAAAAAAACTTAGTTCTTGTTTTTATTAAGTACAATACCAACACAAGCAGCACTGCAGACAACTGAATTTAGCTCTTAAAGCCAAAATATAGTGACCTGTTACCTGTGGGTAATTTGAAAAAAAAAGTTATAGTTCACCCACATTTTGACTTACCATCAAAACAAGAATGTCTATGGCTGTGATATGTATGTGTTAGAATATATAACTCAAAATCTCTAAGAGTCTATTTTATGTAAAACAGAACAAAGATTGACCATCAGCTATATTAGAACAAACAGCTCTGTTCCTGCACATTTTTTTCTCCTCTCATTCAAAGATGAAAGTACTTATGCCGATGAATTTTAAGGTCGTTTAGACCAGGATGAAATGGGTCCCAGCAGCCCTGTAACCTTAGAATGTTTGTTGGATCATTCACGCTTTCATCCACTTCTCCTAGTAAGAAGAAACGCAAATTTGTGAGTGGTAGGTTTAATATGTGGTCTGGGGCTTCCCTGGTGGCGCAGTGGTTGAGAGTTCGCCTGCCGATGCAGGGGACACGGGTTTGTGCCCCGGGCCGGGAAGCTCCCACATGCCGCAGAGCGGCTGGGCCCGTGAGCCACGGCCGCTGAGCCTGCGCGTCCGGAGCCTGTGCTCCGCAACGGGAGAGGCCACAACAGTGAGAGGCCCGCGTACCGCAAAAAAAAAGGAAAAAATGTGGTCTGTGTTATTATGTTAGCAAAACAGGACTTTTTTTTCCTCTGTGAGAATAGGCTATGACTTTGGCCTCATTAATATTAAGTTCTGGCCAAAGGAACTCTAATAGGTTATGAAATCATGAAAGCTACTAAATCCCATCAGGCTAAATCTTCCAACAATTCCAAGGCATTGAGGTAAGAGTAGGAAAAAATGGACTGTATGGAGAAAACCTAAGGCACAATTTTTTAACCTGTTTTTTTAAAACTAGAATAGAACCTTTCCACAAGGAACTAATATGGATCATACTTCTTGAAAAATATTGTCTTTACCACTGTGATATTTTTAAATAGTTTTTGTGTATACTTTTAAAATTTCAATTTTATTTTATTTTTTAATTGAAGTATAGCTGATTTGCAATGTTGTGTTAGTTTCAGGTGTGGAGCAAAGTGACTCAGTTACATATATATTGTTTTTTCAAATTTGTTTCCCTTATAGGTTATTACAAAATAATGAATATCGTTCTCTGTGCTATACAGTAGGTCCTTGTTGGTTGTCTATTTTATATATAGGAGTGTGTACATGTTAATCCCAAACTCCTAATTGATCCCTGCCCTCTTTGTATATACTTTAGAATGGAGATAATTCTATACTTTCAGCTAGATGCTGTGCTCCTCATCTAATAGGTAAACTCTAGGTGCACAAAGGGTTTTATTACCAGGCTTGACAGTGTAAAAGCCAAGCAGAAAACAAGCTGGCAGAGATGGCTTAATATAAGCATCCTCTGAGGAGTTGAAAACATCATCACATTTTGTTTCCTGCTATTCATCTGCCCCTCTGTGATCTTTGTCTCTTTATATAATAAAATATTTATAGCCAGAACCCCGCATCCCTTCCTCCTTCTTAACTGTTGGAATAAGGTGTGTTCTGCTTCCACGGGAGAAAGCAGCAATATAATAGAAACACTAAAATTTGAATAAATGACTTTGGGGAGGAGTAGAAAACCTAATCCACTCAAAAAGGGATTTTCTTTCCTTCGAAGCAAGATAACCGTGATGTATGGGACTGCATGTTTGCAGTAATTATTTCCGCCCTTGTTCAACTGCATTGAACTCTCTCGAGAGAGAAACTGCTTGGGAACCTACAGAACTATTTCCTTTCTTTGGATGTCCTCAGATATAGATTGAGCACTATTTTGTTTTTCTTTTCAGGTATTAATAAAATGATTTTTAAAAACAATCTCACCTTTTCCTATAGGAAAATATCCCGTTTGAATGTCTGGCCTCTATCTATGAGACATTTCCCCCGAGCCAGTGGAAGGACTGAGTTTTTCAGAACTATGAACTATAGGTAATATTCTCATGTTAATGCTCTTTTCATCTGGAAGAGCGGCTTGTAATGTATTGGCTTTTATTTTAGGAGTAACTGTACCTTGTGCTGAAAAACCAAGTGAACAATTAAATTTGGATATGTTGCTTTTCTGGTCCAACCAGAAAAAGCACTTAAAGTTTTTATTTGCTTGATACCCCAAGTTCTAGACACACTGGTGCATACTTGCTTTTTGAACTTGATCGACTAAATCATTCTGTGTCTGGGCCTCTTTGTCTTGAACCCACGGTAATGACAGCTTGGACTCAGACAAGAGCAGGTACTCACAATTTTCAGAGGATTAAATGAGGTGATGCATGTGTAAGAACTTCAGATAGTCTGAAGCACTATGCAACATTAGATTTAGAAAAGTTATTTTAATTCCTAACTTATACAAAATTTTACTTAATCTAATACAGAAAACAAAGATAACAGCTCAAAACCTAGTGACGATGTCTCTGCAATATGAGGACTGTCTAATCTCCACTTCGATGTAGTACGTGGCCTTCTCATTGTGATGGCTTCTCTTGTTGCAGAGCATGGGCTCTAGGCGCATGGGATTCAGTAGTCGTGGCACGCAGGCTCAGCAGTTGTGGTTCATGGGCTCTAGACCGCAGGCTCAGTAGATGTGGTGCACAGGCTTAGTTGCTCCGTTCCATGTGGGATCTTCCCAGACCAGGGCTCGAACCCACATCCCCTGCATTGGCAGGTGGTTTCTTAACCACTGGGCCACCAGGAAAGCCCTATTTAATGTTTTGATAACTCAATGTCAGCATACTTGGCTTCCTTTATAACCCTAGGTATTTTACTTTATGCCTTTTAAAGCATTATTTTGCCACTGTGGTTACCCAGCAATTCCACTCCTAAGTATATACCCAAAAGAACTGAAAATAGGTACTCAAACAAATATTGGTACAGGATTGTTTGTAGTAGTGTTAGTCACAATAGCAAAAAAAAAAAAAAAAAAAAGGAAACAACCTAAACGTCCATCAACAGATGGATGGATAAATGTGGTGTATCCATACAATGGAATATTATTCAGGCATAAAAGAGAATGAATAGTAATACATGCTACAATGTGAATGAACCTCAAAAACATTATTCTAAATGAAAGAAGCCAGACACCAAAGGTCACATATTATATGATTCCATTTATATGAAATATCTAGAATAGGAAAACCTATGGAAAGGGAAAGCAGATTGGTGGTTACCAAGGGCATGGAGGACAAGGGAATAAACAGAACTGCTTAATGGCTACAGTATTTTGGATTGATGGAAACGTTTTGAAACTAGATAGAGGTGGCAGTTGCACAACTTTATGAATGTACTAAATACCAGTGAGTTGTTCACTTTAAAATGATTCATTTTATGTCTTGTGAATTTCATCTCACTAAATAAACAAAACACCATGTTAAAAATTGGGTCCTGGTCTTCCTGAGACAGCCAAAGAAGTCCATGGCACAGCAAAAGGATAAAATTCCTGATTTAAAGCTTCCCACAATGACATGAGCTATTCTGCTTTGGTCCAGTTGAAGAAGCTGGGCTCAATCAAGTTTTCCAAATTTTCCTAGCATGCCAGAGCACCCTGTGTGGCCTGAGTTTAACGTTAGGAGGAAGCAAGAGTGTAGCTGATGAGCACTTAGCTTGCTGTTAAACAACTCATATTTGTCTATATATTTCTAATATACACTTGGAGGTATATTCCAGAAAATGGAAGATGACTAGAAACACAACAAACTTGACATTCTAAATGACCAGAAATGGTAGACACTACTTTTTCAATAGTAAGATTTTTCTGTGCTGTCAGTTCTCCCAGATACCATGACTTACTTTGGGAATATCTTCATGCTAGTTGTAATGCTCCTAGAACCTTATTCCACTTCCTTTAGGTTATTTTTTTTTTCATTCAACAAGTGCACATTATACAGGCAAACCTCTTTCTACTGTGCTTTTACTTTGTTATGCTTCACAGATACTGCGTTTTTTACATGTTGAAAGTTTCTGGCAACCCTGGATTGCCAGATAATGGATAGTATTTTTTTAGCAACAAAGTATTAAGGTATGTACATTGTTTTTTTTTAAACATAATGCTATTGCACACTTAAGAGACTACAGTATAGAATAAACATAACTTTTATATGTACTAGGAAACCAAAAACTTCCTGTGACTTGCTTTATTGTGGTATTTGCTTTACTGCAGCGGTCTGGAACTGAACCCACAATATCCCTGAGGTATGCCTGTAATATCCAGGAGAAACATGTGCTATGAAGAAAAAAAAGTTGGGCAGCAATGAGAATGACAGAAAGTTACTAGAAAAAGAGATCAAATAAGAGACTCCTAAGAGGTAGCATTTGAGGAGGAACCTGAATGAAGTAAATAAATGAGCATTATAGACAGTGGGGTCAACAGTACTTCAGGCTACGGAGACAGCATGTGCAAATGTCCTGAAGTCATGAATGTTCGGAGAACAACACTGAAAGCCCATGTGGCTATAATAGAGTCCATAAGAAAAGAACAGTATAAATATAAGATAGAACAAGCAGCCAGTGACCAGAATGTGGATGGTCTAACAGGCTATGGTGAACATTTTGGATTTTATTATAAATCTGATGGGAGAACCATTGGAGAGCTTTGAATAGAAGGTGACATTTTGATTTATACTTTAAAACTGTCCCTAGGTGGGGTGGAAACATTGCAGGAGGTTAAGAGTGAAAGCAAGAATATTAGATAAGAGGCTAGTTAGGGAGCACAGGTGAAGGATGATAGCAGCTCGCACTTAGGGTGGCAGTGGTCAGGACAGTGAAAAGTGGTGTGACTCTAGATATACTTTCAAAGTATAGATGACTCTTTGATGGGTTGGCTATGGTGCAACAGAAGGTATTTCCACCTGAGCAGTAGGGTGGACAGCGATGCCACCTATTGAGCTGGGAGACAGCTGGAGAGGAACAGAGTTAAATGTTGCCTTTGTCCCTTTGGGCTGCTATAACAAAATATCACAGACTGGGTAGCTTGTAAGCCACAGAAATGTATTTCTCACAGTTCTGGAGGCTGGAAGTCTGAGATCAGGATGGCAACAGCATAACTGGGTGAAGGCTCTCCTCCAGGCTGCATCCTCATATGGTGGGAGGAGCTAGGGAGCTCAGTGAGATCTCTCCCATAAGTACACTAACTCCATTCAAGAGGCCTCCACCTTCATGACCTAGTCACCACCTCAAAGCCCAACCTACTAACACCATCATCTTTGGAGGTTATAATGTCAACACATGCTTTTCGTAGAAGACCAACATTCAGACCATAGCAAGTATTGGGTTGGCCAAAAAGTTCGTCTGGGTTTTTCCGATATGTTGGTTCAAGAAAATCAAGGGTTCAGTTTTAGACGCCGGGATAGACTGGTTGAAAAAATTTGCCCAAATTCCTCATCTTTCACTGCATTCATGCTTTTCATCAAATAACTTTTTAGGCCACTTCCTCTCTGACTCTAGCTTTGGTTACATGGCTTGATTTAGCCAATGGGACACAGAAGCTTCCCTATATTTTCAAGTGCTTGTGCTCTTTTGATTTTTCTTGCATTTCTGCCATTATCATGAAAACATGTCCAGGCTAGCTGATGCAGAAGAGAGACACAAGGAGACAAACAGCATGGTCCTGGTAGTAAGAAATTCATAACAGAAACTGAATCATAAATAAATGAATGAACCACAAAATCCAGGCTCCCTCTTGGATCATTTCAAGAAAAGCTCAGCCTCGTTGACTGTGGAAAAAAAAATTTTTTTAATTTATACTTTAAGAAAGTTTATTAATGTTTTTGGTACTAGAGAATTATATTTTCAAAGATTATTGTCATATTTGAGAAACTTCTCTCAAGTGCAAGATTTAAGGGAATTTCAGGATTTCTTTGAATTGACAACACTCACTCAACACCACTAGTTCATCATCAATGTCTTCACTGCCTTTGCTTTCTGATACTTCCTTGCAAGGTAAGGAACAGAGATAAATGTATCATGAAGCCAATAAAACTAAAGGCTCACGGCCACTCACTTGTTCATGAACATCAAGGCCCTGGGAAGGAGCCTAGCAATATGTTCACATGATCATATACTTTTGCAAATTATGCAAAAGTAAGATATTTTAACAGCAACTGGTTACGAGAGCTCTTTGCATTCCAACTTCCTACATTGCACTTCTCTATATGCTGCATGGAGTTGCGGTGGCTAGAGCTATTTGGGGGCTCTAGCTAAGGGGGAACTTGAGTTGGAAATGCTTTTGGTTTGTAATAGTGGGATATATTTATGTGTTTTGCAATCAATTTCCATTACAGTTCAGTTTTTTCTAGTCGTCCCAAGTACAGCAAGGGCATCCAGGAAATCTCCAACACCTCCACGTACTGAGTGACCCAGCATCATAGTACAAAGATACAGGACCTGAAAGCATATTACAATGTAAGTGTGCCTGCAGCTCTTGGTATATATGCATGGCGGAAGTCTGCCTATTATAAAGCTTCTTAAGCCTTAACACATGGGCACAACAACGCATTAAGTATGCAGAAATGTACTTTCAAAGATTCATAAAACTTTCGTATAGAAAGTTGATATAGTTTGAACTTACCATTTAAACAGCATATGGAAAGTTGTTTTGAAGGTACCATTAAAACAAGTGAGAAATTAAACCTCTTTGCTTCGATCATATAAGAATTATACCTTTTATATCATCTCTATTTAAGAATGGCAGAAAAACTTTAAAAAATTGAATAGGAAACAAACATTTGATTAAATCAACAGAAATTATTCTGACATTGAAGAAGCCTTTTGTACCAAAATAATTTTCAGACCACATCCAAAGCATGCATTAGGAGGAAAATGGTGAATAGCAGTAAAGGATTGGTTCTTGTTTGATAATTCAATTGATAAAAATGAGTGGATCACATGAACACAAGGAAATATTTCCATTCTTTGACACAAAAGAAGATTATGAAGATAACATACAATTCACCACAGTCAAACAAGGAAGACAATGACAAGTCACTGATAATGTGGTTCATCAATTTAAAGAGTATTAAGATTAGTCATTGTACAAGCAAACTTCAAATGCACTGAAATCTTAGGACTCACACATTTAAGAAATGTGGTAGAGGTGTTCCAAAATTTGATAATTCTAAAAAAGTTTACATGCCGCTACAGATAACAACATGTGATGCCCAAATAAACTTTTCTAGATGTCAGTAAAAATAAATTTCAATCAGACATCTTAAAGGGAAAGCTGTATTATGTTTCTATTTTCTCTACAGAAGGATGTTTCAAAATAATTTTTATATTTAACAGTAAAGAGATAATGAAATCATTTTGCACCAAAATGTATAGGGGTCAAGATATTAGAAAGGTGGGGTGGCAATCTACTAGTAAAAATATACTGCTTTTCTGATTTTGTGATGTTTGCATTGTTAGCTTGTTAACTTCGTACTGAATACTTTGCTATGATTTATTACCTCATTCTAAATATTCACATTCCTACCTAATTTTGTATCCACAGGCACACCTTCTAAAATCATGGATCTTTAGGTTTATGGATCTTGTTTACTGGACCATTGGTTACTTTTCCCCAGTATGATTGCTCAGAAGTTTACATTTAAGAAGTCAATTAAAATGTATATATGAAGCACAACTACAGTTCAATCGAAGTAGAAATGTCAGAGTGAAAACGCAGCAGCCTCAGCAACCCTGTCTCCCTTTGTGATGGCTACACAGCAATTTCACTTTTGGAATTCATCTTCAACTGGGTGGTTTGTTTCAATACATTGAAATCCTGATAAGGGTGAGTCTAAGTGAAACCGATGTTAACCAAATGCATGACAAAATGGAGCACAGGAATTATTCTAAGCAAAGAAATATAAATAAAACTTTGATTATATGGCTGAAAAGGAAAGCATATGGATTTTTATCAAGTACTTAAAGTGTTAGTGCCCATAGCAGAACAATCCGCTATATACGTAAGAAACTAAAGAGATATGCCCCAGAACATGTTCAATTAATTCAACAGAATAGTAAAAGTATAAGTTATGAGTTTTAAATGACAGACCCAAAGATGTAACCATTTAGAGTCTTCTTGAATTTTTTTAATCTACTATAGTTACTAAAGATGTATGGCCTTTGTTTTCTTTCTAGAAATTCTACCAACCCTAGGTTTTGAATTCAGTGAATACCAAACATATGTACACTTCATTTAGCCTACTGTGACTGAGTCGTACTTTAACTTTTTTCTAATTAAGAAGAAAATACAGTGTTTGCTTTTCTTTTCTTTTCTCTTTTTTATTTTTTTGGCCACACTGAGTGGCATGTAGGATCTTAATTCCCCAACCAGGAATTGAATGAACCCATGTCCCCTGCAGTGGAAGTGTGGAGTCCTAACCACTGGACTACCAGGGAATTCCCCAGAAAATACAGTGTTTTCTAAGAGGAAAGAAAACATAATTTATTTTATTTATTTATTTATTTATTTAAGCAATGACAAAGCAGTGGCCAATCAAGTATTGTCAGTGGTACACTCTATGGCAGAGGCTGCAAACTGAGGACATAAAGCCAAAATCTCACTGCTTAACCAAATTGATATTTAAAATGTTTGAAAGAGGGGGTACAGAATGTTGATATATCTTACTACTGGTGATGTTAAGCTTGATCATTCAGTTAAGGTGTATCTGCCACATAGTGAAATGTAACTATCATCTCCCCTTTGTAATTAGTAAATATCTTGGGGGTGATACTTTGAGATTATGAAAATATCCTGTTCTCCACGAACTTTAGCCTATTAGTTTTAGCATCCATCAGTGGATTGTGTCTGCAACAACTATCACAGTGGTATTTGCCTAATGGTAATTTTCTACCTCTTTTATCCTTTCACTGGAATGTATTTAATTCTATTTACTAATTGGAATTCTTCCATAAAAGAGACTATCCCTTCACCCCATTTATTTATATATGTATACATGTATGTATGTATGTATTTATTTATATGAGCAAGGACTCAGGGGTACTTACTTTATTCCAGGAGTTATAATCCAAAACTCTCATTATATATCTGGCTGCTCACAATGTCCCAGTTTTGGCCATTTGGAACTCCTCCTGGTTCATGTGTCCTTTTGACATGCTCTTGTCCTTTATTGAGTGCTACCTTACTTTTTGACAACACAAATATTTCAGGTAATTCTCATACTTTCCCTGCCCCAGCCATGGAATCAACTACTTCTCCAAAGAGCTCTAGATCCTTTTGTTGGAAAATGGTGTTTAAAAATCAAGAATCTGGATGCTAGGTATGCTCTTTGATAACAGGGTGTCACTGAGCTTAGGCTTTCTCAGTGGACAGAGTTAGGAAACATATGTATGTATAACAACCCATGCATATACTCACATAACCTCAGTCTAATCACAGGAGGCCATCAGACAATTCCAAGACATTCTACAAAATGACTGACTAGCAAACTTCAAAAGTGTGAAGTTCAGAAAAGATAAGGAAAGAATGACTAACTGTTAAACTGGGGGAGATTAAGTAGACAACTAAATGTGATTTGGGAGCTTGGATTGAACAGAAAAAACATTAATGGGGCAACAAAAACAACATTCACAGAAAGATAGACAAAATGAAAAGGCAGAGGACTATGTACCAGATGAAGGAACAAGATAAAACCCCAGAAAAACAACTAAATGAAGTGGAGATAGGCAACTTTCCAGCAAAAGAATTCAGAATAATGATAGTGAAGATGATCCAGGACCTCAGAAAAAGAATGGAGGCAAAGATCAGGAAGATGCAAGAAATGTTTAACAAAGGCCTAGAAGAATGAAAGAAAAAACAAATAGAAAAATTAAAGAAAAAACAAACAAATGAACAATATAATAACTGAAATGAAAACCTCAAGAAACAAGAAAAATCTCAAATAAACAATCTAACCTTACACCTAAAGGAACTAGAGAAAGAAGAACAACAACAACAAAAAAAACAAAGTTAGTAGAAGGAAAGAAATCATAAAGATCAGAGCAGAAATAAATGAAATAGAAACAAAGAAAACAATAGCAAAGATCAATTAAACTAAAAGTTGGGTCTTTCAGAGCAACAAAATTGATAAACCTTTAGCTAGACTCATCAAGAAAAAGAGGGAGAGGACTCAAATCAATAAAGTTAGAAATGAAAAAGGAGAAGTTACAATGGACACTGCAGAAATACAAAGCATTGTAAGAGACTACTACAAGCAACTCCATGCCAATAAAATGGACAACCATGAAGAAATGGACAAATTCCTAGACATGTATAACCTTCCAAGACTCAACCAGGAAGAAATAGAAAGTATGAACAGACCAATCACAAGTAACGAAATTGAAACTGTGATGAAAATTCTTCCAACAAACAAAACTCCAGGACCAGATGGCTTCACAGGCGAATTCTATCAAACATTTAGTGAAGAGCTAACAGCCATCTTTCTCAAACTCTTCCAAAAATTTGCAGAGGAAGGAACTCATTCTACAAACTCATTCTACAAGGCCAACATCACCCTGACATCAAAACCAGACAAAGATACTACAAAAAAAGAAAATTACAGACCACTATCATTGATGAATATAGATGAAAAAACCTCAACAAAATACTTGCAAACAGAATCCAACAACACATTAAAAGGATCATGAACCATGATCAAGTGGGATTTATCCCAGGGATGCAAGGATTCTTCAAAACACTCAAATTAATCCATGCGATATACCACATTAACAAACTGAAACATAAAAACCATATGATCATCTCAATAGATGCAGAAAAAGCTTTTGACAAAATTCAACACCCATTTATGATAAAAACTCTCCAGAAAGTGGGCTTAGAGGGAAACTACCTCAACATAAGAAAGGCCATATACAACAAACGCACAGCAAACATCATTCTCAATGGTGAAAAACTGAAAGCATTTCTTCTAAGATCAGGAACAAAACAAGGATGACCACTCTCACTACTATCATTCAACAAAGTTTTGGAAGTCCTAGCAACGGCAATCAAAGAAGGAAGAGAAACAACAGGAATCCAAATTGGAAAAGAAGAAGTAAAACTGTCACTGTGTGCAGATAACATGATACTATACATAGAGAATCCTAAAGATGCCACCAGAAAACTACCAGAGCTAATCAATGAATTTGGTGAAGTTGCAGGGTACAAAATTAATGCACAGAAATCTTGCATTCCTATACACTAACAATGAAAGATAGAAAGAGAAATTAAGCAAACAATCCCATTCACCACTGCAACAAAAAGAATAAAATACATAGGAATAAACCTGCCTAAGAAGGTAAAAGACCTATACTCAGAAAACTATAAGATACTGCTAAAAGAAATCAAAGATGACACAAACAGATGGAGAGATATAGCATGTTCTTGGATTGGAAGAATCAATATTGTGAAAATGACTATACTACCCAAAGCAATCTACAGATTCAATGCAATCCCTATCAAATTACCAATGGCATTTTTTTACAGAACTAGAACAAAAAATCTTAAAATTTGTATGGAAACACAAAAGACCCCAAATAGCCAAAACAATCTTGAGAAAGAAAAATGGAGCTGGAGGAATCAGGCTCCCTGGGTTCAGACTATACTACAAAGTGACAGTAATCAGCACAATATGATACTGGCACAAAAACGGAAATATAGATCAATGGAACGGGATAAAAAGTCCAGAGATAAACCCACCCACCTATGGTCACCTTATCTTTGATAAAGGAGGCAAGAATATAAAATGGAGAAAAGACAGTCTCTTCAATAAGTGTTGCTGGGAAAACTAGACAACTACATGTAAAAGAATGAAATCGGAACACTTCCTAACACCATATACAAAAGTAAACTCAAAGTGGATTAAAGACCTAATGTAAGACCAGACACTATAAGTCTCTTAGAGGAAAACATAGGCAGAACACTCTTTGACATAAATTACAGCAATATCTTTTTTGACCCATCTCCTAGAGTAATGGAAATAAAACCAAACCAAAACAAAAAACAGTGGGAAAACTGATGAAATCAAATATGGTCTGTACCTTAGTTTATAGCAAGTGTTGGCAAACTACACAGCCCATGGGCCAAATCTGGTCTGCCACTTGTTTTTGAAATAAAGTTTGATGGGATACACTCTCAATTTCTACACATTGTCTATGATTATTTTTGTGATACAATAGCAGAGTTACAGAGTAGTGGCAGATACCTAAAATAGTTACTATCTGGCTTTTTACAGAAAAAGCTTGTCAACTCCCAGTTTATAGTCTTGTACCAATTTTAAGCTCTATTTTTGGTAATTGTATTATGGTTATGTAAAATTAGGTGCCAACATATAAAATACAGGAAATTTTACAGAAATTTTCTGTATTTGTGGGTTTTTTTCTTAAAGTCAGGATGTTTGATTACACTGCCCATCAATCAAAACAAAATGAAAATTGGTACTTATGGATAGTACGTCTGATATTTCTGGTTATTGACTCAATATTGGCTTTGATAGTATCATGACCCTGATTTTGTTTGGCAAGAAATATCGGTTAAAAAAAACACATTTCTTAGTCTTTCTTTTAGCCAGGGATACTTAATGATGTATAAACACACTGTTTTGGTGAGATTTGAAGGAAAGCTCATTAGAAAGGGTCAGAAGTCTGGCATGAGTCCTATTTACCCTTCCCTCTTTCTACTGCTTCCTGCCCAGACAATCAATATGATGGTTAGAGTTTCAGCAGTTATCTTAGACCACGAGGTGAAGACAGGAGTCATGCATGCATCCTCACTTCAAGTAGGTTTCAAAGATAGAAGAAGTTTATGATAGACTTATTGTGGCCTAATTTTTCATGCATCCTCATATTCACACTCTTTGTAACATCTCCCATCAAAAGGTGGAAACTGTTTCCCAAGCTGTCTAATCTTGGCTGGCCTTATGACTTGATTTGGCCAAGAGAATGTGGTAGAAGTTCATGAGTATCAGTTCTGAACCTAGACCTCAACAGGCCCTGAGTAGTTCTACTTTCTCTCTTGGAAACCTTCCACAGATATGTGAAATATCCCATGCTAGAGAATGATGAGAAGTCATATGAACTGGGACCCATTAGTCCTAGTTGAGGACATCCTAAAGCTAGGCCTCCAAATAAAATAGAGAACCCAATCAAAATGAAAAGAGCTACTTACTCAATACAATGCTGACTGCAGGTGCAGGTGAAACACCAATCAAGACCAGAATACTCTCCCAGCTGATCTGTAGACTTACCAGTAATGGTTGTTCTTCTTGTTTTATGATACAGAGAGTTGGGGTGGTCTGCTATTCAGTGGTAGTGGTCTGATCTAGGACCTGCATCTCTGATGACCGTGGAGTCACTGCTGTGGCCTGAGACCTCTTTCCTGAGGTCCTCTTTTATAAGAAAGAAAGAAAAGTCATCTTGCCTAAACCACTCTGATTTTCAGTCTGTCTTACTTGCCACCAAGTAGAATTCCTAAGTGATACATAAAGGGCATGAGCTGTCTACTTTTCTACAATCCCCACTCATCATGTGTCACCCATTTATGTCACATTTATGTCATCTGTCTTGCCCTTGTAGCACTTGAATGTGTGACCTGCTCTGCAAGCCACATTTTTGAAAGAGGAAGAAAGATGATCTTTCAATCTCACTTTGTATTTTGAGATTCATTTAACTTAGTGGATTTTGTGTAAAGGGAGCACATTAGAGGACAATTGTATATTTTGCTTTGTAAACTCATACCATACCCAAACCACCTGAGCTGGAGGCCTGTGGCTCAGGACAGCAGTGGAAATATCCATGGGAAACCAAGGAAATAACTGAAATAATGGATTTTTTTAGAGCATTTTAAAGATAATTAAGTTTATGCCAGCCTCCCTTATTGTCAAGTGCTGCTGAAAGTTCAATGAAATCCCTTTAGAGATGAACCATTTCCCTTAAAAATGAGCAGTATAAATCTAGCTTCAAACTTTATTAGAAAAAAGAGCAAAAATCCATGTTACTGTTTCTTTTAATATATATGCATATGGCTGTATATCTAGAGAATTTGAAGTTTCAGACTACTGCTAATCACATTATTCTAAAAATAGTTATAATAATGTACATATAAAATAATTAGTTACAGATATATCATAATAGCAGACTTAAAATTATTAATAAATATGGTAAATATTAATATATAAATAACAACCTATCAATTAAAATACACAAGAACAATTAATAGTTTATATCACCAATAAAAAAGTAGTATAAGTCAATTTGATCTTTTTATATTTACTACTTTAAAGCTAAATGGCAGCTTTTATCAATAAAATTACCATGAAGGAAGATACTTCAATTTATAATGGTACTCTACTGTTATGTTTTCAGAAAAAAATTTTAAAAGGAGACACTTCTTTTATGGAGACTTCTACTTTTAAACAATACCTCCATTACATAAGAAACTCAAGAATTTCAAGTCCATGCTTTAAATTTTGGTATATATCATTTCATTCTGCATCACAAACCTTTAACAAAGAGTAAAAATATGTGCGTGCTTACGAGTGTCATAGGCTCTGAAGATTCTTTGTTAAAGGTAAAAGCTCTTAACAAAAATCTACAGAAAATATAATGTGGATGTGTTCTGACCCAGGATGCTGACTCCCATGGAATGAATACACGTGCACATGCATACCCAGCAGGCACTGTTAGCCCAAGAAAGTGATTGTCTATTTCATTAAGCTCTTCATTGCTGAGTTCAAATTCTTGCCAGCTGATTTTCTGTGCTAACCCTTGATCTATTAGATCGGGACTCAGCCTCATCCAATGAAAAATGCTGGGATTCATGTGTGTCAATGGATGATAGGAAATGTTTCTCAGAAACAAAACTCGAAGGCCAGAACAGGGGAAATCCCTGCACAATATATAGCAAGAAGCAACTCAGTGAGGTCCAGTGGACACTGATATAATAGTAGAAAGCTTGGGTGGATACTACTTTGTAAAATCTCAACGTTGTTTACAAAAACTGGGGGCTTCATTCACCAAAACATTTTTGGTAGAACATGTCTCCTTGGTGAAGAAGCAAGTACTAACGTAGCACTGCCCAAAGAAATATAATATGAACCACAAATGTGAGTCACAAATGTAAGTTTAAATTTTCTAATAGTTGCATTAAAAAGGTAAAAGAAACATAAAATTTTAATAATGTACTTTTAAACCAACATAGTCAAAATATTATTTCAACAGTTATCAACAAGATATCTTCATTTACGTTTTCATAATAGATCTCTGAAATCCATTGTACACTTTATGCTTACAGCACATCTCAGTTGGGGTTAGCCACATTTCGAGTTCTCAACAGCCAGAGGTTGTTAGTGGCTCCCACATTGGGCTTTACAAATCTAGAGTACTCAATGACTTATGGTGATAACTTAAAGATCGTAAGAGTAACAGTAACAAGAGAAGAAAAGGATGAGATTTTAACTATAATGGATTAATGAATTTTCCAAGAAGAATCTGAGAGAAATTATATTAGCAATACAAAAATTCATATTGTTTTAGTTTTTAAATTTAGTTTTTAAATATAATTATATTAGCAATACAAAAATTCATATTGTTTTAGTTTTTAAATATGCTAGTTTTAAAGCAGATACTTGGCAGTGTAGAGCAGGGGTCCCCAACCCCTGGGCCACAGACTGGTACTGGTCTGTGGCCTGTTAGGAACCGGGCCTCACAGCAGGAGGTGAGTGGTGGGAGAGTGAGTGAAGCTTCATCTGCCACTCCCCATTGCTCCTATTACTGCCTGAACCATCCCCACCCCCACCATCCCTCTGTGGAAAAACTGAAAAACTGTCTTCCACAAAACCGGTCCCTGGTGCCAAAAAGGTTGGGGACCACTGGTGTAAAGGAAGTATATCATTGGAAATTGTCTCACTTATAACTCAAATATTTTGGAGATAGAGAAATTATTGGGACAAAAAAGTATGCCAAAATAAAACCTAGTAAGCTTTAGTTAAACATCCCAAGCATATAATGAAACATTTATTGACATCCTGCAACATTGGATAATAAAACATAATATAGGAAGTCTGCAGTGAATATAAAATGTCAAAATTAATAGCACAATTTTATAATCAGCTTCAAAAGCAATTATTAGTCTTTAGGGCAGGATTCATTTACATTAAGAATTGACATGCGAGGATTTTCTCCAGGGTCAAATGAGTTCATTAAAAAAAAATAAATCTATAAATTAGGTCAAATAGAAGGTATAGAGATCGGGTTGCATGTTAATAAGCCATAAAACATTGACGCAAAAATTAAAGCTGTACAGAAAATTAAATATTTTTCTGAAAGCATTTTAAGAAAAATATTTTTAAACAGCTTATATACTTTAACATCAATAAAACGTTTGAAGCCTTAAGGCTGTCAAATACCTGATAACTCAGTAATACTTAGAGTGTGTGCTTCTTATGGGAGATTTTAATTTGTATTCCATGAGATTGTAAAACATATAATTTGCACCAAATGTAAATGACAAAAGTTACACATTTAAAAAACTGATTATATATTGTTCTGGTGTTCATTGTAGAGAAACTGGAAAAAACATAAAAGCATCAATACAAAGCAGGAAAAAAAGTCAATCAGAATCCCAGGACCGAAGACATTGTTGACATTTTAGTCTACCTCCTTCTACGCTAATACTAGCATGATTACTACTGCCAGATATTGGTGATATAATAAACTCATGTGGGCCCATTGTAGATCAGATTCTTGCAATAGATCTGCTAATCCCACTTGGTACATATATACCCACACGTTTCCCCTCTCCTACACAGCCAGCTTCCCAAAGGTTGTAGAGAGTTCAGGGGTACTTTACCCTGGAGCTGATCTGTTGGCAACTTCTATCATGTGCTCCTCCCACCACACCATCCCCCTCAATCAAACCACCAACACCCACATAATAAGACCTCTGTCTAAACACTCTTTCAGTTAGCTCAAAGCTTTGTAATGCTCTTATTTAAGAAAAAAAAAAGTCGCTTGCATAGAGACACAAATTACCAGCTTTGCTTATTTACGACCTTAGAACAGTAGAAAAATCTGGAAGAAATATCATCTTTTACCTCGTACTCACTTATAACATTGGTACTGGTTGCAAACATAACCCTTTGGTTCTATTTTACTGAGCTTTACTTTGTGCCTGGAAGAACATACTTTCTCAGAACTAGATTCAACAATACATATTTATCAAGGGCTTAACAGGGCAGACTTTGGGTTCAGGACAGGATAGTGAATTGCACATGAATCAGATATGGTCCTTTGGCCTCACAAAAGTAATAGTTTAATAGGGAAGATAGTCTGCAATTTAAATTATACAAATGAATACATATTTACACACTAGGATCAATGTGATGAAGGCAATAGACATTGATGCTGAGATGGAGAACACAACATTGTCAATCTTAGTTACTGACCTGATGACCTGTTTCAAAGGCTAACAAGAATTCAGGAAGCTTCCCACCCACTACATCAAAACTGAGCCTTCTGCTCAGAAGTATAGGACTGTGGTAAAGGAGGCCAGGACAGAAAGACCTGCAGCAAGAGTTCCTACACAGGTTTTATTTTTTTATTATTTTTTTATTGAAATATAGCTGATTTACAATGTTGTGTTAGTTTCTGGTATACAGCAAAGTATACCAGATTTTTCATATTCTTTTCTATTATAGTTTATTACAAAATACTGAACATAGTTCCCTGTGCTATACAGTAGAACCTTCTTGTTTATCTATTTTATATATAGTAGTTTGTACTTGCTGATCCCAAACTCCTAATTTATCCCTCCCTCACTCTCTTTCCCCTTTGGTAACCATATGTTTGTTTTCTATGTCTGTGAGTCTGTTTCTGTTTTTTAAATAAGTTCATTTGTATCATTACCTACACTGGTTTAAACAAACCAACTCTGAACGCTTTACTAAGGTAGAGTCATTTATGTGGGGATGGTTCTCTTTTTAACAAATATGGAAATGCATCCAAACACCACCATGGAGGGAAATAAAGTGTCCTAAGGAATCTTCTATTGGATTACCTATTGAAATAAGGGAATGTCACCCATTAAGGCTACTGTAGGCACCCTACCTATGAAGTTGATCTCAGATATGCTAAAAGAAATGCTGACCGCAAAGCTTTTGACAGTGCTTTGTATTAGGAAGGATAGAAACCTAGAGAAATTTTTGGATCTTAGTTGAACAGAAGCACCATACTGAATGTCTTTTGTGCAAACTTTAGGCCAAAGGTGTAAAGTTTGGGATAAGACAGAGAGCTGGTCCGGCCTCCATGGAAGAGTAAAAGGAATTTGGAAACAGCAAGTAGGCAACTGAAGAAATTAGAGAGAGAACAATGAGAGAAGGGAGACAAACAGAGAGAGACACACAGACTAACAGAGTGAGGGTGGGAGATAGGAGAGACAAAAGAGAAAGATATAAACAGATACAAAGAGAAAGCAAGGGGACAGACTTATAGACATATGGGCAGTGGGGGTGAGGGGTAGTGGGAGAGAAATGCCAGGACACAGCAAAATCGATGTTAACAACGTAGGCACACAGCCAGTGAGAATTTCGCTGTGGCTAAACCGTCTGTTGCACCTACAGATATTAATAACTAACAGTGAATTCAAAGTTCTCTTTCATTGTCTGCTATAATTTCTCTCTGTGAATCTTTAGGAACGTCTGCTAGCAAATACTTCCCTTAGCATTCAAAGTATTTTGTAGAAATGAAGGAAGAGTAGAGGTAATCAGCCTCTACTCACATGCAAGCTGGCGAGAGAGGATGATATAGGACCCAAGAGTCATGGGACAATGAACGGAAGAAATGGGCTTCCCCACGGGGTGACTCAGGAGTGGTAAGTGAACTGCTATTTCGCAAAACTTTAGTCTTTTCTCAGTATCACAGGGGACTGGTTCCAGGATCTTTCAGATACCAAAATCCATGGATGCTCAAGTCCCAACTATAAAATGGGATAGTATCTGCATATAACTTAGGCCCATCCTCCTGTACACAGGCATACCTTGGAGATCCTGAGGGTTCAGTCCTGGACTATGGCAACAAAGAAAATTATCACAATAAAGTGAGTCACATGAAATTTTTGGTTTCCCAAAAACTGTTTTTGCGAGGGAGGGAAGGAGAGAGGGGAGAGAGAGAGGGAGGGGAGGGGGAGTACACAGAGTAAGAAGAGAGGGGGAAGGGAGGGGAAGAAGGATTGGGAGAAAGAGAAAGAGGGAGAACTCAGAGATCTGTAGAACATCCCTCTCATGTATTCAGCTGAGTACTGTTCAGTGTAAGCATGTGAAGAAACTACTTGAGGCTAGGGAAAGATTCACCCAAAATATTTAGATTTTGGCCAGCCTTCACACAGGACTAGCACTAGTTCCTGTTTCTATCAGCCAGACTAGAAAGCCTTTAGATTCATGAGACATTGACTGGATAAACTACTCCAGAAGTACTTGCCCCAGTAGTCGGTAATAATTAGCCAAAGATTGAGCACTGCTGAAGTTGCCCCTAATAAATATTAAAGACACCCCCAAAATTAAACTGTTTCCAAATAATTGTATGCCACAGGATATTTACAGGAATACTAAAATATCAAGCACCCCCCAAAAAGATAAAGCATAATAATGGTATTCAATCCACAATTACCAGGAATGCAAAGAAACAGAAAAATATGACCAATAAGAAGATAAATCCTTTCATCAAAACCAATGCACAACTGACACATATTAGGATTAGCAGACAAGAACTTTAAAACAATGATTACACTACATTCCATATGTTTGAAAAAGACCCAAATCAATCATCTACAGATAAAGAATACAATGTGTGGGATGAAAAACACAATTGATGGGATTATCATCATATTAAATATTACAGAATGAAAGATTAATGAACTTGGGGACATAGCAGTAGAAACTATTAAAAATGAAACACATGGGCTTCCTTGGTGGCACAGTGGTTAAGAATCATGGGTCCAAACCCACGGACATGGGTTCAAGCCCTGGTCTGGGAAGATCCCGCATACTGCGGAGGGACTAAGCTCGTGTGCCACAACTACTGACCTGTGCTCTAGAGCCTGAGGGCTACAACTACTGAACCCCGCATGCCAAGAGCCTGTGCTCCACAACAGGAGAAGCCACCGCAATGAGAAGCCTGAGCACCATAATGAAGAGTAGCCCCCACTTGCTGCAACTAGAGAAAGTCTGTGTGCAGCAATGAAGACCCAACAAGGAAGGAAAGAAGGAAAGGAAGGAAGGAAGGAAGGAAGGAAGGAAGGAAGGAAGGAAGGAAGGAAGGAAGATATTTATTTTAAAAATATGAAACACATAGAGAAAGGATACCAAATAAATTAACAACAACATACCAGCGACTTGTGGAACAATTTCCTAAAATAAGTGTATGTGGATTCACCAATGGAAAGGATGTAGAATAAAGGACAGAAAAAATATCTGAATGTATAATGACTGAACATTTTCCAAGCTCAATGAAAACTATATCCACAGATTTGGCAAGCTCAATGAAGCCCAAACACAAAAAATTTAAAATTACACCAAGATATATCATAATGATATTGCTGAAAAATAGTGATAAAGAGAAATTTTAGCAAAAGCCTGTGGGAAGAAAAGACACAGTATTATGGAGAGGCAAAGATGGGGATGACATTGTATCTATTATCAGAAAGAATGCAAACAAGAACACAGTGGGGCTTCCCTGGTGGCGCAGTGGTTGAGAGTCCTCCTGCCGATGCAGGGGACATGGGTTCGTGCCCCGGTCTGGGAAGATCCCACATGCCGCGGAGCGGCTCCGCCCGTGAGCCATGGCCACTGAGCCTGCGTGTCCAGAGCCATTGCTCCGCAATGGGAGAGGCCACAACAGTGAGAGGCCCGCGTACTGCAAAAAAAAAAAAAAAAAAAAAGAACACAGTGGAGTAAAATCTTTAAAGCAGTTAAAGGAAAAAAGAACTACCAATTTAGAATTCTCCATCCAAAAGAATATATTACAAAATTGAAGGTGAAATAAAGGTATTTTGAGACAGCCCCCTCCAGAAAGAAAAAGAAAAAAGAACACTCTGCATCAGGAAATATATAAAAAATAGCAAGAGATGACAGACTTAAACCTAACCACATTAAATGTAAATGGCCTAAATACCCATTAAAAGACAGAGATGTCAAACTGGATAAAAAAGCAACACCCAACTATATGCTGCCTATAAGAAATACATTTTATAGGTAAATACACAAATAAATTGAAAGTAAAGAATGGAAAATATGCTGAACCTAATTGAAAGAAAGCTAAAGTGTTATATTAATACCAAACAAAGTAGACTTCAGAGCAAATAATATTACCAAGAATGAAACTGTAGTTTCATAACAATAAAAGGGAACACTCAACAAGACTTAACAGTACTAAATGTTTATACATCTAAAAAGAGTTTCAAACTATATCAAGCAAACACTAACAGAACTGAAAAAAATATACAAATCTTTTATTAATCCACAACCTATAATTATTGTAGAAAGACAATGCTATCTCAGTAAGTGATAGAATAAGTAGACAGAAAATCAGTAAAGATATAGAAGACTTGAACAACACTAATAACCAGTTTGGCTTAATTAACGTTTATAGAATACTTTAACCAGAAACAGCAGAATAAATATTCTTGTCAAGAAAACACAGAATGCTTACCAAATAAGACTATATTCTGAGTCATAAAACAAGTCTCAATTATTTTAAAAGGATTCAGTCATGCAAAGTATGTTATCTAACTGTAATGAAATTAAGTTAGAAAACAATAACAAAAATCTCTGGAAAGTTCCTAAGTATTTGGAGACTAAGTAACATACTTCTAAATAAACCATGAGTTAAAGAAGAAATCAAAAGGGAAATTAGAAAATACTCAGAAGTAAATAAAAATGTTTTAAAAAGCACACAAAAATTTGTGGGATGCCACTACAATAGTACCTGGGGGGCTTATTTATAGGTAAATTATTAATAAAAGAACATAATAAAGGTATCAAAGCAATGACCTCACCTTCTACCTTAACAAAACTAGGGAAAGAAGAGCAATAAAACTCAAAGTGGAAGACAGTAAATAATAAATATCACTGTGGAAGTCAATACATAGAAAGCATAAAAACAATGGAGAAAAATGAATAAAATAAAAATCTGGTTCTTTGAAACTGAGTTATTTGCATTGAGGTGGATGGACCTAGAGTTTGTCATACAGAGTGAAGTACGTTAGAAGATAAAAACAAATACCGTACGCTAACTCACATATATGTAATATAAAAAAATGGTACTGATGAACCTAGTGGCAGGGCAGGAATAAAGACACAGACATAGAGAATGGACTTGAGGACACGGCAGGGAAGGAGAAGCTGGGACGAAGTGAGGGAGTAGCACTGACACATATACACTACCAAATGTAAAATGGATGGCTAGTGGGAAGCTGCTGCATAGCACAGGGAGATCAGCTCTATGCTTTGTGATGATCTAGAGGGGTGGGATAGGGAGGGAGACTCAAGAAGGGGGGGATATGGGGATATATGTATAATATAACTGATTCACTTTGTTGTACAGCAGAAACTAACACAACAATGTAAAGCAATTATACTCCAATAAAGATATATAAAAAAAAATCTTGTTCTTGATAAGATTGACACAATTGATAACAGACAGCAAGAGTGATCAGGACAAAAAGATATGACACAATTTACCAATCATGATTTTTGATTTACCAATATTAAAAATGATAGAGGAGGTATCACTACAAATTTTAAAATTGTAAAAGGATAATAAAAATGTTATGAACAATTTTCTGACAATGAATTTGTGAACTTGGATGAAATGGTAAATTCTTTGAAAGACACAAACTACCAAAGCCCACTCAATAACAGCACCATATCTATAAGAGAAATCAAAATTTGTAATTTAAAACTTTCCAACAAAGAAAACTCTAGGTGTAGATAACTTTACTGGTGAACTTTTTCAGTCACTTAAAAGAAGAAACAATATCAATTCTATACAAACTCTTTCAGAAAAATGGAAATAAAGGAATCCTTGCCAACTCGTATTAAGCAAACATCACTGTTACCAAAACCCAGTAGAGATACTACACAGCAACAACCATCATTAACACAGATGTACAAATTTTAATGAAAATTTTACCAAATGAATCCAACAATATATTGGAAGGATGATACATCATGGTCAAACAGGATTTATTTCAGAAAAGCAAGGTTGGTTTACATTTGAAAAAAATCAATGTAATTCATCTTATTAATAAGCCAAAAACTTATATTCTCAATAGATGCATAAAGAGCATTAACAAAATCTAAGATCTATTCCTGATGAAAAATCTCAGCAAACTTGGAATAAAAGAGAACTGCCTAACTTGATGATGGGCATTTATGAAAAATATAGAGCTAATACCATATTTAAAAATAAAGGAATTTATTGTTTTTTCCTCTAAGATGAAGAACAAGACAAGGATGTATTCTCTCACCATATCTATTCAACATCATTCTAGAGAGTCCAGTTAGAGCAATGAGGCAAGAAAACAAAATAAGAAGATCAATCATATCAGGTCTTGTTAAGGATGTGGAAGGACTGGGACTCTCATATATTCCTGGGGGAATGTAAAATGGTATAAGTGCTTTAGAAGACAGTCTGGCAGTTTCTTAAAATGTTAAACATATGCTTGCTATACGATCCAGTGATTTCCTCTGAGTATTCACTCAAGAGAGAAGTCAAAGCATATGTCCACACAAAGGCTTATGCATGCCTATTCACAGCAGCTTCATTGGTAATAGCCAAAAAACTGGAAACAATACAAATGTCCATCAACATCTAAATGTATAAACCACCTGTTGTTGTATCCATACTACAGATTACTGCTTAACAATAAAATGGAATGAGCTCTTGATACATGCTGCAACTTGGATGAACCTGAATAATGATGCTGAGTGAAAGAAACCAGACCAACAAAGTATACATACTGTTATGATTTCATGTATATAAAACTGTAGGTAATGCAACCTAATATATGGTGACAGAAATAAGATCAGAGGTTTCCTGGGGACAGAGGTAGGGGTGGAAAGGGAGGGGAATGAGTGAGAGAGTGAGATTAAAAAAGGCCACAAGAAAACTTTTGAGGGTGGAAATGTTCACTGTCTTGATTGATGTTGATGGTTTCATAGTTGTACACATATGTCAACATGTATCAAATTATACACTTTAAATGTGGGGAGTATTAATATGTCAGTTATACCTCAATAAACCTTTTTTTTTAAGAGTATTCATTTCTTCATCTGTACTAGCTACACAGAGAAGCTCATTAACCTTATAGGGCTAATGCTATTGTATTGTCAGCACAGATATAAAACATCCTCATCAAAGCAGGAAGCTCTATTAGATAGCACTGCTCTAACTCCTATAATTGCAATTAAGAAGTGAATGATAACTTTTAAAAGTTATCATTAGGGATTAATCTTCCTCTCACAAACACTCAAGTACTTTTATCCATTATTTGCAATACTCTTGTAATATATGCAAAGTCCCTCAAATACCACGATGCCACATCTTGCCAAAAATTTCTTCTTTCTGCAATTGGATCAACCCAAGCCTTTTTTGTTTTTTGTTTTTGTTTTTTTTAATCACAGCTTGCAACCATTTTCTAAGTGCTCACTGCCTTCCCTACTTAGCTAGAATCATACAAAGAACCAAATATTCCAGCTGGGTAAAATGATCACCATATTTGACCTTTTCTGAAATACAGTGATAAAAGGAAACGTACACATTTGGGGCACAATTTATGCTTGTGAAATACAGTATTAAGCTGCAATTGATAAAACTTCTACCACCACCCTTGGCATATTTTATGGAAGTTGAATTTAGAATCCCCAGAAATTCAGAAACAGTTGAACTAAATTATCTGCCCAAGAGAGTGATATTTTAATTTATCCTACCCTTTCTCTTGATTTTTAAACAGTCTTTTTCCAAAAGCTACCTGACAGTGTTTAATATGAACCTGTACCTCTGCCTCAACTTGTTAGCAGGGTTCGGATAATGACCTTTGTGATTGAGACTGAATAATCAATATTTTATGAATACAGGCATACCTCATTTTCTTGTGCTTCACTTTACTGCACTTCACAGATAAATTGCATTTTTTACAAATTGAAGGTTCATGGCACCCCTGCATTAAGTCTATCAGAGCCATTTTTCCAACAGCATTATTTTCTAAAGGTATATATGTTGTTTTTATAGACATAATGCTATTATACACTTAATCGACTGTAGTAAAGCATAAACATGTCTTTTATATGCACTGGGAAACTGAAAAATTCATATGATTTGCTTTATTGCAATAGCTTGGAACCACACCCACAATACTTCCGAGGTACAACTGTTATCAGTAATTTTCCAAGCCTAATTTGAGGGAACCCCAGATTGAGTGACTGATGGCAGGGAAGGATGTTTTGTCTTCAAAGGGGTCTGGTTATAAGAAAATGCTCAAGATAGAAGCATATATTGTCACCACGACTCTCAACCTTGAATCAGTGAAGAAACGAGAATCACTAAGGCCTGTCCACGATTGGGCATTTACGCCTGAAAACACAGGTCCAAGCTAAGTGAAGCAGTGATGGATGGTCTTTACTGTTGTTAGCTTTTGCTAAGTTCAGTATCTCATACCAACCAGAAGTTCTATTTGGCAGTTGTACATGTTTCATATTTTTAAAGAGACAAGTAATGAAGAACTCTTACAAATTACAAAACAATTTCCAAATATTGAGTCTAGAGGGAAATTATTAATGTTCTTTGTTGGTAAGAACATAAGGCTCTAAATACCTGGGGCTTATTTGTGGGGAGGGGCATGTCTAAGACAAATTGAGATTCTCTGGAAATTATATGAAAGCCATTAATTTGGGAGTGGGGCAAGAGACCTGTTTCTATCTTATTTCTATTCCTAACCTGTTAGAAACTGTGATTGATAAATTTAGTAATACTGCCATTAGCTAGTAATTACCCTCCTCTTACCCATACCTTTTGCCATGTGACTTTGGAGTTGCTCCCTAAGGTGAGGTGTATTTCTTCACCCCAGGTGCCTTGCTTTGTCCAACAGAGTAACAGCTTACGATTCCAAGGCTAGGTCTTGAGCGACCTTGTCTGTTTCCCCTTGGACTCTTGCACTTGACCCTCACCTTGGGAACATGCCTCAGCTAGCCTGCTGGGAAATGAGACAAGTGGAGCAGCACTGAGCTGCCAACGCTCCCATCTGAGGCCAGCCAAGATCAGCCAACAGCCAGCCAAAATCATCAGAGCTGCTGAGCAGACCCCTGGATGATCCAAGACCCATAAGCAATAAACATTTACTGCAACCTGACACTGAGGTTTTGTGTTTGTTATGCAGTATTGTGGCAGCAGATAACTGCTAGAACCCACACCCTCTGAAATGCTTGAAAATGAGAATTTAAGTATCAACAGATGGTCTCTCAGGTGCCATACAGCTCAGCCTCTGCAACTGAAACAACATAAGGTCTTGGGCAGACCCATCAAAATCTTTTCCCTGTCACTTCGGACATATCTATCACAGACTACACTGCCAAAGAGTACCACCAATCAGCCTCTAGTTAACCTTATTCATGCAAGATCCCCTGCCGGATAACCATCGTTTTACAAATTTATGTACTTCAAACTGTCTACAAAGTTCAAAGACAGGAGTGACAAATGTATGATTCCATGAGACCCAGAAGGCTCCAGTATTTCTGACAGAGAACAGAAGGAGGGAGGGAGGAAGGAAAAGGGAAAGAAGGGAGAGACAGACAAGAAAACACCCTGTAGAACTGCACACCCTCATTTAGATCACCCTTGAGACCACCATTCTTTTTCATAGCCCACCAAACTTCACTTACTTATGTTATCCACAAGGTCCCTGAGGGAATTTCAATATGCTTGTAATGGTTAACACAGGTACCCCCGCTTTTTAAATTTTTTTTTGAAAGTTTGTCCTACGCCACTTTGCCTTAAGAAAGACCTCTGTTAGTAACTGTTATCTCTAGTCAAAAGAAATCTGAAGAGGATTTTCACTTTTACAAAAAAAGCCAAACATGAAAATAGCATTCAGCATCTGTTTCGCAGGGGAATTGTTATAGAAGCAGCAGTCCACCCCACAAGCGGGGCACCCAAGCTCCTTCCCCAGGAACTGTACTCAGCATCTCAGCATCCAGCTACCAGAGCTCTGAACTGTGTCTGTGAGCATGTGTGCTTTATCTTGATTTATTTTGTGCATTTGTTAGCCAGATGTGTCCTGAGGTAGCTGCTTCTTTGCTTTATGCCATTTTGGTTTGTGAAAGGTTTCACAGGAATGCTCTACTTTCTCATAGTGGGGGAAACTTGTAAGACTTTTGGATTAAGCTCTTAAAGTAATGAGCAACCTCCACTCTGTTGATTAAGAATGGATAAGGAAGATGTGGTATACATATATATAATAGAATACTACTCAGCCATAAAAAAAATGGAATTTTGCCATTTGCAAGAACATGGATGGACTTGGAGGGTATTATGCTAAGTGCAATAAGTCAGACAGAAAGACAAACACTGTATGATATCAATTATATGTGAAATCTAAACAATACAACAAACTAGTGAACACAACAAAAAAGAAACAGACTCACAGAAATGGAGAACAAACTAGTGGTTACCACTGGAGAGAGGGAAGGAGGAAGGGGCCAGATAGGAGTAGGGGATTAAGAAGTACAAACCATCATGTAGAAAATAAGCCACAAGGACATATTGTACAACATGGGGAATATAGCCAATATTGCAAAATACCTGTAATGGAGTATAACCTTTAAAAATTGTGGATCACTATATTGTATACCTGTAACTTGTATAATATTGTACATCAGCCATACTTCAATTAAAAAAAAAAACTTCTAAAAAATATCTGTTACCAATGGGAAAAAAGAAGAATGACATGACTCTGGGCAAGTTGCCTGACCTGTCTTAGCTTCAATTTTCTCATCTATAAATTGAAGATTCATACCTGTCCAATGACTTCAGAGGATTATTCCAAGAGCAAATGTGATAACGTCTATACAATTGCTTTTAAAACCCTAAGGTGCTCTACAAAATGCCAGGCTCTATCATGAGCACAGCTGCTAAGGGCAAAGGTCTTTGTTGAGGGGGATGATAAGGCAACCAGTTAAGACCTGGAGGTCTCTGGAAATCTTGCACGGCATCTTCGATATGTCCACCTCTTCAAGCAGCACTAAGTAGGATCCTAATGATCCAGCAGAGAAAAAAATCCTCCCTCTTTCTTTTCCTGAAAGCAATACTTAGAAAAATGTTAGGTCAACATTGGAAGTAGCTACTCAGATCCTGCCCTTTTATCCTCACTTTAAATCCTACCTTAAAAGATATGAAGCCAAGTTGGAGGCCAGCAGGGGTCTTATGATGAGCAGGTGTCCTTAAGGCACAGAGCAAGGAGAGCTGAATAAAGCAATGTGTTAGCCAACCCTTACCACCCAAGGACATTCAGATGCCACACAGAGTTGACCTTCTTAGAAAGGATTCTAATAACGATTTCCTCTCCACACACCCACACGTTACTGTGAATCTGTTCACAGCAAGGAAACCAGCAGACAGATGGTAAATACTAGGTGCCAAGTATACACTCTTTCTTCTGTGCAAAAGCCAAATAAACAGTGAAAGAGAATCATCTTACTTGTACTATTGTCTCCATAACAAAGAGAACTGTGAAACTAAAGCAGACCTGCCCAGAAATAAAAATAGGAGTCCCATTATTTGATCCAAGTCAATTCTCTCATTCATCAGATAGAAGTAGGTTTTTAATTGTTTTTAATCTCATGCAATAAAGGCATCTAAATATCTCATAAATAAATCACACACACTGATGATCATTCTCTTAGCTGAAGTCTCTGAGGCATCTTTAATATAAGCAAATATACCAGGTTCTGTTCAAACAGCAAACATTATGCCCACAACCCTTGCTCTTACATGGCTGCCTTTCATTTTTGCTGTTTGCTCTACACTCCTGTTATAGAGAACAGACATACACCAGCAATCGTTTCAGGATGGACCTAAGAAAATAATTTGATTCTCTGATTTATTTACATACTTGACCTCCAGATGATAAAGTTTCAAAAGTGAATATTCTATAAATCTAAAACATAACACATGTGTGGGGAAAAGAAAATTAACTGTAGGTCTATCACTTCTAGCTCCCTCCCTCCTTAGGACTTCATCAAGGAGGTGCTGGCCTTCACAAAAGCAGACCTTCTTGTAAATACCGTGAAGGGATTTACTAGCAGGAAGATAACCCAGGATCTAAGGTTTTAGCAGGTTATTCCTGGTCTGCCTTGAGTGCTTCATACAAGTAACCTGGAATTCATGTGTTGATGGGATACAGGCTGCTGGAGTAGATATTAGTCATGCAGGCTCTCTACCTCTGTAACTAATCAAGTATAAAAAACTGAGACACCTTAAATCTAAACGGCTTCACCTGAACTAACTTGTGTCACACTTTCAGGTAGCATTTGTCAGTTACTCCAAAACCAAAATGCGGAGTTTTAGGAAGCTGCATCCAAAGTTCAAGGCCCTTTCAGAAACAGATGCAGGGATGCCGAGAAGGTACTTTTGTTTTGCTCATATTCTTCACTAAGTATAAGTAATACTTGATGTTGGGTGAGGTCCATGAGCCTTTGCGGAACAACAATATGCTAGACACAATATCTGTTCTCTAAGAATAAACAACATTTTAAAGGGAAATGCTCTAATTCCTTGGAGTCTTCAGGAGGCTGAGAAATGACCCCCCAGAAAGATATCCACATTCTAAATCCTGTTACCTGTGAATGTTAACTGACATGGCAAAGATTTTGCAGATGTGATTAAGTTAAGGATATTGAGATGTGGAGATTATCCTGATTTAGCCAGATGGGCTTTAAATACCATCATAAGAGGGAGGAAGAGGGAGATTAGACCCACAGAGAAGAAGGCCATGTGGAGAGATTTGAAGATGCTGGCCTTGAAGACTGGAGTGACGCAGACACAAGTCAAGGAGTGCTGGCAGCAACCAGAAGCTGGAAAAGGCAGGGAACAAATCCTCCCCTAGGAGCTCAGGAGGGAGTGTGCCACTGGTGAGACCTTAATTTCAGCCCATGGACACTGATTTTCAGACTTCTGGCCTTCAGAATGGGGAGAGAACAGATTTCTACTGCTGTTAGCACACAAGTTTGTGGTGACTGGTTATAGTGGTCACAGGAAATTAATACATACTCTAAAGACTCCCTGAAACATTAGTTCATTACCTAGAAGCAAGAAAGCAATATGGCTTCTTTTAGAATAATTTACACTATTAGCTCACTCAACTGGAAAAACCAAGCTGTGCTCTTAATGTAAGAACTAGACAGTGTAAGCTTATGAAAAGCGAGAACTTCTCTGATTACCTTAGCATCTCCAGTACACAGTCCTTCATGGACATTTAACCTATGCCCAAAGAATGGATAGTAGAACTAAAATATTAACAAATTATTGTGTTTGGGAAAAAAAACATCAAGTTCATGCTGGGTGATTAAATGGATAGATGGGTGGATTATGCATTGAATAGATTATTGGCAGACCATTCTGACTATCTCCCTGATGACAGGCAACATCACAGCAGAACTCTTTCACACTTGTGAGATGTGCATGATGGAGCGGCCATCTTGAATCATATTCCATATAAGCTCAATGTTATCTCCATTGTGACTTGACCGGTCTACTCTTGCCCTTGGGTTAACCGTTGGCATACCCCAGGCATTCAGCATTGGTTCTTTTTTTGTTTCTAAGTTGCTCACAATATCAAGTTTTGCTTTCCATGCTTCTGTGATTTGAGCAAAATCAGCTCCTTCTGGCCATACTGAGAGGCCTCTTGGGGAATGTGCAATCTATTTGCCTATGATGTGAGCTAAAGCGGTTCCAACAGCAGGTGAATGGCGATAGAGAGGAAACTAGACAGACCCTTTGTTCCTCCCAAGTCAGGTTTCCCAAGTACGTCCTCAGTATCTGATTTGAAATAAAGTCATTCCAAGTCAAAAGTAAGCAGAGCATACGTTATAAAGCTAACTATAAGTAATATTGATTATCTAACATTTGGGGTTATTCATTCTTTTTCTTCTTTCAATTTCAGAGATTAACTGAAAGCTGTCAGTACCAAGTCATTTCTTATTAAATTATCATCATTTAGTCAAAGGTTTAAAATGGTGCACTTATCCTTTTATAGGTCATATTTCACTCTGAGTGACGTTACATCAAAAAGCAATTTTCACTTTTAGCATATAAAATACATTTGTCCTCTCACACGCCTGTTATAAGAAGATGGACTGCAACATTGGTGACTCAGTTTCTCTGTGAAATGAGAAATCCCACAAGAAGGAAACAACCCTTTACAGCTGTTACATTTAGCTGACAGTAGATGGTCAATTTAATATCTAAAATGCAGTTTGGCTAATGGGCTACAAAATGATCAACCTAATTCATGAATGCAGTTATGAAATATTCTGGGTGATATATATAAAGATTTGTCCGGATATATGCCCACGAGTGAGACTGCTGGATCATATGGTAATTCTACTTTTAGTTTTCTGAGGAACCTCCATACTGTTTTCCATAGTGGCTGCACCAACTTAAATTCCCACCAAAGTAGGAGGGTTCCTTTTTCTCCATACGCTCTCCAGTATTTGTTATTTGTAGACTTTTTAATGATGGCCATTCTGACTTGTGTGAGATGGTACCTCATTGTAGTTTTGATTTGCATTTCTCTAATAATTAGTGATGCTGAGCATCTTTTCATGTAAAGTGCACAAATCTTAAGTGTACAACTCAATGACTACTGACAAATTTGTACACCCAAGTAACAAGACAGACCAAGACTGAACACAGCACTATCCAACAGGACTTTCTACAAGGATGGAAAATTTCCGTGACAAAATAATTATACACTGTCCAATTCATTAGCCACAGAGCACATCAAATGTAGCTAGTGCAACCGAGGAAGTTAAATTTTAATTGTAGTTATTTTAATTAATTTACTTATTTTTTTTAATTGGGATGGAGGATGTTCCCTGTGGCTGGAAATATTCATGGGCAATCTACCTGCCAAGGGTATTACATATGTAATTTCTGCTCTATTTATTTATTTCTGTTTAATTTTTTTTTTTTTTTTTTTTTTTTTTTTTGCGGTACGTGGGCCTCTCACTGTTGTGGCCTCTCCCATTGTGGAGCACAGGCTCCGGACACAGAAGCTCAGCGGCCACGGGTCACGGGCCCAGCCGTTCCACGTCATGTGGGATCCTCCCGGACCAGGGCACGAACCCGTGTCCCCTGCATCGGCAGGCGGACTCTCAACCACTGCGCCACCAGGGAAGCCCTATTTCTGTTTAATTTTTGAATTTTATTTTATTTATTTTTTATACAGCAGGTTCTTATTAGTCATCAATTTTATACACAATCATTGTATACATGTCAATTCCAATTGCCCAATTCATCACAACACCTCCAACCCCTCGTCACTTTACCCCCTTGGTGTCCATACGTTTGTTCTCTACATCTGTGTCTCAATTTCTGCCCTGCAAACCAGTTCATCTGTACCATTTTTCTAGGTTCCACATATACGCATTAATATACAATATCTGTTTTTCTCCTTCTGACTTACTTCACTCTGTATGACAGTCTCTAGATCCATCCACGTCTCAACAAATGACCCAATTTCATTCCTTTTTATGGCTGAGTAATATTCCATTGTATATATGTACCACATCTTCTTTATCCAGTCATCTGTCGATGGGCACTTAGGTTGCTTCCATGACCTGGCCATTGTAAATAATGCTGCAGTGAACATTGGGGTGCATGTGTCTTTTTGAATTATGGTTCTCTCTGGGTATATGCCCAGTAGTGGGATTGCTGAATCATATGGTAATTCAATCTTTAGTTTTTTAAGGAACCTCCATACTGTTCTCAAAGTGGCTGTATCAATTTACATTCCCACCAACAGTGCAAGAGGGTTCCCTTTCCTCCACACCCTCTCTAGCATGTTGTTTGTAGATTTTCTGATGATGCCCATTCTAACTGGTGTGAGGTGATACCTCATTGTAGTTTTGATTTGCATTTCTCTAATAATTAGTGATGTTGAGCAGCTTTTCATGTGCTTCTTGGCCATCTGTATGTCTGCTTTGGAGAAACGTCTATTTAGGTCTTCTGCCCATTTTTGGATTGGGTTGCTTCTTTCTTTAATATTGAGCTCGATGAGCAGTTTATATATTTTGGAGATTAATCCTTTGTCCTTTGATTCATTTGTAAATATTTTCTCCCATTCTGAGGGTTGTCTTTTCGTCTTATTTATGGTTTCCTTTGCTGTGCAAAAGCTTTGAAGTTTCATTAGGTCCCATTTGTTTATTTTTGTTTTACTTCCATTACTCTGGGAGGTGGATCAAAAAAGACCTTGCTGTGATTTATGTCAGAGTGTTCTTCCTATGTTTTCCTCTAAGAGTTTTATAGTGTCCGGTCTTACATTTACGTCTCGAATCCATTTTGAGTTTAATTTTGTGTATGGTGTTAGGGAGTGTTCTAATTTCATTCTTTTACATGTAGCTGTCCAGTTTTCCCAGAAACACTTATTGCAGAGACTGTCTTTTCTCCACTGTATATACTTGTCTCCTTTGTCATAGATTAGTTGACCACAGGTGCATGCGTTTATCTCTGGGCCTTCTATCTTGTTCCACTGATCTATGTTTCTGTTTGTGTGCTAGTACCATATTGTCTTGATTACTGTAGCTTTATACTATAGTCTGAAGTCAGGGAGTCTGATTCCTCCAGCTCCATTTTTTTCACTCAAGACTGCTTGGCTATTCAGGGTGTTTTCTGTGCCAAACAAATTTTAAGATTTTTTGCTCTAGTTCTGTAAAAAATGCCATTGGTAATTTGATAGGGATTGCATTGAATCTGTAGATGGCTTTGGGTAGTACAGTCATTTTCACAATATTGATTCTTCCAATCCAAGAACATGCTATATCTCTCCATCTGTTGGTATCATCTTTAATTTCTTTCATCAGTGTCTTATAGTTTTCTGCATACAGGTCTTATGTCTCCCTAGGTAGGTTTATTCCTAAGTATTTTATTCTTTTTGTTGCAAAGGTAAATGGGAGTGTTTCCTTAATTTCACTTTCAGATTTTTCATCATTAGTGTATAGGAATGCAAGAGATGTCTGTGCATTAATTTTGTATCCTGCAACTTTACCAAATTCATTGATTAGCTCTAGCAGTTTTCTGGTGGCATCTTTAGGATTCTCTATGTATAGTATCATGTCATCTGCAAACAGTGACAGTTTTACTTCTTCTTTTCCAATTTGTATTCCTTTTATTTCTTTTTCTTCTCTGATTGCCGTAGTTAGGACTTCCAAAACTATGTTGAATAATAGTGGCGAGAGTGGACATCCTTGTCTTCTTCCTGACCTTAGAGGAAATGCTTTCAGTTTTTCACCATTGAGAATGATGTTTGCTGTGGGTTTGTTGTATATTGCCTTTTATGTTGAGGCAGGTTCCCTCTGCCCACTTTCTGAAGAGTTTTTATCATAAATGGGTGTTAAATTTTGTCAAAAGCTTTTTCTGCATCTATTGAGATGATCATATGGTTTTTATTCTTCAGTTTGTTAATATGCTGTATCACATTGATTGATTTGCATATATTGAAGAATCCTTGCATCCTTGGGATGAATCCCACTTGATCATGGTGTATGATCTTTTTAATGTGTTGTTGGATTTGTTTGCAAGTATTTTGTTGAGGATTTTTGCATCTATATTCATCAGTGGTATTAGTCTGTAATTTTCTTTTTTTGTAGTATCTTGGTCTGCTTTTGGTATCAGAATGTTGGTGGCCTCATAGAATGAGAATGGGAGTGTTTCTGCCTTTGCAATTTTTTTTTTTTTTGCAGTACGTGGGCCTCCCACTGCTGTGGCCTCTCCCGCTGCAGAGAACAGGCTCCAGATGTGCAGGCCCAGTGGCCATGGCCCACGGGCCCAGCCGCTCCGTGGCATGTGGGATACCCCCGGACTGGGCACGAACCCACGTCCCCTGCATCGGCAGGCGGACTCTCAACCACTGTGCCACCAGGGAAGCCCCCTTTGCAATTTTTTGGAAGAGTTTGAGAAGGATGGGTGTTAGCTCTTCTCTAAATGTTTGATAGAATTTGCCTGTGAAGCCATCTGGTCCTGGACTTTTGTTTGTTGGAAGATTTTTAATCACAGTTTCAATTTCATTGCTTGTGATTGGTCTGTTCATACTTTCTATTTCTTCCTGGTTCAGTCTTGGAAAGTTACACCTTTCTAGGAATTCGTCCATTTCTTCCAGGTTGTCCATTTTATTGGCATGGAGTTGCTTGTAGTAGTCTCTTAGCATGCTGTGTATTTCTGCGGTGTCTGTTGTAACTTCTTTTACATTTCTAATTTTATTGATTTGAGTCCTCTCCCTCTTTTTCTTGATGAGTCTAGCTAATGGTTTATCAGTTTTGTTTATCTTCTCAAAGAACCAGCTTTTAGTTTTATTGATCTTTGCTATTGTTTTCTTTATTTCTATTTCATTTACTTCTGCTCTGATCTTTATGATTTCTTTCCTTCTGCTAACTTTGGGTTTTGTTTGTTCTTCTTTCTCTAGTTCCTGTAGTTGTAAGGTTAGATTGTTTATTTGAGATTTTTCTTGCTTCTTGAGGTAGGCTGTTATAGCTATAAACTTCCCTTATAGAACTGCTTTTGCTGCATCCCATAGGTTTTGGATCATCATGTTTTCATTGTCATTTGTCTCTAGTTATTTTTTGGATTTCCTCTTTTATTTCTTCAGTGATCTGTTGGTTATTTAGCAAAATATTGTTTAGCCTCCATGTGTTTGTGTTTTTTACATTTTTTTTTCCTGTAATTCATTTCTAATCTCATAGCATTTTGGTCAGAAAAGATGCTTGATATAATTTCAATTTTCTTAAATTTACTGAGTGTTGCTTTGTGACCCAAGATGAGATTTATCCTGGAGAATATTCTGTGCACACTTGAGAAGAAAGTGTAATCTGCTGTTTTTGGATGGAATGTGCTATAAATATCAATTAAATCTATCTAGTTTATTGTGTCATTTAAAGCTTCTGTTTCCTTATTTATTTTCATTTTGGATGATCTGTCCATTGGTGTAAGTGAGGTATTTAAGTCTCCCACTATTATTTGGTTACTGTCAATTCCCTCTTTTATAGCTGTTAGCAGCTGCCCTATGTATTGATGTGCTCCTATGTTGGGTCCATATGTATTTATAATTGTTATATCTTCTTCTTGGATTGATCCCTTGATCATTATGTAGTGTCCTTCCTTGTCTCTTGTAACATTGTTTATTTTAAAGTCTATTTTATCTGATATGAGTATTGCTACTCCAGCTTTCTTTTGATTTCCATTTGCATGGAATACCTTTTACCATCCCTTCACTTTCAGTCTGAATGTGTCCCTAGGTCTGAAGTGGGTCTCTTTTAGACAGCATATATATAGGTCTTGTTTTTGTATCCATTCAGCAAGCCTGTGTCTTTTGGTTGGAGCATTTAATCCATTCACGTTTAGGGTAATTATTGATATGTATGTTCCTATGGCCATTTTCTTAATGGTTTTGGGTTTGTTTTTGTAGGTCCTTTTCTTCTCTTGTGTTTCCCATGTAGAGAAGTTCCTTTAGCATTTGTTGTAGAGCTGATTTGGTGGTGCTGAATTCTCTTAGCTTTTGCTTATCTGTAAAGCTTTTGATTTCTCCATCAAATCTGAATGAGATCCTTGCTGGGAGAGTAATCTTGGTTGTAGGTTCTTCCCCTTCATCACCTTAAGTATATCATGACACTGCCTTCTGGCTTGTAGAGTTTCTGTTGAGAAATCAGCTGTTAACCTTGTGGGAGTTCCCCTGTATGTTATTTGTTGTTTCTCCCTTGCTGCTTTCAATAATTTTTCTTTGTCTTTAATTTTTGCCAATTTGATTATCATGTGTCTTGGTGTGTTTCTCCTTGGGTTTATCCTGTATGGGCCTCTTTGCACTTCCTGGACTTGGGTGGCTTTTTCCTTTCCCATGTTAGGGAAGTTTTTGACTACAATCTCTTCAAATATTTTCTCGGGTCCTTTCTGTCTCTCTTCCCCTTCTCGGACCCCTATAATGTGAATGTTGTTGCCTTTAATGTTGTCCCAGAGCTCTCTTAGGCTGTATTCATTTCTTTTCATTCTTTTTTCTTTATTCTGTTCTGCAGCAGTGAGTTACCCCATTCTGTCTTCCAGGTCACTTATCCATTCTTCTGCCTCAGTTATTCTCTACTGATTCCTTCTAGTGTATTTTTCATTTCAGGTATTGTATTGTTCATCTCTGTTTGTTTGTTCTTTAATGCTTCTAGATCTTTTTTAAACATTTCGTGCATCTTCTTGATCTTTGCCTCCATTCTTTTTCTGAGGTCCTGGATCATCTTCACTATCACTATTCTGAATACTTTTTCTGGAAGGTTGCCTATCTCTACTTCATTCAGTTGTTTTTCTGGGGCTTTATCCTGTTCCTTCATCTGGTACATAGCCCTCTGCCTTTTCATCTTGTCTGTCTTTCTATGAATGTGGTTTTTGTCCCACAGGCTGCAGGACTGTAGTTCTTCTTGCTTCTGCTCTCTGCCCTCTAATTAATTTACATTTAAATAGCCATAGAGGCTAGTGGCTGCCATTTTGCATAGCACAGGCCTAGAACTTTTCCAGCACCTCAGAAGTTTCTCTCGTGCTTTCTCCATGCCAGTATCCTCTAAACATAAGCCCTCTTCTGGCCTCTAATACCATAGGTTAGTTTTGGCTATCTCTAGTTTAACTGTGATCCAAAACATATTTTTAGTTTTTAGATCTGTTGCTTTATTTGAATGAATGATGGGAAAATATTAGGAAATAACCCCTTAGCTCTGCACAAAAAAGCTAATGTCAACTTTATTATTATTATTTACCTTTATTATTATAATTATTTTTATAATATAATAAAATTCTCTTAATTCTCTCTTGATCAGGGGAAAATAGTTTAAAAATATACTGAGAGCTACTAACTCCCATATATAAAACTAAGAAAAATTAAAAGTCACCTTATCCAATATTCATTTAAAATACTGTATGGACAGAGCTTTCTAAAGTGCTATAATTCTTATTAAAAACATGACAGATCATTCACCATATCTGGTGTTCGAATACAATTGTTTTTATGTCTTTTCCCACTTGGGAGGTTTAAAAATCTTGATGTCCAAGGTTATCTCAGATATTTTTGTAAATCTGACAAAATCCAGCGAATTATTTTGTACATGGCACCTGTGCAAGGTTCACTTATGGAAAGAAGATAATGAGGGTCCTATAATAAGTACTAATTTAAATGTTTGTTTTGAAACGAATGTTAATATGAGGTCATACTTTGCTGTTCCATGGATTGATAAAATCACCTGTCATTTCCTGTCTTTTATATTTATGATCCACTGAATTACTGCTACTCAAAATAACCAATCCACAAAACTGTTATGATACATGACAAGATAATTTACATCTTTGGGCAAGTTCTTAAGTCATTAACTTTCAAAGCCTTTTATCTAGAGAAACATGAGCTAGACTAAACAGTGTGCAGAATGATTTACATTCTGATACAAGTTCTTTAATCCATTGTTTTCCAATAACAGTTGTGGCTGGCACAGGTCTGTTGGACCATACTTCGAGTACTATTGCCCTAGACTATTAGCTCCTGAGAGCTGTTTCCTAAAGAAGAATTACCCAAACATTATTCAGTTCTAACTCTCCAGTGCCCTATAATTCCTGGCTTTAGCTAGTATCCAATAAAATATTTTAAATAAACAAACAGTTGTTGAGCCACCTAGACTTTTAACTATGTAATACATTAACCTTTATCAGGTTCTGTCCAAACTTTCTCCCAGAGGGAATTACTCTCTTGATGGAGGCAGCAAATGTTTGGCTTCCTGATACTTCCTAAAACATACAATGAGAATGATCAGACTCAACAGAAAATTGTTAAATAGACTAAATCTATTTAATGAAACCCTAAGAAAAAAGCTACATCTTTATAAACAGAGTGAAGCATAGCACTGACTAAAAGAGGTTCTAATTTTTAAATTACAGTTATAATTTTTTTATTAGTAAAAAAAGAATTGGGAAACCAATGTAAACAAATATATAAGTTCTCCTAAATACAATTCTCATTATTTGCGTGGTACTGGGTAACATTAACACATGACTGTGTTAATCATAAAAGGGACTATATATTTGATGAAATATCACTACTAACTACTGCATGGTTAGCATCTTTTATTGAAGTGAGCTAGTTGTGGTGCTTATGTGTAAGCAACAAAAAGTTACCTGCTTTATTAAAAAGTAAAAGAATCTTTTGGTAGCTCACAGCACTGCTGGGAAGCCTGAGGAAAGAATCAGGAAGAGCCAAAGGAGGTTATGATGGACCATGACTAGAATTCCACCCAAGCTACCCAATGAGGACATACATGTGTTGTCACACATACTGCAATGCCACCTCCATCTGCACTAGTTCCTACCGGCCCTGTGGCCCCAATTGCCACTAACTCTACCTGTGCCCTGGCTGCAAAGAAGGCTGGGAGACTGAGTGTCTAGCTTCTCTGGCTTCTAAAGACTCAGGAAGGAAGGAATTCTCCCAGGTAGAAAAAGGAGGCAGCTATTTGGCAGCCCTCCCAAATTACAAATGTACATTGTAAGGTCTTTCCAAACTATTGATTTTAAGAGATGACAAACAGTTACTAATGTATACATGCAAATCATTACTAATATCTAGAGGATCTATATGTATAAAGGTCCTCTAGCATCTTCAAAATGCCAGATGTCTCTTGTTCAAAATGCAGTTCTTATGACTCAAAACATTTTAGCATAAACACTTTTAGATGTTCTGGACCCAAGGAGAGGCTTTGCAATACATGACTGTCTCCTCCATTTCTCCCTCTCACAGTGTATTTCCCAAGGCCATCATCTAATTAACAATCACAAAACTTCCTACAATACAACTGCCTATGAAACGGCGAGCTTCTTTATTAGCTTGCTTCTCTCTCCTCATCTCTTCCGATTAGCAGCTGATAAAAGGAAATCAAAAGCACCTGATACCCATTTTCCGTGATGGAGAGATTTCATTTCTCTCTGAAGCATGAATATAATTCAATTTCAGAGAGCTCTCTTCTCCATTTGGAAAATGAAGACTCTGAATACTGAGGCCGTTATCTGGTAAAGACCCCTTTCTGAAAATGTTTACTTGCATTGTATTAAGCAAGGCACTAATACATTGCTTTTGAAAATGTCATCACTATACATGCAGCACCAGATGCACCCACTTTTAATTCTTTGGACCATCCCAGTTCCATTTCCATAATAAAAGGTCATTCATCATGATCAATATTTCCAATGTGCAACTGAGTATATTGCCATGAAAATATAGAAAAAATTTTAAATATTTTAAAAGGAAGGTTACAAATATTCCTCAGTTTTGTTATTTAGTAAAAATTGTATGTAAGAGTCTGCTCTGTAGGAGATCAACATTTATTAAGCAACTAGTATACGCAATGATGTGAATAATCAGATACTGTCTTTGACTTTATACGGCACACATTTTGGTGGAAGAAATAGGAAATAAACATGTAAATTGACAAACCAAACAGTATTAAGGAAATGCGCAAAGCAATACAATGGAAGGTAATCAGGGGAGTCTTACTTGCCGTGGTTGGTTAAGGAAGTACCCAGGAGATGTGGTTGTATGAGAAGAAATGTCATATGAAAAACTTGGAGAAGGAACATACCAGGAAGAGGGTCCAGCAATTTTAAAGTCCCTGAGACAGACTGGGCTTGATATGCTCCAGGGCTTCATAGGACGCAGGTCAGGCAGGAGCTGGGCAGAAGTCAGTTCACTGTGGACATTCTTATCTGCTTCTTCTAATGCTATTACTTCATGAAAGGTGATACTTTGAAAAGAAAAAGGCTTTTTTTTCATTGGGATTTCTCTTTTCAAAGTATCACCTTTCATGAAGTGATAGCGTTAGAAGAAGCAGGTAATGAGTGTGTGTGCAGGTAAAATAAGAAGTCTGCTAAGTGATAGAATTTTTTTAAAAGCCACTTTTCTGTAAAACTTGATAACATGTAAACTCTTGCATTCTTGGCATTCTTAGTTAAGGTGAAGTGTAAAGAACAGGAATTTATCATATATTTCCTGGTCTGTCATATATCTTAATATAGACCCACCCTCCAGTGACACATGACAGTAAATGCTTGAGTTGTGTGACTTTTCCCTGGTTATAATAAATATTACCTTAGGGCTATCCATAGAATAAGAAAAAAAGTAAACTCTTGAAGAGCATAGCACATTGTTTATTTTCCCAGGCCTCTTGAAAACATGGTCTCAAATCGATGCTGACCTACAGACTGTTGTAGAAGAGGGAACATGGGAGGAGGACCACAGAGATGAACACTGGGGCCATAATGTGTCCTGGGACAAATCACTTCATCTGTCTGTACCACAATTTACTCATCTACAAAAAGGGAATATGGGGTTGATGAGAATCCCAACTCTGACGCTGTATAAATAAGAAAGGAGGACTCAGTTTCCTAGGTTCCCCCATTACAGCCCCCCTAGCATCATGCCTAGAAAACAGATACATTCACGGTCCTGGATCTTTGCTATCCATCATCAATTCATGTAGGATGCTACGTAAAGCCACTCAGAAAAATTCCAAAGTTAAATCTCAGAATCTCAGAATATTTTCTCAGTTTAATCCCACCAGAGATTCAAGTAACATGAAAAGAAAGGCACTGAGGAACAGTTAGGTTCTTACGAACTTTCCTGAAAGCAGAAAAAGTGAATGTGGTGAAAAAGGAGCCATGTCATAATACTAAGGTGTGCAGGATGGGAGGGGGCACTGAACTGTCACCTGGTGGGGAAGTAAGCACATAAAAATCACACCGTCCTTCGAATACTTTTCTCTGCAGGACTCAAGTTCTAGCCTAAGATGTTTCAATTACGTGCTTGACAATGCTTTCTCTAACATCTTCATTTTTGTGTTAACAACTTTCATATCACCAATATGTTACCTTAAGTTGTTTTTTTTTTTTCTTAAATACCACATTTGGGTATGTGCTCAGAGGGAGTAACTGTTGCCCTGCTCTCCACCTACATAAGCTGAACCACCATAGAAAAGGAAAGGGAAAATTTTAAGTCTGTAATGAAGACATAACCAAGAGCAACAATCAAAGAAGGGAGGACAGCAATTATGGAACTAGTGTGGAGGTTCAGGAAAGTTTCAGATGGCTGACATCACTGAGTAGTGTGCCCTTTTGGAGTACTGAGTTTTCTGTAAACATGAGAGTTTTCCCATCAAATACCACTACTTCCTCACTTAAACCACGAATTCTGAGAAGTACTGAGCAGGGAAAGCCTCCTCCCACTAAAACCTGAAACTCTCTTCCATGAATTACCTGTCTCCTGCCTGGATCAGAGCTGATCTGAGCCAAGTTGGAAGCAGCTGCCCACCCTCTTGTTCGGGGCTCTTCTAGTGGAATTTCATATTCTTGGGTTGTTGCTCTATTGTCAGAGCTGGTTTTCTTCCTAAGGAGATGTGATCCTCACCTTCAGCCTGATAGTTCTACAAGACTGATTTCTGGATAGCTCAGGTTTCACTGTAGGGAATAAAGGGACAAAGCAGGGAAAAGAACTGACCGAGGTCTGTATCACACACAACACAGTTGATGGGGAATGTCATTACTATATAAGAAAGTAGTCTGGTATAAAGATCTCAGCCCCTGATGTCAAACAGAAAAGTCTCAACTTATGTCATTCCTCAGTCAAGGTGTTTGCTGATTTTTGCCTCAGTTTCCCTAAATGTGAAATGAAAATAAGAATATATCTCCCCTAGGATATTCTGAAATTAAGCAACATAAAATATCAAATAACTGAACTCCCAAATACAAGTAGAATAGTAGTAATAAGAGTATTTAAAGTCTAATGTAATAGTGACACCAAAAATAGGTGGTTTCAGTACAATGTTAGAGTTACAGTCAGCTTTTCTGTGATTTTCTTGCCTTTCCTCTCATTACCATAAAATGGCAACCACAGCTCCAAGCATCAAGTTCTGGCCTAACTTCATTCAAAGCAGGAAGAGGAAAAGGTGTTGGAGTTTCCCTTTATGAATGTCTCTCTCTTTATAAGGGAGGTAAATCTTTCCCAGAAGGTTTACTTCCCAAAAGGCCTCCCCTCAGAACCCACTGGTCAGAATTGGGTCATGTGCCCATGTCCTATGTGCAAACGATGCTGGGAAAGTCAAAATCCAGCATTTTTTAGCTTCTTTAGTGACAGTCGGACTCTGCCATCAAGGAGGAAGTTTGGGAGAAAGGCTAGTGAGGAGGCCACAATTTCTGCCACAGTATTTTGAGTAACAAAAATAGTTGTTGGCAAATAGATATTGGCTTTAAATAAAAAATAATAAATGTTTGTTTTCTTTTGTCATAATTCTGCCAACTTCTACTCCACATGTGGTACATTTTCATCACTGATGCTATGCAGCCTCCACTTACCATCAGTAAGAGTTTTCAGCCTCCTTTTTGGGGGAACCACCCCCCCCCCGGACAATTTTGAATGGTCTTGGAGGGAATTAGTGCTTCCCTTCTACTACTGAAGCACGGTGGACTAAATCTTTCCTCATACTTTCCTGGTACAACCAGAGGGAGCATGTGCCTTAGGCAGGACCAGTTTATACTTTCTTCAAGGACTTTGCATTTTTGAGCACATGCAATGGCAGTTAGGGGGCAACTAAAGAGGCAGCAGCAGCAGTAGGAGCCTGCCACTGAGCAGACTTTCCTCTTCCTGCTGTGTGATGCTCACCAAGTGCCCTATATCATGTCAGCCTCTGGTAGAGGTTCCCAGATCTTTCATGGGTGGATACACCTCTCCCCAGCTGCTGTGAGTGTTGGCTGTTAACAGTTTACAGTTGTCCCTTCCTCCCAAGAACCAAGCTCAGAGGACAGGAACCCCTGGCCCCCGTTCAGGAGATGCCTAAGAACAGTGATTTCCTAGAACCAGCTCATACTAGCTCATAAGAGTTTAATGTGCACATTTTTTTTCCAGCTCCACACTCAGTAATTTCACCTTGGTAGCTTGAAAAAGGCCATGGGGGGAGTATTTACACCATGGAAATTGGCAAATGCTATAAATCTGGTTCCCCACTGCTCCAGAGAGCCACTTTACCAGGACATCACTACCTGGGAGGCTATGATCCAACTAGAGGTGAAAGCAGCTCTTTTGTCCCTTTTCTGTTTGCTCATTTCTGTTCCCTGCTAACCTTAAAAGAACCTAATTACAGGAATGAGATCACTAAGCAATTTAACCTAACTCCTGACTTATGCTCTCCTGAATGTACACCATGCCTTGTCTAACCTGTTTATTCTTTACCTAGATAAAAAGAACTAAGGATGAAGAATTAGGTAATTAAAGAATGATTATTTCCCTACCCCCAACAGCCCCCTAAGGAATCCTGCAGGCAGATCACGTGGGCAAGAGAACATCTGAAGAGACAGTCAGCCAGTCCACATGCATGGAGAATGATGCAGAATCCAAACTCCTGCCTCGATGATTCACTGTGATTCTTCCCCTATTTTTTCCTTTATAAACTGTCTTAGCTGAGCAGAATCTTTGGAGTTGGTCTCTGGACACGAGTCCACCATCTCCCCAGATTGCCGGCTTTTCTGATTAAAGCACCTTTCCTTTTGACTGACACTTGCCTCTCGAATTACTGGCTTTTGAGTGGCAATCAGCCACACCTGAGTTTGGTAACAGATGCAGTCCACAGCCACTGACTGACTGATACAGGCCTTGCCCTTTGTCTCAAAGTGGAACAATTCTCTGATGATATTTGAGCATCAGAGCCCTGTGAAACCAAGCTGAGGCTAGACCTTCACCTGAGACCTCATTTTTTGCTTAAATCCTTCTCCTGCCCTATACCATTTCCCTCACTCCCTTACAGCCTTCTCCAGCGAACATTCCCTCAGTAAGTCATTTGCACAAGACTCTCCCTCTCGTGCTCTGCTTCTAGGGACCCCAACCTAAGCCACCCCTAGTATGCCCTTGGCTCCTGTTTGCAAAGCTCAAGGCTAAAGACTTCTGTCAATTCTTAGTCCCACGGTCTTTCCAAGAAGTTTCTTTTTGCTTAAGATAGCCAGTGTCAGCCTCTATTTTGCTTGCAACCATCAAAAAATTAGGAAGTAAGACATACAGGAAGGAACACAAGAGCCACCTTTGTCTACTGAGAAATGGCTTAAGTTTCAGGAAGCAATCTAGCCCAGAAAATTAACTCGGTGAAAACAAAACATATGATATTAAGTACTGAATCAACTGACACAATTTGATGTGTTAAAGATGTTTAAAAAGTAAATGTAATCTTTTCAATTACAGTTACATTAAAATGATTCCAATAGCCACGTGAAATACCCACATCCATTAGAGGCAATTATTATGTAATAAAACACTCTATTTTACTCAGCCAGTTAAATCTTACTGAAAGAACATTCCTAGCCTTAATATATTATAAATCCAGAAATATCCTGCATACGCAGTTACTGCAGTACGATCTTTGCAAGTGCCACTGCTTCAAGTTAACATCTTTTTCTTTTGCATCTCAACCCTCAAAAGTCAATTATGCTTTGAAAACACCAAGTCTTTAAATAATTAAATCATTTCACCCAATGAATAAAACAACCTTAATTCATAGAGAACTCATAGCCTTGCTCACATTAGCAGCTCAAATAAATACCTCCTAGGGTTCAACTGGAAATATGGAAATGTAAAGTCTTTGACCTGACCTGCTGGCTACTACTCTTCAAAGATCTATAAAGTTCATGCCAGAAAGATGGCAAAAGCAGTGACTCAGCCATGCATCTGACAGCCCATGCAGAAGTAGGATGTTTGAACTGCCCATAAATTAGACATCCAAGGATGCAAAATACAGCAGTGTAACTATATCCTCCTAAGCAGACTTTGTGCAACTTCTTTTACAGTACAGGTAAATCCCTAGAAGTCCCCTGTAAATTAATTCAAAGAAAGAATCTATCAAGCCTCCCTCTAATTAAAGGAACCCTGAGGTAAAAAGTTCTGAAAAATGCAAAATCTTCTTTTAAGAGGATTTTAAATAACCACTAACCAACTTATTTATTTTTACCTATGATATCTGACTTTTATATATGGCATCTGATTAAAGTAAGATAAAGCCTAGTAACAAGCTGCAAAAACCACTTGCTAAGAACCTGTTCTTCCTAATGTAAACTATGAACTTCGGGTGATTGTGATGTGTCAGTGTAGGCTCATCAGTTGTAACAGAGGTACCACTCTGGTGGGGATGTTGATAATGGGGAGACTGTACATGTGTGGGGGTAGGGGACATGGGAAATCTCTGTACCTTCCTCTTAAGTGTGAACCTAAAACTGCTCTAAAAAATAAAGTTTTATTTTTTTAAAGAACCTGTTCTTCATTGTTAATCAGCTATACTCCAATATAAAATAAAAAGTTAAAAAAAAAGAATATTGTTGCAATCACAAGTTCTTCAAGAAATGCATCTCTTTTAAAGAATGAATTCCAAGATAGTTTTACTGAAATGTCTTTGTAGACATATTGAATAAATTTAGAATAATTACAATTCTTAAGATGTCTACTTACTTATGAACCCAGAAACATTTGTTTTATGCCATAATTAAGCAATAAAAGCTAAACTTTAACTATTTAAGTTCAAAGGTTAAAAGAAAATAAAGAACCTGTTCTTTGTGGCACTTGTTATTTATATGGTATTCTGTTTACCATTGCCTTCCTCAGCAAAATATTAAGCCGAGTTTCTGTCTCTTCACTGAAGGGTCCCAGGGCCTATAACTGTGCCTGACCCAAGAAAGGTGTTCAATAAAGATTTGGTGGGCAGAGGGAGAAAACAGGATAAATGAGGACCTAATTTTTACTAGTAAAACCCTATACTGATCTATTAACAAAAATAACAGCAATGCATTTGCAAAGACATTAAAAATGTTCAAGTTTTCAAAATCTCACTAATCAACATAATTCTGTAGAATAACAGAAGACAGTATTTCCCAGCTTTTCTATCTTGAGAAATCAAAGGAACATAATCTAGTTGAGAAAGTAAAGCACCAGTTGGGCCCAAAACTGAAAGTACGTGTTTGATTCCTTTTTTTTTTTTTTTTTTTTTTTTTGCGGTACGCAGGCCTCTCACCGTTGTGGCCCCTCCCGTTGCAGAGCACAGGCTCCGGACACGCAGGCTCAGCAGCCATGGCTAACGGGCCCAGCCGCTCCGTGGCATGTGGGATCTTCCCAGACCGGGGCACGAACCCGTGCTCCCCGCATCGGCAGGCGGACTCTCAACCACTGCGCCACCAGGGAAGCCCTGGTTCCTTGACTTACTGGGTGGAATTGACTTGGGGAGTTACAGTTATTGACACATTTTCCCAGCACCGCCAGATACAGTAGACACTAGCCCCATGCGACTACTGAGCACTTGAAAAGTGGCTAATTTGAATTGAGATGCGAGAAGTGCTGTTAAATGTAAAATGCACACCAAATTTCAAAGATTTGGGCAAAAAAGATTCAATCATTTTTATATTTTCTACATGTTGACATGATAATATCTTGCATGTACTATCTTAAAAACAGGTATTATGATTAATTTCACCTGTGTCTTTTTACTTCTGAAAGTGGTTCCTGGAAAATTTTAAGTGACACAGGTACCTCACAATAGTGGCTCAGAATAAACGTTTTGGACAGTGCTGCACTAAGGAATGTCCCCACTCTACAGAGTGAAGGCTCCTTACTGCAAACACCTGTACTTTCTACCCAGGGGGCTCCTATCAGGCTGTGGGAACTCACTGAGCCCGTTTTGCAGGACAAGGTGGTCCTGTCAAATCCTTAAGGACCCTGGAAGCAGCACGGAACCAGTGGTAGAAAGTGAGCTGAATAAATTCACCAGCTTTCTTGACTTTCCTTTGGGACAGTTCAGAGGCGCATTCTATAATGTTTCACGGAGTTCCCCAGCAGGACTGAGCCACCATTACCCACAAGGCCAGCTCCCTCAGTAACATTCCTCATTGAATTCTTTCCCTTCCCCATCTCACCTCCCCTCACCCAGTTGTTTCCTGAAATTATTTCCCCAAGAAATTATACTCGCATTAGATCTTTTCTCAAGGTCTGCATCAGGGAGAACCCAAATGAAGACAACAGAGAAGACAGAATAAAACAGAGAAAAACCTACCAGACACGTTCCATACCTGTAAAGGCAGTTTATGAAGAGTTGAAATAAAACTAACAACCCCTTAAAGCTAAAGTAAAGTTAACAGCTGTCGTGACCATCACACCTATTGTTCTTGCTTTATCAAAGACAGAATAAAAATAAAACATGTGAATTTAGAAAGAAAACATATGTTCAATTCCACCAAATCTAAATGTAGGTTTTTTTTTCCTCCTAGATCTTTTATTGGATTGCACTCAACTCAGTTTTTAGGAAAATTTTTATAGCTCTGTTCTCTTCTCCGGTTCTGTCTGGCAAAATTTGACTTTTTAAAAGAAACACCAGAGTTCAGAGATTCTGAGATTGAATGGAGGGTTTTGTCATCCTTCAACATGGATTTGAATCCTTAGGCCAGATGCCCCATCATTTTCTCCTGTGTGAAATGGCCTGATTTCAAGAACAGTGCAAATTTACTAAAAATAAACCTTCAACATTCTATGTCTTCCAAGAGCATCTTCATGCTGGTCTGTTTTTAAACTTTTATTTGAATTCCTTTCCTCTTCTCTCCAAATACTTTAGTAGTAATAAATAAGTCAGTTCCCCAGATAAAATACACCCCCTCTTTATTACCTTAGAGTACATAACCCATCATCACAGCATTTTAGGCTCTAAGCCCTATGGCGACAAGAATAATCAAACATTGAACTCAGGTACCAACAAAAGTAAATATGGAGATTGGCTGCACTTGGTCTATAAATAACAGGATTCTTTGAGGAGGAGGAGTTTGCTTCAGAAGCTCTGCCCCGGGAGCTTCTTCATAGTCTTACTTGGATGCAGCCTCTTTTATACTTTTCTACGAGAGCAAATGCATGCAACAGCTTTCTGGGACAAGGAGTGTGTCCATGCATGCCTTTTCCTCCGGGGGCAGGCTTAGGTGGGAAAAAGGGTGTTGTTGAGTCATTTATCCAACAGCCTGAGATGTGATGTCCTTCCTAGCCTCTTGCTTTGTGGTGAACTCATCATGCTATTAACAGAAACATAGAACCCAGCATCTTATAGCTTCCCAACACTGGGGCCAACTTAGCATGGAAAGGCAGAGGCTCGAACACATGAATATTTTCTCATCTACTGAAGATCACTAGATCTGTCTTGCTCCACACACCAAGCCTGGGCATCCGTGATTCCTCCCTGCTATTGAGGTCCACCAAGGGCAAGCTCAATTCCCATCCTCTGCAGTCTCATGAGAGTGCTGGGAAGGGAGCCTTTGAGCAGGGGTGTGCTGAGGCCAGCTGGCACAGGACAGTGACAGCCTGTGGTCCCAGCTCCACTCCAGTGACATCACCCTGACAGTTGGAAATTGGCCCCGTGGTGGGAGTATTTACATCACAAACATCAACCTAAGTTATAATTCAGGGCCTCCTGGCCTGGAGCGTACCTTGCTAAACATTTACCAGCACACCCCTGAATTGGCGGGAACTAAAATGAACAAAGCTTATCAAAATCAAATGTGTCCTATCCACGCAGGATAAAATCATGCCCTAATAAGGACAAGACATGCCCCGGTCAGGTCCACAGGCTCCCTTCTCTATGAAGTGTTTTGTCTTTTGCCTGGAGGCCACGTCTAAGGAAAAGAAAAGGCAGCAAAGCTTTTCCCAACCAAGAAATAGGTCCCAGCACTCACTGAGTTTGGGTCTAGGTCTGCTTTCCAAAAGGGACCAAACCCTTTGTGACTCCCTCCAGTCACAATACAGTCCCTTGAGGACCTACACACTAATGTCATCTTTGCTTAGAGCCTAAGAATTTTTAATGAGAAAGCAGGCGAGCATCCATTATAGGAAAAAATTCAAATGAGGAAGATTTCACTTAATACTGTGTCTTATAACAGGGAAACCTAGGGGGTGGAGGGGGGGAATCTAAAGAGTATGGGAGTTACAAAAGCAGACTCTAGCTTTGCCTCTTTATTTTACTGTCTTTTCACTGCTAAACATCTGATAATACTGTGCTTTAAGGAAATTACTCTGTAGCACATTTAGGTTTGTAAGAACCTATTTCCAATCACAGTTTATAGATAAGTATTCATCCATTTGCATTTCAGGAAACAACTTCTATTCCACAGGGTAAACAGATTATCATGATTACCTTTGGAGAGGCAGTCAGCTGTAAGGCTGATTGTGGCCTCACACCTATTGGAAATCTAAGGTTGTTAGACTTCACAGAATTACCTGGAGAGCTTGTTAAAACACACATTTCTGAGCCCCACCCCCAGGGATTCTGAGTCAGTAAGTGGGGCCCATGAATTAGCATCTCTAACAAGCTCCCAGGTGAAAGCGATGCTACTGGTCACAGACGTCACTCTGAGTAGCCCTGCTCTACACAACGCTACACCTTGAATAAGGAGAGATGATGTCCGTGGTACAAGGTACAGAAAAGAGGCACTCCTGGTCCCATACAGGGGTCTTCTGTTAAACCCATAAGTAGTGCTGTTACAATGTTTACCCAAACACAGCTGGGAGTGACTCCCTGGAGACAAGAAGATTAGCTCCCTGGTGACGGAATGTTGGGTCACGGAGATCATCTTATAGGACACCAGGAGACTCTATTAAGTTCTACACCCAAGGTTACATTCAGGTCATAATATATACCAACCATTTCATTCTCTATTTAATATCCACCTATGAACCATTTAGTCAAATAAAACTTTTAGGTAAGTACACAGCTTCATATTGTAATAAGTTGCTCCCCTACTGGGAAGTGTCCCTCTGCCCCCATTTTTTTCCCAGGGCTTGTATTGAAAGGTATTTAAATATTTGTAATTAAATCAAACAGTGTACTTGCCCCTTCCATGTGGTTTTATGGACTATCTGTGGCAGCCAGAGTGTTCCAGCCATATGAGGCATATTCACTGCAAATAATGATGGCTTTTCTTATGTTTCAAAAAGCAGAACACCCCGCAATTCAAAAAAAAAAGAAAGAAAGAAAAGAAACAGGAAAAAAAAAAAGAGAGAGAAGCTTCAATAGCTCATTCCAGACCTTTAGGGCAATGACAAAATAATAAAAATGTCTTAAAACATTATCATTTATTTATCCATGCTATACACCAGAAGTCCCAGTATTGAGGGTTGAATGATAAGTTTGATCAACAGTCCATTCTGGGAACAACCAAAAAAATGGCTCTTGTTTTCAATTCTCAGCAAAACTATCCCACACAGATCTGCTGTTCTCCCATTCGAACTTGGAGTCAAAAGCCATGTGAATAGTCAATACTGCTTCAACAATCCATCAACCAACTCTGACAGAATGCCCAGAAAGTGTCCCAGAATTTCAAGTTTTTGATGGTTTAGAGAAAATGCATATTTATCGGAGTTCAGCTTCTTTTTGAAGTTCATCATCCGTATCAACTCATTTGACATTGATACTCTTCCCTCGAAATTACAGGGCCTGTTCTAAAAAGACAGCTCATTCGTTTAGCACTGCAGATTATGTTAAGTAGTTTTCCTTACAGCATGAGCATATGAAGTATCACTAGTGTCACTAAAGAATTAAACAAAGATTTCTCCCCCCAATTGTGGGTAATAATATAGGCTGATACGAACTGACAGAAATGATAAAGGGGGAAGTTATCTTCAGCTTTACTCTTCCTAATGTCACTGTTTATCGTAGGAAAACCAACATCATCTTCCAGGCATGATGCCACATTAATCCAAACACACACAAGGTCTTCTCCGCTTTTGTGCGGCTCTTTCCCTTGATCCAGGCATCTCTTCAAGGCAGGGTGGTGATTGCTAAGAATCCCTCTTCTTGAAGTTAAATTCCTACCTGATTTCTAGGCAAATATAGATTAAACAATACAGTGAAGTTGATCCCAAGAAGACTGACATTTTGCCAAAATTTTACAGAATAAATGGAGGCATGAAACTACAGAAGAAATGGAATGCATGGTATTTTCTCACCTTTTTAATTTCAAAACATTTCAGAACCATAGAAAACTTGCCAGAGTAGAAGATTCATACCCATATAACCTTCACCTGCCTTCAAAGGTTAACATTTTGCCACATTTGCTTTCTCTGCCTCTTTCTGTATGTGTACTCTATATGTATACATAATTACACACATACTTACATGCATGCACACATACAAACATATGCATATACGTTTTGGGGAATCATTTGAAAGTTACTTGCCAAAATGACACTTCACTCACAAGTATTTAGTAGATCTCTCATAAGGCTAAAGCCGGTCTCCCACATGACCACAGTATACTGACTGCATCTGAGAAATTTAACGTTGATACAATATAATCTAATATACAGTCCATAGTCAAAGTCTCCAAATTCTCCCAGTAATGTTCTTTATAGCTTCATTTTCCCAGTATCCAATCCATTACCACACACTACATTTATACATAAGGAGTTGAAACTCCTTTAATCTGGGATAGTGTGTTGGCATTCGTGACAGTGACATTTTAAGCATATTCTAAATAGACATTTCTCCAAAGAAGACATAAATATGACCAAAAAGCACATGAAAAGCAGCTCAACATCACTAATTATTGGAGAAGTGCAAATCAAAACTACAGTGAGGTATCACCTCACACCAGTCAAAATGGCCACCATAAAAAAGTCTATAAACAATAAATGCTGGAGAGGGTGTGGAGAAAAGGGAACCCTCCTACACTGTTGTTGGGAATGTAAATTGGTGCGGCCACTATGGAGAACAGTATGGAGGTTCCTTAAGAAACTAAAAATAGAGCTATCATATGATCCAGCAATCCCATTCCTGGCCATATAGCTGGAGAAAACCATAGTTTGAAAAGATACACGCACCCCATGTTCACTGCAGCACTATTTACAATAGCCAAGACATGAAGCAACCTAAATGTCCATCGACAGAGGAATGGATAAAGAAGTTGTGGTACACATATATAATGGAATATTACTCAGCCATAAAAAAGAATGAAACAATGTCATTTGCAGCAACATAGACAGACATAGAGATTATCATAGTAAGTGAAATAAGGTCAGACAGAGAAAGACAAATATCATATGATATCACTTATATGTGGAATCTAAAAAGATTATACAAATGAACTTATTTACAAAACAAATAGAGGCTCACAGACTTTGATGACTTCTGGTTACCAAAGGGAAAAGGTGGAAAGGAGGGATAAATTAGTAGTTTGTATTAACATATACACACTACTATATATAAAATAGATAATCAACAAGGACCTACTGTATAGCACAGGGAGCTCTACTCAATATTCTGTAATAACCTATATGGGAAAAGAATCTGAAAAAGAATGGATATATGTATATGTACAACTGAATCACTTTGCTGTACACCTGAAACTAACACAACACTGTAAATCAACTATACCCCAATATAAAATAAAAATTAAATTTAAAAAAGTACTGTACAGCCAAGATTTTTCAAGAATGATCCTCAGTTTAGTTTTCCTGATTTTTTTTCTCATGATTGCATTCAGATTTAACAGTTTTGGCAAAAATACTGCCTAGCTAACATTACATCTTTTCCTAATGCATCTTAAGGAGCACGTGGTTTCAGTTTGCCCCATTACTGGCAATTTTAAATTTGATCAGTTGGAAAAGGCAGTGTCTGCTAAATCTCTCCATTTCAATGGTATTTTTTCCCCTTTTTAAGCAATAGATAATCTGTGGGTGACACTTTGAAGACTATGTGAATATTCTCTTGCTCAACAACCTTTAAGCTGGTGGTTAGCATCCATTGCTGACTCTTGCCTAGATCAATTATTGCTATGGTGTTTGCAAAATAAGCATTATATATTGTGGAGATAGAGTCCAATGCAAAAGCCCATTAACTCATATACAGAAAACAGTTTTCATCAGGATTGATCCTGTTACGGTTTAATAGTTTCCTCTTCAGTTTCTGAGAAAATGCAACACTATTGGATAATTCTTTGAGTACAGCTGTCAGTTATTTTTCTAGGATAATTCAGATCTATGCAAGGACGGAAATGCACAGATATGAATTGAAACAAGTCCTTTAAAAATAACAAATGGACTTCCCTGGTGATGCAGTGGTTAAGAATCCGCCTGCCAATGCAGGGGACATGGGTTCAAGCCCTGGCCCGGAAAGATCCCACATGCTGCGGAGCAACTAAGCCTGTGCACCACAACTACTGAGCCTGCACTCTAGAGCTCATGAGCCACAACTGCTGAAGCCCGTGCACCTAGAGCCCATGCTCCTCAACAAGAGAAGCCACCGCAATGAGAAGCCCACGCACCACAACAAAGAGTAGCCCCCACTCACCGCAACTAAAGAAAGCCCGAGCGCAGCAACAAAGACCCAATGCAGCCAAAAATAAAAAATATAAATAAATTAATTAATTAATTAAAATAAAAATAACAAATGGCATGAATGGTCTCTGTGGCAGTGACGTTTACAGTGCATCAAATATCCACATGCTTTCTCACATTTACCAGTTGCCCTTGCAGTGGGGAGGGACCAAGTAACTAGTTCTGACCAATGAGCCGTGAGTAGAAGTGACAAGTCACTTCTGAGCTGAATTCCTACAAATTCATAACCCTCATCTCTTTCCTTTGCTTCAGCAGTGACCATGGAGATTAAGTGTTGAAATGAGGAGTCAGAACAATAGAAGCAGCCCAGGTTGCTAAATCATTGCATTGGAAACAGTTGCCCTGAAGAGTTGCCTGACCTACAGCAGACTTGGCATGAGTGGGAAATAAACCCCTATGTGCTGAGCTGCTGTGATTTGGGGTTGTTTATTACCACAGCATAGTCTAGTCTATCCTAATATCTCTAAAAGCCAATTTTTGTCAAGTCAGAATTTTACAGAACCACCTTAGTATTAGAATGGTGGTTTATTAATTTATCCACGGTAATAATGCATTTGATGCAAAAACACTGGTTATCTACAGAACAACCTTCCCTACTCTTCCCCCTCTCCCCTTTTTCTCTGACAGCCAAACTTCAGTATAACAGATGACAATGAGAGTTAGTGGTATCCTGGAGCTGTTTTAGGAGAGCTGCTTTGCAAGCTGGTTGATGTAACATTGTTACCTTGAAATTGACCATGAAGAGAGTTATTACACTCAAAAAACTGGCAAAATGGTACACATTGGCCCCATTTCCCTCACCCTCATGCAGAGAGCTGGTTGTTGAACATTTAAACAGCACATAACTGACTATTTTCTTTTCCAGGTTCAAATAGGAGATGGGCCTATGACCCAATATTCAACAATAAGACTTGAGGGAAAATTGGATATGGAACTTCAAGAAAGACTTCTCTCCCTATTAAAAATGAAACTGTATATATATCCAAAAGAAATGCATGCACATGATCACTAAAAGATATGTACTAGCATGTTCATTATAACACTCTTCACTGTAACCCAAAACTAGTTAGCATTCAAATGCTCATCAACAGAACAGACAACAAAATACTATAAGGCAATGATAATAACTTGCAACTGCACACAAAAAATGGCTGGGAATGTCACAAACATAATTAGTAAAAGAAGCCAACACAAGACATATTAGATGAGATTCCATTTAGATGAAAGTTCAAAACAGGAAAAATTAATCTGTGGTGTTAGAAATTTAAAATTATACAACTAGTTACACTTGGAGAAGGTAGTTATGGAAAAGAAACCTATGAGAGACTTCTTGGGTCTATTTATATTGTGTTTCTTGATCTGGATGATGGTTCCCAGATGCATTCAGTTTGTGAGAATATATCAAACGTATGTATACTTAAAATATGTACATTTTTCTGTATGTATAATATACTTCTATAAAATGTTTTTTTTAATAAAGAAAGATAAGAGAAAGAAGAGACGAAAGAAAAGAGAAGAGGCTGACTTTGCTTCTCCTTCCTACATTAAGACATGTCTATGTGAGACCTGGATGCCTAGACCCACGGCAGCCATCTCAACCAACACAGAGGGGAGCAGAGCTGGATCCCTGAGGACAAAGTTGAACCGCTGCACCAATCTTGTAAGTCCTCTGGATCTCTTGTTTTGGAAATAATAAATATCATTTTTGTTTGGCCTACGGTAGTCATGTCATCAAAATTATTCATTCTGATTTTGGATGGAGGCAGCCTTTGGTATTAAATGAAGAAAAAAATCTGAATGTCAGGCTTGCAAAGCAGAATGATTAACCTATTCAATAGTTGTCAATACTGCATCAGATAATCAACAAGGTTGTCTTACTCCATCAGAACTGCTATAACAGAATACCGCAGACTGGGTGGCTTATCAGCGACAGGGTTTTGTTGCTCACAGTTCTGGAAGCTGGGAAGCCCAAGAATAAGGTGCCCTCATGGGTGCCTTTTTTGTGAGAATCCTCTTCCCATTCATACGCCAGCACCTTCTTGCAGTGTCCTCACATGGAGAAGGGGCTAGGGATCTCTATGGAGGCTCTCTTATAAAGGCAGTAATTCCGTTCAGGAGGGCTCCACCCTCATGATTAAAACACCTTCCAAAGGCCCCACCTAGGATTTCAACATATGAAGTTTGGGGGGATACAAACATTCAGACTGTAGCAAAGGTTACCTTGGTCATTCTATTTATCAAATCAGGTCCCACAAGGACTCACCTATCTGCTCAAATGTCACCTCCTCAATAACAAAACTATTTACCTTTACTACTTATATATAAATATTATTTATATTTATTCTGTAATAACAGCATTTCTGCACTCCTGTCACCTAGTTCTTCCTCTTGCCCTACTTTATTGTCATGAGCACACCTATATCTCTGGAATTATATTCTCTGACTCTATGTTTCTCTTCTAGGACATGAGCTGTACATCAAAACAAACAGTAGAGAGACATTTTTCACCTCATTCAATGTGGACTCTACAGTGTCTAAAACTGAGTCTGGCAGAGTGTGGACAATCAATAAATGTTTTTTAAATAAATTAATAAAGAAGGAATGCAGATCTCCAGGCAATATTTAAGCTTTCCACCAAGTACCTATTGGCTCAATTTGGGTTTCCTTGTTCTTTGTGTCCTACAGTCATGCCATGATTTCCCTCTTTCTTCCTGCCGGATATGGGTGCCAGGCAGGTCTGGTGGCACTGGGGGAGTTTCCTGTCCTACTGGTACTGGGATTCACCTATGTCACCTAGTTTTATTCTAAACATAGTCCGTGGGTTTTCAGTCTTGCTACCTCATTGTCCTCTTTTTGTAAGAGGATTTTAAAAAGATGATAAACGATGCCTCCCTAAACTGCTGACACCTTCCCAGAAATCCCTCTGTCATTTATCAACATTTTCAAAAATAACCCAATGACAAGCCTCCCTTTTAACACAGTAAGAAAACAGAGCTACAACTTATTAGGACTGAACTTCTGACTAAGCAGAAGCACAGCAGAGCAAATCTAGCATGATTAACATTTCTTAGAGAAGTGACAATACAGGCACCCAGCAGAAACGAACAGGCGTTGAAGCAGGACACACTTCCAAGGATGTGGGGATGAGGCTTTCCTCTCTCATAATCGGAAGAGTGAATATTATCTGCAGAGTCTGTCCATGGAATAAAACATGCCATCAAAATACAAGGCAGAGTTTATGCTAGTCCCGCGACATCCCTGCCAGGCTGCGTAAGCACACAGGTGTCCCTGTGACAGGCGCTACCCCCCAGCCATCAGTACTAAAAATATTTCTTTGCTGCCACTGCTGCAGGGTAAAGACTTTGACATAGTTTACCAGATTTGGCTAAAGCTTTTCCCCTTCTTTTTTTACTTTCAATGAGGCTCTGAACTCTTCCCCTCAAAACTGAACCTGACAATTGCAAACCAAAGAGATTTAAGAGAACAAATGGGCTCCAAGCTTTCCTTCAAGGCCATTAAACAGACTTCATGTGCCTTGAGTTCAGCTGTGGGCCAGAGAGAGCACATCCAAGGTACAGAGCAAATGGAAACATTTCCACAAAGGTAATGGAATGGAACAGCTTCACCTTTTCTCTAAATATTTGGCTGTGATTCCTCTTCTTTTCATCTGTTTTAAACTCCCCAGCAGCCACTCCCCATGTGATGTGACCTCTGGTATTGAGATGAACTATTTTGAGAGGAAACAGCTTTTTTAACAACTAAATATGGTATAAAGAAACCAGAAGTAGATGTGATCTGCACAAATGTGTGAATCATTCTACTGAGGAGATCTGCTCTAAAGGAAAAGAGAAAATGGGGTGATAGGTGGAGGGGCCGAAAGTCAAGAGAATTTCTTTTTTAGATGGAGAAAAATTAAGAGCACATGGATGTGATGCAGAAAGGCAACACTGATTCAGGGCAGAGGAAGGAGTTGCCAGAGCAGGCAAGAAAGGATGGCGCTCCACTTCGGAAGAGGAGGGCTTGAAAGTTCCTTCTGAGCAAAAGGAATGAAGGCAGAGACCATGGGTGAAGACGCCAGGTTGGTAATGTGATGGGGAAGGCGTGAGGGTGTTCTATTCCGATGGCTTCTTTTTTCTTCATGAAACAAGAAGCAAGAATAACAGCTACAAGTGGGAACGAGGGATAAGAGAGGAGAAGGTTTGAAATGGTTGCCTAAGAGAACAGGAGAGCGAATGGTCTTGGGAAAATCATCAGACTCGCCAGCAGCTCAAAGGACTCATGAGTGCTTTAGAATGGTCTAGAATGTCAAGGGAAACCAGCTACCATGATGGGTTTTCTCCAGCTGTGTTTAGCTGGGCGAGTGCAGGCAACAAGTAAGCAAAGAGTTGAATATAATCAGGGTTAGATTTTTGACAAGTGAATACAAAGAAAAGAGAAAGGGGCAATGTGTGCAAAGTATAGGCAAGAGAGGAATTATAATTATGGCAACTAGAATCCAAGCTGGCACGGGGCAGGGGAGGGTGGAAAATGAGGACAGGAAGGGGACAAGGGCTGGTGAAGAGGTGAGAGGAGTGATGGATTTCAGGTCACAGTGGGGCTAAAGAATTGTTGAGTTGAGGTACTACTGGGCACAAGGGCCCTTGAGAAGTTATCCTCACTGCCACAGGGGGCTCCAGTAGTAGGATAAATGGAGGAGCAAGTTGTCAAGGATAGATAAACAGCAGAGACAGTCCCCCTATTGTTTAAGGCTGCTATGGGAACAGACAACTCAGACTAGAGCTGTCTTAAGGGAAAGATAAAACTGTCTAGTAAGGAAGAGATTTAAAAGGATTAGGAGAGGATGGAGGAGAGCTCCTAGGTATAAACATAGACCTGGGAACATCCCTTTCCTTTATGAGATTGTAGATGTAAGAAAGCAAGATATCCGCAAGAAGGGAAAACATCCTTGAACAAATTTCTGGTGGCAGCCCCAGCAATGACCCACATCCAGGAGCCTTCCTGCCTCCTTTAAGATTCATAAAATCAAGGACTGTTATTGTTGGATTTCTAGCCGAACCCATTTTACAGATGAGTAACTAAGACTCAAAGAGGTGGGAGGATTTCCCAAAAGCCACACAGCTACAATGCTGACATTTTGACTCACTTTTTAAAAGGGAAGATTACTGTCTTCAGGTCAGCTGAACCATATGAAATTGACATTTTATAGGTCAAAAGTGGTTGCAGGACTTCCCTGGTGGCGCAGTGGTTGAGAGTCCGCCTGCCGATGCAGGGGACACGGGTTCGTGCCCTGGTCTGGGAAGATCCCACGTGCCGCGAAGCGGCTGGTCCCGTGAGCCATGGCTGCTGAGCCTGTGCGTCCGGAGCCTGTGCTCTGCAACGGGAGAGGCCACAGCAGTGAGAGGCCCGCGTACCCCACACACACACACACACACACACAAAAAGTGGTTGCATATTGCCACTTTCATGTTGTCAGCCTAATGCACGCTGGCATTCTTTCCATTATAGCAGAGTGTCAAGAATGATTTTCCTTTTTAAAAATAAAGTAGTGCTCACTTGGTTCCTTACTAACTCTCCAAATTTTATCAAGAAAATGTTTGCACAAAGCTCTGTGGAGTTAACAGTAAAGAATCTCCTAAGACTGAAGTTAAATTTAACTTCTAGTAAGAAAATGATAAAGAATCCAAAAGTAATGGGTAAGAGCAGCCATCCGGAGCTGTGACTAAGAGATTACTGTTGACCCTCAAATCTAAAGGTGACTTGGGAAAGGTATAATTGGATTATGTTTATAAATATAATGCTTATGGCTAAGGAATTACATTGTGTATTAGGAAAAGGAGAATGGTCAGCAAGGTGTCTATAAAAGGAAAACCAGAGTCAAATCCAAGAAAGCGTGTTTTGCAGGAGTCTCCACCCATCCCCATTAGAGGGATATGCCACCTCGGGGATGGATGCCATTGGTCTACAAAGCTCAATGACGCCAGCCAAGAAACTCATGTCATCACCTCGGAAAGCCACAATCTCTTTGTGAAGACAACCTGGGCTTCCCCCGGGATATGACCACAAAGAGAGGCTGCCCGTGTCAGATCACACAGAGGTTGGAATTTCTGGTGGTTATGTTTCTCATCAAATATTCATACATCAGCTTTATTACTTTTCACACATCAGTCTCTGTTCTTGGGGAATGTGGTTAATGTGCATTGGTGTTTGAGACATAATGAAGCAGATGCACATCCCTGGGCCCATCAGCAGACTTTCCTCACCTGCCAAAGTATTCCTGCTCCTCTTGACCTGAGGGTGGGTCAGGGGGAGGTTCTCAGCCTGTGTGCAAGGCAGGCTAGACAGGCCAGGGAGTTAACACCTTCATCCAAGAGTGACTCTCAACCAAGCAAACGTTGGTGGATAAATATCCTAACTTCCTCACCCCTCAGTGGGAAAACTAAGGCATACCCTGTACTGTCTCCCCAAGGGTCTTCAGGGAAAACTAAAACTGAGATAGATAAGTCAGCATGCTAAGAAATCAGATTCCTCGCCCTTCAAAACCAAACGAGGGCTATAGTGAATTCAACAAGGTATTTGGAAGGTCACCCATGAGGATCTGTCTGGAAGATGATGTGGCTTTGCCCAAAGAACTACAACCTGCCCCAAAACTCATGCAAGACCACTGAACTGCACTCGAACAATAATAGAGACGCGGCTTTTCCTCACATTTTTCTCTCTAAACTCTACACGATAAGCATTAGACAGTACATGGGAGTCTGGTAAATGATTTCTTACTGTCTTCTCCCATTTGACACGTTTATAACTAGTTTCCTAGGAAAAGAGAAGCCCAAAGCCTGAATTACACATTGACTTGAAGTGGTTAGAAGTATATGAAAAGGAACATAGAAAGACAAGAACAAAGATAAAAGCAGGTAGTAAGCAAGGGCAAAGAGTGGTAAACAGCCAAGTTATCAATAGTAGACACCGGAAGTGACGAGAGACAGTGTTCTAGCAGCCACCATGGTAATAACAGCAGAGTTGAGCCCTGAGCTGTCGGTGGCTAAGTGCTTTGCATACTTTAGTCTCACTATAACACTTTTTATTATTTTATTCTCACAATAACACTACTAAGTAGTTATTGTTGTTGTTCCATTTTGCAGGTGATGAAAACGAGGCTTGAGGTTAAGTCCAAGCTAAACCACTGGTAAGCAGCAGAGTTAGGACGTGTGCTGAGGCAGTCAGTCCTCAGCCCACGCTCTGCAGCTACTCTGTTCTATTGCTCTTTTCTCTGTGCTGGACAAAGCCAGGAAGAGTTATGTCTCAGAAGGTTATATTTTGAAGGAGTGAGCGTAAGGAGGGAATAGGAGATCCACAAAGCAATGCAGGACATAGGGTCAGACCTGCTTATTCTGGCAAATGCTGAGACCACTGCAGTACAAAGAAAGTATGAGTCTGGAAGTACCCAGCAACTGGAGACCTGCCCTGGGGTGGAACCCATCACTCAGTGCAACACCTCATCCTCCCATGGGAACACTCCCCACTAGAAGAGCTTGGTGGGGAAGAGGCAACAGAGACAGTTCAACATTTCTCTTGAGAAACTAAGGCAAAAGCTGTGACTGGAGAAAATGGGAGCATGCACATAAGTAGGGTACCACATCACACCTACTGAAAGTGAAATGACAATCAACATCAACTGTTAGGGAGGATGTGGAGCAACTGGACCTCTCCTACATTGCTAGTGGGAGTATAAAATGGTACAACCACTTTCAAAAATGGCCTGGCCTTTCCTTATAAGATTAAACACCAACCTTACTACCCAGCAATTACACTGCTCAGTGTTTACCCCGAAGAAACAAAAGATGCCCCAAACTGTTCACAGATGTTTTATTAACAATAGCCAAAACTCAGAAACAACCTAAATGTTCAACCGATGAATGGATAAACAAATTGTGGTATGTCCACACACTGGATACGACTCAAAGAAAAAAGGAAGGAACTACTGATAATATACAACAGTGGACCTCAGAGGCATAGTAATAGGCATGACAGTACATACTCTCTAGAACAGACTAAACTAATGATGACAGAAATCACATCAGTGGTTGCCTTGGAGGGCAGATGAATGACTAGAAAGGGACATAAAGAATATTTTCAGGTGATACAAATGTTCTATCTTGATTGGGGTGTGGGTTATATATACCTGTACATTTGTGAAAACTCATAGAACTGTAAAACTTAGATATCTGCTTTTCCTTAATGGAAATTACACCTAAAAAATTCTTTTTTGAGAGAAAAAAAAATAACTGCATCAGTAGACTCACTCATATGTTATTAAGTTTAAGGACAGCTGGAGGAAGTCTTTGTTGCAGTTTGTGATTCAAGTAACTGTTATTTCCCACAGGAATAAATGTCATAACTACAGAGGAATCCTTTGGTTTTCCTTCAAGTACAAAGTATTATCACATTCATTTCTTTTAGACAAAATACTGGGTCTAAATTGCAGTGGGCCTCCCTACACTAACAAATTGTGTTTCCATCTGACACATTTGTTAATTTTCCCCTCTATGCACATATTATAATTCTCTTGGGAGGACCTAATAGGTAGAGATTATGCATCAGTGCCAAAGTTCCTCCAATCTGATATAAACTGATTTCTCTTTAAAAACTGAACAAGTAATTCATCATAAGAACAGTTAAATTTTTGACATCACAGAGTAAAGAAATGATTATCATTGAAGGTGTTGGGAAACGTAGAAAGAAGGGGAAAAAATCAGGTACACTAAAATTCAAATGCTTACTTTATGACGAACACTGGAGAAAATGCTTTGCATACGCAATCTCATTAATCCTCAGAGCACCCCTGCCAAGCAGGTGTTACTATAACATAGGTGACATAAGGAAACTGAGCCTCCTAGAAATTAATGTGCCTGAAGTTCAGAGCTAGTATGCTATACTCTAGGTCTAGATTACTCCACGGGCTACATTTTTGTTGCCTAAGAGGATATCCATCCATTTATACATTAAACAGATGTTTATCAAGTGCCCACTGTTCCAGGTATTAAGAACATAACTGTCAGTAGCAACCCATTCCCTGCACTGTTGGAGCTTGTATTCTCTTTGGGAATGTGGTGGTTTTAAATTATGTCCCCAGATTCTTTGAAGCTCTTTTCAATAACTGGTGCTTAATTTCCCTTCCCCTGCATGTGGACTAGACTTAGTGACTTATTAGTAACAAATAGAATAAGTTAGAAGTGGTGTGTCACTCCTGAAAGTAGGTCTTAACAGACTATGGCTGTCTCTTTTGGATCACTGGCTCTGGGGAAAGTCAGTGGCCTGTGGTTGAGAACACCCAATCAGCCGTGTGGAGAGACCCATGTTGTGAGGAACTGAGGCCTCCTGCCAACAGCCATGGGAGTGAGCTTGAAAGTAGACCCCCTAACCTCAGTCATACCCTCCAGAAGAGACTGTAGCCCTGATCAATACCCTGACTACAACCTGATGAGAGAACCTGAGCTAGAGGCATCCAGTTAAGTTTCTCCTGAATTCCTGATCCATAGAAACTATGAGTTAAACATTTATTGTTTTTAGCCAGTAAACATAGAGGTAATTGGTCACACAGCAATATAACGTATAAAGATGTGCTGGGAAGAATCAAAGAATTAAAAGAAATAGAAAAGTGCTAGTGTTGTTTTAGGTAGGGTGGACACAGAAGGCATCTCTGTGGGTTTACTATTTCACGTGAGACACGAAGATGGAGAAAAGAGAAGTGTTCGCTGGGTTGGGGAGCATGAAGTTAGCTGGCTCCCTTGACAAGATCAGTTACAGTAAATGGTGGAAACCAAGACCCAGTTAGTATAACCCAGAGAGTAAATGGATAGAAAGAGGTAGAGGCATTATTTTTATGTGACTTCCTAAAGTCCTAGCTAGAGGAACAGAAATTCAAGGGAAGCTAGCATGGGATATGACAGGGTCATTGATGGTGATGGTGTTTTGTCATTGTTGCCCATTTGAGATGGGAGGTATTCGTATGAGCATGTATGATGAGAAAAATCCAGTGAAAGGAAATGACCAAGCTGAGGATGGGCAATCTGGGCACAAATACAGGGACCAGATAGGAATAATATTTCCTGCATCGGGGTAAGAAAGGCTCGGGTAGGCAGAGATGTTTATGTGAAGCTCTGTGGGTATGAAGATGAGCAAGTTTCTGGCTAGATTTATTGAGGTAAAATTCCTTTTAAGACGTATGTTAATTTTTAATTATACAATTATTACCTAAAATACTAACCACAAGAACCCTAAATGTGTTAGTTTTCATTTTTAATATACTGCTTTGGGGTTTTGTATCTTAATACCTCAGGTTCATAATCATGATAAGTTAAACACAAGTTCTCCAATGTTATCTTTTCATACCTTTATATTTTTGTTGTTTTGAATTTTTCACATTTAGTTCTTTAACCTGACCAACTTATTTTAGTATACATAATGAAGCACAGATAATCTTCTACATGGATATTCAGTTTTCCCACTTAATGGATTGTTCACTGTCTCTACACTAATTGGAAATGATACCTCTACTAAATTCTCATATAAACATGAGTCTACTTTTAGACTGACAATTCCTTCCACTGATATATTGGTCTATTTCTGTGTCTAGACCACACTCTTTTTCTATTATGAAATATAAAATACACACAAAAAGGGCATTCATTATACACATACGGTTTAATGAATAGTTATAAAGTAAATTCTCAGGTAACCATTCAAGTTCAGATAGGCAACATTAGGAGTCCCTGTAAGCCCTCCAAATGTCCCTTCCTATTTATAACTTTTCTCTCCTCTACATGTAACCATTATCCTGAATACACACACACACGCACAAGTACACACGTATACACGCATATATGTGTGTATGTATATATGTATACACACATACACATTCATTGATATATATCCATAAACAATACAGTTTAATTTTCTTATACCTCCCTTTTAAAATTATTATAGTAAATTTTGATATCTGCCTGTGTTAATTCTCTTCACTACTATTTTTTATCCCACATTTTTTCCCATTGTTTGGGGAATGTTCTTTTCCAGATATGTTCTGGAATCAGATTTGATAGTTCACAGAATTACATTAGCATTTCGGCTGGTATTACATTAAATTAATAAATTATAATTCTTACCATCAGTTCTAAGAACTTGACATTAGTGAAGGGAGACATTGGAAAGTCCCTACTTTATATATATTCACACCTTATAATATTTTCTTTATATATGTGTATATATTTCATTTTTACATATTTTCTTTTAATTATATTTATACCAGATTTAATACTGCAGGTGAAATTAATAGTAGCCCCTTAAAGCCATGTCATTATTACAACTAAAACACATAAGATTATCTACTAAAGACCTTTGTTTCCAATTAGCAGCTAAGGGCAAATGTATTCATGCATCCTTACCAAAAATAATTATTATAATAATCATATGCTCTTTACTAATAGCCCAAAGCACACAAAAAGCATGAATTCTGAATACATAAAAGAATTTGTACTCGATATCCATTCCAATACGTATATTCTACAGTAAAATGCATGTTTCCACATACTAAACTAGACTTACAACTCTCAATAGCAACATTTGTAAGAGAATCTCTCGTGGGACTACTGACATAACCAGGTACATTTTCTGCATGGTCTGGAGATCAAGTCATTGAAATACTAACAATGACTTTTCTGGGTTTGTGGGGAAAATGTAGCTCCTAGTGAGTTTCTATTAGCATGGGGCAAAATCAGATGAAAAAATACACATTAAATAACTCTTCTAGAACCCTCTTCACCTCTGGTTCACTTTCTCCAAGCACTAAATCAGATTAGGAAAATTATATCAGAAAGAAATAGGACATATAAAGTACAATTTAGAAAGGCCAATATTTACTCTAGAAAATAGCTCACTTGATGCTTCTTCAGCTCTGATATTCAAAGTAAAGTTAATTCATTCTGCCTCTAACTTTACTTCCAATTTGAATCTAAAATAATATTTTCTCAATCAAAAGCAAAATGTTATCTAGGTCCTGAGGGATGCTGAGATGTTTATGCTATACACGTCATGAAATAAAATTGGGCATATGCCATCAATACATCTACATTCATTTAGAAATGCATATTTGTATTAGTGCTAATCTGTATTTTTAATATTAGAAAAACTAATTTCTGTATTTAGGTAAAAAAAATATGTACAACTACACATCTTGGTTATTTTCTTCCCACACCCATTATATTATTTAGTTTACACATACCCCTTTGGAGACTGATAGTCTAAGCCATACAATCACTGAATATTAGCTTTCTCTGAACAAGCCTTTTCACACGCTATAACCATTTGAACGTTAAGCAGATAGAGACTGAACTTCCTTTGAGTGTATGCCATCCATAAATCATGTACTTTAAAGGTTATAATCACACAGTACGTCATAACTTAGTCTTCTCATACATCATCAAAACCCTAACATGCTTGTTCCTTTACTTATCTGGCTATTATGATGATGATGATTTTTCCTTTATTGACAGAGGTCTCAGACTTTGTGTCTTTTTTCATGAAATGACCATGCCTAACAGTGCATCCTCAGGAATAAAGGTAAGAATTGAAATGGACAATGTAAAGTCCTCTTTTAAATTGGCAGCCATCACTGATACTTACAAATATAGCTGTATAGCACTGGGCAAATGAAATGCCTTCTTTCCAGATTATTAAATCTTAATGGACTACATTTCTAAACAGAGTACATCACTGTCTCAATTTTGGATTTTAGGGACAGAATTGGGTAAGCCTGGGAGAAAGGTGCACATCATCCTTCATGAATTTACCAGTGATAGAAAGGACAACTGTCTAAAATAAGGTATAAAAAAATGAAGGGAGAAATTTCAGAAAAGCTTGTCTGGGTCAAGTGTAAATAAGACAGCTCCCCCAGAGAAGACTCTCTTGAGAGTGGGAATTAAGAGGATGCTGTCTTTCTTGTTATGAAGACTGGAGGAGCAAGTAAGTTATAACAGGTATCACAGATACCATGTACTACATTTCCTTAAATCAGGATGCTGTAGTTAAGTAGTATCAAGGTTAGACCTCTTTCCCAACACCAAGAATCTCATGCCCAACGGCCTCCTTGGCATCATTTGGATCACTTGCTATCAGCTAACAGACAACGCAAAGTCAACATGTCTGAACCTGGACTCCTGATCTTCTCTCCCAAACTAGTTCTATCCATAGCTGTCCTCACTGAGATGGGGGCAACTCCTTCCTTTCAGTTTCTTGTGTCAAGAACCTTGGCACTATCCTTGACCCTTTCCTTCTCTCACACCAACATCTAGTCGCTCGAGGAAGATAGAGTCCCTTGGCCCTAGCTTCAGTAGACATCCAGATTCCAACTACTTCTCACTTCCTCCGTGTGTTCTGAGCCACCATCCTCTGCCCCCCAGATCAATGTAAAGTCTCAGAACAGGTCTCTTAGTCTCTCCCTTTGTCCCTATGTAGTCTGTTATCAGTCATCAGTCAGAATAAATTGAAAACAAGAAAAAAATGCCAATCAAGTCATGCAAATTTCTGCTCAGAACCCTGCATGGGCCCCATATGTCACTCAGTGAAAGTCTAAGTCTTTACAATGACCTTCAGAACCTTCCATGACTTACTGCCCACTCCACTACACCCCTCCCCCAATTCTCTCTCTGAGACCATCTCCTATTACTCTTCCCCCTGCTCAGCCACTGTTCCTTCCTGATGGTCTCCATAGATGTCAGATGCACTCATGCCTTTGTAATGTCTATTCCCTCTTCCTGGAAAATTCTTCCTCCAGATATTCCCTCCCTCACCTCTTTCTAGTTTTTCTCTGACCTCATCTTCTCAATGATGCCCACCCTTACCATCTTATTTAACACTGCATCTCTCCCTTCCCCCACCCTACTCCACCCCAGCTCACCTAACGCCTCTTATCCTGTTCTCATTTGCAAAGCTCTTACCACCTTCTAATACACTTCACTGAATTTCAGACACCATCAATTGTGAATCATACCATCATCCTGATATGACACATAAAACTATGACATGCCATTGATTATAAGATACATCTTGATTTCAGGGATGTTAAAATGTGATTCTTCCCCGGGAACTCTGTGTCAGGCATTGTGGATTCAGTAATAAAAGAAACAGCATCTGCTCTCAAGTGGAACTTTCAGTCCAGTTGGAAGCCTGACTATAAATCAGAAATTGAATTACAGCGTGCTAAGTGCTATGACGACTACAGAGTCTCAAAGGAGGCCCCCGGTCATCAAACACAAAGCTAAAGAGAGGGTACGCATGGTTGTCTTCTTTTTTTGGCCAACCTGTGGAAATGAGACAAATAATAAATAGTACTGACATGAGAGGCACCAAGTAATATATCCAACAAAATATCATTTTATATATGTATGTCTGTGTGTGTATATATATGTCATACATATATGACAACCTAAATCAAGCCTAAATTTATTAACCCTGGGACTCAATTTTTAATTTACAATACAATGTTATAACTCTCTGTAAAAAAGAAAAGCTAGAAGCATTCTGTCAGCTGGGTTTCATTTAACATGACGCTCTCAAAGATCCTAAAGGCCAAAACAGCTTTTATCTCCTTGTTTAATAGGTTTAATCATGCTAAGAATCTTCCATCTGTAAAATTCTTCTAACTATGCCAATTGCTGTTCAATGCATGAATCAAACTATGATGTAAGACTTTGGCAAGTATAGGGTATATCAATCAACAACAATTCTACAATAAATCATAATTTAAGTCCCACAAAAAGGTAAAAAATAAAATTAAATAGCAGATGCCAGTGTCCTCTGTAATGACACAGCCAACCACAGGAATCACAGACAAGGCCAAAAATATAGATAGTGCAGGTTTTTGCTGGTTTAAACTTTAATGAAAAGGACTATTCCTGATATTCCTGTTGTATTTCTACATTATGACACAGAAGCTTGTTTAATTTTTTGCTTTGGGGCTGCCACTGCTGAGATACAGGATTGGGGATTGGAGAGTAGCTTCCAAGATGAGAGGTGGGTGGAAAATAAATCCAGTTTTGGATATATTTTTAAGCTATCACCCAGATGGAGACATCCAACACAAGTTGGAAATATGGCTTTGATGCTCAGGGGAGAGGTTGGAGCTGGAGACATAGATTTGGTGATCAACACTGTAGAGAGCACCGTGAGAGCCATCAGGCTATATACAATTATAGAGGGAGAGAGTAACCTATCTCAAAAAGAGTGAAGAAAACTACAAAGTGATGGTGAGGGGAAAGAGAAGAAGGAAGGCAGTGATGGAGAACGCTGAGTGGTCAGGTGGATTGAGGATTAAAATGATTTTGTTGGATTTTTAGGTTATTTTTTCACATTTGCTAAGAACTCTGACATTGGGCTTGCAGATGGAGTTCTGGAAGGAAGAATGAGAAAAAAAGCCTTGTCCTAGGCTGGAGAGAGAATGTGAGAAAACAGGATCATATTAAGATCTTTGGAAGAAAAGGGGTAGAGAGGGCAGTTGCTGGAGGAGAAAGGCAAGTAGTACTTGATAGAGTTTGTGTGTTGAGGACAAGAAGGTAAGAAAGAGAAACACTGAATACACCAGCAAAATATAGGGCTCATCTGGAGCTGCCAAATCCTAGATCAGGTGAAGTATATCACATCAAAGGCTCATGGTTTGCAGGAGGTTGATGTTATTAATATATGAGCCTCAGGGAACAGAGAAGTCAATCACAGATGGGTTGCCTTCTCTGTGAAGTAGAAGGCAGGACCACATGGAAGAAGCAAGAAGGAGCCTAACAGACATGCAGCCACCACTGATTAGAGTTTCCCAGTCCTCCTTACCTAAATTCTCTTACACTTACAAATGAATAAAGGAATAGATTGATCAAATGCATGTTAAATTGAACTAAATGTAGTTCAGCTTCAAATGAACATTTTCTTTATTTTAATTTCAGTAAGTCTTCATATTATGCTAGATTCACTTTAACTTTCATTGTATCTTCTGGCTTTCAAAACACATAAACTTATACCTTTTACTAAATATCATAATCCCTAGATATTTCTGCAGTCTGTTTCCTACGATCATTATGAGCATTCCTGACAATAATAAAGTATTCTAGGAAAGGATGTAAAAAATTCTTCGATAATTAAACAGATTGAAACCATTTTTCTCCTCCAAGTTGGAAAATTAACATATAACCATGTTTATATTATTTAAATTATCACTGTGCCTTAGGATACTCACATACTATTTCTATGAGTACAACAATAAATGCAAACCAACAAAAGTTTGGTGATGAGTGACAGTGAGCAAAGAATTTCAATGTTACAGCTTCAAAGTGGCTGTGATAAAATGTGCTTGTTCAGCTGAATCACAGCATCTGTTTTGTCAACTTCTCAAGTTTATCAAATTCTTTTCTAGCCTCTCCATTTCCCTCTGAGTATATCTCCTTGGAAAAGTACCAAGTCTCCGAGTAAAAAAGACTGTTCTCTCCAGATATGGAAATGCTGAAAATGTTTCATTTTATAAAGAATTGCTCCAAGACTAGGATGACATAAAATTAATATCTTAACAGGAAAAAAAAGAAGTCCAAGGAGTAGCAGAGGAAAGTGTTTGAATCAGCAAAAACTTTCTGATAGTAACTTTGAAAAAGCTGGCCATCAAGAAAACTCTGGTTAATACGGTCATGTGTTGCTGCTTGCAAGCATTATGTCCAGTAGGGCAACACAACACCAAAATAATTACTGGAGAAAGCAGCACATCTGTAGCTCATGTCAAAATGTCCAAAGGGCAACTCATGGGGCAGTCTACAGGTCAGAAAGAACTGTGTCCTGAAATGGACTGACCCACCCAGCCTGCCTCTCAGTCACAGCGGTCCAGAGAACTTCGCCCCGCCCATCTGTCCATCCTCCATTCTTAGTGCATAGGCCTTTGTCATGATGCTTGTCATGTCATGATTGAAAGACTGCTGACCATGGGACCATGGCCGCATTCCAGCAGGATGAAGAAAAGAGACAGCAAAAGACAGAAAGATTAGGGGGTAAGCCCAGTGAGTCTACCCATTTATAAAAGGCTTTTCCAGAAGTCCATTCAACATACAGATGACTGTGCCTCACTGGATGGGAAGCTGAAAAGTTGGATCTTTCCAACTTTGATGGAAAAGGAAGGCAAGGGAGAAGTATCAATAGATTGTGACTGACTTAGAGTACCTAGCCCACAGTACCTTCCAGATGGGACACAGTAAGTGCTCGATGAATGTTTACTATTGTGCAATAATCCATACCCTCCATATGACACAAACATGCCATGTCCGTCCTAACTCTAGCCTCATCTCATTTTGTGTCTTGCTTCCATGGTCCAGTGGAGCAAACTTTCCCCTCTGTTGAAACCCTACTCCTTTTTTAAGAAAAAATCTTAAAATTGCAATGTCACACACACATAGAGAAGAACACAAAATGTTAAGTGTACAACCTGTTTAATTTTGATAAACTAAGCACAATCCTGTAAGAAGAAACAGAACATTGCCAAAGCCACAGAAGCTCATTACTTTTATATTATACCGTTAACTATACTCCAAGATATGCCTATATAATCAAAACGTGGATAAGAGGACTTAGTAATCTATTTTATGAATAAGAAATGCCTGGTAGAAATCAGAGAGACCTGGATTTTCAAAATACAGAATATGTTTCTTTTTCTTTTCTTTTTTTTTTTGTCTTATAGGATCCATACTGGCCATTTGGAAAGTGTCACAAAAGAGGGTCCTGTTGGGAGTCCACCATACTGCCAGTAAGACAGCTAAAGACAGGTTCTAGAAATCCCAAATGAATTTAAGCTGCACTGCTCTGTGGATTTTACACAGGTTTAAATATGGGTGTACTTAAGTGCTTCCGAATAACACATGGTACAGCTGCTAAAAATAGCAAGAATAAATTATTCTTCCCTAAATTTATATTTAAGTCAAAAGAAAAGAGCACTGATGGAGCCACAGTGTTGGCTTAGCTTTATTAACAATGACTTACATAACACATCAAATTCACACACCATCCTTTACTCTCACCTTAAGCATGATGTGACCCATTCTACAGATAGGAAAAATAAGGCAGAGAGAAGAAAGGTACTTGCCTGGTTTCATAAACAGCAAGCATGATCCCACCTCCAGGCCCTTGCACTGGCTGTACCCTTTGCCTGGAATGCTGGTCCCCTAGATTTCCACAGGGTGCTCCCTTGCCCTTCAAATCTCTGCTCTTTACTTCTTATCCAAAATACAGCTTCCATTTTCCCTAATCATTCCCTAGGCTTACTGATTTTCAATTTTGGAGAGGTAGGAGAATTGAAGGATGAGAATGGTCCCTTGGGCAAGTTACTTAATCTCTCTAAGTCTCAATTTCTTATTTATGAAATAGAAGAACTGATACCTACTCTGCATGGTTATGGAAAGGATATGGATATATATGAAAGAGAAAGATTATGTTTGTGTGTACATTTACAGTGGTGTGCTGGTAAATGTTTAACAACTGGCTCTCAAAAAACAGTTCCTGATGTTGCTACATGCAGATTTGGGAATGGATGGGCAGAAAACACACCATTATATAGTATTTCCCCCATACATACAATAGAGGTAAGTAACCACAAGAGCACAGATAATAGTAAAATGTAGTAAGTAATGAGTAAGCGGTGGGTTTTGAGTGTTTATTACTTTTTCAAATAAAATGTGTTTAATTGTACATTTATATAATGTAATTTTTAATAATGGCTGAAAGTGAGTTCACTCTAAAACACTGCTCTGCGTGAGGGGTGGGAGTGGAGTGGGGGGAGTAATACACAAACCAAAGCCAGTGCTATTTACAGGAAAGAAAAACTAAAATATTTGTTTTCTCTAAGCAGACATAAATTAAAGGAAGCACTGACTTCATCAAATGTGATCTTATATCACTGATGCCTCACAGCAGGTTTAATCATGGGGAAGTGGCAGCTACTTCCGTGCTAATGCACAGCAACTCTGAGACATATTAAACTGAGAATTACAGGGAAACTCAACCAAGGAACCGCAGAAATTGTGTCCCCAACCAAAAGGCAGAGCTCTATCCCTGATGAGCATTTTGTCACAATAGATGCCGGTTTCTAGACTGAAACAGATTTCCATAAAGTTTGTCAGGGCACATCCTCAAGTCATTACAGACCCAGAAAAGCTTTAAATCGGGCTCAGGGTGAATTCCCTCCAGCACCACCACCCAAATTCTAAATGTCAACCAACTTCAGCTGTGGTAAAATCCCAGTTCAGTTGGGGGATGTGATCAAAGCAGGGGAGAGAAACACCATAGAGTTGGCCTCAACGTGAGATTTAAAAGAAGAAGTTTCCATCCACTATTAAAGGTACTGCTGCGCAGGTGCAGCACAGAGATAAACCTGGTTCCCGCTTTGCAAAAAACACAAAAGTCATCATAGGAAGTGCCCTGCCCGTTCCTGTTCTCTGCTCCTATCCAATCCACTGTTATGCTTTCACCCATGCTGAAATTAGATACAGTCAGCCTTCCACATGTGCGGTTCTGTATCTGCAAATTCAACCAACCACGGATCAAAACGATTCAGAAAAAAATTCCAGAAAGTTCCAAAAAGCAAACCTTGTATTTGCCACATGCTGGCAACTATTTACACATTATTTACATTGTGTTAGGTATTCTAACTATCTAGTGATGTTTTAAAGTAAGCAGGAAGATGTGTGTAGGTTATAGGAAAATACTACACTGTTCTATATGCGACTTGGGCATCCTCGATTTTGGTATCTGCAGGAGGTCCTGGAACCAATCCCCCATGGATACTGAAGGATGACTATATTGGGGCCAATTTATGCCTAACCCCATCCATCACTGAAAGTCCTTCCTGATATGTTACATATTAAAGAGGTTCCAAGATCCGGCTTAATCCCAGCATTATCCTATCATCACAAAGCAGAGAGAAGACAGTTAAACCCAAGGGGTAACACGTACCTTGAGCCAGGTAGCAAGGGAACACACACAGCCATGCAGGTAAACCCCAGGTCTTAGAGCTTTCAACAACCAATCACAAAGTAAGAATGCAGAAGGATATACAGGTGAACAAAGATCCAGTCCCCATCTTCAGATCTCTCGGTCTACTCACTGAGATGCCCCTAATACAATGTGGCCTCTGGAATTGAACCTACTACAATAAGGCCACTGGAAGGCCTTAAAAGCATTAGTAGCTGAGCTGCAGTAGAGTTCACAGTATGCAATTTGGGCTGAATGAATCAATTATTTGTAGAAGTATGTTCCAGTTCGCCTGCAGTCACACCCTGGGTACTTCTGAACATTTCTATAAGATGTCTTCTGTTGTCTTTCTTCTTTATGGAACACTCTATGTGACAGCAGTTCTGCCTTATTCACAACCCTTAGTCCAAGCAGGTGTCATTTTTGCTTCATCTTGCTGCCAGGCTTCATTTCTTGGGGAACAGATGGCTATCAAACTGCTCTTGCCTTCAGAATACACACCAGATGCCCTCACAGATCAAAAAGAAAAACTAGGCTCTTCAAGGTGTGAGCACTTAAACTCTAAGCTTAAAACTCACTTAACTTTCAAGTCTTCCAATAGGAAGAAAAAAGTTTCCATTGAGCCATTCCATTGTTTTTCCTAAAACCTGGCTTATATAAAGTTTTTACTTTTGCCATCATTAGGAAGTAGTATTAAAGGTGACTTCAAAAACACCACAAGCTAGACCCTGCACAGACTGTGAAGGGTTCACTGCATTCAGTAGATGCTGCTGGCACTGTGCCTGAATCCTCTTTTCCTGGTGCCATATACAGTGGTATAAATACAGGGAAGACCAGGATTTCTTGGGGAGAGCCAAGCAACTGTCTTCTGAATTTCTTACTGAGGCTCCAGGAGAGGCTGAAATAAAGCGACTCCTCTCCCTTAATCTCCAGAGACTGTTACAAAGTCACTCTGGAGGACTTTAGGGGCTAGCATCAGCCCAAAATGGTCCCAGGAAAAATACCAGCAAGACTGAATGGTTCGTTTCCCCATAACCCTAACCACATGAATTCGCAAAAAGATACTGGTGCAGATGGGTGGGGGGAGGTCTCTGCATACCTAAGATACAAGCAAATGAATACACATCAGCTTGAATAAGTTTAGGAAGGAGCTGTCAGAGAATTTAACTTAAGGAACTTCTTCCTCAGCATAGCTCTCTACTGGAGCTTCCAAATGGCTTGCCCATGACAGCTAAAAGAGCCTGCCTCATGCTAAAGCAGAGTAAACTGTACCCCGAAACTTCCTCTACCGCTTATGTTGTTGGGTTTGAAATTCCTGCAACCAACTGCTTTGGCTCAAGGCTTTGGGGACCAAGGTGAAGATACAAACCATGCCACACCATTAAGCTGTGGATTCTTATATAGAACCAATGTGTCTGCCTATCACAGAGCAAATAGTGCAAAAGGGGCCCGGGAAACAGAGGCTTTTTTATTTTATTTTATTTATTTATTTTGTGGTACGCGGGCCTCTCACTGCTGTGGCCTCTCCCGTTGCGGAGCACAGGCTCCGGACGTGCAGGCTCAGCGGCCATGGCTCACGGGCCCAGCCACTCCGCGGCATGTGGGATCCTCCCGGACCACGGAACGAACCCGTGTCCCCTGCGTCAGCAGGCGGACTCTCAACCACTGCGCCACCAGGAAAGCCCCAAGGCTTTTATTTTGAGGTGAAGCGTGGGCAGAGGAAGAAAGGGGAGAGACAAACCATTTCCAAGACACGAGGGAGTAGGAGGCAGAAGGCTTGTGTTGGAGTGTTACCTAAGGGAGCATGGTTGCTACAATAAGCCACTGATGAAGACTTCTAGTATCATATAGTCTGATCTTGGAACAAGGATGAGGAAAGGGGGAGAGAGTACCTCTCCGAATTTAGAGTTGGTCTCAAGTCCAATCAAGGCTAAGAGAAAAATGGAAAAAATTAATGTGTGAACGCTTAACAGAATAGAGTTAAGAATAGAGTCACCATCTATGACTACCGCTGAGCGGCAGCTTCTGATTGGATGCATGTTGCGGCAGAGGTAAAGTGATGAGCCAGAGGCACTAACATGGTCCATTTCTTTTTTGTTCGTTTGTTTGTTTGTTTGCTTTGTTTTGTTTGTTTTTGCGGTACGCGGGCCTCTCACTGCTGTGGCCTCTCCCGCTGCGGAGCACAGGCTCCGGACACGCAGGCCCAGCGGCCATGGCGCACGGGCCCAGCCGCTCCGCGGCACGTGGGATCCTCCCGGACGGGGGCACAAACCCACGCCCCGCGCATCGGCAGGCAGACTCCCAACAACTGCGCCACCAGGGAAGCCCGGTCCATTTCTTTTTATCAGCTGAGTTCTTGGTTCTCTCCAAAATCCCATCTGGTCATCACTCCACTTATCCTCCCCTTTATCACCAAGCTCCATGGGAGCACAGCTTTCTCTGGGGATAGCTCATTCTATATCATCCACTCCCACTGCCCTTCAATACTTCTCCTCCAGTAGGGGCGATTTTGATTCCCTATTTACCACAAGCAGTGGGATCTGGTCTTCATCTTTCCTGGCCTCTCAGCAGCACTGGGAACCGCGGGCTGCATTTGGGGTCTCCCACACCCTACTTTCTCCAGAGATTTTCTCCTCCTTCATAGACATCAATTTTCAGGCATGTTACAAGACAGTGGAGTCCAATATTCAGCATCATTCTCTCTACTTTTTCTCACTGTATTGTGCCTGCCCACCGCTGTTAGCCACAACTCCTTTGAAGATGACTTTAAAACCTTAACTGTTAGGCCAGACCTCACCAAGCCCTAGACAGATACCACAAATTCCCTGCTTGCATGTCGACCTGAACCACTGAGAGCAGCAAGGCATTTGGGGGGTGGGCTGAACAGGCGCACACAACCCACTGATCCGTTTTTAAAAAGTATTTTAAGGGCTTCCCTGGTGGTGCAGTGGTTGAGGGTCTGCCTGCCGATGCAGGGGACACGGGTTCATGCCCCGGTCCGGGAAGATCCCACATGCTGCGGAGTGGCTGGGCCTGTGAGCCATGGCCGCTGAGCCTGTGCACCTGGAGCCTGTGCGCCGCAACGGGAGAGGCCACGACAGTGAGAGGCCCGTGTACAGCAAAAAAAAAAAAAAAAGTATTTTAAAAAGTACAACGTCAAATAAGACACTGGGGCCTAAACCAAAAAGACTTAGAATCACTTTGCAGAAACTGGCTTTCTATCTAAAGCCTGTGGGCTGGTGATAAAGCAAACTCCTTTAAAAAGGCATTTGGGGGGTGAGCCACGGGCCTCATAAAAGCAATTTTCCTGGGGACCCCTCCCTCTTGACTCCATGGCTTTGCTTAAGCTGCTGGCTCCCCTGGGTCTGGCCCCCTCCCAGGTCGGTCTTTGGAAGGCTTTGTCTTGAAGGACTTGATCCAAGTGAAACCCTCTTTATGAAGCTTCTTCGGCCTGCATACCCCTCACAGTGAAGAAAGTCAGAAACATTCTGGAGGAAGGAGTCTTTTCTACCTCAGAACCTCTATCATACTATTGCCTTTATTTATTCATTGGCCCATCTCCCTTGCTAGACTAGAAGCACCTTGAGGGACAGGACTGGGCTTGATGACCATTTTGGATCCCCCCCCCATTGTATACTGTATATATTTTACTTATTTATTAGATGGATAAATAAATGAGTAAATGATTTATGAAAAGAAAATATTTCTGACAGCTTTACATTAGCAGGGAAAATAAATGAGGATGTGTTGAGTATTTAAAGGATCCATTCCAAGTAACAAGAAAGTCACAGAATCCAAGACACCATGTCTAAGGGGGAGAAGTAGCTTGGTAATCATGGCGAACAAAATCCCTGGTCCTGGCCCCTGGATTGCGACAACATCTTGTGTCAAGAAGTCACAACTGTTCTACAGCAGAGCCATGGATCAAGTGCTTTTCAGCAGTGCTGTTTGTAGGAATTATACTCCTGAGCCCATGAACAGTTCAGGGAGTCATTTTCACCTGAAGATGTTTCCAAAAATTGCCAGGCATCTTTTAAGTGGGATGGTAATTTATGGCAGACACGTCTTTGAAAACGTCTCAAATTTAATTTTCAAGAAACATAAGTGGAGGCAATTCTTTTGAGAATACCTAATAACAGATCTCAAAGAAACAAGCCCAAAGAAACATATTTGAATAGAAGGATGGAGAACATATTACCATTTCAGAGATGACTGACAACTCATTTATATTTTACTACATGTTCTATTAGGAATCCCAGCAATGCAGTGTTTTCAGAAAGCAAGACTAGGTGAGAGATTCTAGGTTACAGAAGACATTATTAACCTCGGATCAAGTGGAAGTTGGCACCTGAAATCCTTCTAGGAATCAAGCAGGGTATGACTCAATCAATCAAGTATGCTGGCAGAAAGCTAACAGGCAGGTAACTGAGATGATGCTTGCTTAGAGAAAAAGGACTAAATCAAGCTTGCTCTACTGCATCACCAGAGCGCTTTGAAAACTCAGGGGGGAACACTTTTTAAATAACTGTGATAGTGCCTCATCAATTTCTCAGCACAATAAGGATGTCATTTTGTCCTACACAGACAGGAGAGTTTAAGAAATCATATCACAGTAGCTAGAGTTACTCCCTCTAGTTCTCCATGCTTTCATTGGGGCTAATTTCATTCATTTATTCAATAATTCAGTATTAATTCTGCAGTACATGGGGCTACCTTCCTGGAGATATGGAATATATTCTTAACCTTGTGAATATTACTCCTTGGTAGCGAAAGCACAAAACAAATGAGTAAACACATAAATGTTTTTAAAAGATAAGATTTTAACAGAACATCCACGTGTGCTCGTACAAAATAACATGTGGGTCAGGCTATCTACACCAATAGGTTACCTAGAATTACCTACAGGTTAGTCCGTGAAGGTGGTAAGAGAGATGACTCAGAGTGTTCTAGAATCCTGAGACTAGTTTCAGAGGGAGAAAGAGGCACAAGATTTGATGGAAGTAGCAAGGATGTGGATGTAAATCACTGAATCTCCGCATAAGTAATGAAGACAAATAGGACATGGCTACATAATAAGAAAAATGTGGATGCACAGACTGGTGGTCCTGATGAAGGAGACATAGTAGGTGAACGAGGATAGAAGGTTCGGTCAGAGCACAGGATGTAGACAACCGGGATGCTGAAGGTGGTGGTGTTTCTCATCAGGACAGGATCCAAACTGTGCCCTTGGGAGAGTGTGGTTAAGGTCAAGTGCACAAAATATTCACTGGCAAAGAGAAGAGCAAGGAACTGGAGAAGAAACGTGGACACAATGTGCTTCCCCATCTTTGGAAAGTTGGTCATAAAGATATTTGCTGAAAGTCAGCACTTCGTCTTTCCTTAAAGCAACAGCTCCCAAATCTCTATGGTCCTTTGCATTTCTGTGGTGTCCACTGTAACTTCTTTTTCATTTCTAATTTTATTGATTTGGGCCCTCGCCCTTTTTTTCTGGATGAGTCTTGCTTGCTAAAGCTTTATTAATTTTGTCTATCTTTTCAAAGAACCGGCTTTTAGTTTCATTGATATTTTCTACTGTTTTCTTAGTCTCTATTTCATTTATTTCTGCTCTGATCTTTATGATTTCTTTCTTTCTACTAACTTTGGGTTTTGTTTGTTCTTCTTTCTCCAGTTGAACAGCTCCCAAATCTGACAGATGTCTTTCTTTTCTCTTCCAAGTTTCACACTCTCAATAAAAGAAGAATCACGACTTCAGTAAATGAGATTCCCTGGATGGCTTTTCCTCTCACTCCCACTCTTCCAGGTCTTCCCTTTCCTACTGCATATTTTTACCTTCTTTCCCCGTGAGACTATGACATTCCCTCCATTCCCCAGACGCCCAATGGACACACTCCACTAAAAATTCAGCTTCTATCACCTCGAGAGCTTTGCCCTTCTGGATTCAAAATGGTTTCCATAAGTACCCTCAGAGGTGTGTTACAAATATTAACTAATTATCAGGAGACCCTGAATCTCCTTGGGCACTCATTTTCCGGGATGAACGTGTCATTAAGGCCATGTTAAATAAATCAGTCTCTAAGCAAGGAAAAGCAAGATTGAGTTTCGTGTTTCCTACAGGGAACTGTCGCATATTTATAAACTTTCTGAGTTATAAGTACTACACATTTGTATAACCGCCTCTATACCAAAGGTATTTACACAATTAATGATTTTTCCATCAAAGTGAAAAGTGTGCACCTGGCCAAGTAAACCGTTCTACAATGATTAATGAGTATTTTTGCCATAGAAGTATTTAAGTGTCTTTTAAAATAATTACAACATTGATCATGTTTACCATCAAAAGTTTAGAAATAAGAAGGCACAATGAAATCCAACCATAATTCCACCACCCTAGGAGAAAAACCCTCATAATATTTACTTCTTTTTTTTTAGTTACCCAATTATGAGGAAAAGATGGATCCTTCTGTATATGAAGCCTCTAGCAGTGCCTGGTACATAGATGATGAATAAATATTTGTAGGCAATGAATATAGTGTACACACTATTTTGTAATCCACTTCAAAATGTCTTTGTTTTCAAATAAGATGTTATAGAAGGAATATTTGCAAATTATAAAAACTTAAAAATCCAATAGTTCAGAAAGGGATGGGATAAGAAAGGGATGAGATATTGCCATTCTCCAGAAGAAATCCCTGTAGAAATCCTGGAAATTGACATAGGAAGACAGAAAGACAGAGAGACACAGATATAAATATGAAGATGCATTTAAGAAAATTTGGTATTAGTCTATATCATATTTAGCAATGGGCTTTTTCCACTTACTATTTCTTAAATATGTTGCCCATATCAGCATATATAAATGTACTTCTCTCTTTATAAAGAGATTGGATTGTCCTATAACTTAATTGTAAATTGATGGAACTTTACCTTGTGGCCAGCTTTTTTGCTGTTAAAAGCAATGCTCCAATAAACATTATTCAGTCTCCCAACAAATACTTATTGAGCACCCGTGTACCATACAATGAGCTAGATTCTGGGGATTTAGATGTTAACAAAACAGTTAAGATCTCTAGCCTCAGAGTTCATGAAGTACTAGAGGAGATTATAAGCAAGAAAGCAAAAATGAACATATCCTTCCAAATTTTAATTTGTATTATGAGGGAGAAGGAAAAGGAAAAGAGAAGGAAGTGACTTACATCAGATGGGCAGGAAGGTCTCTCTGAGGACATAAGCAATCAGTTGGGACCTAAAGGATGGCAGGTTGCAAAGGTTTAGGTAACATCTAAGTAGAGGGGACAGCTAATGTAAAGGTTCCAGTGAGCGATCTTGTTTTTAGGAAACTGAAGAACAATGAATGTACAGAGAACATAGACCAGGACCTGGCTGCAGGGTAAGAGATGAGTGAATCTTGTAGGATGCTAGATGAAAACTTTAAATTTTATTCCAAATGTAGTAGGAAACTACCAAAAAGTGGTAAGTGAGGGAGTGACATGATCTGATTTGCATTTTTAAAAGATCCCTCTAACTGCTATGGGGGAAATGGACTGGAGAGAGGCAAGCAAGGAGACTTGCTGTGGAGTAAAGTCAAAATCTGGTGATGGATTAAGTATGGCTGATAAGATGGGGAATTGTCAAAGGACTCCTGCTGAACTGTGAGCAACTGGGATTACCTTTTTCTCAAATAGGGGAAAGATGGGAGAGAAATTGGGCTGGGGAAAAAAACCTAGTGTTCTACTTTGAATATGTCAGTTTTGAGCTTCTTATTAGACAACGAAGTGGAGATGCCAATTAGGTAAGTGTGAATGTGACAGTCCAGATTTCAGCATAAAGGTCTGTGCTACATATAAAATAAAAGCTTCGTCAACTTATGGATGGTTGGATATCATCCAAGGAGAGATGTGTAATGTGGCTGAACTCAGGTTCAGCTGCTCGCCACTGGAAAGCCAATACTCCAGAGACAAGTGCTAGCAGGAATGGACCTGGGGAGAAGACCGAAACCAACTCCAAAGATTCTGCTCTACCGTGAAATTTTTTAAAGGGAGAATCATTTGGGGAGGGGCTCAGAGTCTTCGCTATCTTCCACTGTATGCAGACCTTCTTCTGATTGGTTGGTGGTGAGGTAACAGGGTGGCTCCAGAAATTCTTCTCAGCCTGAATCTACCATCCTCTACCAGGGTGGGAGCCTTAGTTCCTACAGAAGAACTCACAGGTATTTTGTTCTGTATAAACCTTGAGGGGGAACCAGGACCCTGCCCCAGGGCTGCTCAATTATTTCTTTTTTTGTTTTTTTAATTAATTTATATTTATTGAGGTATAGTTAATTTACAATGTTGTGTTAGTTGCAGGTGTACAGCAAAGTGATTCAGTTATACATACACCATATATATAAATTCTTTTTCAGATTATTTTTTTTATTATACTTTAATACAAGATATTGAGTATAGTTCCCTGTACTACACAGTAGGTCCTTGTTGTTTATCTATTTTGTATATAGTAATGTATATGTGTTAATCCCAAATTCCTAATTTATCCCCCCCACCCCCGAAACCTATTTGGTAACTATAAGTTTGTTTCCTATGTCTGTGAGTCTATTTCTGTTTTGTAAATAAGTTCATTTGTATCATTTTTCAGATTCCACATTCTCCTCCTTTTGTTTCTGCATCCCCTCCCTTCCCTGATTAGCAACTGTTTGAATCTGCCCTTTGGAACTCAGGGAAGATCTAGGAGGCTGAATGAAGCCTATTTCCTACAAACAAGAAATGGGACATGGAAAGGATTTGTACCCAGGAGGGCTCCACAGGGTCCTGCTCCGTTTCAGTAAGACTACATAGGAAAAGAAGGTTGAGAAAAGAGAAGAACACAACCTGTAGAGATCACTGACGGAAGGTTGTTCTGGCACAGGGGTCAGTGGGGAGAATAACTGGGTCAAATGTTACAAGAAGAGGATTAAAAACTGAGAGGCCAGGAGAGGACAGGGAAATCCATTTCAGAGGCATTTGGGGGGCAAAACCAGATTGGAATGTGCTAACCAGTTACTGGAAAGTAGGAGGAGATATATCCATACAATTCTTTAGAGAAGTCTCACTTTAAAAGTCTGCAGAAAAAAGTAGGGTAACTGTAGGAGTTGTAGGGTCAAAACAATTCATGGTTGTTGCTATGAGTATAATTTTAATGGACAATCCTAGTAGACTTTTGCGTATTAATGGGAATAATCCAATAAAGTGAGAGGGGATAACCAAGCAAACAAATGAATCTGGAGAAGGTTAGAAAGTATGGGATTCAAAGTACAGTTTGTCTTTTACTCCCTTCAGGGAACAGGAAAGATGAAGAAGAAACAGAACTCAGACACCAGCTGGTTTGTAGATTTGTGATAAGATGTCAGCAATCTTCCCGATGGTGTTTTCTCTCCCCTCAAGAAAGCATGAGGCAAGTTATCAGCCTACAGGGTTTGCACTCATGTGCTTGTGAGAAGAAGAGATAAGTTTGAAGGGGAAAAGTTAGATGTCAAATTCTTTGTAGACAATGGAAAAGGAAGCTTGCTAGAATTGCCTGGTAGTGTTTTACTTGGCATATATCCAGAGAAAACTCTAAAAGATACATGCACCCCAATGTTCATAGCAGCACTGTTTACAATAGCCAAGACATGGAAGCAACCTAATGTCCACTGACAGATGAACGGATAAAGAAGATGTGGGATAGATACACAATGGAATATTACTCAGCCACAAAAAAGAATGAAATAGTGATATTTGCAGCAACATGGATGGACCTAGAGATTATCATACTAAGAGAAGTCAGTCAGACAGAGGAAGACAAAAATCATGTGATATCATTTATACATGGAATCTAAAAAGGTAGTACAAATAAACTTATTTACAAAACAGGAATAGACTCACAGACATAGAAAACAAACTCATGGTTACCAAAGGGGAAAGGGGGGAGGGAGGGGTAAATTAGGAGTTTGGGATTAACAGATACGCACTACTATATACAAAGTAGATAAACACCAAGGACCTACTGTACAGCACAGGCAACTATATTCAATATCTTATAATAACCTATAATGGAAAAGAACCTGAAAAAGAATATATATTACTTTGCTGTTCATCTGAAACTAACACTACATTGTAAATCAACTATAGTTCAATTAAAAAAAAAAGTTGGGGCTCATGAATTTGTAAGTGACACCAACCTGCCAGCTGTGATTCTCTCAAGTAACACTCATGAAGAGCTGGGTTCATCCAGGGCAGTGGTCCTCAATGTGTGTAACCCAGACCACCACCATCAACCAGATAACTTATTAAAATGCATATTATTGGGTTCCACCCCAGAATTACTTATCTTGCAATGCCTGGGGTGGGGCCCACCAATCTGGTCTTACCTGCCCTCCAGATGATTCTGATACACTGGAAAGTCGGAGAACCACTAAACTAGGGAGACCCTGTTTTGCCTTGTAAGTACAAAGGAGGGAGGAAAAAAAAAAAGAAAGCATATCTGCGAGGGTGAATATACTGATGATCCACGGAATAAAAACTGGATAAGCAGCAGAGACGTCCTTTATATACACCTTGGCCCCTTTAGAAAACATATATTTTAAAAAGTATTGTTCTTAAAGGAAAGGTGTGTATGTTTTAAATTGAGATACATATTACACTATGGCCCTCTAAAAACTTCACCTACCCATTCACAGGTCCACAGAGAAAAGAATGCCCACAGCACTGTATGGTTACCCAACAATTTTCTTCATTGTTGTCCATTTGATAGGTGAAAACGGTATCTCATTTGTTTTTATGTTAGTTTTACGTTGTGCTTGCTTATCTTTTATTGCACTTACGTCCCTAAAACGAACGGTGTAAGAACAGTGTGGGGGCACCTCACAACTGTAGGAGACAAGGAAGTTTTAGGGACATTAGAACATGCAATAAATTCATAGTATGCTGTGGCTCTATTAATAGGAATGTGTGTCCTGTGCTACTGCAGTGATATTCCCATTCAATTCTGTCCTGGGAAGATTCACATGGGTCTTCTCTTCAGTCCTGGATATCACACTTTGAGAAAGAGATTTATAATCTAGAGTACAAATGTAATGATAAAGTGCCTTCCTGAGATCAAACATGAAATATAGTTGAATGTTTTGGGAATACCTGGGCTAAAATGGAGACGTCTGTGGAGGGAAGAAGAGATGCTAGGAAAGAGACTAGCATGACACCCATAATGAAATATGTGAATAACTGACAAATGAAAGACAGTGTAGACTTAATCGCTGCAAATCTTTAAAAAAGATTCAAGGGTAGAATTTATAAGGAGATAACATCTCTAAGAATACTTTCTTCTCCACTGCTCTAGGATTTCAAAGCCGAAGTTATATGGCATTAGCTAAAGGCTAGAACAAGAATCTTTACCTTCTTCTCTAACTTTGAGATTCAGGATGCTCTGAGGGTTCCAAACTCACTTTGTTTCTGTTATTTACATTTCTAACAGCCTGGTTTCCAACCAAAGGATTAGAACTCATTTAGTATAGAGTTAAAGGTCATTTTTGTTCTTTCAACTTTGAGTGTGTTATCCAACCACTATCAAAAAAACTTATATTGAAATTCACAACTGTTTATCGTGTCACTTAACATTAATTTGAACTTTGTGCCTATGGGATGACAAGAAAAATGTACCCAGAGACCTTCTACTTCCCAATATTCTTGAGGTAGAACTAGTTTCGATAGAATGATAAATATGACCAGTAAGTAAGAAATGAATGTGTAATACCAGACCTAGAGTTTTAATTTATATTGATGCAGGTCACTGTGGCTCTTTTGGTAGATTTACTTCAAACATCTTTGTGGCTGATGAAATGATGGATTATGGCCTAACCACCTTTGCTATCTCCACAATCTACTTTCTAAGAAGTAAATCTGGTACTGGCACAAAATAGATCAATGGAACAGGATAGAAAGCCCAGAGATAAACCCACCCACCTATGGTCACCTAATCCATGACAAAGGAGGCAAGAATACATAATGGAGAAAAGACAGCTTCTTCAATAAGTGGTGCTGGGAAAACTGGACAGCTACATGTAAAAGAATGAAATTAGAACACTCCCTAACACCATACATGAAAATAAACTCAAAATGGATTAAAGAACTAAATGTAAGGCCAGACACTATAAAACTCTTAGAGGAAAACATAGGCAGAACACTCTTTGACAAAAATTGCAGCAAGATCTTTTATGACCCACCTCCTAGAGTAACGAAAATAAAAACAAAAATAAACAAATAGGACCTAATTAAACCTAAGAGCTTTTGCACAGCAAAGGAAACCATAAACAAGACGAAAAGACAACCCTTAGAATAGGAGAAAACATTTGCAAATGAAGCAACTGACAAGGGATTAATCTCCAAAATATAGAAACAGCTCATGCAGCTCAATATCAAAAAAACAAACAACCCAATCAAAAACTGGGCAGAAGACCTAAATAGACATTTCTCTGAAGAAGACATACAGATGGCCAACAAACACATGAAAAATGCTCAACATCACTAATTATTGGAGAAATGCAAATCAAAGCTACAATGAGGTATCACCTCACACCAGTTAGAATGGCCATCGTCAAAATATCTATAAACAATAAATGCTGGAGAGTGTGTGGAGAAAAGGGAACCTTCTTACACTGTTGGTGGGAATGTAAATTGATACAGCCACTATGGAGAACACTATGGAGGTTCCTTAAAAATCTAAAAATAGAACTACCATATGATCCAGCAATACCACTCCTGGGCATATACTGGGAGAAAACCATAATTCAAAAAGATACATGTACACCAATGTTCATAGCAGCACTATTTACAATAGCCAGGACACAGAAGCAACCTAAATGTCCATCAACAGAGGAATGGGTAGAGAAGATGTGGTACATATATACAATGGAATATTACTCAGTCATAAAAAGGAACAAAATCATGTCATTGGCAGAGACGTTGATGGACCTAGAGACTGTCATACAGAGTGAAGTAAGTCAGAAAGAGAAAACCAAGTATCGTATATTAACACATACATGTGGAATCTAGAAAAATGGTATATATTAACTTATTTGCAAAGCAGAAATAGAGTCACAGACATAGAGAACAAACATATGGACATCAAGCGGGGAAGAGGGGGTGGGATGGACTGGGAGACTGGGATTGACATATATACAGTACTATGTATAAAACAGATAACTAATGAGAACCAACTGTATAGCACAGGGGATTCTACTCAATGCTTTGTGGTGACTTAAATGGGAAGGAAATCAAAAAAAGAGGGTGTATATGTATACATATAGCTGATTCACTTTCCTGTACAGTGGAAACTAACACAACATTGTAAAACAACTATACTGCAATTTAAAAAAAAAAAAAAAGGAAGAAGAAATCTCTCTACTTCTCTCCACAAGCACATACCAAGGAAAGTTAATACAAGCACACAGTGAGAAGGCAAGAAATCTGCAAGCTTGGAAGAGGGTGCTCATCAGAACCCAACCATGCTTGTACTCTGACCTTGACCTTCTAGCTTCCAGAACTGGAAGAAAATAAATTTCTATTAAGTCAAGAAAAAAAAAAAAAAGAAGTAAATCTAAGTCACAAATGTCAACCTACTGCCAACCTACTCTTTTCCTAAAAAGATTAAACTAACATCACAAACAGAACTGGGCTCTGTGATCAATACACGTCCCTCCACTAAGGAGTTGGAGATTTTATATCATGCTTCCAACTCTGTAAGAACAGAGCCCACTGGGAGAAGCAAAAGGCACTGCAGACACTAAAGAGTGAAAGAAATGACTATAAAGACAAATGCTGAAAATTCAAAGACTGGAGAAGAGTGTGAAAAGTCTTCTAACATTAGAACAGTTAGATAAGAGGGGGATGTCTAATTATGCAGTTTATACTTATAAACTTATTTTTCCAATAAGGTAGTAAATGGAATGGAATTAGTAAAGAAAAAGGATATGGGTAGAGATTTCAACATTACTACTGGCTCTATGGGAAAACAAATCATGAAAACCTTATATATAACCTCTGTCAAGAAGGGTCATGGCTGAGAATAATTTAGTAGGTCACTCTTTCCTTCACTGTCACCCACAAGGAGAAAAGGGCCACTAACTAGAAACACTGATACATTGTGGGGGACAACACAGCACACCCAGCTAATTCTTCCTCTTCTTGTCCACAAAAAGTCTCAAATTTTCAAACTCAGCTAAGGGTATATGCTAATGTCAATTTCAGAAACGTTGAATTTTCATTTGACAAAAATAATGAGCTAGTACATCCTACATACCCCACAACAATATCCTGCTATGTTCTAAATGAAGGTTTTCCTATTCTGTACTTAAGTAGCAAAATTTTAGACAAAGAATTTAAAAAAAAATTATTGGAGTATAGTTGATGTACAATGTTGTGTTAGTTTCAGGTGTACACAAAGTGAATCAGTTATACATATACATACATCTGCTCTTTTTTAGATTCTTTTCCCATATAGGTCATTACAGAGTACTGAGTAGAGTTCCCTGGGTTATACAGGTCCTTGTTGATTATCTATTTTATATATAGTAGTGTGTATATATCAATCCCAATCTCCCAATTTATCCCTCCCTGCCCTTTTCCCCTGGTAACCATAAGTTTGTTTTCTATATCTGATGACTCTATTTCTGTTTTGTAAATAAGTTCGTTTGTACCATTTTTTTAGAGTCCACATATAGGCAATATCATGTGATATTTGTCTTTCTCTGACAAAGATTTTTAAAGAGTTTCTTAATCACTTAAAAAAAAATCTCTCTGCTACTCAGCTCCCTAACAACAGAAGATAGATTTTTTTTAAAGTGTGTGTGTATGTGTGTGTGTGACACATAACCGGGTAAACCTTGTCTGCCAGACAGAAAAATAAAATTTCTTCCCTTCATCCCCATCATGATTTCGGAATCATTTTAATTAAATGTGATGTGGGCAAGCTTTGTAATTCAACATTTGAGAATATTAAAGCCTTATTAATTCAGGCTAGTTGTAGGAAAGGCCAGTATGAATTAAAGTATTTCAATTTTGAATAGCTTAAGGTAAAATTAATTAATTCCACCTATAAAAGTAACTCCAACCGAAGGCCACCAAAATACCCTGGAGGAGGAGGGCCCGAGGCCAAGGTTTGTGTGTTGCTGCTTGATCAGGGAGTGCAATCTCAGGAAGCAAGGGTGAACAACATGGGAACTAAAGCAGAAAAGCAACAAGAGCCAATACAAAAACACTTTATGGTATGGGCCACCACTAAGGGTAAATGATTTCTCCTGATTGCGTGGGACCATCCTCTGAGAAGCCATAATGCTTCTTAGGACAGTCTGTCTGGGGAAGAATTTAACTGGCTCATGTTTCTTAATGGTCAAAGATTAGTCCTTTGGGGCATTAATTTCCCCTATTTCTGGGTGTGCATTTCTGTGCAATAAGTAGGATCTCCTGGAGTCCCAATGTTTTGGACACAAACGAAGGAGGCAAAAGGCATACGGCTCCAGCATAACAGATGAAGCCAGGCTGAATTTGTGAGATGGTGGCTGGAGGCCATAAGGAGCTGGTGGCGATGCAGTGACCAGAAGAAGAGACAGGTGAGGCCAAGAGGATCTGCATATAAACAAAGCTCAATGTGGACATCACCAAATACGGGAGAACATGGCGTGTACGTGTACCTGCTTTTGCATGCATTAAAGCATCTGGAAGGGAATCCCAAAAATTATTGTTGGAGAAGAATAAATTTTTAAGTCAGGTATGGAGGGAAGGAGTCTCAATGGAAGATATTTTTATGTTTTGATTTTTAAAGTACATGAAGTTTTCCTATTCAAAAATCAGATAATTTTTTAAAAATTTAACTCTGAAAAAGAAATAGGATTTAAGTATTTATTCTAAAATCATCAAGAAGAAATATACAAATTTGGGAAGTGGAGAAACTGGGAGTTGGAGCAGGTAGGAAAGTTAGGAGATAATATAATTGCTCGAAATTCCCCATTTTTTCAGATCAGGGATTGAAGAGATTCTGCAACCATCAAGAAACAAAAGTGTCAAAATATCCAAGATATCATTTAAAGCAGTGGTCCCCAACCTTTCTGGCACCAGGGACTGGTTTCGTGGAAGACAATTTTTCCATGGACCGGGGTGGGGGAGGATGGTTTAGGAATGATTCAAGTGCATTACATTTATTGTGCACTTTATTTCTATTATTACATTGCAATAGCTAATGAAATAATTATACAACTCACCATAATGCTGACAGGAGGCAGAACTCAGGCAGTAATGCGAGCAATGGGGAGCAGCTGTAAATACAGATAAAGCTTCACTCGCTCCCCCGGCGCTCCCCCCTGCTGTGCAGCCCGGTTCCTAACAGGCCACAGACCTGTAGCGGTCCGTGGCCCGGGGGTTGGGGGCCCCTGATTTAAAGTATAGTGGTGACCAACAGAAGAGATGGGGCTAGAACGTGGGGGTTAATTTTCATTTTATCCCCTCCTGTATCATTTGATATTTTAAACATGTGCGTGCAGCACTCTTATATTAAAAACACTATTTAGCAAAAATGAAAGAAAATAGAAGTTCCAATCTGTGCCTCAACTACAGGCTAAATACAGAGCTGCTAAGATATCGTATCAAAAAGATTTCAAATCAGAAATCTAACCCTAACCACAAACCACTAACCCTAAGTCACTATTATTTGAAGAGCACCAAATCTTCCTGAAACATTTAGAAAGCAATGAAGGACAAACAAACAAAAAATCAAATGCTCCTAACTCAGAACATTGCCACTGTTATGAAAGCAAACACTGCACAAGAAGAGCTCATTTTTAAAATGTGGGTTCACTAGAAACTGACATCCAGAATTAACAGTGGCAATTGCCTGAAACTACAAAACCCCTTTACCAGGAAATCCGTGGCCACTTACTACACCAAGCCCAGAGAGCATGAAATGATATGCAAGAGCACAGCTGAGCACATATCTGAGAAATGCAAAGTGCAAGCCTCACCAAAGTACTTGAGAAACAGTTTTCCTGCAAAAGGAAAAAGACAAATGCTCCTTATGTGAAAATGGAGACATTCTACATCCAAACACTTAGGATGACTTGCTAAAGGCAAACATAAAAAAAAAAATTTAGGAAGATTCTAAGGAAAACAGAACAGCTTCAAAACACATCATCTTTAAAATAAAGTCAGATCAGGTGGATGTTGGAAAAGGTGGTATCATCTAGCACCTGTGATTTATCTAAACCCATTTTTCAGGCAAACATGATGCAATTATATCTGCATTAAAGTATCAGCTGTAAGACAAAAACGACCTGCCAACAGACACCTTCTGGGGAAAAGTAGGATTAAAATAAATAGGAACATTATAGTCAGTATGTTGTTCAGAAACCAATAAATCCCTTTCTCAATTAAGCATTCCTAACTCCACATGACTTTTTCTGTAAGCCCAGAAATAAAGTCCTTAAGGCTTTTCAAAAACTACTCCCCGGGCTTCCCTGGTGGCACAGTGGTTGAGAGTCCGCCTGCCAATGCAGGGGACACGGGTTCGTGCCCTGGTCCGGGAAGATCCCACATGCCGCGGAGCGGCTGAGCCCGTGAGCCATGGCCGCTGAGCCTGCGCGTCCGGAGCCCGTGCTCTGCAACGGGAGAGGCCCCAGCAGTGAGAGGTCTGCATATGGCAAAAAAAAAAAAAAAAAAAAACCTACTCCCAAAATCTGACATGGAAGGCATCACATATCAGCTGGAGAAGTACATTATCTCAGTTGCCTTAAAATAAAGACAAAGACTAATATGGGGAAAAGTCACGTATCCAATTAAGCCTAAACATGCTTCCAGAGGCCCACCTGGAAAGCCTGGGTCATGGCTATTGTGCAAGACCTACTAGGCTCCAGCCACTAATAGTGTGGTCTGTGGGCCAGCATCATCCTCACTACCTGGGAACTTGGTAGAAATGCAAATCTCAGACCCCTACTCAGACTTACTGAATCAGAATCTACATTTAATAAGAGCCCTAGGAAGTCATATGTTCATTAAAGTTTGAGAAGCACTATCATGATTTCTTAATCCCCATCCCGGTGTCACCTGATGGTGCTTATATAAAATGCAGATTTCCAAGAACCTTCTCAGACTTTCTGAATGTCCAGGGATCAACCGTGTAGATGTGTGAACAAAGCACTTCCCAGTAATCTTTCAAATCACCAGGGGACAGATATATGCAGTCTGCCCTCCATATCTGCAGATTCCACCAACAGAAGATCACAAATATCGGGGGAAAAAGTTCCAGAAAGTTCTAAAAAGCAAAACTTGAATTTGCCATGTGCTGGTAACTATTTACATAGCATTTATGTTGTATTAGGTGTTATAAGTATTCTAGAGAGGATTTAAAGTACACGGGAAGACATGTATAGGTTATATGCAAATACTATTCCATTTTATATAAGGGACTTGAGTATCCATGGATTTGGGTATCCCTGGGAGGTTCCTGGAACCAATCCCCCACAGACACTGAGGGATGATTGTACATCAGTGGAAAAAAAATGAGTCCAGAAAAATAATACATCTATGGTCAATTCTTTTTTTTTCTTAAAAATTTTATCTTTTGACATGTCTTTAAATTTTTTTATTGAGGCATGATTGACATACAAAAAGGCAGTACATATTTAATGTATACATCTTGATGATTCTGAAGTTAAGTATACACCCATGAAACCACCATCACATACTATGCCATAACCTTAACCATCACCTCAAGTTTCTTTTTCAAAAATAGCATTTAATATAACATGTAGCCTCTTAAATTCTTAAGTATACAATACAGTAGTGTTAAGTAGATCCCTAGGACTTACCTTGCATAGGTGAAACTATGTACTCTTAAACCAAAACCTCCCTGAGCCCCCAGTTTCCCTAGCCCCTGGTAACTACCTACTCTACTCTCTACCTCTGAGTTTGACAATTTTAGATTCCTGATATAAGTGGGATCATGTAGTATTTGTTCATCTGTGTCTGGATTATTTTACTTAGCATAATGTCTTCCAAGTTCATTTATGTTATAACAAAAGACAGAATTCCTCTTTTTCAAAGTAAAATAAAGCTTCTTTATCCATTCATCTGTTGATGGACATTTAGGTTGTTTCCATGTCTTTGCTATTGTAAATAATGCTACAATGAACATGGGAATGCAGATATCTCTTTGAGACCCTGATTTCAATTCTTGGGTATATACCCAGAAAAGTGCCAAGACAGTTCAATGGGAGAAAGAATAGTACTCTCAACAAATGGTGATGGGACAACTAGATATCCACAAAGAAAAGAATGCATTTGACCATCATCACTTCACAGCATACACAAAATTTAACTAAAAATGTATCAAAGACCTAAATGTAAAAAAAAAAAGACCTAAATGTAAGAGCTACCATAAAACTTTAAAACTCCTCAAAGAAGAAACTCCAGGGTAAATCTGCACAACCTCAGATTTGGCAATGGTTTCTTAGATATAACACCTAAAACAATCAAAGGAAAAACAGATAAATCTGACTTCATCAAAAATTTTTATGCAAAGAACACTATCAAGAGAGTGAAAAAGAAATCTACAGAATGAAAGAAAATATTTGCAAATCATATATCTGATAATGGTATATTGGTCTAGTATCCAGAGTATAAAAAGAACTCTTACAACTCAAAAAATATTGAGTTGTAAGAGTTCCTAAATAATCCAATTTAAAAATAAATAGACATTTTTCCGAGGACAACATATAAATTGCCAATAAGCATGTGAAAAGATGCTCCATAAATCAATAACCATCGGTGAAATTAAAATCAAAAACGCAATGAGATCCCACTGTATACCCACAAGGATAGCTAGAATTAAACAGTAAGATCATAAAAAGTGATGAGGATGTGGAGAAATTGGAACTCTGTTGGGAATGTAAAATGGTGCAGCAAGTTGGAAAACAGTTTGGCAATTCTTCAAAAAGTTAAACATAGAGTAACCTTATGACCTGGCAATTCCGCTCCTAGGTATATACCCAAGAGAACTGAAAACATATGTCCACACAAAAATTTGTACTAACATGTTCATAAAAGAAGCATTATTCACTGTAGCCAAAAGTGGAAATAATCCAAATGCCAGCCAAATGATGAATGGATAAACAAAATGTGGTATATCCATACAATGGAATATTTTTCAATCATTTACTAATAGGTAGATGCTATAACGTGGATGAACCTTAAAAACATTATGCTAAGTGAAAAAAGCCAATTACAAAGGACCACAGATTGTACACTTCATATAAGTAGGATCAACACAAAACAGATAAATCCATAGAGAGAGAAAGTAGACTGATGGTTGCCTAGAGCTGAGAGTTTGGTGGGGTGAGAGGAAAAGGAGAATGAATGCTAATGATTTCTAGGTTTCTTTCTGGGGTGATGAGAGTGTTCTAAAACTGATTGTGGTGATGGTTGCACAACTCTGAACATTAAATTGAATAACTCAATTGTATAGAATATTAATTATATCTCAATAAAGCTGTTAATTAAAAAATTAGAGGAGTGATTATCTCTGTGGGGAAAGAAGGCAATGCAATTTGGGGACAACACATAGAAGGACTTCAACTATTTAGTAATATATTATTTCTTATGTTGGGTGGTGGGTATGTGGATGTTCATTATATTGTTCTTTCTACCATGCAAGTGATCCCAGAAGAGAGATCTGTACCTTGACCAGTGAGAGAAACCTCATCCCCATCACCTCCAAGTTCTTAACCAACATTAGAATGATATGCACCAGATACATCTATGATGCTTATATAACACTATAAGTGTCAGAGCCTCACACCAGATCTCTCAAATCAGAGACTCTGGGAAGGTAAACTGACCATGAAAAATAGATAGTTTTGCTGAACAATTCAGGCAAAGAAAAACTGATGTTATTTTTCTGCTGAGGCAATCCAAAATTGTGTTATGTTTTCTGGCAGCCTCATAATGATGGTGACTCAGATTCAGGGTTTGAGGGATAATTATGTTTAAAAAAATTTAAAAAAAGAGGAAAGAAGAACATAACATGGGGCTACAAATACCTACTTTTAAAAAGTCAAGTAACAGCCAAGGCAACTGAACGGTAGATAACTTCATTTTTTCCTCCCATCAGGGATTTAATTGAATAATCTAATTATATAGTTGGATCCTACCTTTGTCTAATCTAAGTTGGGCTTTAATTTGGTTCCAGTTCATTCTACTTGATGGAAAAGTCAGACATGGGAATAGTTTTGATTTGAATTGTTTTGATTTCTCCTATTCTCTACGCTCTACCATTTGCCTCTTCAGAAGTAGGCTCATCTGTTCCCTAGGTTTTCTTCTCACTGAGCATAGCATTTCTTCGAGTTTTTTCATTGTCTTCTTCATATTTTTGAAAACAAGTCTTTAGAAAAGCTGTTCTTGAAGTTCCATGGCATGATCTTGTCATTGTTTCCTGGGCCCTTCACATTGGTGAGCACCATTCCTTCAAAACTCTGAGCTCTGGAACTGTCATCTTATTCTTTTAAGATGCATTGTCTTTACTGGCCCAATGTTTCTCACATTTTTAAATTGATTCGTATCCTATCTTCCTTATATTTCTGTCCTAGAGTACCTGTATATTTATTTATTTATAATGTTAGTTAAACCAATTTAAAATTTACTCACTTTTAAATTGCAAGTAGATTCATGAACACAGATTTGATGTGCCTCTTATAGGTTTAGTGCATATTAAATAAATGCATGGTTGTTAACAATTTTGAAAGGTTTGGCTACGGAACTACCTAATATCTTTGTGCATAACTTACACACCAGGTACGAGAACTACCTTTGGAGAACCCTGCTTGAAAGGTCGCAAGGTCAGAATTTTATTCTGAGGAAGCCTCCTCATGCTGAATTGTCAAACTTCAGGAAGCCCCTGGCCACAGAATCCTATTTATCCCCTGACTCTCTATTCTGTAAGCAATTTCATGACACTAAAGGTCTGTCTTATAATGCTAAAATGACAGCCACTTCCTCCCAAGATTCACTGGTTTCATTTCCCCACCTTACCCTTGCTGGTCAGAGTCTATGGTCACAGATGTCCCTCACTGCTTCCCCTACCTTTTGGTCAGTGATTCTTGACCTCCTCTGCACCTGGAGGGCTTTCACAAATCTTTATGTCCTAACCACAACTCAGCTCAGTTCAACCAGAATCACCTGGAATGGGGCGCAGACATCATTTTTAAATTTTTTATTGAAGTATAGTTGATTTATAATTTTGTGTTAGTTTCAGGTTACAGCAAAGTGATTCAGTTATATATACATATATATATATGTATATATACACACATTTTTTTCAGATTATTTTCCCTTATAGGTTATTACAAAATATTGAGTATCGTTCCCTGTGCTACACAGTAGGTCCTTGCTGGTTATCTATTTTATATACAGTAGTGTGTATATGTTAATCCCAAACTCCTAATTTATCTCTCCCCCCCACTTTTTCCCTTTGGTAACTGTAAGTTTGTTTTCTGTGTCTGTGACTCTATAAAGCTTCCCTGGTGACTCCAACACGCAGCCAAAATTGACGGCTACTCCTTTAAAAAGACACAAATATCAGCAAGGCAAACCAAGAGTCTATGAAAAGACAGTATTTACTAGACTTAATTTTCCAGATATTTTCTTTTTTGACATCTCCAGACACTACAATTTCTAATTCTAAGTCTTGATACCAAATTTGAAATAATACTATTGACTAGTAGCTAGTCAATTTATTTAACTAGTTGCTGTTAAAATTATCTCCTTGTAAAATGTACTCTACCTGCTATGAATATCCCAATGGAGAATCATTTTAACACAGACTAACAAAATTTGTAAAGTCAGGTTTCTCCATTTCTTGACATAGACAAAAGATCTGCAAAGTTAAGTTACACTGTATACACACTCACATACATATACACATACACACACATAAAGAGTTGGAGACATTCAGGAAGTAAGTCTTCAAATAACTCTAGTGATATGGAAAACACTACCAAAAGCAGCTCACGAAAGACATCTGGTATCCACATCAGCAATGAAAGCGGTATAACGGTTTATAGAGCTAGCATGATTTGCTGCACATTTTCATACATTCTGTGCTGCCTAACACTACTTGAATATCTTCTTAATGACTGTGGAATATTTAAATTGAGTAAATCAGCACTAGATTGTTTACAAAGTGCTGGCCAATGATCCCCTCCTTACAAATTCATCTGCCCCCAAATCTGATCAAATTTGATTTCTTGAAATGTACTTATCCAGTTTTCTATGAGACTTACCAAAGACCACTCAGTAACCCTTAAAAGCTACTAAAAGTCCTATACACTCCCTCTCTACCATCCCCTCCAAAAGAAATGTGTTCCAAAAATTTAGAGAAAAGAGAAGAGAGAGAGACAGAGACAGACAGAAACTGAGGGACAGAGACTGAGAGACAGAGAAGCTTTTTCTTTGTTTTATTAATAAAGAATGGTATAGTAAAGTTCTGGAACAATGAAAACCATTTGTAATCTTCAGGTCTAACAACACGGAGACAAGAAAGGGAGAGGAGTCACTATGACAAGAGGCTGATTCCGTCCACCCTGGTGTGGGGTACAGACCCTGTGAGGCCGAATAGCCCAGAGAACCGAATGACCATGGCTGCAGTCAACCAAGCTGGCCTCTACAGCTGGAAACTCAGCCATTCCTGTAGCTACATGTCTATCTAGGGCTTTAAATTATGTAGTCAGAACCTAAATACATGTATCTCTTTTAAAATATTATCTTTAAGTACCCTTCGAAAATATAATAGTATCATATGCTTATACAGCCAGTGAAGCAATGTGAAGATGGGTAATGAAAAAAGTTACTATGCTCCCTCTAGCCCTCTGCATCCCCTCTGCACATCCCACCCTCCATGGGCCTGTGGAGTCAGAATGTCTTGTTCAAACATTGGCTGCACCAGTTTCCCTCTTAGTGACTCTGGACAATGTAATTTCATCTCCATCAGCACCAGTTTCCTTATTTTTATAATAGGGATAAATTATAGCAATTACAGCACCTATCTCAAATATATGTATATATATTTTTAATGAACGAAAAGTGCTTAAACCAGGGCCTGGCACATAATAACCACTCAAAACATTTTAGCTATTATTTCTCTTTTATGTCAAAAATTCCTTCAAGTAAATATATGTTACATAATATACTTCATTATATTATACATGCCTATATATAAGATGCACTGATTAAGATGAAAGGTTCTGGGGTTGGTCAAACCTGGTTCGGAATCTAAGATACTTGCTAGGGGTCCACCTCTCATTAAATCTGCTTTTCAACAAAAATCCTGAGCACAACATGTGCTAACCACTGCTCTTCCTGGTGACACAGTATTAAAACAAAATATACTGTTATGAGAATAAAAGATAAAGCTACAGTCTAGGAGAAAATATTTGTAAGATATACATATCTAAGAAAGGCCTTTTATTAGGAATATATATATATATTCCTAATATTGGAGTATATTGGAGTATAATTGCTTTACAATGGTGTGTTAGTTTCTGCTTTATAACAAAGTGAATCAGCTATACATATACATATATCCCCATATCTCCTCCCTCTTGCATCTCCCTCCCTCCCACCCTCCTTATCCCACCCCTCTAGGTGGTCACAAAGCACCGAGCTGATCTCCCTGTGCTATGTGGCTGCTTCGAAGAGGAAACATTTAAGCTAAGATCTGTATGAGAAGAAGAGCTTCCCAGGCAAAGATCAGAGTGTAGAGCCCATCAAGAAGGTCCATTAGTGTAAGAGGCCTAAAAGTGCAAGGAATCCTGAGATTCTGGAGAAACCACAAGAAGCTCTGTGAGGCAGAGATACAGGGTATGAAAAAGAGTGTGGGCTGAGTAGAGTTTGGAGCAGTACGTAGATACCAGGGTATGTAGAACTTTGGAAACCACAGTAGAAATCTGAGTTTCATGCAAAGAACAAAGAGATACATTGGAGCATATTTACAGATAATAATATGTATATATTGATACAGATTATATCTGTATAACAATTATATCTCAATAAAGCTGAAAAATAAACACAAGCAAGACAAAAATATAAACAGGTCACCTTCATAAGACTATATTTTAACGGAAGTAGAGTTAGAAAAAGTTTAAATAAATGCATACCACATAGTTCATACCATGTAGTTCTAGCAAAATTAAAATCAGTTCCCATGGCGGAATGTTCATCACAGCATCGTTTTTAATAGCCCCAAACTGAAAACCAGTCAATGCCCATCGACAACAGACTAGATTAAATAAGTTTTGGTATATGCACACAGTGGAACCCTATACAGTTCTGAGAATAAGTGAACTAGTTCTACATATAAAAACATGAGAGAATGTCACAAATGAAACAGTGAAGGAAAGAAGCCGGGCCCAAATAAGGACTTCCTCTGTGATTCCAATTGCAGTCACTGCTGATAGAGATCAGGCTGGCAGTTACCCTGAGCACATAGTGACTACAAGGGAACACCAGGAGGGCTTCTGGGTGCTGGTGACATTCTCCGTGTTGATCTGGGGCTAGAACATAGGTGTATTCCCTTTGCAAAAATTCAAGTCATATTCTTTAGATTTGTGTACTTATGTATATATGTTAAGCTTCAATAAAATTTTATTTTATTTTATTGAAGTACAGTTGATTTACAATGTTGTGTTAATTTCTGCTGTACAGCAAAGTGATTCAGTTATACATATATATTCTTATTCTTATCCATTATGGTGTATCACAGGATATTGACTATAGTTCCCTGGGCTATACAGTAGGACCTTGTTGTTTACCCATCCTATATATACTAGTTCGCATCTGCTAACCTCAAACTCCCAATCCTTCCCTCCTCCACCCCTGCAACCACAGGTCTGTTCTCTATGTCTGTGAGTCTGTTTCTATTTTGTACATATGTTCACTTGTGTTGTACTTTAGATTCCACATGTGTTGTACTTTAGATTCCACATATAAGTGACACCATAAGGTATTTGCCTTTCTGACTTACTTAGCTTAGTATGATAATCTCTAGGTCCATCCATGTTGCTGCAAACGGCATTATTTCATTCTTAACAAAAAAAACATTTTAAATAAAATTAAAACAAAGCCACACGATGTGATAGGGATTGCCTGGCTATTTGAAGCTTGACATCAGAAACACCTTTCTGAGCAGGTAGCACTGACACTGAGCCCTGAACAATAAGAATGTGCCAGATAAGTCAAGTTCTTGGGTGAGCACGTTCCAGGCAGAGAGAAGAGCAGGTGTAACCACGTGAGCACAGACAGGGGAGCCAGGCAGAGGAAGGCATGGGATGACGGGGAGAAGTAGACAGGGGTCATGTCACAGAAGGGCACCACCGGCTAGGTAGGCAGTTTCTATTTTATTCAGATCCATCTCGAAGCCACTGAAAAGTTCTACATAGGAAATGTTATGAAATGATTTGTACATTTGTGAGTTTCCTTACCTGTTTAAGCCATAGTTTCATCATCAGTGAAATGGGAATAAGAAAATAAATGATCTAATGCATATAAAGGATTTAACATAGTGCTTAGCATGTCTTCAAAAATTGCTTGTTGTTAATATCTCATTCCTATTTCATAGAATTTAAGATACCAGGAATTGCCCATTAGTTTGCAGATCTTTGAGAAAGGAAAAAGTGTTGCCAGTTAAACTATCACAACACTATTATTTTATCAATTAGAATTTTTAGTTTACCTTGTCAAAGAATTCCTTTGGACTTCTTGTTATCTATGTCACTCTTTCAGCTTGTATAAAAAGTGAAAATATAGGTTCTTACTAAAATGCCTTCCCAATCAGAATCTCCCTGTTCTGAATCACTTTTGGACTCAATCCCCCAACTCCATGTGTGAGCACTCGTAGACAACAGCAATGACATGACGGTGGTCACCTGGGAGTCGTGTGATACTTTTGCTATCTATATGATTTGCCATATAAATCGGTTTAACATCTGCATGGAAAACAATATCAATACCTGCCACCATTCCTTGTGAACACAGGGAGTGAAAACTGGAATGCATCTGTGGAGTGTTTGGGCTTTCTTGGGAAGAAAGGCACCGTTAGGGTCCAGGTGATGCTACGGGGCCACCCTGTCCTCCCGGAGCAGCTCTCCAAATTCTCACAATGAGGTTTTGACCTTACTCACTGCTCCACCCTCTAAGCCAGACCCCCCCTGCCCCCAACTCCTTCAAGGGAAAGGAGTTATTTTCATATGTCAAACCATTATTCAGGTATAATTTTGTTCAGGTAATGGTCCCACCTCTATTATAATTCTTTGTGTCCTGAATTATCTGGCCTTCCTGAGGGTCCTAGTGATTCAAAAATAAGTCCTTACGACCATGAAAGGTCTACTGTAGCAACCCTTTTTGGCTCTACTATTTGAAAAGTTTCCTTTCTTCTGCCTACTAAACTGGTAATTAAACTTTTTAAATTTTTATTGATGTATAGTTGATTTACAATGTTGTGTTAGTTTTGGGTATACAGCAAAGTGATTCAGTTATACGTATACATATATATGTATATATATATATATATATATATATTCTTTTTCAGATTCTTTTCCATTATAGGTTATTACAAGATATTGTGTAGAGTTCCCTGTGCTACACAGTAGGTCCTTGTTGGTTATCTGTTTTATGTATAGTAGTGTGTATATGTTAATCACAAACTCCTAATTATCCCTCCCCACTCCTTTAGTAACCATAAGTTTGTTTTCTACGTCTGTGAGTCTATTTCTGTTTTGTAAATAAGTTTCTTTGTATCATTTTTTAGATTCCAAATATAAGTGATACCATATGATATTTGTTTTCCTCTGTTGGAATACTTCACTTAGTATGATGATATCAAGGTCCATCCATGTTGTTGCAAAAAATGGTAATTAAATTTAATCCCATCAACCGACTCCAGGGAAAATAAGATCCAACACACTTCTATTTCACCTGACAGATGACAGCTCCTGCCTGCCTCTCAAACAACCCAAATCAACAAGATGCTTCCTGGGGTTTCCCCTCCGTGATGCCAGGCACACAGCCTCTCATGCCAGACATACTCTGTGAAGACTGCTCTTATGAAGCCAAAAGTATGCACACCATTCAGGGACCACAAAGTCACACTTCAGTGTAACACCTTGGTTGAGTCATTGTGGTGCGAAGGTCAGTCTGATTTAATGGAAGTTCTGAATTACAGGAGATTGGTACTCTGGGGTCAGTGGTGCTTTGTGGTTAGGAGGGCAGACTCTGGAGAGAGATCTCACTGGGTTCAGAAATGGCAGTGTGACCTTAGGTAAGTAACTTCTCTAGAGCCTCAGTTGCATCATCTGAAATATGGAGGTTACAACAGCACTCATCTCGTGGGGTTACTGTGAGCATAATATCTGCCACATTAAGAATGAAATAAAGGTTAGCCACCATTACCATTACTATTACTGGTTTTATTATTTTACTATAACTCACTCCACAGACGTGCAGTATGGGGAGAAGAGCAGGTAGGAAAACCTGAACCCTCATCTTGTATCTGCTACTAACTGCTCCTGACTGAACAAATCTCTTGATTTCTCTGGCATTTCTTTTATTGACGCAAAGTCGTGGTTTAATATGACCTTAAAAAATATACAAGTGAGTGGTTGGGCGGCATTACGAGAAATAATTGCTGGGGAGAGCAAATAGGTCTAAATTTCCCCTGTCACACAGCCTGACTGTGGCTTATTCTGTATGATAAGACAGCAAGTAAGAAGGCTGCGATGGGGAATTGCAGTCAGTAAGAGGCCGCCAGAGCAGCTGAGCTGGGATCCCCTGACTAGAAGGGCCGCCTTGTCTACATCCTCTCAAGAAGCGCAGCAACGTTCGCCGAGCCAGGAACGTGGCCACGTGGGATTGTCATCAAGTTCCGGGAAGATGGCGGAAGAGTAAGACGCGGAGATCACCTTCCTCTCCACAGATACACCAGAAATACATCTACGTGTGGAACAACTCCTACGGAGCACCTACTGAACGCTGGCAGAAGACCTCAGACCTCCCAAAAGGCAAGGAACCCCCCACGTACCTGGTTAGGGCAAAAGAAAAAACTAAACAGAGACAAAAGAATAGGGACGGGTCCTGCACCAGCGGGAGAGAGCTGTGAAGGAGGAAAAGTGTCCACACACTAGGAGCCCCTTCGCGGGTGGAGACTTCGGGAGGCGGAGTGGGGGAGCTTGGGAGCCGCGGAGGAGAGCACAGCAACAGGGGTGCGGAGGGCAAAGCGGAGAGATTCCAGCGCAGAGGATCGGGCCGACCGGCACTCACCAGCCGAGAGGCTTGTCTGCTCGCCCGCCGGGGCGGGCGGGACTGGGAGCTGAGGCTCCGGCTTTTGTCGGAGCGCCGGGAGAGGACTGAGGTTGGCGGCGTGAACACAGCCTGCAGGGCGTTGGTGCTCCGCGGCTGGCCGGGAGAGAGTCTGGGGAGGGGTCTGGACCTGCCGAAGAGGCAAGAGACTTTTACGTCCCTCTTTGTTTCCTCGTGCACGAGGAGGGGGGATTGGGAACGCTGCTTGGGAGAGCTCCGGAGACGGGCGCGAGCCGCGGCTAAGAGTGCGGAGCCCAGAGACGGACATGGGACGCTAAGGCCGCTGCTGCCGCCGCCAGGAGGCCTGTGTGCGAGCGCAGGTCACTAGCCACACGCCCTTCCGGGGAGCCTGTGCAGCCCGCCGCTGCCGGGGTCCCGGGATCCGGGGACGGCTCCCCCGGGAGAGCGCACGGCGCGCCTCAGGCTGCAGCGTCACGCCGGCCTCTGCCGCTGCAGGCCCGCCCTGCACTCCGTGACCCTCCCTACCCCCCCGGCCTGGGTGAGCCAGAGCCTCCGAATCAGCGGCTCCTTTAACCCCATCCTGTCTGAGCAAAGAACAGACGCCCTCCGGCGACCTACACGCACAGGCGGGGCCAAATCCAAAGCTGAGCCCCTGGGAGCTGTGAGAACAAAGAAGAGAAAGGGAAATCTCTTCCAGCAGCCTCAGAAGCAGCGGATTAAAGCTCCACAATCAACTTGATATACCCTGCATCTGTGGAATACCTGAATAGACAACGAATCATCCCAAATTAAGGAGCCCTGTGGATGAAAGGCTCTTGGTGCTGCAGCCAGGACTCAGTGCTGTGCCTCTGAGGTGGGAGAGCCAACTTCAGGACACTGGTCCACAAGAGGCCTCCCAGCTGCACATAATATCAAACAGCGAAAATCTCCGAGAGATCTCCATCTCAACGCTAGCACCCAGCTTCACTCAACGACCAGCAAGCTACAGTGCTGGACATCCTATGCCAAACAACTAGCAAGACAGGAACACAACCCCACCCATTAGCAGAGAGGCTGCCCAAAATCATAGTAAGTCTACAGACACCCCAAAACACACCACCAGACGTGGACCTGCCCACCAGAAAGACAAGATCCAGCCTCATACACCAGAACACAGGCACTAGTACCCTCCACCAGGAAGCCTACACAACCCACTGAACCAACCTTAGCCACTGGGGACAGACTCAAAAAACAACAGGAACTACGAACCTTCAGCCTGCAAAAAAAAAAAAAGGAGACCCCAAACACAGTAAGATAAGCAAAATGAGAAGACAGAAAAACACACAGCAGATGAAGGAGCAAGATAAAAACCCACCAGACCTAACAAATGAAGAGGAAATAGGCAGTCTACCTGAAAAAGAATTCAGAATAATGATAGTAAGGTTGATCCAAAATCTTGGAGATAGAATGGACAATAGAATGGACAAATTGCAAGAATCAGTTAACAAGGACCTAGAAGAACTAAAGATGAAACAAGCAACGATGAACAACACAATAAATGAAATTAAAAGTACTCTAGATGGGATCAATAGCAGAATAACTGAGGCAGAAGAACGGATAAGTGACCTGGAAGATAAAATAGTGGAAATAACTACTGCAGAGCAGAATAAAGAAAAAAGAATGAAAAGAACTGAGGACAGTCTCAGAGACCTCTGGGACAACATTAAACGCACCAACATTCGAATTATAGGGGTTCCAGAAGAAGAAGAGAAAAAGAAAGGGACTGAGAAAATATTTGAAGAGATTATAGTTGAAAACTTCCCTAATATGGGAAAGGAAATAGTTAATCAAGTCCAGGAAGCACAGAGAGTCCCATACAGGATAAATCCAAGGAGAAATACGCCAAGACACATATTAATCAAACTGTCAAAAATTAAATACAAAGAAAACATATTAAAAGCAGCAAGGGAAAAACAACAAATAACACACAAGGGAATCCCCATAAGGTTAACAGCTGATCTTTCAGCAGAAACTCTGCAAGCCAGAAGGGAGTGGCAGGACATATTGAAAGTGTTGAAGGAGAAAAACCTGCAACCAAGATTACTCTACCCAGCAAGGATCTCATTCAGATTTGATGGAGAAATTAAAACCTTTACAGACAAGCAAAAGCTGAGAGAGTTCAGCACCACCAAACCAGCTCTACAACAACTGCTAAAGGAACTTCTCTAGGCAAGAAACACAAAAGAAGGAAAGGACCTACAATAACAAACCCAAAACAATGAAGAAAATGGGAATAGGAACACACATATCGATAATTACCTTAAATGTAAATGGACTAAATGCTCCCACCAAAAGACACAGATTGGCTGAATGGATACAAAAACAAGACCCATATATTTGCTGTCTACAAGAGACCCACTTCAGACCTAGAGACACATACAGACTGAAAGTAAGGGGATGGAAAAAGGTATTTCATGCAAGTGGAAACCAAAAGAAAGCTGGAGTAGCAATTCTCATATCAGACAAAATAGACTTTAAAACAAAGACTATTAGAAGAGACAAAGAAGGACACTACATAATGATCAAGGGATCAATCCAAGAGGAAGATATAACAATTGTAAATATTTATGCACCCAACATAGGTGCACCTCAATACATAAGGCAAATACTGACAACCATAAAAGGGGAAATCGACAGTAACACATTCATAGTAGGGGACTTTAACACCCCACTTTCACCAATGGACAGATCATCCAAAATGAAAATAAATAAGGAAACACAAGCTTTAAATGATACATTAAACGAGATGGAGTTAATTGATATTTATAGGACATTCCATCCAAAAACAACAGAATACACATTTTTCTCAAGTGCTCATGGAACATTCTCCAGGATAGATCATATCTTGGGTCACAAATCAAGCCTTGGTAAATTTAAGAAAATTGAAATTGTATCAAGTATCTTTTCTGACCACAACGCCATGAGACTAGATATCAATTACAGGAAAAGATCTGTAAAAAATACAAACACATGGAGGCTAAACAATACACTACTTAATAATGAAGATATCACTGAAGAAATCAAAGAGGAAATCAAAAAATACCTAGAAACAAATGACAATGGAGACACAACGACCCAAAACCTGTGGGATGCAGCAAAAGCAGTTCTAAGGGGGAAGTTTATAGCAATACAAGCCCACCTTAAGAAGCAGGAAGCATCTCGAATAAACAACCTAACCTTGCACCTCAAGCAATTAGAGAAAGAAGAACAAAAAAACCCCAAAGCTAGCAGAAGGAAAGAAATCATAAAAATCAGATCAGAAATAAATGAAAAAGAAATGAAGGAAACAATAGCAAAGATCAATAAAACTAAAAGCTGGTTCTTTGAGAAGATAAACAAAATAGATAAACCACTAGCCAGACTCATCAAGAAAAAAAGGGAGAAGACCCAAATCAATAGAATTAGAAATGAAAAAGGAGAAGTAACAACTGACACTGCAGAAATAAAAGAGATCATGAGAGATTACTACAAGCAACTCTATGCCAATAAAATGGACAATCTGGAAGAAATGGACAAATTCTTAGAGAGGCACAACCTGCCAAGACTGAATCAGGAAGAAATAGAAAATATGAACAGACCAATCACAAGCACTGAAATTGAAACTGTGATTAAAAATCTTCCAACAAAGAAAAGCCCAGGACCAGATGGCTTCACAGGCGAATTCTATCAAACATTTAGAGAAGAGCTAACACCTATCCTTCTCAAACTCTTCCAAAATATAGCAGAGGGAGGAACACTCCCAAACTCCTTCTACGAGGCCACCATCACCTTGATACCAAAACCAGACAAGGATGTCACAAAGAAAGAAAACTACAGGCCAATATCACTGATGAACATAGATGCAAAAATCCTCAACAAAATACTAGCAAACAGAATCCAACAGCACATTAAAAAGATCATACACCATGATCAAGTGGGGTTTATTCCAGGAATGCAAGGATTCTTCAATATACGCAAATCTATCAATGTGATAAACCATATTAACAAACTGAAGGAGAAAAACCATATGATCATCTCAATAGATGCAGAGAAAGCTTTTGACAAAATTCAACACCCATTTATGATAAAAACCCTGCAGAAAGTAGGCATAGAGGGAACTTTCCTCAACATAATAAAGGCCATATATGACAAGCCCACAGCAAACATCATCCTCAATGGTGAAAAACTGAAAGCATTTCCACTAAGATCAGGAACAAGACAAGGTTGCCCACTCTCACCACTCTTATTCAACATAGTTTTGGAAGTTTTAGCCACAGCAATCAGAGAAGAAAAGGAAATAAAAGGAATCCAAATCGGAAAAGAAGAAGTAAAGCTGTCACTGTTTGCAGATGACATGATCCTATACATAGAGAACCCTAAAGATGCTACCAGAAAACTACTAGAGCTAATCAATGAATTTGGTAAAGTGGCAGGATACAAAATTAATGCACAGAAATCTCTGGCATTCCTATATACTAATGATGAAAAATCTGAAAGTGAAATCAAGAAAACACTCCCATTTACCATTGCAACAAAAAGAATAAAATATCTAGGAATAAACCTACCTAAGGAGACAAAAGATCTGTATGCAGAAAATTATAAGACACTGATGAAAGAAATTAAAGATGATACAAATAGATGGAGAGATATACCATGTTCTTGGATTGGAAGAATCAACATTGTGAAAATGACTCTACTACCGAAGGCAATCTATAGATTCAATGCAATCCCTATCAAACTACCACTGGCATTTTTCACAGAACTAGAACAAAAAATTTTGCAATTTGTATGGAAACATAAAAGACCCCGAATAGCCAAAGCAATCTTGAGAACGAAAGAAGGAACTGGAGGAATCAGGCTCCCAGACTTCAGACTATACTACAAAGCTACAGTTATCAAGACGGTATGGTACTGGCACAAAAACAGAAAGATAGATCAATGGAACAGGATAGAAAGCCCAGAGATAAACCCACGCACATATGGTCACCTTATCTTTGACAAAGGAGGCAGAAATGTACAGTGGAGAAAGGACAGCCTATTCAATAAGTGGTGCTGGGAAAACTGGACAGCTACATGTAAAAGTATGAAATTAGATCACTCCCTAACACCGTACACAAAAATAAGCTCAAAATGGATTAAAGACCTAAATGTAAGGCCAGAAACTATCAAACTCTTAGAGGAAAACATAGGCAGAACACTCTATGACATAAATCACAGCAAGGTCCTTTTTGACCCACCTCCTAGAGAAATGGAAATAAAAACAAGAGTAAACAAATGGGACCTAATGAAACTTAAAAGCTTTTGCGCAGCAAAGGAAACCATAAAGAAGACCAAAAGACAACCCTCAGAATGGGAGAAAATATTTGCAAATGAAGCAACTGACAAAGGATTGATCTCCAAAATTTATAAGCAGCTCATGCAGCTTAATAACAAAAAAACAAACAACCCAATCCAAAAATGGGCAGAAGACCTAAATAGACATTTCTCCAAAGAAGATATACAGAGTGCCAACAAACACATGAAAGAATGCTCAACATCACTAATCATGAGAGAAATGCAAATCAAAACTACAATGAGATATCATCTCACACCAGTCAGAATGGCCATCATCAAAAAATCTAGAAACAATAAATGCTGGAGAGGGTGTGGAGAAAAGGGAACCCTCTTACACTGTTGGTGGGAATGTAAATTGATACAGCCACTGTGGAGAACAGTATGGAGGTTCCTTAAAAAGCTACAAATAGAACTACCATATGACCCAGCAATCCCACTACTGGGCATATACCCTGAGAAAACCATAATTCAAAAAGAGTCATGTACCAAAATGTTCATTGCAGCTCTATTTACAATAGCCCAGAGATGGAAACAACCTAAGTGTCCATCATCGGATGAATGGATAAAGAAGATGTGGCACATATATACAATGGAATATTACTCAGCCATAAAAAGAGACGAAATTGAGCTATTTGTAATGAGGTGGATAGACCTAGAGTCTGTCATACAGAGTGAAGTAAGTCAGAAAGAGAGAGACAAATACCGTATGCTAACACATATATATGGAATTTAAAAAAAAAATGTCATGAAAAACCTAGGGGTGAAACAGGAATAAAGACACAGACTTACTAGAGAATGGACTTGAGGCTATGGGGAGGGGGAAGGGTAAACGGTGACAAAGCGATAAAGAGGCATGGACATATATACACTACCAAACGTAAGGTAGATAGCTAGTGGGAAGCAGCCGCATAGCACAGGGAGATCAGCTCGGTGCTTTGTGACCGCCTGGAGGGGTGGGATAGGGAGGGTGGGAGGGAGGGAGATGCAAGCGGGAAGAGATATGGGAATATATGTATATATATAACTGATTCATTTTGTTGTGAAGCTGAAACTAACATACCATTGTAAAGCAATTATACTCCAATAAAGATGTTAAAAAAAAAAAAAAATATACAAGTAAGGGCATTCAACATAACAGCTTGTGGTAGAAAGGGAAGCTCAAAACCACTACAACTTCGAACCAAGTTTCCATGACTGTAAATCTGGACAATAAAAAAGTCATATCCAAATGGAAAACTTTCAAGTCTACACATAGAAGAGCCTCAGGTATCAGCAAATGAAAATGTGCATTTATTAAGTGCCTACTAAGTGCACTGTTCTGTGCTAAGCATGACTGATTCATTCATTCCTTCATTTAACACATAGTTACTGATCCCTTCCAGGCCCTGATGGAGGCAGAAAATAAAAACAAACAGACGAAAAATATTTTAAAAAATAAACAGATGAACAAGGTAATCTCAGATGGTGAAAAAAATGTGTAGAAAGTAAACCAGAGTCACATTTAGGGTCAGGGATACTGGTTACCCACAGCGACCCTAATGCAGTCCCTAATCGTACTATTACTTTTCTTTTAATGCTCAGGTAATCAATGCTCAGAGTAACTTATAAATCTGATAAATTTGCACAGCTATTAACAGTCTGGACAGGGACTAGAACCCGTGTCTGCCAATTTCAGAATCCAAAGTCTTACCCATGACACAAATTGCCTTTGTTATATGAGAGTTTGCTTAGTTAACTGTGGTGGCTAGTACAGAGTTATATACTAGGTTGGTCCCTGCACTTTATATCAGATTCCAAAGCTGTTAATTCTGAGTTAAAGTGGTCGAACCAGGTGAGGACAGACACAACCAGACTCTAGTAGTAGAATCTTCCCTACAGGGTCACAGAGCAGCTGGGGTCATCAGCTACCTTTGTCACATAAAATTCAGTTGACACTTCTTTCTTTTTTGGGGGGGGGGGGCATGCCCGCAGCATGTGGGATCTTCGTTCCCCGACCAGGGATCAAACCCCTGTGCGCCCTACAGTGGAAGCACAGAGTCTAACCACTGGAATGCTAGGGAAGTCCCCAGCTGGCATTTCTAAAACAAATATTCAACTGCTTCTGTTGTGAAAATTAAAACAAGGCTGAGTTTCTTTTGAAAAGAAAAGCAAAGAAAAACATAAATCCAGAATGAACACTCCCTTCAAATATATTTCTACGCACTGTTCTTTATATGCCCTTTGGTCTGGAAGAAAATTATCTCAGAAAATTTTTTTTCTGGAAAGAGAGGAGAACTTAAGTCTTCTCTTTATTGAAGGAGAAAGTGGTGGAATATATGTATTTTCAAGAAGGCAACCCAACAGGAGGTAAAAGAAAGAGAAAGAGGGGGATCTGAACTGTCAATCCATCAGCATGGGACCAGCAGCTCACAGGGTCAAGTTTTACAGGAGACTAGGGGTCTACAAGAACCAACAAAGTAAACCATGTCAGGGAAAGCAAATACACCTGAACAGATTCACATAGACCCTGATGTCCTTAAGACCACTAATATTTAATCTCTGAATGGACAGATGAAATTATCATAAAGTACATATCTGACAAAATTCCATGAAAAAGACTGGAAACATTATGGTTTCAGAGGGGCTGGAATGAGACAGAATTCCAAGTCTGTCACTTTCTCAAGAATTCATGAACATCCCAAACCAAACAAAATGGTAGGTGTACAATGTTGAAACAGAACCCAGGCTGGCAGATAGGACTGTAGAAATAATACAAAAAAGGGACTGGACATCATTTCAACTAAATAGTAACAGCCGAAATAACAGTAGTTGCCAAAGGTGCTTCACAATTGGTCTTGTTCAAAAGTTGAACCTAATTAAACATGAAGCTATACAGGGCAACACAATAGCAAATCACAGAGAGGAAAATATACTCTGCGTGAGAAAGCCAAAGACAGAATCAGGGGAAGTTGAGGGCTTGGGTGTATATACTTTGAGTTATTTCCTATGACAGTCAATATGCCCCCGCTAACCCACATAAGTTCATTTCCCTGAGAAACATTTAGGTTGCAATTGTCACTGATTTTCCTCCCATTAAGTTAGGTTCTGAATATGCAAATGACTTTTTATTATAATTTCATACTAAATCAGTATATCCACACAAATCTATTTCTTACCAAGGTTCCAAAATAGAAGCAGCTGTACAATGGCAAAATTAGGACACCAAGATGAAAAGCAAAGATTACCAGAGGATGAGGGAAAAGGATGTATAGTATCTTTGGAAGCTGCTATTTCCAGGAAAAACAGATATTTTCCAATACAATCAGTCCAATCAATCAGGGCTGCCAAAACTATGTGACCAGAGACATTTCACTGGGCCAGAAAACTTTGAGAGAATATAATTACATTGGGAAATTTTACTTTTATTCACGCTAAGAAACAAAAATTTTTTCATGACCACATCCACTGTTCCTGCTTCTGATAAAGGCATCCTGATAACCCTTATGGGTCTTCTCTATCTCCACTCTTCATCCAGGTGGTTGGGGAAAAAGAAACTCTACCCCTGACTTCTGACTCCAGGGATGGGTTTGGATTCTCTCTCAAGGGGGTCAATGAAAAACAAACGCACTCCCTCAGGTGACGTGAATTAGACTAGGAATGGGCACTGTCATGTGACCTACAAAAGCAACACCGGAACTACTGAAATTCAATCCTGAGATGTGGAATTCTTGGGCTGGTAAGCATTTTCTGGATTTTGAAATTAGTAGGAACTAAACCTAGAGCAGTAGGGGTGCGGGTGGGGGTTAGGAGAGGGGTTATCTTGTCAGCAGAATGGGAGAACCTGCCTGAGAATGCAGCCCACAAAGAAACATGCAGAGCTGAGACATGGGGAAAAACTGGCACCATAATAATATTTTTGAGCTCCTGATCCAGCTGTATTTCTGGACTCCTCAGCTATACAGATGAATAACTTCTTAGTTTGCTTGGTACCCTCTGACTTGGATCTTTGAGTTGAGTCTCTTTCAAGCAAAAGAATCCTGTTGAAGATATTCATTCTCTACTTCCCATAGCATCTGGCTGCAAATACAACTTTAGCCTATAGGGAATACACCCAGAATCCCTCCTGATAATTTCAACTTTCATGAAAATGAATCAAGAGGTAGAGATCAGGAGAAGGAAAGCTTATTTTCTTAAAATGCATTTGATAAAATTCAAACCTCTCCTATGTGCAGAAGGCCACTCTTACATTAGATTCTAATTAAATTGGGCCAAACTTCTTTTTTCTGGTAGATACAAAGAAAATGCACACTTAGAGTTTTAATTTGCAGCCACAGTTTCATTAATATGAATTGGAGGAAGTACATGAAGATGCTAGGTCTCTGGATCGACTGACTCAGTCTCTGGATTTCTGCAGAGAACATTTCATACCCTCTCTACTCTCCTGAAGACTACTGTCACCCTTGCCTTGACCACCACAACCTTCTTCCTCAAACTGAATAGATAACTTTGTCTCCTTCAAAGATAAAAAGAAAAACCTTCAGACAGGAACTTTCAGCTTCCCACCACCAAGTTTCCCAGAATCTATCCCATCCTCTCTTTTATTCCTCTTCCAGGAGAACAAACGTCTTTGTCTATTTCTCCATGTGTCTGTCCTCTGGGTTCATCTCTAAACATTATCAATGATCAGGTCTCTCAACTGCATGTTCCATCTCCAACTCACAACTGAATCCATCCTATCAACATTTAAACATGCTCCAGTCGATCAATTTTTATATAAAATGCTCTCTCTCAATCCAACATCCTATTTCAGCTACACCTTCTAGAACTGTCTTCACTCACTGTCTCCTTATACACCTGCTCACCATCTCAGTGTCCTCAAAGGAGAAATGAAGGCAATGTGCACCCCCATGGGGCTCACTGTTTTAATTAAGGGACATGAACAGGTAAAATATTTTACACAGAGCCCAACAAGTAGTCAAGTCTCAACAAGTCACAGTATTATTATTCATTCATGTACAGCTGACCGTTGAACAACATGAGTTACTTACAGGCTGGGTTTTTTCAACAGCAAATACTACAGTCCTAGTATTAGTTGGTTGAATCCAGGGATGCAGAACATTAGATACAACCAACTCATATAAAAAGGGCTGATTAGGGAATTCCCTGGCGGTCCAGTGGTTAGGACTCCATGCTCTCACTGCTAAGGGCCCAGGTTCAATCCCTGGTTGGGGAACTAAGATCCCACAAGCCACGCACTGCAGCCAAAAAAAAAAAAAAAAAAACAAGGCTAACTATAAGTTATACATAGAGTTTTGACTGTGTGGAGGGTCAGCACCCCTAACCCCTGTGTTGCTCAAGGGTCAACTGTACTTAGCAAAGATTTATTGAGCAAGCCTATGTGAACGGTGTCATGTGAGATGCTTTATTATAAACACATAAAATCTAGCTTCTTCCCTCAAGCCTCTCACAGTCCAGAGGGAGAGGAAGAAAGAGAACAGAAAACACACGATTACAAGGCATGCTGATCCATTCTACAAAGTCTGGACCAAATCAATGGCAATACAAGCAGAATCACTGCAGAATGCCATGCAGGCTGTGGACTACAGCAATCCAGGAGGCCACGTTCACATGGACCAGATGGGAATGATGCACCCGGAAGTTTTACAACACGGAGGTCCTGAATATAAAGGAACTGGATGGTGAGCCTTGAAGTTCTGACTAGGAAGGGCAAGTTCAGGTTCAACAATTCAAGCCACCAAAGATGATAAATAAGGGCCCAATACTGATGATCCAAAGCCTATTCAGGACCACTCTTCTACTGGCTCTGACAGCTCTCCCCAAATTTCTTCTCTTCATTCCTTTAGGAACACCAGAAATTATGAAAGGATTCTCTACAGGTTTCTCTGCTCCAGGTGACAAAACTTCAGCATCCAAGGTGTTGTCTGGCGTGAGAAAAATCTAGAAGGCTCCTTGATATACCAATGAGGATGAGTTTCTTAAAAACCGTATCTCAAATCCAAGGATTAACAGCTATTATTTTAAGAGTACAATGATCTGGGGTCTGCTAAGCCTGAATATCCTACTGGCAATCACTGATAAGACCTTTTCAACTTTGGATCCCCTTGTTGCCCCACAATTGTTTGAAGCAGAAGGCTGATTTGAAAATACTTTCCCAACCATCCTAAACCACCTCAACTAATACATTCTCATCAAGGGAACCATCTGGGTTATTTTTGAAATCCCCCTACAGCCTGCTAACTCCCTTCCCAATGTCCATTCCTCACTTCCTGTTGATCAAGTACATTTCAACACCCAGTTAAAATTCACCAACATTTATTGTATACCCACATATAAAGATGACCAAGAATTGTCTCTCTGCCCTCAGCATACCTGTTACACACTCTTCTTTCTCCATGCAAAACTATTTTTAGTCTGGGATTTCTAGCAAGACCTAGACTCAAAATCACGTTTATTATCCATGCCAATAGATATAACTTTTATTTATATTTTGTCCAACTTTCCCTACTTTCACGATATCTGTTCCCTTAAAAATGATCATGGCATGAGCCACATTATTTGGGACACAGAGTTCCACTAATGCCTGGGAGGAGATGACTTAACCAACTGGTTCACCAGTGCCCTAAAAGAATGCAATTGCATTACATGGGTAAATGATTTACTCCTGGGGAATATTTTATCCTTTCTGATTCATCACAAGGTCAATTGTAGCCTTACTTCTGTCCCGTTTTTCAACATTAGATGCATTTATCAGCTGCATGCTTAATTATCTAAGCCTCCAATTCAGCACCTATAGTTATATTATCTCATCCGTTTGGAAATGACGTTGAGTGCAACTTACTCTGGCTCCATGCCCTTTTACCCATCGTACATGTGCTATCCTTGTCTACACCAATTGATGGTCCAATCGATACACTCTCATTTGGCTAGCAAAGGATAGGGTCTTTGACCACAACTTCTGAAAGATCTCTGAAGTTTTTCAGGAACAGGCTAAGGGGACAACAGGTATGGATACAGCGAGTGCTTTTAGTCCATATGCCTATGACTTCCAACTGCCAGTACACAGATACTCACTTCACCATCCCAGTGGATGTCTCATGTCCAAAACTAAACTGATTTCTCCCCCAGAAACATACTTCTCCCAGTCTTCCCTTTCTTAACTGAAGACAATTCCATTCTTAGAGTTGTTCAGGCCAAAAACCTTGGCATCATCCTTGACACCTCTCTTTGTCTCCTAACTCATACCCAATCCTGAGGAAACACCGCCTTCAAGATATGTAAGAACTGGGTCACTCCTCACCATTTTCACTGCAACAAGCCTGGTCAACTCATCATCATTTCTTACCTGAATTTACCGCAGCATCTCTCCGCTTTCACGCTTTACCCCTCTCAAGAGAGGCTAAAGTGACTCCTATAAACTATGTCAGATCCTGACCTCTGCTGAGATATCTCAGTGGTTCCCATCATTGTCAGAGAAAAGCCCAAGGTGTCTACTTCTGCCTCTAAGGCCCTACTGGCTCTGACCCCTCACCTCCCTAACCTCATCTCCTTCTGTTCCCGCCCTCATTCACTCTGTCCCAACCACACTGCCCTCGCTGCACTTTCTCAACCAGCCAGGCATCCCACCTGGGAGCCTTTGCCTGGGGGTCCCTCTGCCAGTGATGCTCTTCCTGATGAATCACAGGGTAGTTTACACACGTACTTCCCTCCCCTCCTTCAAATGTCACCTTCTCAATGTGGTCTATCCCAACTCCACCTATTTAAAACTGCACCCCTTCCTGCCGGCATCTCAGCACTGATCCCCCTTATCAGCTACTTTTTTCAAAGCACAGATCCCCTTCTGACATTCTATGCATATACTTATGATGTTTATTATTTACTGTCCGTCTCTCCCTGCACAGGAGGAACTTTCATCTCTGTTCACTGATGTGCCCCCACGTGCTTAAGGGCCACCCCAAATAAACACACTAGTGCACAATGAATGTCTGTTGAATGGATGAATAACTAGCTGGGGATGGTCACTGTAATATCTGTTTCCTATTTTTTATCTAGCCTGACAAAAGACAAAGCAGAAGCAAGCAGACACCATCCTAATAGAGAGATCCAATTATTTTTCATTTTAATCCTACCAGTTAAGTGATTAACTTAGGCCTAAGGTTTTCTGTTTTATAGTGACATCTACAGTCACTGCATACCCTGGTCTATGTAGAAAACTGCCCTAAATGAGAGGCAATGTCTGTGCTCTGTGCTTAAAATAAAATTGAGGTCTGGGGAAAAAAAAATGGAGGGGGAACCACTTTCTAAAGTCTTCTCTCACTCTTCTAGCTCAAGCAAATAAGAACTCTAGGAACAACTCTGGAATTTTCTATCTCGTTTGTTTTTCATTACTTTTTAGTAAGGTATAGGGATATCATTATTCTCAGTTGCCCGAGGTGATTCCAATATTGATTTTGAGATTTTTCCAGCCATTCTATAGAATGCGTATCATTTATAAGGTTCTACTTTACTTCTGTGGGTATATTTGCATTCTGAATGTTTTAGATTCTCCAGATGATAATATCCTGTGAAATATGATAGCATTCCTTTGAGTTTTGATAATCCCAGCTCCAGTGCAAGCTCAAGACCATATGATTTCTTTTCCCATTGTGGTTTAATTCAAACGAAACAGGAATTTTTTTTTTTTTTACAGTCATCCAGTGTTGATAAAACATTGAAAAAGTTAGTTGTTGAAGCCTATTTACCTATGCAAATATTCCCACCAAATACCCCCAAATTCTATCCTCTTGAATAAATTTCATACCAGCACAGGAGGCTTAACTCTAGACTCCTTTTCTAGGATGAAATCTTTTAAATGCGTGTTTCTATATAGATAGATTTTTTTTTTGGCCGCACCGCGGCTTGTGGGATCTTAGTTGCCTGACCAGGGATCGAAGCTGGGCTCTAGGCATTGAGAACGCAGAGTCCTAACCACTGGACCACCAGGTAATTCCCAAATGCATCTTTCTAAAATGTCATTCACCTTATAGTTTAAAAAATTGGCTCATATTTTCAGGAAATGGGATGAAGAAGGAACAATATATAAGGCTAAAATGATCCCAAAACATAGAGCAATCCTCTCCTCTAATCCAAAGATTACAAATTCAAAAGGCTTCAAGGACCAAAAGGGTAACACAAACAAGTAAAATGGCCTGATAATACACAGTAGGGAGTGGCAGGGACTGTGGCAAAGTGAAGACTCCAAACATGGTCAGTGTTGCCAAATTTTGTATTTGTGTATGATTTTGTTGTAAGAGAAGCCAGAAATCTGGATTTTTCAGAGCAATTTCACACTATGTGTGCCTAACATAACACGTCTAGGCCACAAGACTAGAAACTCTGCTCTAAATTGGCATTGTCAAATGTTTAGTACCTAATAGAATTCACAGTGCTCTCCTATACCTTCCAGTTTTTAAAGGACAGCTCAACTATATTTCACAGATAGTAAAAGTCTCCAGCTGCTGTTCCCTGATTCCTAGTTGTTAGTGGGCTCTTGGCGGTGTTGCCTTCAACCAGTGTAGACTGCTAATATGCCAACGTAGGTACTACGGCAGGAACCCAAGCAAAAGTAAACACAAACTGCTATCATAGAGACTATCTATATCCTGCCTTTAAAATCCTTGCAGTTATCACCCTAGAATCTTCTATCTCTGGGAATCCTGTCACAAATACATTTGACCAGAAGCCTGAAGAGACCCTGGATCCCACTTTAGGGAACCCCTTGCTTGGACCACTGGCTTTGATTAATTTCCATCCCAAGCCTTCCTGGTTTTTCTCACTTCATAGCGCATCTGTCACTATGGAAACAAGTACCAAAGACTAGGGCATAACTGAATGAAACCCCAGCTTTCAGAATAAAAATCAATTGATGTTCAAGCAGGGGTCACATCACCAACCGAGAATATCTATACCAGGTTTGAGACAATGGAACAATAGTGTAAGTTGCATCTAGTAATCAGGTAATTATTCTTAATGTTTTTCAAGAAGCTCAGTTTATTTACACTATTGTTGGAAAGCTGGCTCCTAGCTTATGGTTTGCTTCATTACTTTATTCAGAATGTCTACTTTATATCCATAACCAATATTAGAATTTGTCTCTATCCAGAAACAGAGAGCATTAATCTTTCCTTCCATGTGTCTTTCTTTTACAGAAAGTAGAAAACAATTACTAGCATACAACTTTTTCTTTTTTTCTTTTTTTTTTTTTTTTAAGGAAATGTATTAGATCAGATCATTGCTAGGTTCCATTCCAGAATTTTAAATCATGGAATTACTCTTTTGCATTTGGATTCATTTTTTAGCCTAGGTAACATCCATTCATCCACAAACTCAAAAAGACCTGACCTATGTATGTATGCATAAAGCTAGGTGCTAGGGACACAAAGTCAAAGAAACAAGGTATCTTCTTTGGAGTTCTCAGTCTAGTACAAGAAAGGAATAAAGTTAGAAAACATCTGCAAAAACATTCTAATGAGTGCTTTGAGAGGTTTCCCAGAACCATGTGGAAGAATTTGGAAGGGGAGGGGGGTAGCTGGTAGGAAATTTTCAATGAGAAGCTGATCATCAGATGATAAGATGTTCATTTTGGGGTGGGAATAAAGACAAAGACCAGATCAGAAGCTGACACCATGTCTAACTGAGAGATGATATGGGGAGTGACAGTGGGGCCAGAGAAGGGCACGTTCAAGAAAGTTAAGTTGATGAGATTTAGGGACTCCTTGGGTGTGAGGAGAAGGGAGAATAGAGCCAGCTTGAAGCAGTAAGACAGGACACAATTTGGAGGTAGCTGTTATCTTCAAAACTCTCATAAAGGGTAAAACAAACTACTTTAACTCAAGTTATAAATAATTGTTCTTCAAATATTACTGGAAAAATCTTTTTGTTTCCATATCTCTAAAATCTAGAGAAAAAGAACGTTGTCCTAAAAACCACACAGGAAGAAAGCCCTACATTCAGTTTCTGTAAGATTTTCTTCCCTTTAACTCCCCTCCTCCATCAGTGTTTACATTTTTAGAGGTTAAATTATACCCAGGTAGCAACTGCTCCTACTTTGGAGGAAGAAGCTTTCTTTGAAACAAATGAAGTTTTCTACTCTTTCCTTCCAAGAAGCTCTCTTCCTGGGTCAGTAAACTGCAGTGGGGCTAAATTTGGTAAGGGGGCAATTCAGTTGACAGTAAAGAACAATTAGCTGGGAAGTACATCTGCATGACACAAGTGACCATCCTTAAAAGCAAAGGTATCATGTTCCATCTAGAAAACAGCTAAAGAGTTTCTTAAATAGCATGTCAAGCTTGAATGTGAATTTGAATTGAGAAGTGAAGCTAACAACTGCTGACACTATCACAGATCTATTTGCGATTGAAGGTGTGAGTGACGGATGGATGCTTCCCCTAAACTGTTTCTTTCTCTCCCCCATCCTCCCTCCATCTGTAATATATTAAAAGAGTGATGGAAGCAAAAATGTTGGGATAAAGTCATCTTGATTCAGTGGGACAGTGATATAATGGAGGCTTAGGGATATGAACTGTGCTTTATAGGAAAGACAAAGGGACTCTTCATTGACAATTTACCTGCATCACCAATGACACAAATGGCAATTTCCTTGAAAACTGTTAAGAGGGAATCCCATAACTGACATCTATTTTAAAATGTAAATTAAATTTGCTTTTTATACACGCAACCAAAGATTGATTTCTGGTTTTGATCATACGGTTAATCATAATACTGAACACATCAAGGCAGTGAATGCCTTTCCCTTTTCTTTTCCTGGGGAAATTTACATGAACCGAAATGCAAAATCAGAGGATTTGAGAGTCAAAGAGGGTTGATTAATCCAGCGATTCTTAAATTATTGAAGGTTCAAGGACTCCAAACAAAACTTCTTAACTACTGAGTTGCCGTATGCAACAGTCTATAAGGACACTGGATTCAGATGAGGCAGGGTTTGACTCCTCTGCATGACGTTTTGCCTTGAGTAACCTACTTTATAGAGCTCTTATGATGATTAATTAAGATACACAGGTAGGGACTTCCCTGACGGTCCAGTGGTTGAGACTTCGCCTTTCAGTGCAGGGGGTACGGGTGTGATCTCTGGTCAGGGAGCTAAGATCCCATGTGCCTCATGGCCAAAAAACCCCCAAAAAACAAAAACATTAAAAAAAAACAGAAGCAATATTGTAACAAATTCAATAAAGACTTTAAAAATTGCCCACATCAAAAAAAAAAATCTTAAAAGATACACAGGTAAAATACTTGGATGAGGGCTTAACACATCTTGCTCAACATGTTAGCTATAATCACAGGAGTGCAAGCTACTTTTCTTATAATCTACATTGCTGCTGCATGAGTAGCAAATTTTGTGTGTGTCTGTGTACGTGAGTGAATAACTGAGTGTGACCTTTTTAAAACAGTTACCCGAGCAGGCCCAGTCCTAACATTTGAGAGGGCAACAGCACCAATGGACTCTCAATGGCTATATATCTAAATATTTAAATATGATAAATCAAGCTAAAAATTGTTAAATTCTATCCGCCTAGCCTGATAAATATGTCTCCAAAACAACCTAGAAGCCAGGTTTAAACTTAGAAGACTGAAGGGTGATGAATTGGGAGATTGGGATTGACATATAGACACTAATATGTATAAAATAGATAACTAATAAGAACCTACTGTATAAAAAAATAAATAAAATTTAAAAAAATTAAAAACTTAGAAGACTGGAATCCCAGGACGTGGCTAAGTAAGTGGATCCAGTCTCCCACCCTGCCGCCTTGCTCTTTCTGACCTGGACTTGAGGTCCTGGGTGTGGACCACGAGCTCCATCCACACCTCCCACTAATAAACAGTCTTTCCTTGACCCACCTGGGGCCCCGGAGCCTCATGAGAGGGAAAGTCCAAGGTCCCAGCTATGCAAAGCAGGGCACAGTGGGGGTCAAGGTAGCACATGGGCTCTGAGTGGTGCAGGAGGGCTTGGCTGGAAAGGTACCCAGAGGCTGAAAAACACATCAGGTGAGCTCTTTACTAGGCAGTATCCAGGGGCCCCTCTTGGTAATTTAAGATTTCCTCTGTCCTGTTTTTAGTGCAATTAACGAATAATTACCTTTTTCTTTGCTTTCCATTTGCAAGTCTTCTTTCCTAAGGGAAAAGTTTATAAACAGTTATAAAAGCAATGTGAACGTGAGAATAACCTGAACAACCACAGACATTTCCTATTTATGATGAGACTGATCTATGGGTGATTTTTTAATATTACAAGTCAAAAGTTACTTGAGCCCAGAGCCCAGTATTCACAGTGGACTAAACCCAAACATGACTATAGGACTTGCTCAGTGTAGTATAATTCAGAATAAAAAGAAGTCTGGACTTGTGCTGGGGCCCCATCCATTTCCAAACTATATCTCTTGCTTCCCCTAAACTGTTTGTTTCAGGTCATCCTTTCACTGGCTCTGGTCTCACCTGAGAATGGTGTCTTCCCTTCAAAAATCCTGCCCATACATGAAGATCAAGTCTGAAAAGCCAGCTTCTTCAGGACATGTCCTGCTAACTCCAGGAGAAAACAGCATCTCCTGTGTGGGGCACCATCATGCACACTGTACCACAAACCTTGTGTTCTTTGTGATTCTACCTTTCAGCAGATGTTCCCTCTGAGGCGGGGAGGTGGGGATGCCTGCTATTCAACCCTGTTGGTCCCCAAGTCCTGGGCTAATGAACATTTTTATTCTTTTTGTTTGGTCTGGCTTGGGTTTGGTTGTTTAGCACCCATACCGTCTTTTTTGATTCTCTCATTGGAAAAAGGGTCATGGGACTGCGAGTCAAGGTGCCTTCCTCTCCCTGATGCCAAGTGAACTGGGGGATGGGGCAGGGGGAAGCTCCAAGTACAAAAAACGGTGGGCTGGGGCCTAGCCTGGGCAAACTGTTCTTGTTTGGAGCCTGTTTCTCTAGTCCGTGATATCTAGATTCTAGAGCTGGCTAGGCTCTGATTTGCTTCCAAGCCTGTTTTTTGCTGCTGGTGGTGGTGGTTTTTGGAGACACCCCCATTCCTGGCAATTCTTTTAGCTATCTGATAGCCTTCTAGTAACTTCTTTTTGCTCCAGTTACAGAGTTTCTTTCACTTGCACGCAAACTAAGAGTCATTGCTGACACACTTGGCAGAGCCCCTGACATAAGACATAATAAATGGATGTCACATAAATGAATCCTTATAACCTAAATGTGTATCGTTGCCATATTTGTAAAACAGTGTTTTTTTTCTAACTCACAATATGTTATTATTGACTAAATTTTGAAAAATTCAGAAAGGTATAAAAAATATAAGCCATCCATATTTCTACTGCCCAGACAATGCCTAACTTTGTTTTTTTTCCAGTTTTTTTTTTTTTTTTTTTTTTTTTTTTTTTTTTTTTTTTTTGTGATACGCAGGCCTCTCTCTGTTGTGGCCTCTCCCGTTGCGGAGCACAGGCTCCGGACGCGCAGGCTCAGAGGCCATGGCTTACGGGCCCAGCCGCCCCGCGGCATGTGGGATCTTCCCAGACCGGGGCACGAACCCGTGTCCCCTGCATCGGCAGGCGGACTCTCAACCACTGCACCACCAGGGAAGTCCTTTTTCCAAATTTTATACGCCTATCTGTGATATTTCTGAAACACATATCATTGTAATGCAGTACTGCATTTGGTTAATTCCAGTTAAAATTGTTGTGAAGGTTGTTCCTTGTTATTACATAATCTTTGACATGATCACTATTAATATGTGTCATAGTCTATCACTTGGGGGACTTTAAAATACCTTTAACCCACCCCCAATTTTTTTTTTAATAAATTTTATTTATTTATTTATTTTTGGCTGCATTGGGTCTTTGTTGCTGTGCACGGGCTTTCTCTAGTTGCAGCGAGCGGGGGCTACTCTTCATTATGGTGTGTGGGCTTCTCATTATGGTGGCTTCTCTTGTTGTGGAGCACAGGCTCTAGGTGCGTGGGCTTCAGTAGTTGTGGCACATGGGCTCAGGAGTTGTGGCTCGCAGGCTCTAGAGCACAGGCTCAGTAGTTGTGGTGCACGGGCTTAGTTGCTCTGCGTCATGTGGGAATCTTCCTGGACCAGGGCTCGAACCCGTGTCCCCTGCATTGGCATGCGGATTCTTAACCACTGCGCCACTAGGGAAGTCCCCACCCCCAATTTTTATATAGATTGTTTTCAATTTTTTTATTATTTTAGAATATTATAACAAACAATCCTCCATGTAAGTTTTTGTCTGCATCTACTTCCTTAGCAAAAACTAAAAGAAGCCAGAGAAACAGTGTGTCAAATAATCTGAACTTTTAAAAGCTTTTGACATATATTTTTAAATTGTTCTCCAAAAAGGTTGTATCATGTAATTCTTCCACCAGTAGTAATGTGAATGTCCTTCTCACTGTGTCCTTGCCAGTACTAAGTATTTTATTTATTTTTATTTATATATACGTATATACATTTTGCTGGTTTAATCCATGAAACATGGCATCGCATTTTTGTTTTAATTTCCATTTCTGTGATTAATTGTAAGGATATTTATTAAATATGTATATTAGCGTTTTTCTTTCTTTTTAATTATTCAGATATTTGGGCAATTCTATTTTCTACTTACTGATATCTAAGAGTTCTTCACTGTGATTATTATATTAACTGCTCTGTCATGCTCAGAGACAGAAAATATTTTTCTCCATGATTACTTTTTGCTTTAAACTGTATTTTTTTGCATGCAAAAGTTTAAAATATATTCAAATCTATCTTTTGCTTTATGATTCGTTCCATTAATTTTATATTAAAAAATTACTGCCCTAAAATTAATACATATTTTCTTCTGGCTTTCTCACCTGGCAGATAAACCTTCCAATTTGGAAAGCTAGTCTAGTGAGTCATGTAAACAGAGGTTCTTAGATGAATATTTTCTACATACTTAGCCAATTTCCTTGACTCTTTGGTCAAATATTCCTGTTTCAAAATGCTTTCTCCATCACAGTTCTGTTTCCAAAAACTACCTGAGTCTATTTTTAGACTATTCTATTCCATTGAGCTATCTATTGATTTTTACACCAGTACTATTCTGCTATAATACTTGTAGTTCAATGAACAGATTTATTTTTATTTCTGGAAGGGCAACCCACCCCAACCTCCATATATATTCTTTTGCAAAATTTTCTTGACTAATGTCATATAATTATTCTTCCAGATGAATGTTAGAATCATTTTGACAAATTTTCCCAAATCCCAATGCAATAAAACTATACAATTATGCTGGAAAAATAACTATATCATAATATCTATCTTTCTATCCAAGAATAAGGCATGTTTTCATTTGTTTGTTTCTTATTTTATGTGTCTGAGTAAAATTTTATAGCTTTCCTACGTGAGTCCTTAGATTTTTTTTCCAAGTATTGATATTTTATGTACATTTCCTATTCTTCTTAGATAATATATATTTTTGTGGATTCATGAACAGAGTCATTTTCTACTGTATTTTTTAGTTGGTAAATACTGGCATTGGAGGTAATCCTTGATTTCTGAACATGTATTTTATAACCAACCACTTTACTGACCTCTCTTATTAGTTTCTTTAGGTTTTAATTGACTCAACTGTATATCCATTGCTTTTAAACAAAATCAAGATACAGTGTCTGCTTATTCAACATAGTTTTGGAAGTTTTAGCCACAGCAATCAGAGAAGAGAAGGAAATAAAAGGAATCCAAATCGGAAAAGAAGAAGTAAAGCTGTCACTGTTTGCAGATGACATGATCCTATACATAGAGAATCCTAAAGATGCTACCAGAAAACTACTAGAGCTAATCAATGAATTTGGTAAAGTAGCAGGATACAAAATTAATGCACAGAAATCTCTTGCATTCCTATATACTAATGATGAAAAATCTGAAAGTGAAATCAAGAAAACACTCCCATTTACCATTGCAACAAAAAGAATAAAATATCTAGGAATAAACCTACCTAAGGAGACAAAAGACCTGTATGCAGAAAACTATAAGACACTGATGAAAGAAATTAAAGATGATACAAATAGATGGAGACATATACCATGTTCTTGGATTGGAAGAATCAACATTGTGAAAATGACTCTACTACCCAAAGCAATCTATAGATTCAATGCAATCCCTATCAAACTACCACTGGCATTTTTCACAGAACTAGAACAAAAAATTTTGCAATTTGTATGGAAACACAAAAGACCCCGAATAGCCAAAGCAATCTTGAGAACAAAAAAAGGAACTGGAGGAATCAGGCTCCCTGCCTTCAGACTATACTACAAAGCTACAGTTATCAAGACGGTATGGTACTGGCACAAAAACAGAAAGATAGATCAATGGAACAGGATAGAAAGCCCAGAGATAAACCCATGCACATATGGACACCTTATCTTTGATAAAGGTGGCAGGAATGTACAGTGGAAAAAGGACAGCCTCTTCAATAAGTGGTGCTGGGAAAACTGGACAGGTACATGTAAAAGAATGAAATTAGAACACTCCCTAACACCATACACAAAAATAAGCTCAAAATGGATTAAAGACCTAAATATAAGGCCAGACACTATCAAACTCTTAGAGGAAAACATAGGCAGAACACTCTATGACATAAATCACAGCAAGATTCTTTCTGACCCACCCCCTAGAGTAATGGAAATAAAAACAAAAATAAACAAATGGTACCTAATGAAACTTCAAAGCTTTTGCACAGCAAAGGAAACCATAAACAAGACCAAAAGACAACCCTCAGAATGGGAGAAAATATTTGCAAATGAAGCAACCAACAAAGGATTAATCTCCAAAATTTACAAGCAGCTCATGCAGCTCAACAACAAAAAAACAAACAACCCAATCCAAAAATGGGCAGAAGACCTAAATAGACATTTCTCCAAAGAAGATATACAGACTGCCAACAAACACATGAAAGAATGCTCAACATCATTAATCATTAGAGAAATGCAAATCAAAACTACAATGAGATATCATCTCACACCAGTCAGAATGGCCATCATCAAAAAATCTAGAAACAATAAATGCTGGAGAGGGTGTGGAGAAAAGGGAACCCTCTTGCACTGCTGGTGGGAATGTGAATTGGTTCAGCCACTATGGAGAACAGTATGGAGGTTCCTTAAAAAGCTACAAATAGAACTACCATATGACCCAGCAATCCCACTACTGGGCATATACCCTGAGAAAACCGAAATTCAAAAAAGTCATGTACCAAAATGTTCATCGCAGCTCTATTTACAATAGCCCGGAGATGGAAACAACCTAAGTGCCCATCATCGGATGAATGGATAAAGAAGATGTGGCACATATATACAATGGAATATTACTCAGCCATAAAAAGAAACGAAATTGAGCTATTTGTAATGAGGTGGATAGACCTGGAGTCTGTCATACACAGTGAAGTAAGTCAGAAAGACAAATACAGTATGCTAACACATATATATGGAATTTAAGAAAAAGAAATGTCATGAAGAACCTAGGGGTAAGGCAGGAATAAAGACGCAGACCTCCTAGAGAACGGACTTGAGGTTATGGGGAGGGGGAAGGGTGAGCTGTGACGGGGCGAGAGAGAGTCATGGACATATACACACTAACAAACGTAGTAAGGTAGATAGCTAGTGGGAAGCAGCCGCATGGCACAGGGATATTGGCTCGGTGCTTTGTGACAGCCTGGAGGGGTGGGATAGGGAGGGTGGGAGGGAGGGAGACGCAAGAGGGAAGAGATATGGGAACATATGTATATGTATAACTGATTCACTTTGTTATAGGGCAGAAACTAACACACCATTGTAAAGTAATTATACCCCAATAAAAATGTTAAAAAATAAAAAAAAAAAAAGATACAGTGTCTGATTTCTTCCTTGCTTAGGTAAAAAGTAATACATAAGCATATTCATTAAATGATACTTTTATTTATTTTTACAAATCACCTATTATGCAACTACTAAAATGACATGAAATTGAGGCCACCCTAGAAATACAAAATGTAACCTGTGTTCCCATGTTGAACCACCTTCATTTCCCTCAGGTACTCAGTCTTGCTATTCAAAACTACCAAAAAGGGCTCTAAATGAGAGAGATTAAGTCAATTCTCACTTGGATTAAACAGGACAGATAAAACAATTCAGCTGGTGATTAAGAATTTTGACAACTGTGGAAGACAAAGAAACACACCAGGAACCTGTTTTCACATAAAGAGCAATTTGTCTCTTATTTTTAACCCCAGAGACAATAGGCAGGATAATTTTTAAAGTAGAACAGAGTCCACCTAGATATATTCAGAAAGCAACTGCATGCACTTCTATATATGAGCAGATTCTTTTTTCCCCAGAGAAGCATAAGTTTCCTATTTTGAAAGATCAGGATAATAGTATTTAATTATTAATTTATCAAATATTTGTTGTGCATCTAATTTGGGTTCTGTATTACTGGGAAAGACTGGAGAGCCATCTGTAGTAATGAGTAGGAATAGGGATGAAAGAGAACCTGGCATATAACAAAAGCTCAATATATAATATTATTAATTATTATAATTACACATCAGGATTATTTATTGTTACTATTAATCTCTAGAAGGCTAAAAGTCTGGTTCACCACTGTCTTCCTAGGGCCTAGCATGGAAAATGTAAATGTCCAACAAATATTTGGGAAATTCTGTTGACTGACATTTTTACAAAAGCCTCAGTTGCCAGAAAATATTTTGACTCAATTCTTAACTTCCCACTTAAAATCAATTCTTCGAAGATGCATTTGTTAAAGCCAAGAAAAAGTCAGAATGAGTTTCTAAATTGCTCTTTTTATATAAGTAGTAAAGAAAAAGTTTCTAAAAAATCATATCTTTAAATTGGCACAGAAAAATACTGTGAGGAGGAGTATTCATTCCTTCACTCATTCACCATTTATTAAGCATCTTCTACATGAAAGACACAAAACAAAAGGCCATCACAGAGCTTACAGACATTAAATGAATGGCCAAAGAAATAAATAGGAAACTGCAAATTGAGGTAAGTGCTATGGAAGAAAAGTAGAAAGGTGATGATAGATTTGGGTTGGTGAGGAGAGGAGATCAAGGAGGCCCAAAGCGGGAGTAGAGCTTGGACTGGCAAAGTATAGGGGGAAGTGCTTGGGATGTTCAAGAAACAGGTCAGTATGACAGGAGTAAGAAGAAGAGATGCCCAAGATGAGGCCAGCCAAGTCCCCAAGGCTCCAAGAGTCTCTGGAAACTGTCCCAGGTACATGAATGCATCTTATGCAGGGGACTGACATGATTCTATCTGTTCTGGATAAAGGATTGGAGGGGCCAAGCAGAGAACCAGGAGTCTTGTTAGAAAGTTATACTAGTGGACCAAGTGAGACATGAAGACAACTTGAAGTTTGATGGTGGTGGCAGTGGGGATGGAAAGAAGAATCTATCAAGATTTTAGAGATATATGTAGAAGACAGAATTTGCAAGAATTTGTGATAGTTTTTGATATGGAGTACAAAGGGAATAGAGGTATCAGAGGTGATTCTTGAGTTTCTGGCAACTCCATGGACAGTGGTGCCGTTTACCAGGATAAGAAAGATGAGGAAGGTGTTAAGATTGGGGTATTTTTGTTACTGCTGTTATTTTTGTTGTTTAATATGGTTTTCTGCTCTTTGTTTGCATTGCGTTTGTGGGGTAGAAAAAAGGGAGGAAGGCAAACATTAACAAATCCATTTGGGACAGGGTATGTCAGGTGTGTTACCTGTACAAGATTGAAACCCTGGATTGACTTGGTTTCCAGACAAGTGACATTTGTATAAATGAGATACCTTTGAATGCTGCTCTTCCCTACCAAGTTTGGGTATATAAAACCTCAAATATGTTAGCTGAATTAAATAAGCTTTAAAGTCTTTTCTGAACCCATGCTATTTTACCTTTACATCCTGCCGGTAGGCTGACATAATAATAATAATATTGTCATTAAATATAGATAATAGGGTGTACCAGGCTGAATAGTGTCCCCCCCAAATTCATACCTAACCGGAACCTAAAAATGTGACCTGATTAGGAAATAGGGTCTTTGCAGATGTAATCAAGTTAAGATGAGGTCACACCGAATTAGAGGGGCCCTAAATCCAATATGAATCCAATGCGAATGGTGTCCTTATTTACAGAAGGGGGAACTCCACCATGTGAAGATGGAGGCAGAAATTAGAGTTATGCTGTCACAAATCAAGGAATACCTGCGTCTGCCAGAAACTGGGGGAAGCCAGAGAGGATCCTCCTCTTGAGGCTTCCGAGAGAGCATGGCCTTGCCTAAACCTTGCTTATGGACTTGTAGTCTCCAGAACTGTGAGAGAATGAATTTCTGCCATTTTAAACCCTCTAGTTTTTGGTAATTTGTCATGGCAGCCCCAGGAAACTAATACAGTTAGGAAGATTACATGAGATCACATGTTTGAACTTGTCTAGCTTAATACAGGGCACAGAGTACGGGCTAAACAAACCTCCATTTCCCTTCCTCTTGTAACGATCACCACCATTGGTTGTGGTTTAGATTATGAGTAATCCACACACCTACCCATTTAAGTCTTAAGGTTAAGTCTTACTAGTTCTAGACTTGTCTTACAGATGAGGAAACTGAGGCTTGGGAAAGTTAAATAACTTGCCCAAGATCACAAAGCTAAATATGAAAGTGTCAGAGCTCAAACTCAGCTGTCTCATCACCAAGGTGACTAGACAGCCTAGAACACCTGCCTCTTACACCTGCAACATTTTAGCAAAATAGCAAAGTGAAGGAGCGGGGGGAGGCACAGTCATACTGTTTTCAGTGCCTGCAATTAAAACTCATATTTATCAGCAAAACAACAAGTTCAGGGACCTAGTACAGTCAGTCTCTACCCATTCACAGAGGAGCACAAAAAACGTCATTATAAGAGCAATTCTATCAATGAATTTGCCATCAACTTCTACTGCTTCCATTAGCAGTGCGTCTGCTTTGCACATACGTATTCCAAGTCAAGGTATTATCATCAGACTGGACATTTATGGCTTTACTTTAATTAAATGCATTTTCTTCTAGCATCTCCCATTTCATTTTGATGATACTAACTCATTCTTGCCACCTAAGGAGCCCATAAAAATAAATACTGTAAGTACGGAGGGAAGTGTCTCTAAACTTCAGATGTCGCAGATGTCCATCCCTTAAATTATAAAGCAAAAAATAAAAGCATATTCTAAATTTACCTTTCCTCCCTAACTCAGTGAGTTGTTGGGCTGAATAAAACAGACATACAAATGTAAGGTGCAGAGCTGTTATTATGGGGTGTCAATTTCATAGAATTCTAGTGTAGGAGGGACTTCTAAAGAATGGTCTAGTCCATCTGGACTCAGGTTAACATAGTATCTACCTAACCCCAGAAAGGAAAGGGATGTACTGAGAGGTTTTGTGAGTTACCTAAGACCCTATGGCTATTTCTTGGTCGAACCCTGTGGAATGCCAGGTTTCCTGATTTCCCCAAAAGTGTATTCTGCCTTCCAAACTGTCATTAACGATTAACGATGACACTTTCCTCTGGCTTTGTGCCAACTTTTCTTTTTTTAATTAATTTGGCCTTAAAAAAAAAAAAAAGATCAGCATAGAAAACCCCAATGCTTCAAATTCCCTTAATTGATACCTAATGTTGAATTGCCTCGCGTCCCAGGTTTAAAGCTCCAGATACACACACATGGGTTTAAGAAAGGCGAACATGCTTCTCCTTCAAACTGGGCACTGATGATCTCTGGACTTTTCAAGTTTACCCTCCAGGAGGTCGACATCGCAGGCAATTTTGACAAGAGTTTGGATCCTAGATTCTCTTCCACGCTTTGTCCACACCCGTGCCCACGAGCAGAAGTTCTCTCTCTCCATTACAACCCACCACGCGCACACACGCATACACCAAGGCAAGTAACAAAGGAAAACACAGCCCCATAAAGGCTCAGCTATTGCATCCTCCAGTCTACACCTGCCAAGAGACAAAAACCAAATGGGGATCCTGCCCTGGCAATATGTCCAACACTTCTCGGGGGAAGCAGGCACCCTGGCACCCCCCGGGCGTGCGCGGCTGTATACACAAAGAACTGGTGCTGGGCTTGCCAGCGGTCCGGGGGACCAGTGCGCTCCCAGGACTGGTATCCGGGATTCTCCCCCACGCCCTCCTGCCCAGCAGAAAAGAACTACCCTTTATTTGACCCATAGAGAGCCCAGGCTGGATGGCAGCGCATGGGTGTGGGGGGCGGGGGGGGGGGTCGTCCCCGGATCCTTTTCCTCCAGCCAGCCGGTCCCCAGCCTTTGGCATCTCCTAGGAGATGCACAATTGCGCGCTGTCACAGACGTCGGCTTCTCATCCTCTCCCGGCAAACCAAGATGCCCGGGTCCCAGCCGTGCGCATCCCCGCAAGCGCCCGTCCCCGCGCCCGTATCCACCCAGGCAGCCCCGCCAGGCGCGCCTGCCTACCTGGTTGCTGGCTGTCAGCGCGGCGGCGGTGCCTCATCCCCTTCTCCTCCTCGGCTTCTACAACGCTCGGAGCGCCATGTTCCGTGTCTCCCCGGGCGCACGCCGGGCAACTACTACTGGCAGGGTAGCGGCAAGGGGGGCGGGGGCCAGCGGGAGGGGGTGGGAGGCTAAGCCAAAGCTTTCTACTCTCCACGCAAGCCTCCCCCAGCTACTGAGCATGCCCAGCTGCCCGGCTTAGCACTAGGAGGACTTTCCAGGAGCGCACGCAGCTGTTCCGGGTTTTCGTGGCAGCCGGCTGGAGGCAGGCAGTAGCAGCTGCGGGGTGTGGGGGTGGAGAGGGGTCGGGGGGAGGGTCGGGGGAGTGTCTCCACGTCGCGGAGCTCCGAGCTGGAGAAAGCCGCCTTTCGCCCATCCGCTCACACTTCGTCTCTGCCCTCCTCGGCCCGGCAGCTCCTGCACGCCTCCTCCCCACACACTCCGGGTTTGCAGAAATTTTAAGTAGGACCAAAGCTGAGCTATGCTTAAGGGGAGAGCAAAGGGAGGAGGGGCGGGGCTGAGAGGCAGATACTTCCGCTAGCCTCATTGGTATCACCTGGACTCGTGCTTCTCAAACTTCAAGGTGCCTAGGAATTAAAATGCGTATTCGGATTCAGTTGGTCTGGACTGGGGTCTGAGATTCTACTGGCCAAACAAGCTCCTAGGCGACGCTGATGCCGCAGGTCCTCCGACCACACCGAGCAGCAAGGATCGAGAGAATCCCTCTCTCTGTGACCTCTGAGTAGCCCTCCTTCAGTCAGCCACCCCAGAAACGTTCGCTGGCACCCACAGAGGCCCCTCCTACCTACAGACGGTTTGGCATCTAACAAGTGAAGATGCCCTCGGGATGTTGTGCCCACCCAGGAGGAATCTCAGTAGGGCTGGGGTCTGAGTGCCCAGCACAAACTGGCTACTTTCTGACTTAGAATTTGAGGCTTAGGGGAAGCTGGACTTGTCCATGCTTACTTTGCTAGTTGGGTAGCAAACTAGTTGCTAGTTGAGCCTCTACTCAAGTCTGAAACAGCCTGCCTTGACTGTCCCCTGCCTTTCCTGATATGGGACAAAAGCTCAGACTGGGCATCAAAGTGTCAATTTATTGTACATGTAATGGTAAGGCTGGGCTTGCCCAATTAAGAAGACTGACAGAGCATGGTAAGAATAGGGCATTTATGTACCAAGAGATGACAGTGCTTTCTGATGAGTGATGTTTGGATTGAAGCTTGCAAAGATACCTTGTGGTTCATCTTAAATCCCTCGGTTGCCCACTCTCTTCCCAACCCCTGAAGGCTCCAACATCTTAAAGAATGTTTACTATACAGGCTACAATGAGAGAGATTCACAAAACCAGTCGTGCATTTTCAACCTCGGAAATGAAGAATTCACTCCCTTTTCTGTCCTTAACTGCCCCAATAATACCCTCAGAAGCTAGCGATATGGTATCTGATCCCACAACTGGATAGCAGATTAAAAATAAAGGTTTGTATCTGTGGGTACCCTGTTACACTCAATAACTCTCAACAGTTTTCTAGTTAATGGTACAATATTTATCATTTCCCTCTTGCTTGTTTCCCATTTGCTCAGTACCCTCTGTGTAGTAGCTGTCATATCAAAACAGGAACCATATGATAAATGGATGATTATTTTTCTCCCTCAATATTCCTATGTATAAAGGAGAAATATGTCCTGGTATATCATACCCTGTTTTTCTGTTTAAAGGAATAGGAGTCTCTAAATCCATCTCTTTATTTTCTAAGTCACACACATAGCCCTAACTACCCACCTACCACCCCCACTCCCACTCCCACAATTATTTGCATAAATATTTTCTGTTTTTTACTTTCTTGTATGTGTTCTTGCACAGATGCAAAACCCATAAATTATAGAGGTGTTGTTTATTTGTGATTGATTGGTATCAATCAATTAAAATTTTGCTTTGAAATATTGAACTTCACTGACTTAAACTATCTTTCCTGTCCTACATAAAGCTTGTGTTTTTGTGGTTGTGTCTACTGGTTAAATACTATGATTATTGTTAGTTGCCTCAAATTCATTTAGGAGTTATGCAAGGTAAACATTCTAAATGAATAGTAATACTATTTCTGTAAACACTGCATTGCACTAGATCCCAGGGGTTTTCTTTTTATACAGACAATGACATTTCTTGAGAGTTTAGCAGGCAAGATACTAAGGACCAACACTGGTGGGTGGGAGATATAGGGGGCAGGGATGGGTAGAGGTAGAAGTCAAGCTATAACTTGGCCAGTAACAGTCTTGGGTCCTCCAGGGAGCTCTGGAGCTAGGATGACCCTTCAGAGTTGTCCTGAGTTGGTTTGAGTTGTCCAGTCCTTTATATAATAACATTAATTACTGAGTTTGAGCTGCCTTGCAAGGGACTTGAACTTGAGAGAAGGCAGCTCCCTGAAGCTGAGACAATCCCTGAAGAAGAGAACAGCGGGAGGCCTTCTTCTGGCAGCAGTTCCACAGCTGGAGTAACAGGTCTTTTATTTAAGGGGATCTGGGGAATACGTTACTTTGTCCACTACAGACTAATACATTTATTGACTATATCAATTTTGAATACACAAACTAGGACTGTACTAATTTGTCAGAGGGATTCCAAAACTTTATTTTTAAATAGGTAATAGACTTTTTCCAATGCTTAGTACTAAAAGTTGGAAAATAACCTGTAATCAGCAATTGGGAGTTGTTGGAGGAGGTAATTGAGAGGACACGACCTCAGGTCAACCCCTGAGCTGGATCTGGATGACCAGAGGCTCCTCACCCCCTCCCATGCCCTTGAAATGTACACCCTTCCCACTGTTCCCACAGTGGGAGCCGGTTCCAAGGATACATGAGAGAGAATGTATTGTTGGGACCATCAGAATGGGGTATTTGACTGAACCTGAAACCACACCCCATAAGGGACTCGAACCCACAATCTTCCAAATGAAACCGCACAACTCGTCTCAGGACTTCCTGAAGCTCAGTTTCTTTAAGTCTGGCTGCAGAAAGAATTCAGTGAGAAGCAGAAAGTGATAGGTAAGAAGTAGATTTATTTCACATAAATCACAGCAACATCTTTTTTGACCCACCTCCTAGAATAATGAAAATTAAAACAAAAATAGACAAATGGTACTTAATTAAACTTAAAAGCTTTTGCACAGCAAAGGAAACCATAAATAAGACAAAAAGACAGCCCTCAGAATGGGAGAAAATATTTGCAAACGAGGCAACTGACAAAGGATTAATCTCCAAAATATACAAGCAGCTCATACAGCTCAATATCAAAAAAAATAAACAACCCAATGAAAAAATGGGCAGAAGACCTAAATAGACATTTCTCCAAAGAAGACATACAGATTGCCAAGAGGCACATGAAAAGATGCTCAACATCACTAATTATTAGAGAAATGCGAATCAAAACTACAATGAGGTATTACCTCACACCAGTCAGAATGGCCATCATCAAAAAATTTACAAATAATAAATGCTGGTTATAAAGCAGAAACTAACACACCAATATAAAGCAATTATACTCCAATAGAGATGTTAAATAAATAAATAAATGCTGGAGAGGGTGTGGAGAAAAGGGAACCCCCATACACTGTTGGTGGGAATGTAAATTGATACAGCCACTATGGAGAACAGTATGGAGGTTCCTTTAAAAACTAAAAGTAGAACTACCATATGACCCAGCAATCCCACTACTGGGCCTATATCCAGAGGAAACCATAATTCAAGAAAACACATGCACCCCAATGTTCATAGCAGCACTATTTACAATAGCCAGGACATGGAAGCAACCTAAATGCCCATCAACAGAGGAATGGATTAAGAAGATGTTGTACACATATACAATGGACTATTACTCATCCATAAAAAGGAATGAAACTGGGTCATTTGTAGGGATGTGGATGGAACTAGAGAGTGTCATACAGAGTGAAGTAAGTCAGAAAGAGAAAAGCAAATAATGTATAATAATGCATATATGTGG